>NC_136302.1:7306102-7925976 GCF_964198595.1 Lampetra fluviatilis
AAATCCTGTTCAACAACAACAAACGGCAGCTGCAAGTTGTAATTGGTATCTTAGCCAGAAACTGAGCCCCGCTTAAGTTAACTCAAACTGAAGATGACACCTGCTAAACTGAGGTGGAGTGGGTGTGCGCAGTGGTTGGCGGACCTTCGCTAATGCACCTGGCGACCTTAGTTTGATTTCCGGCCATGGCTAACAGCAAGTGGCGAGTGCTATCTGAAATGCCCCACCCCCCCCAACCACCTTACCAACCTACACGGACGATCGTTTTCAAGTATGGTAAAAACAACCCCATGACAAAATGGCATTGGCAGTTATTCATTGTGGCAGTCGATTTGGCAAGAGCCTGTTCACTGTGATGTGAGAGAGGCATTGGAATAGTAGTTAGGGCCCTGGGGCTAGGGACTGAAGGTTTAATTATGAATCACAAACAACAGCAGTTGTTATTAGTATCTTAGCTTAGCTGGTTCTGGGTATCGCCTATGTTGACTGAACTCTAAATAATACCTGGCAGGGCTCGGGTACAAACGCACGAGGAGGCAGGCTGGGCACATATCCGGTGCCACCTACCACTGCCAGCCTGAATAGGGGCTCGCCCAGAGCACTTGCTCGACATTCTATAGACCTCAGGCTGAATGCGAGAGCTTTGACCTTTTGTGTTGTTGTTCAATGTACAGTGCAGTATATGTGGGACTCTGTGCCGAGATCATTTTTGTTCAGCTATCGTTGAGTACGTTGCACATCACCCACTGCTCCCTGAAGTGAATAAACATCTGCTGCTGCTGCTGTATTTTGCTGGTGTGTTTATATATATATGTTGAAGGCGTGACGGTGTATTATTGCTCCTGAAGTTCACCATCGTCGAAAATACATATTACTTTCTCCAGAAAGAATGGCAAGGGGGGGGGGGGGAATGACGATTTTCGATCACCGATGAATTATGGCCGCACAATAAAATCCAACTATCCTCACACTTCCCCATTTTTTTTAACTCGTCTGGCAATTACGTTGCCAGATTCTCGTTTAAAAAAATAGCCCAATTCCACAGTAACCACAGCGTTCCATTGAGTGGGGCCGGTTGAGGACACCTAAAAAATGACGCTGACAATGTTTCCTCCGTCGACGACTGGGAAGTGCCTATTCTTTTTTTTTTCATTCCGCTCACACGAATGGGTCAGCGGACACCGTACTCCGGTGTCAAAAAGCCCGTGCGCGCGAAAAAAATACGCGGACGACGCCTTCAAGACACCGCTGCCGATCGTGTGACACAGCTCCGGTTTTCAGGCACGCAACAACGATGCGTCGGTGTAAGAAAGAAGCGATTGTTGTACTCATCGCACCTGGATACGCGTGTGTGTGTGGGTGGGCGCGTGTGTTAAGAATGAAGAGCGGCAGCGTAGCGGTTAGCGCGCTGCGCTACGGACCTGGCGACACGAGTTCAATTCCCGCTCACGGGCAACATCGGTGACAATTATCTGAACCGGTTCTGGGCCTCCCCTAGGTCGACTCAGCCTCAAATGAGTACCCGGTGTGGTGTGTACACATCGCCACGTGGTCCTGGCCACCCACCCCCTCGTATGCTGTGCCGGCCTTCATAGGTGCTCACTAACAGCACTTGCCCCCAACAGTCTGTTCAGGCTATACGGGAAATCTTTGTCTTTGTTAAGAATCGGTTAAAATCTGTTCACATGGCCCCTGCAGCTACAAAAATGGGACTAAATAACAGTAATTACACGAACTCAGGATCATCCGTCAAGAACGCTGTGGACTTAAAAAAGAGAGGTCATACATAAGAGGTGACGTGTTGGGCAAAGGCCGCCTGCTTCAAGGCAAATGATATCGAAGGAGTAGAAGAATAAAACAAAATAAAGAATAGATATCATGGAAGCGACTTTGTGACCCCAAATTGTATTCGTGGTTTTTATATAAATGTCCAGGTCTTTCTTGGAAAATATCTATTATCTTTCAATTCTCAATTGCCCCTGACCCGGTTAAATTCATTTAGTGATTTACAGAGACGAAAATGACACAATGCCTTACTTTTATGCACGTAAATATTAGTTTGGTAATCTTAGTTTGGCCCCTTTTAGTGCGAAGTAAAACACATTTTATTTCCTGGTGCATCATTCAACCTGTCACGCCAATCATTTTTCAGGAGTCTCCCTGTGTCCTAAGAAGCTTCCTCAAGACGCAGAGCAGAGCAAAACCACCTCCCATCCGGCACCGTAGCTCCCGACAAAAGTACGAGGCTGTGCTGCGAAAAAAAACTGAAACAGCAAATTAAAACCACGGGGAATCTCTGGCCCGAGCACTGGATCTTGTACGCGCACTCGTTTTGACACCGTGGTGGCATGTAGCCAGGTTTATTACAGCAAGAGCGCACCGAGCCAGAGGCTAGGTGTTAGGGATTGTGAGATGTAGCGCAAAGCCAGCCATGTTTTAAACATTGTCAGGCCCGGCTCAGCAATCAGAGTCTGGCTTAGCTCCACGATCAGAGGTTTCGGGAAGCTCGCAGTGTTGCAATGCAAATGTTTCATTCCAGGTGAAGACTTGCTGCGATTGTATGCTGTGCGTAACAAAATGCTTTCATTCTTTGTGAATGAATAACAGCGGACAGCGCACAATGGTAACTGCAGTTTATTATGAGCCGGAGCCTTTATCGAGATACACAGTACTTGGGTACGACTTGAAGATAAAGGTGCAGACCTGCAAATGTTTGCTTCAGCCACTGCTGAACGAAAAGTTACGTACTGGAGGAAGTGCCAAGAGCCCCTCTAGAGAGTTTTTGGCCTCCTCATCCATACTTGGCAAATGTCTTGGAAGATGTGGCAGTAACCACACTTTACCTCAGCACATGCAAACCGCCCCATCAACTGACCATGTATACTGCTGCGTGGACAGAGGCAGTGAGCTTAATGAAACATGCTCAGTATTTCAACTGCCAAGCCGGGAGTATTGGACGGGCTACGGCCAGAAGGATCATTTGCAAAGCACTACACCACGGCAACATCTTACACACAAAAAAAACGCATTTTGCAGCAAATATCTGGTAGTAGTTGAAGTTCAATCAAGTCAATTCCCATTGATAATCAAGTCGGATACTTTGAAGATTTATATTTTTGTTAACTTTTGTAGTAATACATTTCATGTTTGAGGACGAATGAATAAAAGCGTGAGACAAATTTAGTGAATGGCAGTGGTAGGCCTCTGCAACAGCTTACGAGTTTAATAAGCATACTTTGTACTGTACCAATGTGTGCTGTCATCATCCTAGAATCTCACCCATATCTGGCAGAACACCGGTAAACAGTGGAATAACACAGACGTCCATAATAAAAGACTCATTCGAGACCCAAACATTGAACCTCCTTCCTGGCTTTGACATTCCTTCATCGAAGACCCTGGTGGTGTCACCATCAACAAAAATGAGAACATCAACAGTCCACTGTGCACATCTCCTTCATGAATGGAACATGAAAGACAAGCCACAGTTGTGCGATTGTGCCCGTGTAACCCAAACTCTGGAGCATATAGTAAACCACTTATAGTCTGCGCTCCTTCAACGGAGGAATAGGAAAACTACATAAACTCTCTCTTGATGTCCTCACGTGGCTAGCAGGCATCGACATTGACATTTCGCCCGTGAACATATTGCAACCGTACGCAGGAATACAATAGAAACAGCGTGAACTTAGTTTTGTTGTGGGTTTTATTTTTTGTTTAGTTGAATGCATGCATTCGGTCTGCTATCCACAGAATATACTGCCACTTGACAGACAGCACGGCAAATTAAAGACATTCCATATCGCTGCGGGCGCGGTGCACATAGTGAGGGGTGGGGGGGAAGGCCATCGCAGATTACATTTTAGTGGCGTGAGCAACGTAATCACATTCACCAAGGTGGATTTCAGCAGTTTAATTCCATCCTCATATGGCCGCGGGCAGCAAATTGCTGGGCCGGCTGGTTAAAATGACGGCAGCTGGGATTTAACCTGAGCCGAACAGCTATTGTCGTGCGCTTTCGTGGAAGATCCAATGCCCCTACGGGCAAGCTAAGGCTGTAAATGTGCCTGTAATTAACACAGCACTCAGTCTGGTGGGGCTTGCCTTACTTAGACTGCACACTCAGGTGCCTAACAGAAAAGAAGAGAACAGGGCTTTGGACATGTTTGCGAAATCCCTTCCACATGGAGGAACAAGAAGAGTGGACCTCTGAGATCGACCAATATGTTTATTCATTATTTATTCTCCAGAACGTCTTTCAATTATTGTGCACGTGACGCTGCATTTTTTGATGTTGCACTTTATGTGCGCGTGTGTCATTGCGTGCACACGCTCTGAATGTTACGTAAGTTAAAACGTACAAATATGGTTAAAATTAAATGTTATAATGAATTGAAAACAAATGGGGGCTGCTATAGTACTCAACAAAAAAACCCATAATCCAAGTGGTACCCACGCTGCTCTACGAACCCAGCCATAGCCATCGTCAGCGACGAGAGGCATCTTGTCCAACCTTATACCTCTCATTCACCAATCTGCGCTGACCAGCATGGCGAAGTATGGTTAAACGACGCCAGTGGCAGACACAGTTTGGGGAGGAAATGTCCTCTAGCAGCGGAACGGCAATCTCACGTTAAGCATTGTTACGTCGTACTATTGCTTGTCATCTACCATGTCTATGTATGAATCACCCATCTCTATGTCTGCCCACGTTGTTGTCAACAGCAATATAACAGCAGCGAGACTGAATGATGCAGTACGTGTGTTTGTGCCATTCACATCTATCGTCGTATGGTAAACAGATACATGTAAAACGGTAATAGTATCGTGAATTGAAACAATTTATTCATTGTTCCCAAAGTATAGCCATAACATCCACTACACAACTGAGATGGTGATGATAATAATAATAATAATACGAATGATGAAATACATTAATACTATTTTTTTATTTTGCCATCGCTTCTTCCATGGCGTTGTGGTCTATAAACGACGCACACTTGTGTTACATTTAGTTACATATGTATTATATGATGATGTGTATATATATGGTGATGTGTGTAATAATATATATACACACATCACCATATAAAGCATAGGAGCAGTAATATAGCGGTTAGCGCTCGATGCTACAAATCCGGTGACCCGAGTTCGATTCCCGCTCACGGTCACCAACACCGATGACGATAGTCTAAACCGGTCCTGGGCCTCCCCTAGGTCGAATCAGTCTCAAATTAATACTTGCTGTGGTGTGTAAACATCGCCACTGGGGAGACAAAGGCGACCGGGCGTGGCGCTGCCCATTCACAACCCCTTGTGTGTGCAGAACTGGCCTTCAAAGGTGCTTACTAACAGCACTTTCCCCAACAGTCTGTTGTGGCTATACGGGGGGGGGGGGGGGGCTTTTCCTTTGTTTCTATAGACACAGGATACATATATAAGAAACAAAAGGTGATGGCAAAGGTGCAATTGCTTGCTCATGCCACTGATGGTGGTGTGAGGAGCACACCCGTCGGAGGGAAGCCCTCTTGGTGGGTGTTTCGCCTACGAGTTCACACTTGTCCAGACGTCTTGGCCGAGGTGGGAATACCCACATTGTGCCCCACCACACGTGACCTGCCGATTGGCTAACTGTGGTGTACCCAATTATACCGCTGTATGGACGCGGGGGGGAATTAGATATCTGTGTGCTCTGGATTGCCTCGGTGTAATGGTTAGCAAACCCAGCTAAGCATTACACCATCCCAGCAATCCTGACATGATATAATGAAACAATGATTTACCAGGTGAAACCATCCAGCCTTCCCCGCCATAGTCTACGCCAGGTTGTCGGCAACCAAAATAGCAAAGGCCATTTCTTTGCGAATTCGGCGAATAACCAAATATCTTGAGAGCCGCAATGCATGCCAGTGAAAGGTCACGAAGCAGTCCATGATGAGCCGCACGCGACTGCTGAGCCGGAGGTTGACGAGACTCTTGGTCGATGCCCACACGACAGAGTAGTGTTGTGTTTGGCACTGGCTTATCACTCTGCACGTGTCTCATTGTGGCACTCGTTCGGGGGTTTTCACCTTCTCAACATTTGGCGTGCAGCACTGGAAGATTTTGTCTCCAGGGAACCCAACATTTCCTGCCCATTGTTGTGGTTTTTTTCTTCTAAGCTCATACTTTTGAATACAAGTGAGCTCGCCGAACACAATATCCTGCAATCGATAAACGCTTCCAAATAAACTGAACTCATCTTCCAGCAGGGCGCACACGTTTGCTTACTATAAACTGTACCCAGCAGAGGGCCTTAATCCGTTCTAAGATGTTGGGGTTTTTTCAGTTGCTTTAAGTATTTAAAGTATATTCCTTGGTTTGTCATGCAGGTAATAATTTCAAGTGACCTTAGTTCGAGTTTTTTTTAATTCCTGACATTGCGTGACTATATTTCCTCATGTAACCCCAAGTAAAAATATGTTTTGCCATTTGCCTTATCGGTATTGTTTTTTGGAATGTTGATAACAATCGCTTTCATTATCATTTCCATCCGCCAGTGCAGTGTTATCTAGTTCCCCATATTTTATTTTATTATTACACAACTTGCCTTGGTCAAGGAAGTGTTGACGCGGTCACCTTTGAGACCAAGGTTAACAGGCTTTGTTGTGGAGCATCATGGGTAATAATAAGCAGGCTTCCACTCTCTCTCCACATATCAATGAAATATATATTTTAGTAATCGGTTGATTGGTTGTCCGAACCCAATATTTTAGAAAACGTGCTTTTAGATAAGAGTGCTCTTTTCAATAGCATCTGGCAAACCCAGTAGCATTTGCATAACAAGCTTGACCTTGCTGATGATAAGCAGCATGTCGAAACTGGTCCCGACTGTTCTTGCTGAAACAAATGCTGCTGGATAATGTTAATCTGGAACAGGACGATTACTAAAAAGTATAACTTACATTTGGACAGAGTTGAATACGTAGGCTTCCACGACCACTGTCATGATTCATCGGTGATTTTTGGATTAGCTCGCTTGAGTATAATGCCAGTGTGTGTCGTACAACCCCTCTTCCACCCGACAGCAAAGTAAACAAAGTGACCACGTGAACATACTTGACAATTAGTTTTGCTTTATATTCTTGGGTTTTTTCGGTAAAGTCACGTAGGTAAAAAATAAAAATAAAATAAAAATCACGTTTCAGAGGCAACACAAGCCTCCGTCTTCAGGTGGAACCGTCACAGCACACTCGCTGTATCAAGTAAATGAGAAATTCCAAGAGATCCGACCCCGTATATATACTGGTTGAGGGGGGAGGAGCCAGGGCAGACCCCTGGAGAGGAGTTTTGCTTTAGCTTTGCTTTAGCACACCGGTGTGTTGCAATCCAGAACATACGACCTAATTGTTAAATGTTGTGTATTGCTTTCCAACATACAGGCATGCAAAACCAATAGAAGTTGGCACACGCGTTCACATTACGTTATTTATTTGCATGTCAGGTGGAGTAAGGTGTACGACACACGTTGGAATCATAGTGACACGAATGCACAAAAAAAAAACAATGAATGAAACAGAACGGAGTTATGCTCATGTATGTGCTGAGGCCTACCTGGAGGATGCTGCTTAAGCAAGGCCACCCTTAAATGTTGTAAAAAGGTCACCGAGGAAGGATTCATGAAATCCCTCGTTCCATTAAACATGGGCATCACGGTGGCGAGATGTTAATTACCTCGCCTGGTATACAGGAGGTTGTGGGTAGGGCTGAACGATTTGGGGAAAGTATCTAATTCCAATTTTTCTGACAGATATTGCAACTGTGATTTGATTTTCGATTAAAATGTTTTAAGTCAAGCTTCAGTTCAGTAGTCACTGTGTAATAGATTTAAAACATGTGATGGAGCATTACCACATGATACCATCAAAATATTAACTGCTCTATATATTGTAATGCAAGGATGAGACCTTAAAATATATGAATTTCATCCAATATGTATTGATAAAAATGTTAATTGAAATATAATAATTAAACATAGAACCATTGTTAAGTTGAATAAATCAAGTTATAATAATAAGAAAAAATCCAATAAGTAATAGGACTTTTCAAATCGTAATAAAATCGCAGCCTTTGCGATTTGCTAATAACATTGTTTAAAATTGTGATTTCGATTTGAAATCGATTAATCGTTCAGCCCTAATAGGGAGTGTAGTCGCCCTCTCTGCCAGCAGGGTACGCTATGTCATGGAAAAGGGTCCTTAGGGGGCATGGTTCTGGTGGCTGGCAGAGAGGAGGCATCTGAAGACGTAGCAGCTTGGTTGGCTGGCAAGGGCACGTGACAGGACAAGGTAAGGATGTGGGCCAAAGGTGACACAAGGGACACGTGGTGTATGGCCCAGAATCTTCTGGTGAGTTCCAGAAGGGGGCGTGTCCGAGGGCGGTTCCAGGCCACGCTGGGGGGCATAAAAGGGAGGTCCCGGGGTCCCATCGGGGCTGTCTGCTGGAATGGAACCTGCCATGCTGCGTCTTCTCCTCCTCCCGTCTTCGTGCTCGGCATCATGGGTCAGGCAGTGTGCCGACTGACCTGACCCGTTTATATAGTCACCCAGTGGTGGTTACTGGTTATGTAGTTATCCCCGTGGTGGTTACCGGTTATGTAGTTATCCCGTTGTGGTTACCGGTTATGTAGTTAGCCCGTTGTGGTCGTAGAATACACGTGTTGCCTCCTGAATTAGTGTGTCTCTCAAGCGAACCCACTACACATGTAAGAACCTTACACGATTACACATTATAACATGATTAGAAGCAATGTATGTGCAGTTGCCTTAACCCTACTGGACATCTCTGAAAAAAAGAGCTCCATAGCTTAACAGATTCCTCCAGTCAAAATAAAGATTCTGATTCTGAATATGTATCTGGAATACACGGTGGCTATGACCTATAGTCACAGGCAGAGACTAATGTGTGAGTGTAAGTACATTAGAGTCAATGGATGGACCTTGGCAATACCTGTACCCTGCGATTGGCTATCTGGGTCCCTTATGAATAATGTAATGTATTCAATCCGCAGGCTTGCATACATGTTGAATTCCCAAAGGGATTGTGCACAGTACACGACATTGTGTATTGCCAATGACTCATCTCTTAAAACTGTGTACAATGTAGACACACGCTTCGTTGCTTCCTCAGGACAAACGTCCCACAATTTTGCTCGGAATCTTAAGATGCAGTTGCATTTTGATGCAGTTGCATCTAGATGCTATCTAAATCTGAATTGTATTGTACAGACTTCCCTCGTTTTTCACGAACTTGCTATCTGCGATTTTGGCTTTCCGCGAATCGCATCTGTAACTCTACACGACTGCACCGAGAGAGAGAGAAATAAAGTGATGAGATAAAGCGATGAGAGAGAATGTGATGCGAGAAAGTGATGAGATTAAGTGATGAGATAATGTTCATGTATTTAACAGCTTATTTACGTATTTATTTCAAGTAATCCATTAAAACGATAGATTTTCGTAGGCTAACAACATGATCCACGAGATGTGCTACTCACGAACATCTCTGGAATGTATCCCTCGCGAATAATGAGGGAATTATGTTTCGTACAGGAGTGCAACGCAAATACTCATTGTGGTGTGCGCTGTATTGTTTGAATTATTGTGCTGTCAGGTATTCATACATTATTATTTGGTTCTTTCGGTTAAGTCACGTCTAAAGATAAAATAATAAATTAAATTAAATAATAGAATAAATATTAATTTAATTTATTATTTTATCTTTAGACGTGACTTAACCGAAAGAACCAAATAATAATTCCTGCAGTCACGAAAGTTCTAAAATTAAGATTATTCATACATTAACTCCAGCAGCCATTCTCAATCCACCAATGGACGAAGACCTCCCCACACCATTTCAGTCATGGGCTTTTGTAACCATACATCTCTTCAACATGCTGATTAATGTGCATTGATGAAGGGAAGAGAGGATATGAGTGCATCTGATATCACTTGTCACTGATGTCAGCCGTGGCCTCACATCATTCTACGCCTTTGCCCCCGTTTTAATGTAGGATAAACATAACATGAAGTTTCATTGTTTGGCATTGTATTTTAAGCATATCCTGCTCATCCCACTGTCCCATGTCCTTGGTGTCATCAGGAGTTGACTGTATTCCTAATAATGATATGCAGCCGAAGCGTCTTTCTTCGCTACATACGTTATTTGAACAAGTAAAATGTCCCAACAAACCACGCACGTGTCTTCATTCAACATTGTTCAGTGGCAGACAAGGCCGAAGTTAAAGAAACAGGGCACAACTTAAAGAAACTGCAACTTGTAAATTCTGCCAAAATCGCCCGATGATGCTGAATGTAATTATCATTGAAACGTCGTACTCAAATGGTAAACTTTGTGGATTTACTCTCCAACACACCAGTGGGCTGAAGTAGTAAATTATATTTATTTGGGTCTTTCGGTAAGTCACGTAGATAGGTAACAAAAAAAAACTACGACGTTTTGATCGCAACACAAGCCACCGTCATCAGGTGGAATATGTAATATAACAAAAAAAAACTTTTTAAAAACACGCTTTTATGAAATGTACTAGTAATGGCAGAACTCCACGACTCCATGAAGTGGCCCCGAAACTTGCCATAACGTAAGGGACCGTGGCCAATTACAGCCAACGTCAGTTGACCGTGGACAATTAGACCCAAGCCGAAACATAACATATAAAAAAGAATGTAAAAAAATATATACCTTTTATTTGTTTATTATAGAATATAGTATTGTCATCAGTATGACATAAGTATACACAGTTTGCAGTCGATACCACATTGGGAAGTGGGTTAAATTTGAGATACAAGATTTGAGGATACAACAACAACAACGACGACAACAACAGACAGAGTGAGTTAAAAGAAAGCTTGTTAAAAGGGGGGAAGCCACTAAATGCAAGCTGTCTTAAAGCTTTAAAATGGGCATAGCCCAAGTGTCCTGGTAGAAATGTGAATGACTCGATCAGATGAGACTTCCTGTCTCGAAGTTTGTTAAAATATCTTATAGCTATGTGGAAACCCTCCCCGTAGATGCGGTTAAATCTGGACTTAAAGCTTCCGTGACTGCAGGAATTCATACATACACGATCTAACCCAAAACAATACTTTTTTTTATAAATTGTAAAACAAAAATAAATAAATTTGTGCATTTCAAAAAAAAATTCAACGGGTATCGTGTATAGGAAAGCTTATAAATACAAACTTTCAAAAGCGTAATATATACTATGCATGGTCGTTCATTAAACTTTCTAACTGCATTACGCAATTTTGTTTTACGGTGGAGAACATGTGAACCCAAACGCAAATGGAATGATGTAAAAGGTCCTAAGGCTATTAAAGTAATGTAAATGTTACCCTGTGCTGCCTCAACATTCATCAATATTATTCTTGTGTTGCATTGTGTGTATGTATGTCATTGCTATTCGAAGATAAAATTGCCCATGTGCAAATAGACAGAATACACAAAATGCACGTTATTTTCAGGATGTTTATCAAGGCAATCTGACCATGTTTTCATTTTAAAAACCTGCTACACATTTTACTATTCAGTATTCTTTCGCAATGAACAGAATGTGGCACTGTTTCACATTATATATACTGCAGTCCTTTAGTTATTTATTTTCTATGGATATATGTGTCCCGACCATGTAAATGTGGAATTTCTGCCAATGGAAGGGGAGCCCTGTCCCTTGCTCATTTGAACAGGAAACAAAACTGCCTTAACTTTGATGTTTGAAAACAAAAAAGCCTCTTGGCATTAAACATGTGTACGTAAAATGTGTGGAAATTCACGTAATTAAGGACATATGCATTTAGGGGAAATTCATATTAATATCGTGAGCCGAAAGGAATCATATTTCCAGTATACAATGCAAGGCTTTGTCAATTAAAATTCTATTGCTCGTGATATACATGCATTGCATTGTGCGTGTTAATATCAATTACTGTGTTTACAGCTTATGTACTTTATATGCAAATGACATACTAATGTTACATTTAGGTTAATTGGGTGAACAAAACTGTACAAACGAGACAGAAAATAACTAAAGTCATACGAACGAGACAGTTAACATCAGAACAATTATTGTTTAATGCTATCGTGACCTTGATCAGTGACAACGGTCGATGACCAAATCACCTGGAATGCGTCAGATGCTCAGCTGGGTTTGAGCCTGGATAGTGCTCGGGTGTAGTAGGCCCTGTGGGCAGTAGAGGGCAGTGCAGCACAATCCTTCTTGATATGCAAATTCCTTTGTCAAGGCGCCCTTCCCCCTCTAACTCAGCTTAAATATACGCTGCCAAGCTTGGTGGTGCTCATTCAGACGCTGTCTTTCCGACAGACCTGTTCTTCACCTGAGGACGGCTGCTTGCGTTGTGGCCGAAACGTCGTGAGAATTTTATTTTATAATGTTTTATTTGTATTATTTTATTATTTCCCTTCTACGTGACTTTACCGAAAGAACCAAGAAGATGAATCATTCGTTGTTATGTAATATCCCCATTATCGTCAACCGGAATTGACCTTTGTGAAGGTCAATTATCCACCATGACCTTCGCCATCGGGAGGCCCTCATTTAGCAGTGGATTGACCAAAAAAGGGGGTGTACATGCACATCGAAATACATTTTTTGTTTTAACTCACGATTTGCTGTACGGCTCGGCGTGGTGTTAATATGTAAACGTATCTCAAGATACTGAACAGTCAAAACAGAAACGTGCATAATGAGGCTTTGGCAAGGAGCAAGCAGATAGGTTAACATATACAAGTTTGACACTTGTGTGTGCCTTTGTATATACACATGGGATACATATGACAGAAGCAGTCAGGCAAAATGGAACACAAAAGTGATGGTTATTCAGTCTGCATTTAAATAATGGAAGAATTGTAATGCCATTTTTAGCAAAGGGAGAGGTTATTCCGAACTGCGATGACAGTAATGTAGTAGAAACACATGATGAGTGAATGTTGACAAGTCTGTGAAGTAACATGTATTAGATATGTTTTATATATAGCGTATATATGTTTGCATCTAACATATAAGAAATTGGAACACTAACTAAGCAGCACGTTATAGTATATTTTAAGTGGGATGACCAAATCACACGGAGTATGCCTCGTTTCATCGGATCTAGAAGGCTAACCAAAATTGTGCCTGGCTTGTACTCAGGATAGCAGACTGTCTGAGATACCAGATGTTGGGCTGTGTGGGAGACTGGAGATGGCGGTTCAACAAGAGACTCCTGATGTAACTGTGTGGAGCTTTGAATGAATCACTGGCTTCTGCAGTTTGTCACTTGCCAAACACGTATGAATGGACTTAGCCAAACATCCCATTGCAGGACCCTCCTGAAAGATATTCCTAAGATTGCGCGATTCCTTCCTGGGTAAATGAATGGCGTGCGAGCGGGCAATTATCTTTTTAATGACAATGATTGGGAGTGCTTGCGGTTAGATTGTGAATGACCGTCAGCGTTCAGTAGAGAATCAGATTCCTCTGCAGACTCTCTAATTTATGGCACCAAGCCGACTGTTAAGAAATTACAATTTCCAGACCGCGAGTGGCCGGATTGCTTGAGAATAAATCATAGGGATCATGAAGGGAGGGTGGGGGGCGTTGCATATTCAAGCTAGTGCATGAATTATCACATTTTATTAAAGACAACAATAATAATACAATTGACTGCGATACACATGCGTAACGCAGCATCGGATGTTATCACTCATACTATCAAGAATGCATGCGTGTGTTTGGCCACGTATATGCCCCAAAACGACTTAACCACAACATTCGTGGCATCCTGCCAAATCTAACTGGAAAGGGGGTGGGCCCTCTCTTGTTATGAAAGATGAGCAGACACCCTTCCACGATACAGTAATCCAACGTATGCAGACCATGCGGAGGAGAAAGGAATTCGAACCTGGTACCACACGCGTATTACACAAGGGCTCCAGACAACGCCGGTCAAATCCCAAGTCGACCCAACGTGGAAGCTTCATCGGAAGCTAAGCCAGACACCCAGGCCCCCAAGGCGACTCCTGGGGCTTGCTGGGCTGGGTCCGCTGTTGCCTATTGTTTCACAGGAACGGGATGAAGCTGACCGCATCGTGTGCTGTATTGTTGCAGGCAGAGCGGGACAGGGTAATGAATGGCTTTTCTCCACAAAATATTCCCCTGGAAAGGAGAGGTCCACCAATGGATGAGCAGCTGCCAGAGAATGTCATACTGTAATGGGATATCCTTTGCATTGTTAGTAAAGTTTCCGTGCATGCTGGTTTGTTTCGCTGGACAAAAGCTTAAAAATATGTGCGTTTGTATAGGAATATCATACTCGTTATTTTAATCAATATATCATCAGAAGCTCATCCTCTGCTTCACCAGTAGCTCAGGACAAGGGCATTTACTTGAACAAAGCCTTCGTGTTCATCATCACGAGCCGACTGCTGGATGAAAGCCTCCCCAATCCATCGTCAGAGACTCGAGAATCATTGACACATTCTTAGCAGTCGGGTGAAGTTACAGCCCCTTTTAAATCCACTTCTGGATGAAGGCCCCCCACCCCCTTGCGGTGTCGATCCGTGGGGGGGGAGGGTGTTTTACCGCAGTTCATCCGGCCGGTCAGTGCAGGATTGGTGAAGTCAAGTGGTGGGGAGGAGCTTTGGGGACCGCTGAGGTTTTTTTCACCGCCTGATGTTTGCCGTGACCGGAAATCAAAGTCGGGTCGCCAAGTTCGCAAGCGCAGCGCTCTCAACCACGAGCACCACTGCTCCTCCATCCCCGTGAGCGGTTCAACACAATGGCCCACTCCTAATCGCGTTGGATATTTGACACCAATACACATCACGGCAAAAATGTTTCCTGGAGCTGTGTCGGGTGGTGGCGGGTTTAACAAACACATTAAAATAAATTTCGATTTAAAGCTTTCGTGACTGCAGGGATTCATCTTCTTGGTTCTTTCGGTAAAGTCACGTAGAAGGGAAATAATAAAATAATACAAAATACAATATAATAAAATAATTCTCACGACGTTTCGGCTGCAACGCAAGCAGCCGTCCTCAGGTGAGAATTATTTTATTATGTTTAATTTTTATTATTTTATTATTTCCCTTCTACGTGACTTTACCGAAAGAACCAAGAAGATGAACACATTAAAATATTTACGCGATCTAACCCAAAAGACCTCTATTATGGATTCCTGCGGCATATTACCAAGTCGTTAATATTGGATTATAATTTGCATTGGACCTCCAGTTTATTCACTGAGATTCAACACTATTTGTATCGCGTGAACATCATAATTATCATCCGTCGTGATCAATCCACTGCTGGATGAAAGCCTATATTCGCTGTCGCCACATCTCATGATCCTGCGGTGTGAGACCGTTGAAGGATGCCCACGCGTTCGTCGGCGAATGAAAACGAAACAATTATTTCCGGCCGCGAAACACCACACGAGTGGTGATGCAAGGGGTGGGATTCACCACCCTTTTATCCTGGTGACCTGTGAAGTAGCGAGCTTCATCAACAATTTTAATTGACCTCTTCACCCCCAGATGACCCCCGCCCCCCCCCCCCGGCTAAAGCGTGACTGCCTGGGATGGGTGCGCGCAAGCTGCGGTTTTTCATCACCCGGCGAAGTGAAAAAGGTGGCCTTAGCGTGTTTGCTGACCACACGCCCTGTCGTAGGCAAGGTCACTCTAAGCAAGTGCTGCCGACAGAAAAGCGACGAGGGCGACGGGATTTAAACCCTTGACTTTAAATAAAAGAGCGCGAGATCTAATAACGCCAACCCCTCCTCCTCCCCGCCACAGAACGCAAGCGACCTGCAGGTACAGAGGTCATCCAACATTCGACCTTGCGAGTCGACTCACTCGCAATTTGGAAGATGGGGGGGGGGGGGAATGAAAAAAAAGCAATGCACAACAACTGCACGAACAAAATTTTTCGACATTTATAAAACCCGAGTTTGTTTGTGAGCAACGTGGCAAGTTGTAACGGAGCAGCAGATTTGCGCGGTTGGCTACGTACGGTGCGAAAGAAGTTCAACGTACATGTGCACGTGTTGTGGCTGTGTGACGAGTAAATATGTTTGTTTAATGAGGAATTGTTGAAAGAACACATTTTGTTGCTGGCTGAATCCACCTCGCACCATAAATGTGAACATCTACACAGATTAAACTAATAATAATTAACGGTTCTTGTTACAGATCGGGGTTGTGATAGGAATGAAATTTAGTTTTCTATCGATAGTGCTATGTAATTTGTATTTATATATTTTTTCTTAGATTGGCCCATACTTTGTTTTTTTATGATAGTGGCGAGGAGGAAATACTGTACGTAGCAAATTGTAATTAGATTTTTCACTAATGTTATTCAGTTTTGTTTAGACCATTAGGCTAAGCATAACATTCGCGACAGATGTATTGGAATTTACAGAACTTGTAAACAATGTTTTATGACAAGCATGTTTTAGTACGCACTTTGTAGAGTGTAAGAAACTATTTTAATCGATGAATTGGTTAATAATTTCCCCTGCATACACTGAATATTGTTTATGCTGTGCTTTATTATAAAACAGTAACTTCAATAGATGTAATTAAAAACACAAAAACACTCCACCATCTATCCGTATATCTCGCGCAGGTAATACCGGCTTGGTGTTTTTAATGTTTAACATTTTTGATGTGTTTCAACATATGCCAGTTAGTTGCCTATGATAAGAAAAAATTGAGAACTATGTGAAAAGGCATATGTACGGGTCTGAACACGTAACATTTCTCATGGTGCAGTGGCCCAGTTTTTTTTGTTCGTTACAGTTTGCATGATAATTTTAGCTGAAGGATATATAAAAACTACGCTGGCCACCATGTCAAGCCAAGCAGACTTGCAGTTTTATTGTCTAACGTTCATAAAGTTCTTATACGTGAAGACCTCAGTGTGTCTCAAACGTCATCGTATGACGTACGGGGACTTTTGTATGCTTACATTTTTCCCCCACGTGTGTTTTATTTACTTATTTTATTGTGCTTAACGGGATGTTTACATGCGGGAAGAAACTGTACAATTTTGCATTACTATATATGATCAGTGCAACTGATTTTTTACAATGGTTTTTTATATTTAGGTCGCTGATGATGTCCAACATTTTGAGCAATAAATCAGAAATTCAGCACTGTTAAAAGCAGTTAAGATTCATGAACCTACTTGCTGTACTCCCATGTCATTGTAATGGAAAATTCGTGTTTGAAGCCACCTCCAATTTTGGGTGATCTGCCAACCCCGCATGCAAGCCGTTGGATTACAACTATGCACCGCTTCCAAGTAAATAAGTACTATTAATAAAAACTTTTTTTTAAACACGCTTTAATGAAATGTACCGTACTAGTAATGGAAAAACTCCACGATTCCAGGATGTGGCCCCGAAGCTTGCCATAACGTAAGGGACCGTGACCAATTACTGGCAACGTCAGTTGACCGTGGACAATTAGACCCAAGCCAAAACATAACATATAAAAAATTATGTTAAAAAATATATATGTTTTATATGATATAATATAGTATTGTCATCAGTATGACATAAGTATACCAAGTATGCAGTCGATACCACATTGGGAA
Source organism: Lampetra fluviatilis (assembly GCF_964198595.1). Lineage (NCBI taxonomy): Eukaryota > Metazoa > Chordata > Hyperoartia > Petromyzontiformes > Petromyzontidae > Lampetra > Lampetra fluviatilis. Next base: position 7,323,756 of record NC_136302.1, read on the forward strand.
GTGGGTTAAAATTGAGTTACAAGATTTGAGGATACAACAACGACGACAACAACAAAAACAGAGTGAGTTAAATAAAAGCGTGTAATAAAAAAAAAACTTTGCACGCATCTCAGGGTTGGAACGTGACAAACGGGGACCAATCGGAGCCCGCGCAGGGAATGACGCGTCATTGCACAGTGAAATGTAACAACGGGGAGGCGAGGTTTGTTCAGGCTCATGAGAAATCGGAATTTACTGTTGTGCATGGGGCCAAGGTGCATTTTGATCAATACGATTGCAGAAAACGTGTCGCTGGTTTTAAACCAAAAATGTACCACATTTGTCGGACGGACGGTGGGATTTTGTCATTATTTGGTGAAAAATTACGCTTCAAGTGTCTTTTACTGCATGCTGATAATGCCTTTACCAATGAGAAATCAAAATCCCTGCATTGCCTCCCAATCTAAATATTACACCGCAAAAGCAATATCTCTATCCAGCATAATTGTGCACTGGTGACTTGCACAACAGTCGATGTATTGAATTGAAGGTTTTCGCACAACCACGTGGCGTGACCTTATTTAAAGAGGGGGGATACAAAAACGCAGGGGGGGGGGCACGCCACGGTCAATGTTAAACGTTTAACAAATGTTAAACGCTAAACGCAATGAGTAACGACATGATCGGGTTTTGTCTAGCGTGCATTCTGCTCTAACTCTCACCCCCTATATAAATATGAACAAAAAATGGCAACAGATTTATCAATACCGCTGTCTTAAAATGAAGAACTCTACTATCGGTGACAATTTAGCCAATGGGAGGCCAGGGAGGTAGAGGAATGGCTCCGACGCCGATCACTTAATTGTACGAAAGGAATTTAGAATGAGGCTGGAACCTTCGCGGAGGAGGAGGGGGGGGTCAACCCCCCTCCAGGACCCCCCCCCCCCCACAGACGTTACGAGGTTGCATTTATATTGTGTATGCGAGTCTTAGGGAATCGAACCGCTTGCTGAAAGGGGCCTGTTGTTGAAACCTCATGAAGGTCTGATGACTTCACGAAGAGTGATGAATTGATTTATTGATTATATTTTTTTCTCCATACTATTGTTTAACCCCACTTTAACCCTCTCTTTTGTTTTCCATTCCCCGTGGAATGCAAGTTATTTGTTTCCTTTTCTCCCCTCTTTCCTTCATGTGTGGCGGATTTGGATCCAAGTTTGCCGAGCGCACATTTTGAATTTGATGAACGCACGAGTATCTCTCCCAAAGGGGTGACCTCCATGTCAGGAACGCACCAGACCTCAAGGTCAGCACCCAGGGAGTATCCACCCTTCCACATGCTCCTCTGCCTCCCAGCCTTCACCCCTCTTCCACAACACTGAACTCATTATGGAGAGCCGTGCCCTAATTCCCAGGGGGCTCGTTTTAGACTTTTTTTTCAACCACCAGGCTCTGAAAAATCCCAGCCACACCCTCTTGTACACCTACCATGCTGTCCGCACGTGTTGGCATACGAGCTGCAGGGGATAAAGGAATAATAAAGAGCGAGAGAGTTAAAGTCCGTGTGTTTTTTAAACCATTTTGTAATAGCCAAGAGTCAATGTGTGTGTGTGTGCACGTGTGTTTTTACAATGAACAAAGTGCCTCCATGTTCAAACTAACATGGTGTTCGTCTCCATTGGCGACGCTGAGACAGCGATGAAAAATGCCACATTTTTAGTCAAAGGGCTGCAATGATACTCCTCTTATTTCTAACTCTATTGTCTGCTCGTCCCATCATTGATACCGTCAATTGTTAAGTGAGGACTGCTGCTCTCCACACATCGATTCTAGATTTTAAAAAATTGCATTCATATGCAGATAAAAAAATGAGACACCCGGAAGTACATCCTAATATCTGCATTTTGTTGTGGAGTTACCGGAAAACTTGCATAAAATGCATCGCATTTCAAAATTTTTCTGAGGATGAGTCACCTGGATGTGGTCTTCCAGAAGTGCTAACTTCATCCTTTGATCTATGATTTGGTTATATTCGCTGGTATTAATTGATATGTTAGAGGTAGAGATAATAGGATCGGCCAAGAGTGGCCCTTCACATCAATGAAGATAATGGGGATGTCATATTTATAATAGGTTGCGCAACAATTATTTATAAAAAGACGTTTCAGTGACTTTTAAGACACTTGCGATTTGCAAATGTTCCAGAAGAATCTGGATTATTGGCAAATGTCTTAACAAGCACATTATTTTGCATATGGGAGGAAATGAGGCACTTAGAGAATACTCTTCTAAGTGGCCAGCTCTAACGATATTTCATTTAAGAGGGCATATGGACAAATAAGTGCATCAGGCTGAATAATAGTTGTGCCAAAGAGGCCTTTAAAAAACAAATGTGAGGCGTTTTGGCAAGACCAAAGGCCCAATGACTTAGAAAGTTATAGTACATTCATTGATATGTCATACTCAGTGGTGAGAGTGGGCGAGAGTCAAAGGACAATGGAGCAACGTCTGCCAATTCTAACACAACCTTTTGGAAAATGAGCTTTAGATGGTGGCATTTGCCTTTCACGGTGTTATTTATTTCTGTGTCATGTTCTGTGCCGCACAACGCAGCAACAACAAAAAATAGTTATTCTTGTGATGAACCACAACACAACACCATGGAATGAGCTGGCGATTGTGTCAAGCAGAGGGCCAGTGTGGAATGCAGCGCTTGCATTTGCCCTCCATTAGTTGTGAGCAAACTGAATGAGGACTTTATGTTCAAGCCATGAAACGCTTACACATGCTATGGGCTATGTACATTTGATAACCAGTTGACCAGGACATGGCAGTACAGCGATGGATTCATGAATCCATATTGTTGTCTGCCGGCCGATTCGCCCTTGAAAAAGAGCATCTTAGCTCAATGGGCTATACGTGGGAAAAACACTTATATTCCAATGTGTGAGGATTCTTTCCAGGTACTCTGGTTTCTTCCGACATACAAAAAAAAACCTTACGATTAAAATTGGACAAACTTCCCAATGCAGGATCCTCCTATGAAAAAATAAAAAGTATCGAGACTTAGTGAGCCTTTCCTGAGTAAATAAAGCACATTATTACTTGTGTAGTGTCAACTGAGCCAGAGACAAGGTTCTTGAGGAGGCACCTTCTTTATTCACACCTTCAGGTTCACAGGTTCACCCTCGCTTCTCCCAAGTCGTATAGCCTAGCCTTGACACAACCCTGACCGTGTTACAATGACGGCATCGACCGAGACAGCCAACAACTATCCGGCCGCGGAATGATCTAGTGAAGACGGCAGCGACGAAGGCGGCGAAGACGACGGCAAGACCATTTTCCCTGAACCGGCAGCCCCGAGCTCCCCTGCTCTCCGCTGCTTTTATTCTACCTGGCGCGGCCTGGCTCCGCCCTGGCCACGCCTCCCTTCTCGAACCCACTAGCGGGTTCCAGGGGCTTCCAGACGGGGGTCTCTGTGACCCTTGCCCCAGTTCCTCCGCCCTGCCGACACACACCCGCGTAAGTGCTCACCGGCGTGTGTGCTGCTAGTCCACCGCGGTTGCCGTTGCTGGACAACAGAGGGCACTATTACACTACACTTGTGTAAGTATGTGATTTGGCCCATATGGAATGGCCCATTCCAAAGTAAGTGGTCCACACCTGCAGTAAACCGATGCATGGTTACGTATTAACGTGATGTTGTATTAATACATTGTTCACATAGGGGTCTCCGATATACAGTATACATTCCCATTCACTAATTTTCAAAGTACTCCATAGCCTTATTTCAGTCTGCCTAGAGCCATGCGTGGCAAGTGCGGGTACCTCCTACACCAATGGATAATTACCAAGAGCCCAAGGTGAGCCTGTGAGTCGCGGATCTCACAACCTCACACCATGGACCACAGAGTAACGCCGCTGCCCACTTGAATCATACACCGGCAGCAGTTCGGATATTCAAAAACGAGGCTACTCGTGAAGGCTTCTACTTGCCTCACGCACAACGACATGAACGTAGAAATGTTGCAGATCAATTTCCCACCATTTGACCCATTGACAACTACTTTGTGCTCAGCGCATGGCTTTTCATTCCTGACCAGGACAGAATTAAGGGGACCACGCCTCACTGTTTCAAAATGTAGTTTCAGGATGAATCTCTAGAGTGAGGATTTGAACCGCGTGACACTTGCACACAATAGCTTGCCCTCGCAAATCAAATCTCACTATTATTCAAAGCCTTGTTTATAGCTCAGCAATAACGTGTAATGTCCTGCAGCATTACCAGGTGACCGGATATATCAAACTCTTGAACCATTTAAAACTGCCTTAGCAAGCACACGGACTCATAGGACACTTATAGAGTACACATTTTCTGCAACTAAATCACCCTGGATGTACCTGATCTTGTTACATATCTAAAACTAAGGAGGCTGAAGCAGGCTGAAACCTGCTTAGATTTCAAATGTGGACTGCCTGGGAATAGCAGGTGTTGTACGCTTGGGCTGAAAAGTAACTTGTGATAGTGGATGGCCAGTAGATGAGAGTAACGGACCCTTGAATCCTTCTATATGGCGCTTTTCGTGTTATTCCCTCATGTGTGGGCTTTCTCCAGGTACTTCGGTTTTCTCTAGCATTTTAAACATTCATGAAAGCAATTGGCCAAAGATCCCAATGTAGGAGCCTCCTGAAAAATAAATGTTAAGACTTGGTGAGAATTTCCTGACGATAAAAGAGGCATTTTTGAAAAGAATAAATGTTGTTTACTTCTCACCAAGTATGAGTGCGTAAACAAAATCCTTCCGAACAAATACAAAAAGTTTGTTACTGCTAGAGGGAAGTGACAGGTTTCTTTTTTTTTGAGTTGACAACTGGGCACCAGCTATCATCAGAGTTATCAGACAATTCAATCATATCAAACCGAGCAGGTATAACCGAGTACAGAATGCCAATTACAGCATTGCCAAAAAAAGTAACGTCAAACTTCCCAGCGACACCGATCAAACTCCAGGCCAAGGACAGCTCGCCGTCTAAAAAAGCGACGATACCTTTTTTTCTTGCTGGCCTTCTATCAGAGGTCGCAACCGAGTACCCGATACCCGTACCCTACCCGATACCCGGCTACACGGGTACCCGTTTGCGACCCTGGTAGACCGTGAGTCACTGGTGAGTAACTCTTTATCACTCATTTCCGAACGTCTTGTCTCTTCTCACAATTCAAGTTCCTAGAATCAACCCACCCGCACCTGCAACATGGCTTCATCCCAGAGGTCGCAATCAGGTACCCGATACCCGTACCTTACCCGTACCCAGCCGGGTAGGGCACGGGTACGGCCGGGTACGGGTACCCGTTTGCGACCCTGGTGCGGCCCGGTACGGGTAAGGAATCAAAACCCGTTTGCGACCTCTGCCTCCTATCTGTCTGCCTTCTGAGCTTTGGCCGTGGCCACAGCGTGCGCAGATCGCATCGGGGTGTGGCAACGGCTTCTTCCGCACCAAGGGGAAGTGGCCGGTTTCCGCCCAGCCCTTTCCCCCCCACCCCAATCGCCGGCGTGTTTGTGGAGGGTGATTTATTCTCCAGCGGAGAGGACGCGGTAACAATGAAGCATTGCCTGCTTGCTTGGCCCCGTGCCCCTGCTCTAAAAAACAAGAGGAAATGAAGCTCACGGGCACATCCTTAGATCAGCAGTGAGCCGGGAGGAGGAGAGGGGGGTGGGGGCAATGCGAGAGAGGGGGGTGGGGGAAAGTAATACAGAAAGAAAATAATAATTTATAGTTAAGACCTTACAGTGTCCACAAATTAATTCTAGGCACGCGGTTATCCGCACTGATTTTTTTCTAGATAAAAGATCTGCTTCTCGCTCCGAATGTGCTGTGTGTCGGCATCTGCGTTTAGAAACGCTGCTCAGATACCATTTCAAATTTAAATCCTCTCACCTCTGCTGAAATATCGTTTTTATTGACTGTTTTGTATATTTAAACATTAAATATATATATGTATATTATCCGCAATATCTCAACTTTACATTGTAATGTGTATCGTGGTATTAGATTGTCTTATGAACGTCAAAAGCCATTTTTCTTAATTTACCTGTGTAATATAGCATTTCAAAAGTTCAAACTATCGTGAAAGTGTATGCATAATACTGTATTAGATTTTTTTAAGCGTTGTTAATATACTACATTTTAAAATACTGTAACTATACTAATTTTAAATTGCTTCTCAAAAGTCACATGAAAGTAGGAATGGAATTATGCTTGGATTCACCGATTAAAATCACTTAGCAGGCTCATGATATCTGTATAGAGTCGCGCGAATAAGAATGTATGTTCTTTGACTTGTGAATGTTTTCTGTAATGGTTTCACATGACCCATGCATCTGCTGGAGAAGCGGCTGCATTCACCGCCGTGATAAAAGATAGCAATACTCGAGTCTTGAATTGAATCTTGACCCTGAATCCGCAAGATTTTATCGACTTGCCTGAGATCTTTGGGGGTGAGTGGATGGTGGTGAGTCTTTCCATCCCTTACTCAACAAAATGTTTTCCGTTCCTTCTATTTTAAAATTCATCAGCAATGTCAAAAGGTAAAAATAACTGTATTCAGACAGATAAATTCATGATTTATGACCATTGGTCTCTTTTTAAAGGGATAAATAATTGTAAATAGTATGATTAGGTTTAACACATGGGCTTTCGTGACTAATATTATCCATAATAGAGGGTTTTTTTCTATAAGTGTGTCATTAAACCCGACACCGCCCGACTGGTGTGCTGAACGAGTAACGAATTGGCACGTTTTGTTTTCATGACAAACCTTACTAATTGGCTGTATCGGGCGGTGGCAGGTTTAACAACACATTCATATTTACGCGATCTGACCAAAAAAACCCCTCTATTATGAATAGTATGATTAGGTTTTGTCGCCATATGATATACATTATAGCCGGAGGGTATATTTAAAAGTTATTTCAAAAGTTTTTTCATCAGCAGGTCGAGTGTCGTTTGGGTAAAGTGTGGCTACTCTCACCTCTGCCATATGATATACATTATAGCCGGATTGTATATTTAAAAGTTATTTCAAAAGTAATTTCATCGGCAGGTCGAGTGTCGTTTGGGTAAAATGTGGCTACTCTCACCTCTGCCATATGATATACATTATAGCCGGATTGTATATTTAAAAGTTATTTCAAAAGGTATTTCATCGGCAGGTCGAGTGTCGTTTTGGTAAAGTGTGGCTACTCTCACCTCTGCCATATGATATACATTATAGCCGGATTGTATATTTAAAAGTTATTTCAAAAGTTATTTCATTGGCAGGTCGAGTGTCGTTTTGGTAAAGTGTGGCTACTCTCACCTCTTCCCTAATTGTCCTCTGGTGGGGCTTTTAAAGGCGTTCTCGAGTGGAGGCCCTTCTTCCAGCAGTCGCATTAGACAGGCACTTGCAGGGCTGCACATTTACCCTTTTACTGTATTATTTTATTTCTCCCTCACCACTGGAATTTCACAACCTTAAACATCCTCCCAGCGGCTGGCATTGTTTTCTCTTTTACTTCCCATTTTAGATTCAGGGCCAACTCCTTTGTCTTTCTGAATTATTACACTGAGTGGTATCTCTTCAGAGCAATTATCAGGCTCCGAGCTAGATAGGTGTTCCTGTCATCTGAACAAGATAATCCAATGGATATGGGAAGCCGAAGAAAGACAACTATGCTCTTTCTCTTGATAAACTATTCAATACTCGGTTGTGCGTCTATTAAAAAAGGTGTCAGATAATCCAATGTTTCCCCAACTTCGTCTATCTAACAATTTCCAGATTTAGTTTTACCAGACATAATGCAATCTTTACACGTGATGAAAACTGTTTTTCCAATGTGGTTTAACTCCCAGCTGTTTAAAGCATAGGGCCCATGCATGCTTGAGAGTTTAGACCATACGTGGCTAAAACCACGTACGTGTTATGGGACAATTGAAGAGACCGATAACAATCTGGGGGATGGGGAGGGGGGGATCAGTTGAGCAATGGTTAGTCCACTGCGCTATGAACTCAACAACCGCAGTTTAATATGCACGCGAATGAATATACGTCAAAGGTCCAGCATTATAAGTGGGTCACCACAGCTAGTTGATGGGCAGCAGGTCGCTGTGTTAGGCGGGGTAAAGTGTGTGTTCATTCACCTTTTCTCGGACGACTGGTCGGCGGGGATAGTAGGCTCAAATTAGTTTAACACATAAGCTTTCACGACCAATATTGTCCTTAGTGATGACATCACCTTTCCTCTATGTAAGGCCGGAAACAGGAAAAATAATTCACAATTCTAGTAAATCGCCTGATGAGGCTGGCTTTAATCGCCAGCGAAACGTCGTACTCAAATTATACATGGTGTGGGTGTACTCTCCAACACACCCGTGTGCTGAAGTAGTAACTAGTTGGCACACTTTGTTGACGTGACACACCTTACTAATTAACTCTGTCAGGTGGTGGTGGGTTAACAACACGTTATATTTACGCAATCTAACCAGAAAAAAACATCGATTGTAGGCTAAATGACCCTCTCGAGGGGCTCTCTAGCTCCCTATAGTGGAGTAGGCCCTTCAATCGGCAGTGGCATGATCAGGCAATTGCAGAGCTGCGCCTTTTACCTCTGAAGGTAAGGAATCCAATCCTTTGTATTCATTACGAAGACCAATAGCATCTTAGACAAAATACACATTTTGACCTCATGGATATTTGAGATCAACGTATTTTCAACATGGTTAAGTGCCAGTAAGCAGACATATGGCATCTGCAGGGACGGTGATGTTATTACATTAGCAGGTGGTGTGCAGGCATGAGCCGACACATGGACATCCAAGATAAAATGCAGTAAAAGGCATCTCTATGGATCCCAAGGTGTGATATATCTCACGTATATTTTTTTGGTCTTCTCTCTTTTTTTTATTTCACAGCATTTGAGTCACTGCCATCCCGTTGTATGTACAGCTCTTAGTAGATGTTGTGATGACACCTTCCAATGTCACTTTAAGTGTCGAGGTTTTGTGACCATACTTCACCACGCTGGTTAGCGCGGTGCTGGGTAAATGCCCGTGGGGCCAGGATTAGTTCAGATATCACTCGACACTGATGTTAGGAATTGGAATCCAACTCGGGTCCCTGGGTTAAAAATGCATTCCAAGAATCGCTGGACTACTGCTTGCCCATATCTTTATGAAAGGTTTAAAAAATATATATTTATTGCTGGTTATGTTTAAGCTGCTACTTCATTGATTGCTGCAGCTATCAAGTCTGTAATTTGTAATACTGTGTAAAAACATGTTACTTGATTAAGTGGTACAAAAAGTGATTCCTTCTAGGCCGAAGCCACTATGCCCCCACCATCTCCCCTCGTAACGATTTCCATCATTTAGCTTTTGATTACTGGTCAGATGAAATTGTCCAGGTCAAAAGTGTCTCGCTAAGTGGGTTGGGCATTCGATGCTCACTTGTTAGTTTATGTAACTAATCTAATCTGCCATACTCTAGTCACACACGACGTAAATTTCAATGTGGGCTTAGCTCTTTTATGTCCGTTCAATCAGTTTTATTGGCTTTTTGAATTTATTTTATCCCCATTCCATTACGATGCTCATGCCAGCATCCTCAAGTCACAAACAGTTTTCATGGACCCTCCTGTACCATTACCGTCATTTTCTTGTCATGACTAAATTAGCCACCTGCTTCGTTGCTGTTTTCTAAAAACAAGCAGAGCCTGCTTTCAAACAATCGCGAGCAATGTCCAAACAAAGTGACGCTTTGTAAATAAGCTGAACGGGCCGTGTTAGATTTTTTTTCTCCCGCCTGTGTACGGATATACGCAAAATGGATGAAATATATAGCTTAAATTGTATATATATATTGCGGCCATTCTCATTCCACCAGCCGACGGAGGTCATAGGGGGCTTTGACCATACTTGACCACACTGGTCATTGCGGGTTGGTGGAGGGGGTAGGGCAGGTCGGGTTGAGATACCAGTCCCCACCGATATTAGCTCCTGCCAGGAATGGATCTCGCGTCGCCGGATCTATAGCACAGCAGAGTAATCACTGTCCCACTATCCCACTCTGCGAAAATATCTTACCTTGTACATGTATGTCTTGGTGGATTTTAATTATTATTGCAATGTTAAATATAATTTACATATAAACATTTCGATTGATGTCTCTTTTGAGTAATCAGCTGCTGAGGATATGTAATCATTGTACAACAATCCACCTGATTGCCTGGTTTTATTTATCTTCTGTAAAACAGGAATCTTGGGCATGCCGCTTCATCCACTTACACTGACGTACAGTGCACGTGTTCCGATACGACAGGGGCCGTCGTGGTAAAAAATAAACTTTCCACCACCATATAACTGTGGGATTCCCAGCACTTGGCTCAGAGCTTTTTGCGAGCAGCCGATCACTGCTGCAAGCGCGCTTGAGCAGCACATTACTTAAGGACTTTTTTTTCTGCTGATAAATAGTTGAGTTGTGTAAAACTCTTTATATGCTGAGCCGGTCTAGAAAGGAAGGACAATTTAACTTCAAACGCAGCGGCCCTTTGCATTTAGCGGCGTTCACGAATGCATGGCTGCGTTTTTGCAACGTTGCAGCATCACGGTGTTGAGGTGGAGCCGTGCTCGAAGCACTTCAGTTTGGACCCGCAGAGTTTGAGTTGTAGTCCCAGCCTCGGCGAAAATCAATGGCGGGAGATTTCTGAACTGGTCCAAGACCTCTCCATCCACCAACCCACAAACTGACCAGCACATTTGAAGTTTGGTCACGCAACCTCAATAACAAAGATGTTGTGGAGATCGCCCTCGGTCCAGCAGTGGATTGACAAAGGGGCTGTACGCATAAAAACATTACTGCATTATTACTACTTCTTCAATAGCAAGGGATTTTAAGATTGTTCGGTTGCACCACACCAGCCTTTCTCTCTGAAATACGGGATTTTTCCAGTAGCTTTTGAAGTGTTTATATAAACAGCCCACATTGGCAGGCAAGCAGCCCATATGTGGTACACACACACACACAAAAACAAAGACAAAGATCCCCCGTATAGCCTCAACAGAATGTTGGGACAAGCGCTGTTAGCGAGCACCTATGAAGGCCGGCATGGCACACGAGACGGTGGGTGGCCAGCACCACGCCTGCCCGCCTTTGTATACCAAGTAGCAACGTGTACACACCGCATCAGGTACTCATTTGAGGTTGAGTGGACCTAGGTGAGGCCCAAGACCGGTTAAAATAATCGTCACTGGTGTTGGCCGTGAGTGGGAATCAAACTCGAGCCGCCGGGTTCATAGCGCAGCGCGCACACACACACACGCACGCAACATGTCCTTACACGCGCACACAAACGCAAGGCCTGCCCACTCATTCCTGAAAATAGGCCAGAAAAATACTCTGCCCTACATGTTCCCACTTGGATGCACCCCCAAGTAAGCAATGCCATTGATAAGGATCAGAGGAGTCCACACTAAGCCGTATAGTAAACCTCATGGTAAATCATGCCGCCTCCCAGTGTAGTAAAGTGCAGTCTGTGCACATACTTTTGCCTGCTTAACTGTGCTGACACGGTTGTTTACTTACGTGTGTGCTTGCTTGAGTAGTTAAAGATTTTAAAATGTTGGGTTGTAAGCTTCCAGAAAAGTAGCTGGGCGCGTCTGGGAAGGGCTAATGACATGCCTGAAAAATATCTCACAAGCCCACGTATGAAATTGTACTGCGCGTCACGTATTGAAAAGCTCGCTACTGTGCCGTGTGACTTTAATATCACGTTGTATGTTATCTTGTGCTCAGCACGCTGGAGGGAAAAAAATAAAGAGGGGGGCACTTGTATAGAGGGCAATGTAGACTGCAGTAGAATGGAATGCAACATGAAACGTTGTTGTACACTTAATATTTAGCTGGTGATGGACCTTGAAGAAAAACTGACACATGCGACCTGTCATCTCGCACAGCACCCGGAGTACTGTAAACTTTCGCAAAGTTACACTGTGTGGAATATAAAAAAAAACCCTATCCGGAAACAAGAGAAGGTGGAGAGGTAAGGGTGCGTTGAAGTGCCCGGCTCACCCGTGCATGAAATGGAACTCCCTGAAGGTAATGCGTCGCACCTGTGCAACTGCTCCTGCACCGATGATGACAGTCCGGTGTAGCATTATTTTCTCCCGAAGTGTTTAGCGAAAAGTGTGCATGGCACTCACGCAGAATCCACTTTTGATATTTGTTTAGACCGCCGAAGCGAGTGCCATTGAGCCTAGCACGTGTGTTGAACTTCTTTCGCACCGTGTGTAGCCAGCCGTGATAATCGGAGGTGCGGGGGGATCGTTTCGCCTCTGTTATTGTTCGTGAAGAGGGGAATCAGAACCGGGTCGCCGCGTTCGTAAGGGGCCGTCCATAAATGACGTCACGCGATTTTGGACGATTTTTTACCCCCCCCCCCTCGTCACACGGCGTCACAAAAAGTCAGACCCCCCTTCAAATATGACGTCACAAAGCTCTGCTACCCCCCCAAAAAAAACATGTTTAAAATCTCTTTAAACTATTGTCATTGTAGTGCGTATTTAATGTGCCGCTGCACTCTGATGTTGTAGGAGACAACATTTATCAAAGAGTCAATTTTATTAAGTAGAACGTGTTGTCTATATTTATTTAAAGTTGCGCATTTTGATGTGACGACACATTTCTCACCTCCCCCCTCGTCACAAATGTCTGACTCCCTCCCCCCCCCTCAGGTGCGTGACGTCATTTATGGACGGCCCCTAAGCGCAGTGCGCTACCCACTGCACCACCGCTACCCCCGCGTACCCAACACCGCTGTGGAAGATTGTGGCGGTTGTGCTGTGTGTGACTTTGAGGTGCTGTTCAGCACTCAATCAGGATGAGTTGGGTGTCTTCGAACCGGCACGTGGCACGTCGTGCCGCACGACACGCGCGGCACGACCTGGGCACCCCTCGGAGAGCTGCAGTCGAGGACCCAAGTTGGCTGGTGGCAATAGCACGCAAAGGAGTGGCGGCGTCGTCAAAACCATACACGTCCCGCTGCATTGCTTCACTACCACATCCTGTAATAATTTTCGGCTGAGTGGACCTAGGGGTGGTACGGTACTCTACAGGTTTAAATACCAATTGGCATTTTGTCTTGTGCACCTTGGCCAGGAATTGAACTCGAGGTTTTGGCCCTAGTGCAGTGTGGAAATGATTGCACCATCCCTCCACCTGCCCACCAAAAATAGTGCTAATACTGCAATGCATCAAAACAAAAACTCATGACTTGTTTTATAGTTAATTTAAACGAATGAAACGAGATTTGGGATGTGAAGTTGGTTATTTAAATTTAGTCAGGTTGGTTCTCGTGACTTGGGCAGAGGCCTTCATCCAGAAATGAGTTGAACATTGGTGATGATGATGGCTGTCTAACTATCCTCAACATCCATATTGATCTTCTTGGTTCTTTCGGTAAAGTCACGTAGAAGGTGAAGACCTGGTCTTCATCTGAGGACGGCTGCTTGCGTTGTGGCCGAAACGTCGTGAGAATTATTTTATTATGTTTTATTTTTATTATTGTATTACTTCCCTTCTACGTGACTTTACCGAAAGAACCAAGAAGATGAATCCCTGCAGTCACGAAAGCTTTACATCGAAATCCATATTGATGATGATTGACAGCACATTGAAATGCGCTTGCAAGGTATTTACTTTGTAAATTCCATTTATATTGTATTTGGCTACATCTAAAGCTTCATATATCGCTAAAACTAATGTAAAATTTAAACGTTCGACTCTCCTAATTCCCAACTCTACCACAGTCGATGGCGTGGTCTGCAGGGGGCGACCTAAGTCAGTCGAGACGCGCGGTCGCGGCGTTGTGGAGCGGCGTTTTTTGGCAGCGCAGTTCGGCGCCACGTGCTGCAGGGCTGGTGTTTCAGAAAGCAAGGGGCGTGTGAGTGGGAAACAAAATAACCCACAGCTGTAAACAAATACCTGATGCGTGGAAACAGCGAAGAAAGCTGCGTAAAGTCCGCCCTGCCCTCCCCACGTGCGTGTTTACTGTAGTCCTTGGCAAATAAAAAAAAGATATTCCTTGCTCGCTAATACACCGCTCTCGTGCTAATTGCACAATTTGTCTCGCTTATCATAAGGTGCAGCGCCGCCTTGTCACTCACCGAAATGTCAGCGGGAGTCCGCGAAAATGATACGACGGATTGGTGAAGCCACGCACACATTTTCGTGTAACGTTACTCCCCCCCCCAGCCTTCACCGCGCTGTCGTGTGGTGTCGTGCATCGTTGCCCCAGCGCATAGCTCCATACGTCCAAAGCCCCGTGATAGACAATTGCCCTTCGCTTGTGAGTGACATTAGGCACGTGGTCAGTATTTTGACTGACACGTCTCGCATGCCCCTTTAGATGTAGGTGCAATCGTTTGACTTGTTACTTGTTAGTCGCGAATACATGATATGTGTGTGTGTGTATATCAGAGGTGTGGACTCGAGTCATGCGACTTGGACTCGAGTCAGACTCGAGTCATGATTTTAATGACTTCAGACTCGACTTGGACTTGCCTCATCTTTGACTCGACTTGACTCGGGACTCGAGAGCAAAGACTTGAGACTTACTTGTGACTTGCACAACAATGACTTTGTCCCACCTCAGAGGTGTGGACTCGAGTCATGCGACTTGGACTCGAGTCAGACTCGAGTCACGATTTTGATGACTTCAGACTCGACTTGGACTTGCCTCATCTTTGACTCGACTTGACTCGGGACTCGAGAGCAAAGACTTGAGACTTACTTGTGACTTGCATAACAATGACTTTGTCCCACCTCTGGTGTATATATACAGCAATGGTATACCTCGCAGCGGACACTCGCCGAGAAGATGGAGCCATAAACTCAGTTCGTGTGCAGGTGTTAAGTTAATTGTTACATCGCGGATCGTGAGAGGTGGCGGGCAGCTTTGAGAGGCCATCATCTAGCAGTGGATTGACCAGAGATTATGATGATAATGTAGTATATATATAAAGTACAATGCATCATCCCCCGTCACTCTAAAGCTGGTTAAAGGCCTCCCCACGCCGTGTGCATAAGGGTCGTGTGACTATACTTAAGCACGCCGATCAGTGCGGTTTGGGTGAAAAAATGAGCACCAGATTATCGCTTGCCCACGATGATCGACATGGTCGCGAATCGAACTTGGGGATCACTGGACCTTAACCGCCGAGCCCCCCCCCCTCCACCCGCCATGTACGCAGCGCGTGCATCGTCACTGCACAACTCGGGGATAAGAAGAAGTGCATCGCATCAGTATGTGAGCCGAGTGCGTATTGGGCAGAGTAGGTCCATAGACATATACTACATATGAATAAATTACACGTTTGGCAGATACGTTGAGGAGCTTGTGAAAGGTTGAGCAATTGCTCACTTACTGTTTAGCCCGGGGTTGTGAATCCCGTCATGGGTGGCATGTGAAATGTTTTGCATCAAGCCATCAACGCGTCATCCATCACGCTCGTAACGTATGTATCCCGTAAGTGAATTCTTCGTGTATTCTTCAGGCTCGTGAAAGCCCTCTGCAGTGTGTCCATACGTGCGTCCAGGGGGTGTTGTGACTAAACAATGCGTATGCTGTAACACGAAGTGCATGCAGCCTCGCGGTTCTTGATGTGATGTTGCTTCGTACAGCGTGCAATCTAGTCGTGAGACCGAAGCAGACGGTGGAGGTATTTTCCGGAGCTGAGTCCCCACGCAGCTCCGAGCTGAAATTTGCTCCCTGAATTCAACAAATCGCATCCTGCACGTACATTGAAATCACTCGCGACGAGACGGACCATTAATCCGCGGCCTTAAGAGTGGGCGATCGTCGTTGTTTTGAGCACAACCGTCTGTTTTGAGTAATTATAATACTGTAATGTCAATTTACATTCGCTGTATTGAAGTCCTCTCTCCATGTCGTCTCGGTCACTAGGCTTGTTTGACCATACTTCACCCTAACCGGTGCGAGTTGGCCAAGAGGGTGCGGTGAATCGGGGCCGCTTTGAACACCGCTCGTCATCGATGTCAGCCGTGGTCAGGGGAGGGTTTAACTCAAGTTTCTGGCTTTATCGTCCAGTGCGCTAACCGCAGCGCCACCGCTCCACCCCGTACATTTTTTTTTTCTACACCGAACACATTGATCTTAAACGTACGTGTTCTCCCAAATCACGCACCTACCTTTGTAATCGAGGTCTCCTTTGAAAAACAAAAAAACGACTCGAGAAATTCGTCAAGAGCTTCCCTGACCCTTGAAAACCCAACTCGCGTTCTCAATGGCCTCTGGCCGACCGATAGAGGTTCTGACAACGCAGTGACAATCCCGAACAAACATAATATGTACCTGCCGCGCCTATGAAGATGTTTTTTTGGAAAGTTTGCTCACCGAACACGGAGGTTGAGAAACCCCATTGCGCCTTTGCGAGCGAGCCTTTAAACCTGAAACGAGGTACTAAGGAATCGCACGGACCACCCGATTCGCAGTGAATGGCCTCTATTGTCACTTGGCAGTGGCTAATATTACTCCCAACAATTACTCGAACCCTGGGCGTATATCACAAGATGTTGCCCTTATTCCCCAGCTGCCGGGGAGTCCGTCCATTCTTTACCTCCAACAATCTCTGCCTCCTTATACGGCAATAGACGAGTGCTCCAGCCCAACACCACCTTTATTGTAAATGAATTCTCACCACTCTCTCTCACACACACGCACAAACAGCACAGCGCTACGCGTGACGTTGTGTACACGTTTCTGTTTAACGAATGCCTACATTTTCGAAACGAAGTTTATTTTGCAAGTGATAGTCTCGGAATCCAAGCGCTGATCATTTTGGAACGTGTTTTAACCGAAAGCGCTCGTTTGTAAATGCGATGGTGTCTTTTGGGCACTTACTAAGGAGTCAGTCATTCACATCGGCATTCCCTCCCCGTCCTCCCCTTCCCTCTCACCCCCTCCCCTCTCACGCTCTCAAACCCCTCCCTCTCGCACACCCTCTCTGCTTGACGCGCAGTGGTTTGGCCCAGCGGCGCATGTGAGTAGTAGCGCTGAATGAAGGGCGCATGCAGCAGAGTGGGAAGGAGCGTCAAGTTTGTGGGCTCATCTCTTACGCGATTTTTGTTTTTATGTTCGGGGCTCCGAAAACATGGATTGCTTGCTCCTCGTCCTGCTGCTGCTGCTCGTCCCCGCCAGCCACGGCGTGGAAGGTAACGATCATCGGGTTTGCCCGTTTGGCCAAGCGCATAGTGTTGGGGATGTGCGCTTGTGTGTTGTGAGATTTCTTTCCTCCCATTGTGCTTACATAGGCTACTGTGTGTGATGCGGCAACGGGGTGATCATCATCCGCACGCTGGCCAGGCTGGGTTTTTTTAAATTCTTATTTGTATTCTTGTGATTATTCATTTGGTTAGGATGTGTGTGTGTGTATACCGTCTTGTCGGAGACGGGAGAGACTGCACGTGCGTTATAGACACTCGCTCGGTGTCCAGATATCCCCGTGTGTTTGACGCTCAATGCGCACCACGCGTTAGCAACACAAACTAGTGTCTATAGTATGTGCTCGCATCGGGCACGCTACCTCCGACAAGCCGGAGGGATGATGTCTGCTGTTTAAACAACAACAACAACAAAACAACCCCTTACAATTGTCTCGAATGCTACGCTCGTAGCTGTGGAGGTAATGAATGATATCAGGGATTTGTAAGTGCAGATGTCTTTAACATGATTAAGCATTGCATTGTATAGCCCGCGCGCGTTAGCGAGCACGTTTGCTTACTATAACATGCGGTACAAAATTATGTTGTTGGGATGCGGTCAGAAAGTTTTGAGAACGGCAGTCAATTGGGAATGGTCAATGTGCCCGAGTCGCACATTATTACTATTTCCCCTATAGATTTGCGTTCACAGTCATGCCGCGATCTCACCTACAACACGATCATCACATCACGTAATTCTTGTAATTACAATTACAGCCATTAATGTGAAGGATTTTCCCAATCCGCTGCTGGATGAATCCCCAACCTTTAGGTCACGTGCTTTTTGTGTAACCATTATTCACCACGCCGGTTCGTGCGCATTGGTGATGAATGGACTTAGTTCTGATGCCACTCGCCACTGACGTGGGTAGCTCTTGTCGGGAGTCGAACTTTGGTGTGGCCGTGACTCCTAGCGCAGCGCGCAAGCCCACGACGCTACCGCTCCCCCTATTGCAGTGTCTACCAAATGCTACATATTTAGTATAATAGTAGTATACTTATTCGGAAGTTTGCCAACGCAATCACGAGATTCGTTGCCCGGAAACTACCGGGTAAGCTGGACGCATGGTTTCAGACCACCGCAGATTTCGCAAGCAGAAAAAATACCCCCGTAGGCAAACAACGCGATAATATGTTGATAATGTATATATACCTAAGCAGCCGTTTAAACACCATATAATACTGGACATACGCTTGACAATCGACCGCTAACACAAACCCACACTGGCCGCATTTCAATGCGATAGCATTTGTGTGTGTGCGCGCGCGCGCGCGTATGTTCTGGGTATGTGCGATGCACTGCAGTAGCCGCTGCAGGTACTGTGTGTGTGTGGGGCTGTCCGAACTGTTAGGGAAAGTGAAGTAGGGCTTGGGCAGGACAAGTCGCTCGAATGGGACGATGGCCAATGGCAAAGAAGACGAATGATGGTTCAGTGCGTTCGTGAGGACCTACACCGTGGGCTCGATGGAGCGATGACATCGCTTAATGCGCGGGGTGTCGCTCGGTGGGTTATTACAACCGCAGGAACGTGAGAGCAAGGAGGTGGCGTCGGCGGCATGGGGAGGCCTTCATCCAGCAGTGGATTGATCATGGCTGGTGATGATGATGATTACTGTAGTGTGCCGCTTGCTAGACCATGGTGACCATCATGCTCAGTTAACGCTTACGCTCTGCCGGTCTCTCTCTCGGCACGCTCCGCTGAACGTGGCTATGAACTCATTCGTGGCGAAAGATCGCGAGTGCGGGAGAGGATGGAATGAAAGGGTTCAATTGCGCAGCTTGGTGCTGGCGACCCACGATACGGTCGGTGACAGCGAGGAGACAACAGGCACCGTTACATTGTGTAACCCTTGCTTATTACAATGTTACATTTTAAAGGACCGCGGTTGTGGCAGTAGCCTACTGCAGGTTATTGATAAAGGACCATTGCCCAATGCGGTAATTTACGAGCCAATTATGTATGTAGCTTACTGTGCAATTTTTATACTCATGTAGCCGAGCGCTCGCTAACCTAATCCTGATAAAAAAAAAATATTCTATTTATCCCGTGTTGTAACAAAAAACACATTTGGTGATGCTGCGTCGGCAAGTGCACAAAGCACAATTAACAAAACACACTCAATACATTCGTCAATAACACTGCCATAAAACAAAAATCGGCGACGCTTTAGCAAATGGCCCTTTTCCATGGCACATACACACATAGACCAGAGTGTTTTAACGTGGGCTATTGAACAGCCATAGAAAAAACGGGGGGGGGGGGGTGAAGACGTTTGGTGCTGTAGAGCCACATCGTGAACGCGCCACTCACTGTGTTTGATGGGCAGCTTCTAGGCAAGGCAACTGCTGTGGTCAGCGCTAGGCGCCGAGTTCGATTCTTAGAGCAAATGATTCACTAAAGAATGTGTACTTTACAGTGATTTCATCTATTCGTGGCGATTTCCCAAAAGCGCATCGTGAACGCGAGAGAGAGTAGAGTATAACGTAGCGGAGACTCGAAAACACGGCGGCGTCGTTAAAAAAAACAGTCGTCGATCTTGTGAAAGTGTTACATAAATCCCACACAATCCCAAAGTTGAGGTTAAATTGTGAAGAACAAGCCACCAGATTGCGGTTTTACAGCCCTCCCTCGGCTGCAAAAAGTGACGATTGACTTTAAAAAATATGATTTCTGGTGGTTGGATGAAGTACGTTTATCGATTGCTGATACTTTTCCCATAATGGTGCTGGATGTAAAAAAATAAATTAATGTTTTAAATAATTGCGGCCTATGGGCTAAAGTAATTATAAGAAGGGCACGCATTCGACCACAATCGATAACGCTCGCCCTAATACGCACTAATGTACGATGGATGCACGTGTGTAGCTTGTGAGTGTAGGGATGGGGGGGGGATAAGCATTCCCTCTGTGTTTGTTATTTGTACGCGCGGATTGTCGAAGCTCCCACCGCCACCGCATGCTCTGGCAATCACAACCTGTCACAATAATAATGATGATCGCGCTGAAAATGACCGGGTTTGGAGAATATCGCCGCCCTCCCTTTAACTCTTGAGAATTCAGTCGCAAAATTCGCCAAAAAGGATGACTGTTATCGTCGCGTGTGCTTGCGACTTTGCTTGTTTCCCCTCCGTGTGCTTCTGACAACGGTGATTACTCAATTACTCCGACGATGCCACTTCGGTTTGTCCACGCGAGCACGCGTCTAATGAGGATCGCCCGTACACAGAGCGTTGTAGAGCGCGCAGTGGTCGGTTCAGATGTATGCCAATACAGTACAGTCGATGGTTAATTGGCCAGCAAAGACAAAGATCTCCCCGCGTGGCGTTAACAGACTGTTGGGGTGAAGTGCTGTTAACGAGTAGCTATGAAGGGCGGCACGTCACACGCCTTTGTCTCCCTAGCGGCAATGTTTTATACACCGCACCAGGTACTCATTTGAGGCTGAGTCGACTTAGGGGAGGCCTAGGACCGGTTTAAATAATCGTCACTTGTGGTCACTTGTGGTTGCCGTGAGCGGGAATCGAACCCGTGTCCCTGGGTTCGTAGCGCAGCGCGCTGACAGCCACACGACCGCTCCCCTAATTGCCAGCACACACGCGCGCACGTTAATACATTAAAATAATTAAGGATTGATTAATACAATTAGTCAATGCGCGCAGGATACATCGCAGAGATATACGCACATTTACACATTCTAAAGCTACTGTTGCGACAAGAATACATACTGCAAAAATCTGCTGAAATCTGCTAAAATCTATATTATTTTAATTCTAAACGAACGGCCAGCAGCAACGGGCACCATTTAAGATACGTAGTAATATACCGTTTATATTTGCTGAATTTTTTTTTGTAAACAAATCCGAGCTTCTATGGTTTATCATTAAAAGGCGGTAATCATTGCGAACGTGCTCAACCGTAGGGAGTCGCGTTGCATGTGTAATCGCCGCTCTGTGTGTGTGTTATCAACAAATGTACGGGTAGGAGAGGGTTTGGTGCAGGGGGATGGAAAAGAGGAGGGCGCGGTGGGTAGGGGAGGTAATTTGTAACCACGAAAAGGCCACCTGGCCCACCTGCTTGGCAGGCACACAAAAACAAAGAATCCCCCGTATAGCCTCAACGGACTGTTGGAGAAAGTGGCTGTTAGCGAGCACACGAGGAGAGGGGGGTCAGGGCGCCGCTCGGCCGACTTTGCCTTCCTAAAGTGGCGATATTTACACAACGCGCCGGTGTAACTCTCGCTTGAGGCCGAGTCGACCTAGGGGAGACCCGGGGTCGATATTCGTCACCGATGTTGGGTGGCCTTGAGTGGGAATCGAATTCGGGTGGCCGGTTTTGGTAGCGCAGTGCCCGCTAACCGCTGCGCCACGGCTCTTTTTTGGATGGCAAAGACAAAGATGCCCCCGTGAAGACTTAAACGACTTTTGGGGCGAGTGCTATTCGCGAGCACCGATGAAGACCGTCATGGCCTACGAGTGAGATGGGTGGCCTGGTCCACGCCCGGACACCTTTGTCTCCTTTGTGTCAATACACACCACACCGGGTACTCGTTTTAGGCTGAGTCGACCTAGGGGAGACCCATAATTGGTTCAGATATTCGTCACTGGTGTTGGTGGCCGTGAGCGGGAATCAAACTCGGCCAGATTCGTAGCTCAGCGCGCTAACCACTGCGCCACCGATCCCCGCGGCTGACACAAAAAAAAAGATCCCCCGTATAGCCTGACGAGACTGTTGGGGCAAGTGCTGTCACCAAGCACCTATGACGCTGGCACGGCACGCGAGGGGATGGGTGGCCAGCACCACGCCCGGCCGCATTTGTCTCCCCAGTGGCGATGTTTACACACCGCAACCAAGAACTTATTTGGTTTGAGGCTGAGCCGACCTAGAGGACTCCCAGGACCGGTTCAGAATAATCGTGACCGTTGTTGGCCGTGAGCGGCAATTGAACTGTGGCGACCGGGTTCGCAGCGCTTTAGCGCAGCACGCTAACCGCTACACCACCGCTGACACACACAGACAGACAACAGCAACTACCGCCGGCTTTCGCCACTAAGTGGCGATAACGTCACCACGGCGCTTGTGCCAGGCTAGGTGCGCGTTAAGGCCGCCACGTGAAGTTTCGAACGCCCGCTGGCAGGAGGTCGCGGGACAGACCCGGCAGGTGCCATGGGTTGACTGACTGGCCGATGCCACCACCCCTACTGTGTCAAATGGCTGTGTTTTATCAGCCCGGCTCGCGCCGCTCGTTATTGTGAATGTCGCTCCTCTTGCCCTCCGTGGTTGCTCGAGGGCGACAGACAGACAACAACCACACGCCACGCCACGCGCTCACCGTGGTTATTATCGCAAGCGCAGCGCGCAGTGTGACTCTTCTTGGGGAGGGGGGGCGAGATTGCTGCCCCCCCCCCCCTTAGGCAGACCACAGGGATAGTTGGGCTCCCAATCCCGCCGGTCGCTCTCTCCCTGTAAATGCGTTCGACGGAAGAAAGCTGCGTCCGGAGTGTTTTGGCCGCTGTGAATGTCCACGTGATGATAAGCCACTTTCGTCGAGCCATCGTTTGTGGCAAGATGGCTTTTGACAAAAAGAGCTTATCTAGCTCATTTGGGCCTTACCTGGTAACGTAAGAAAAACATAGTTTAGAGTTTAGTTTCGCAATAGCATCGTTAAGTGAAGAGTGTTCTGCACCCTTGTATACAACTGGTATTTTATAACACAGGCATATCGCGCGTCTTACCAATTATAAGACGCACCATATTCGTAAGACGCGCCACCAAACTGATGGCCGCTGTCAGTAGAGTTACACAAATCTGGACACACACAGACACACAACTCTAATCACGCACCCACCTATTGGATTGTGAGACGCACCCCACAATTGCCGCTTTAACGTTCTGGGGAAAAGTGCGTCTTATATTCCGGAGAATACAGTGGTGGTGGAGTGGCGGCACTGGTTAGCGAACTGCGTTGTGATCTCGGTCATTTCGGTTCGACTCCCGACTGCAGATAACAAATCAGTGGTGAGTCGCTCCAACATAGATTGTGCACCTAAAACTAAAACAACTCTTAAACTATTTGTTTTGTTTTTATCAGGTAAGACTCACTGAGCTATATAGCTCTCTTTTTCAGAAGCGACCTGATTTTACATTTGATAGCTCAACGAAGTGGCTTTTCACGTGGAAATGTATAGCATCCATATACTCTAAATGCATGTTTCTAACTGTGGAGGGAAAACCGGAGGACCCGGAGAAAAATCCACGCGACCACGGGGGAGAACGTGGAAACTCCAAATATGCAGGCGTCAGGATGGGGATTGAACCCAATACCTCCTGTATACCGGGCGAGGTAGTTAACATCTCACCGCCGGTGCAGTGAATATCATGCTGGCCTTAATGTGTTCGCTAACAGCGCTCGCACCCCTTGCAGGCAGCCTTTAAGACGAATTCCTTTCTTTTTTTTCATATCTTTTGTATATCTCTAGACTAACCGTGTACACTTACACGCAACGATTCCCTACACCTGTACATACAACTATACACTGATGTTACCGCGCAACGAGACTTATCTTTTATTACTCACGCGCATTTCTGATTGGTAGCCAGCAGTCACACACACGTGCGCACACTAATGATAGCGTGGAAGCTAGCAGGCGGCAAATAGAACCCTGCTATCTGGGCACGGAATTGTTGGCACACTGTGTAAACACAGGCAACTTTGTGGCTGCATTGTTTCCAAATGCTAAGGGGAGGTAAAGACAACGAGCCTTAGACTATCGAGGGGAAAGCTATATGAGCGAGCGCCTATGGTTATCAGCACCATGCCCGGCCGCCTTTTGTCTGCACAGTGGCGATGTTTACACGACACACCAGGTACTCATTTTAGGCTGAGTCGACCTAGGGGAGTCCCAAGACCGGTTCAAATAATTGTCACTGGTGTTGACCGGAGAGGAAATTGGTCTTCGAGTTATTTGCGCAGCATGCTAACCGCTACACCACCGCACCCCAAACGGACCGCTACCTCCAGACACATACATGAAATTCACTAAAATAGCAGGACCCAAAATTCTGACGTGTGTGATGGATTGTGTAAGTATGTTCTTAGAAATAGCTTGAATAAGAGCATCACTGGTAATATAACTCTTCGTATTAGCGAGCTCTCGATTGTGGGCTTATTATTTTATTATTTCGTTCAAGAATAACTCAAAAGTTAATCTAACTTTAAATCCAAACTTCTGTCCACAAACTCTGTGATCCATTACCACGCTGTTAACTGTAAGCTTCTTTTGCCAATATTGCACCAGAAAATTAGTTCATACATATTTTAGACAGCTTCACGAAATCTGCAATTCCTTTTACGGGACTAATGGGCGTTATTCAAGCAATTTAATAATAAAAAAAACACGCAAGCACCCATCGAAATAACTTCACAATTAGATATAGGTGTACTCCGTGTTATAAATAATAACATGAACATAAATGATGGTGCTTATAGTTTACCGTCCGCGTAATTAAACCCACATTTTACAATGAAATATACCAGGTGGAATTTCAAACGGCGTTAAGTTGCATTTAGAATTAAATTAATTATCGATAAGGTATCATTTAAAAGTGCCATCTTAAACGAATTGAAGTAACCACAGAGTTAGCGGCTTGTAGCCCTTGCAGCTCGCGCACGTAATCAGTACAGATGTAAACATTAATAGCCTGTTGCCTGTCACGACAAAGCACACACTTCACTCAATCAGCAGCTGCCTTACATTGACCATTCGCTCGGCTGCATTTGTCTACGCATTCTTCCGATGTATTCCCATGGCCATCGCTATCTTCGCTACGTGCGGTCACAACACGTCGTCATTTTCTCTTTAAGAGACCAACTAGAATGTTGGAGAATCTTTAGCAAGATAAGACACGCGGTGGACATTGAGCATTCTCCAGCCACCCACCTTGGTGCGGTCTGCACTTGCGGTCTGCACTTCCCTTCGCGTAGCAGGCCTCGTAGCGGCTAGAAATGCCATCATTGTCTTTGCCTTTGTCGCTGCCGTATAAATTCACGCCGTTTGGAAGTGCTGTGTTCTCGCATTACCCCGGGTCCCCGCGCTTATCATTAGAACGTGTGTAGCAGCACGCTTTAGCCCGCTTGAAATTGCCTCGTTTTTCTCCGCTCCCATAAGCCACAGGACAGGCAGATGCATCAACAACATTAAACTGTATTACATCCCACGCAGTTTATTCAATTTGAGTTCAAGTAAGTAAATACGAACAAGTCGGGGTGGATGCGGGGGCGGGGCGCGCGGGGGGGGGGTGAAAATAATTTTTAGAAATCCATACACCGACTCGACCACGTGACGCGCGCATTTTATCACGTTTAGAAATGCACGCACCGTCGCTTGCTGTTTGCGTTCATTGTTTTCAAAGGGGGGGGGGGAATCGTCATAGCATGGCTCTGTGGCAAATAAAAATAGAATTGCGTGGGGATTCAGTAGCCCACGAGGAATAACGTTCTCGTGTATTAATAATAAATTTCCTTTTTGGGTTAGATCGCGTAAGCAAAAATGTGTCGTTAACCCGCCACCACCCTACACAGCCAACCAATGAGGTTTGCTACGTAAACAAAACGTGCCAATTATATACTACTTCAGCCCACCGGTGGTGTGTTGGGAAAGTAAATCCACAGCATTTACAATTTGATTACCGTGACGTTTCGCTGGCAATTGCAACATCCAGCATCATCGAAGCGATACTTACACGATCTAACCCAAAACATTTTTTTCATGAATATTGGTCGCAGGAGAGCGTACGTGTCATCCTCGTGTATGCCTGTAGTTCCCACATTATTTTCATCTGCAAGGCCGCTGCTTATATTTAGTGGCCTATTGTGCAACTCGGTCGTACCCGTACACATGTGACGTCCTTGGCTGAATGCTTAAAATCAGTGGTGAATCGGCACCGAGAAACACTTCTTAAAACACAGATTGCATGGGCAGAGGCGAGCAGGTGTAGCTATTCAGGGCCATTGTATGACTGTCCTTGGTGGATTTACAGCGGTGTTATTTTTTTGAAAATCAGGGGTCAGTGAAACGCGGGTTAGGGGGATGGGTGTGGAGGTTAAGAAAATGTATTTGCGGTTTTTGTGCCAGTTGAATGTTGCGGTTCTGTAAGAATACTTGCATGTAAACGTAGTCTCTGTGCGTGTGTGTTTCGATGGTCTAATTGATGTGCGCGCATTTTTACACTGGTTTCTGTGTTTATGTCCACTGTGTAAACCTGAGTAATTCGAGTTTGCTTTAAAGTGGGTCGGCGGGCCCAGAATGTGGGAGAATGTTTAGCCTGTGTGCATGTATTTACTTCTAGATGATTCGCAGACACGTTTGTCATTTTGGCCAACACAAAAAAAACAGGATTGGGACAAAAGCGTTCGCATAAACAGGATGGCCGCCGGGAGAGGTTCAGGCATGCTTTTTACCACACACACACTGATCACGCCCCAAAGGTGGGGTCTTATTAAATGTGTTCAGGATTACTCTTCGCTGTTGCATACAGAACCCAGCACACATCTGTCTGCGACTGGTGGTGTTGGCTTTTAGGGAAGAAAAAAAATGGTGTTGCCTCTCAGCTGACGAGTGAAAATTAATCCAGAATCTGATGCATTTTGCCACGTTTTATTAACGCATTCGGATACACATATATTATGATTTGCTCTAATAAGCGCTTTTAATCCATGTAACTTGCTCAATGTACGGAATTAATGCACAAGACAGACCCTTTGCAATAATGCTCTTGTATCTTTATTCTAGCAATTAAAAACATTTCGAGCACTCTATAATCCACGTAATAAGTTTAAGACATTGTCAAGCCACGGCTGGATGAAGGGCATGGAGGATGTATTATTGTTACCATACTTCACCGTGCTTCTCAGTGCATGCTGATGCAGTGGGGGGGGGGGGGGAATGTTTCAGGACCGCAGGGGCGGTTCCGTTCGCAGTGGTTAGGAATTGAGCTTGCATCACTGGGTTCAGAGCACACGATGCTATAACCATCACCATCCCCCCCGCCCCCCCGACAACTCTATGCATACACATACCTTACATCGTAGCACATCGCTGCAGTGCATTCGGTACACACTGCACAATGGTGTCCCGCGGCTGACCACATAGCCGCATGTGAGTGATTTGAAAGTGCAAATAGCAAATTTTGGGTAGCAGTATATACAGCGCGAAATCGCACAAACCGAACCCACATGGAGCGAAGGAAACCTGTCTAGCACGTGTAATGTTCTCCAAGCATTGTCTGCCACCTAAGAGAAGAAAGAATCAAGAACAGTATGATAGTGCAACAGGCTGTTTAGCTCATTACGAGGCATGTGAGTTACGTAACCTTGCTTTCACTTATTTTCTTGGCAAATGTGAAACCGCGATGATGCGAGTGGAACTAACTCGTGTGTGTGTGTGGCAGATGTTGAGACAAGTCTAATCCTCCAAATACAAATTCTGTTGTTCATAAATGCTCACTAAATTTCAACAGTTTAGACCAGACTTCAAACTTAGTACCGTCTGGCTTGCGAGTCTAATGTACACACATGCTATATACATTAACATTAGCCTTTTATGGTATCGTATGCCATTGAGATATTAATAACAAATTGCCATTTTTAAATATCTATATACTATGGATTATCAAAGTGGCTGTGTACTCTGGTGATTTATTTATGAGTGCTCGACTAAACGTGGTGGTTTGCGTTTCCCCCCCCAGTTAGCACCCCGAGTGTTAGATGCCAGCAGGTCTACTTAATTTGTCACCTTGAGAGAGTTGTCATGAGTGAAGAGCACGGTGTGTTTAAATGTTTAAAATTAATAATACATAACTGCGAAGTCGAATAGCAAGGAAAATGCAGTTTATGCTTTTAGCAAAGTCGATATGTTGGCTTTCCTTGAATGTGGTCCCAGCAGACGGAGTGTCATTCTTGTTCAGCATTGCTGCGTTTAGCTTTTAAGAAAATGAGAGATGGCACGATTCATACCTATGAGCATATGTTCTTTCCTTTCCAACCCCCCCCCACCCCCCCCCCGAAGGAATGACGGGTCCATTGTTGAACGTTGCTGGGGAGCTGTTGTGCAGTGGTTATAAGCAACACTTACTACAAAAAACTGGCGACTTGAGTCACATTTTCGCTCACGGTTCACATCAGTGACGAGTGATATTTGAACTAGTGACAGTGACCAGCGTGGTGAGGTCTGGTCAAGCAACCCACATGACCGTCATGGCGTGGAGAGATTTTCATCCAGCAGTCGAATGACAGAGGTCTTGTAAATTATTATAAATGTAAGTCTGTTTAACACGTAGTAGGCTTTCGCGACCAGTATTATTCATAATAAAGGTTTTTGGGTTAGATCGCGTCAGTTTAAACGTGTCGCAACCCTCCACTACCTGACACGGTCAATCAGTAAGAAATGTTTCACGTTAACGAAACGCCAATTAGTTACTTCTTCAGCCCACCGGTGTGTTTGAAGAGTGAATCCGCAACATTTACCATTTGAGTACAATGTTGTGGATTAACTCTTCAAACACACCGGCGAGCTGAATAAGTAAATCATTGGCGTTTGGTTAACGTAACACATTTATTACTGATTGGCCGTGTCGGGTGGTGGAGGATTGCAACACATTATTGCTTAAGCGATCTAACCCAAAAATCTTCATTATGAAATGTAAGTCTATATATAACATTAGAATGTATATCCATTTTATATGGTGACTATACTTGGGCAAATGCAATTTTTATAAATGCTGTACAATAACGACACACCATTAACGTGTATCGTGTTATTATGCATATTCCAATATTATTTATTTACCCTGATTGAACACAAATCGGATCTCAATCCCTGTTTTCAAGAGGGTTACGCTTTAGGATGCGAGACCCAATTTCTTTTTTTTTTAGTTCTAGTTGATTTAGTATCAAGTGACACTGAAGTGCCTTGTGAAAATCCGCGAGCATAAGTGGGATCACACTCTCGTGCACTCTGCACAGGGTGGCAGCCCGCTTGCTGTACTGCCTCGTGGAAGCACCTTGTTGACCTGTGGCGAGTGTCTCAAGTAGGCTGCATCGGTTTTGTGATCTGCCAATCGTTGATTTCACTTGCCCGGATTAGAGGCACTGCCGGTTATGAACGCCCGCGCGTGCAAGCGTACTTCAGCATGATTGTCTGATGTTTTACCGTGAAATACCAATTGTCATATGCGTATGTGAAACAAAACCATTGATCCTCATTTAAATAAAGCATCTGAATAATTTATGAGGTTGAAATTTTGGTGTACAAAACCCTGTTATTATACAGCTTAGTCATTGCGACCAACACCACTCACTGAAGTACAATAATTGTTTTGCATTATTAATTGCACACGATGACATTTATAAATGCACGACATTTGTGGACAACATATTTTTGTTGCCTATATTTTTTCATTTTAATGCAACATTTCATATTCAGTGGCTACTAATTGTGCTCAGACAATGCACTGACAAACACATCTCTCATCAATGAACATTTCCTTTAAATAAAAAAAAATAGCATACAAATTTAAAATGTTGTTGACACAAAAGTGTACTTTTTGTAAAAAAAAATGCTGTTAATGCGCTTAAAAAAAAGTTTAGTTAATTCTTAAGGTCGGTTTAGATGACGTGCTTGTAAAATAATCAATACTCGTTTTGAAGTATCTTAACTGTAGCCTTGGTCAACTTTGTGTTAAACATACATTTTAGATGCATTGTATATATTGGGAGATATTGCGCATGTGTTCATGTTTTCAGTTGAATCCCAAACAAATCTGAAAATTCAAAGCCGAGGCACAACATTTAGGATGATATAAAAACACGTTTTGTTTCGGATTTATCCGAAAAAATGATGTCACGTGTAATAATCTCACATGTAATTACGTCACATGTAACGATGTCACATATTAACAAAAGACTCGACGCATTTGTCAAAAGTGATTTATATGTTGAGTTTTTTTTGTTGTCATTTGTACTTATGCACCACTGCCAACGAAGCGCCACCAAATATAATGTCACACATTACGTCACTTCCGTGCTTTTCCCGAAAAAAAAAGTGGGCTTCACGTGGCGTTGAGTGACATCAATAACATGTATATCACAAACACACGTGAAGTGATTACGTCATGCGAATCATCAGCAAATCAAAAACCATGAAAAATCGGTGTGACATCGTTCTAAACAATAAAAAAAACTACATCTGAAATGTTTAAATCTAAAACGTAACACAAGTATTATTTTTGTATAAAACATAGATAAAGATAACCCGTATAGCCTTTAACATGCTGTTCGGACAAGTGCCTCTGGTGAGCACCTATGACAGCCGGCACATGAGGGTTTGGGTGGCCAGCACCACGTCCAGCCACCTTTGTCTTCCCGGTGCTGAAGGTACTCATTTAAGGCCTATTCGACAGGACTGCTTTAAATATCCACCACTGTAATTGGTCGTGAGTGGGACTCAAACTCGAATCATCGGGTCCATAGTGCACCTGTGCTCACCAAAGCCCCCCCACCATATACATAATACCCACAAGCATTATTTTCTGACTAGGGTTTAATAAACACCCTCAGTCTTGACGGGCACTTTTAACAGTGAAACATTTTGGACACTGGCCTAAAATTGTTCGTCCTTTCTCTGCACATGCCAAAAGATCTGATCCAAGCCTTAAACGTGTGATAAGGTTGGCTTGTGGCCCCAGAAAGCCACAAATATGCCATGAATTTGTAACTGCGTTAAAGGCACATGTGTAGTGCCTCCTAATGTTCAACATAAAACAACAGTTGGCGTGTGATGCCTCTGTGACCTGTTGTGTCATGTTTTCTGCGGGATTCTCCATTGTTTTGACCTCAAGAGCATGCAATTTATTGTAATCGTAATTATAAAGAAATGATGAAGTCGTATACATTTCAAGAGTTGTTAAGATCAGTTACTTGCCTTGAGCTTGATTTGAATAGCTAAAGCTTTTAATCTCCATACCTGGATAGCGCGATCTGTGGAAATACATTTTAACTGGTTGTATGCACCTAATGCCCCTGCACTGTGAAATATTACGTAACGTAATACTATGGCAATCTAATGTAATGTAAATAGTTATTTAAGAAACGGAAAAAGCATGATGAAAGCATCTCTAACGTGCACCAGTGCCACCTCATCGCGCCACGGACATTAAATGAATGTTCAGGTCTCAAGTGAGGTAGTTGAACCCAAGGTGCTTATTCTTACATTTTTTTTTCCAGTCGGGACTTCCATGGCAGTGTAGTTGTGCTTTCTGAGGTGTTTAGATCGTACGCTTTCGTTGGTTGATGCTTATGTCCCAATATATTTAAATAATGAAACATCTACAAACTAAACCTTCATGAGAGGCAAACGACAATTGTATAAATGTGTTGACCTTTTTCATATCAGTTGTTTTCTTTGCACATTACTCAATTGGAAGTCTACATAAGCGATCATCGCCCCCTACTGCCAGACAAAAGCCACAGGTCACTCTTGAAAGTGAGACAACCAATGGTCTCTCCAGTTCTCACCGGGTAAAACAAAATAAAACTTGACCACAATCATAATTCGCCTTTAGGTGTAATATTGCCCAACGTCATTGCTGTAAACAAATCCTCGACTCTTGGCCGCGTTGTTGCGTTTTGCAGGTGCACAGACGCAATTATCGAACGCACTTAACTCGTAACACTTTCTTCTCTGCATCTGCAAGCATCAGTAGTCAGCAACCATTCACTTCTCACAGTTCTCACGTGGATCCTGCCTCAGAAGTTCTGCAAAAGCTGAGTTTAATTATATTTCATCTTTCTTTTCTTTTTTTTTTGCT
This sequence comes from Lampetra fluviatilis, assembly GCF_964198595.1. Classification (NCBI taxonomy): domain Eukaryota; kingdom Metazoa; phylum Chordata; class Hyperoartia; order Petromyzontiformes; family Petromyzontidae; genus Lampetra; species Lampetra fluviatilis. The sequence continues at coordinate 7,355,909 of NC_136302.1, forward strand.
GCCAATGGGAATTTTCTTGGTCCTTTTCAACCTTTTTTTGACACCATTGATTTGGCCAAAGACCCGTTGGGAGCCGATTAGGCCTCCGTTACTTTCCCGTGCATTATGTGGGGCGTGCATTCTGCAGGGTCCTGTTTGAAAACATTCCTTTCTTCGCCATGATTTGTTTTGAAACCTTCTTCTCTAAAGACTGGCACCCTGAATGCTTCACTCTCCAGCTTTCACTGCCCCAGTGTATCCACGAGTCGAGAAACACTCTCAGCATCTGTTTTGCACAAACTTGCAATGCAAATCGTGGAAGTTTTTAAACCTCGCAGACGTTAAACAAAGCGAAACCCGTTAACTTTGGACAAAAAGAGACGTTTTCCGCTGAGTCGGCTCATTTTATTGTTGCGGTATCACCGATTGATATTGCCAATTTACTGTTTTTGCACCATTTGCTATGCCGTACAGCAAACGATGCGATGCAAAAGGCGCTCTTTTAACGAGTGGCGTCTGCGCCAGCTTTGTACAAACGTTCAGTTGGAACATTGATCGGGCAGGCCGGGCGAAGAACAATGGGCCGGAGGCCTGTTTAAGATGAAAGCGGACCTATTTGACTGTGACCTCTGGGATTTTCATCAGTAATTTTCTCTTTTGGGGGGGCATAAGGCTTTTATGCCCCACATGCAAATGAGGGTGGGGAGCGTCATAATAGTGGCCTTGGAGCTGTGTGTGGAGGCTTTGCGTTCCGCTTCGGGCTTGCCCATTCATGGCCCTTTCCCAGTCTGCCCCATTAAGATGCAAATGGCACCCAGGCCGGTGGCCACTGCTTGCGTGGCGATTAAGTTCGCTACAGCGCTCCGACGGAATACGTAGCCAGGATTAGCCACTGCTGCCAATTAGTTACACTGGCAGTTCACCGCGCTGGACAGAGACGTTTTGTGATTTCAAATTTGTATTGTTCTGTTTTCTTCGTTCTCTCTCTCGTCTCTTCTTTCTCTCATCTTGCTGTCTCCTCTCCCAACTCTTGCACGCTTGTGTACAGCGTACACACACTCGCTGCTCAAAGGTGGAGATGTGTGTGGATGTGTGTGGCGTATGCATCTTTTGATATCTTCTATGCTTCATTTTCCAACCCCAAAATAGATTGTAACTTTTTTATGTCTATGGGGTAAATGGTAATGTCCAGCTCATTTTCAAGCCACTGAAGGACTTTGCGTGTCACGTTGGTTATAAGGGGTTGTTTGACCATAGTTCACCACGTTGGTCAATGCAGGTTAGTGGTGGTATTAGCCATGGTCAGAAATCAAACTCAGCTCGATGTGTTCTTAGCACAGTGTACTAACTCATGGCTGCACTACCAAACGGCACCCATCCGTTAGGAAAATGCAGACATATATTTAGTTCCCCATGTAGGTGCATACCATTGCTGTAGGGATGTTGCAGTGACGACATTGATGGTGGCTGGGGATACCTCAGGTTGCTGTCATCATCGAAATGTGTGTTTTAATTTGCTTAATTCAGCCCAAATCAGGGATTTGGGCAATGGCGCTGTTGTAAAAACAGTGCACTATAAACCTGGCGACTTGAGTTCAATTTCTGCCCATGCATAAAATCAGTAGTAATATCCTGGGCAACCTTCCTTCACCAAATCACACACAGGCCAGCGTGGTAAAGTATGGTCAAACAACCCCCCCCCCCCCCTTCATGATGGACTTCTTTTGGGAAGGCCTTCATCCAGCAGTGGATTGGCAAAGGGTTATATTTTATTTTTTAAAGCTGAAGCACAGGGCATTCTATCTAAGATTAACAAAGAGGAAACCACTTTACAACTTGTTACATATGCATTTCCATATTATGTACAGGCCCATGCTACGTTTTAATGTAAAGTAATAAGGCCAATTAAAATGTAACTGTTCAGTCATTTGCACTGGGACTAGATTTTGCCAGTAATAAAAATATGTGTCACTTTTGGAACAGCTGCTGCAAGGACACACTCACTGCTCAGTAATATATCCGGTTTCTAAAAATTACCCGCGGTAGGGCACTACGCAACTCCATGGTTTCCAGTGAATGAAAGTGACCTGTGATTTATTAAAGACAAAAAAGTCGCAGAGAAGGAAGATAGGACAGCCCAGAGGGGGGTTTAAAAACATTTAACAGCGATAAGGAGCTTTCAACAGCAACACTTCCTGGGGCTGCATAAACATTTTGTCTAAGGGTTCCATTTGTACGGCACTGCCTGCCAATTGGTCAATGGCTGGCTCTGGCTAGCTTCACATCCATCACGGCCCTGTGTGCTGAAGTGGTGTTGGAGCAGGCATTTCCAAAAGTGTTTGCTTTGTTAGACCACTCTTCCACCCAGCTCGCTCTGTCTCCCCTTCCCCGTATGAACATCCAAAAGTCACTTAGCTAGTTAAACTAAGTGGCAGTCACTAGTGCCTCTTTTTATAGGGCGGTGTGCGCAGCCGCTAATCCAGACTGGAAACTGGAGCTTCAAAGTTTTCTGGTCCCTGGGAGACGTCAGTCTGAGATAAGTGGGAGATGGAGGAGGGTGGTTTTTCAGCAGACGGTTCTGCTATTTTATGGCAGCCAGCAGCAAAAGGACTGTCTGGGATAAGGGCTACCTCCTCCATCTGAAGGACGTTTGTTGAAGCGAGCGCAGTGCGCTGATGTCATTTGTTACATTAAGCCGACATAGGTATGGAAAAAAAAAGTGTTTGACTCTGTGATCACTGCCGAGCAAATAATTGGCACTTAGTTTTAACTGCAGTGCTATAAAGACATCTCCGAGGCTGTAAATATCATTGATTTAGTTTCCCTGTATAACATGTGTAAATTTGTATGCAGCCAAAGAAAATTCCAAACATCACGATTACTTACTACATTACATAAAGAGCAGAGCGTTATTACTTGAACTTTATTTCCACACGAATGAGAAATGCAAGCCTACGTTTCACATCAAATCGAGACAAAAGGCGAAAATAAATATATATAAAGGAATGTGGGGGGAGGGGAAATAGCCTATTTCGGTAAATCCAATTCTGAATGCTATTGATATAATGGTTTAAGTAAAACAGCCTGCTTTAAGGTCAGCCAGCGAGAACTAACAACAATAGGCGCTGAAAGAATGGCCCGCCATTCTTCCCTTAATTCATACAAATTGCATGCGGCCTTTCTCGCACTAGGTTTTTGGCCTCGGACAATGGTACTGTCCGTTGACCTGTGACCCTCGGTGGGCAGAACCAGGGGTTGCTCCCGACAAAAGGAGAAGGAAAATGCTCATCCGTCTCTGTCTTCGCCCTCACTGCGACAAACAGCCACCCTCAGGGCTGTAAATAGATCAATCATCGGTGCTGGGGAGAGTTGGCGGTGTGTCTGATTTATTAGTTCGCCTGTGCATAAGCCACAATCTGTTACGGAATTGCTGCCATGCTCATTGGGGGGAGGAAAAAAAGAGGAAAACATTGTCCCAGCGTTTTGCGAATTGCTCCAGGGTTTTTCCACAGACTGAAAAATAATCCCAAGTCCTGATGGACACAATTGTACGGACACCTAGCCAGGAGCGAGATGTGTTATGAATAGCAGTGCTCGCTTTATAAATGGATCGGCTAGATCACCTTAAAATACATTCCTGTATTAAAATAAATAAAATATGTTCGTGATAGTGTCATCCTGTGGGATGTGTTGAACATGTTTTGGTATGTTCTTTTTAATTTACTTTACTTAGCAAAATGAGTTGTGGTGCAGTGGATAGAAACTGATGTCCCGAGTTTAATTCCTGTTCCTGGGCATTTCCCCCTTCACCAAGCTGATCTGACCAGTGTGGTGAAGTATGGTCAAATAACCTCCATGATCAATACAGCCGTGGCATGGTCTTCATCCACGAGTTGATTGCTGTTTATATAATTATACAAGTATCAATACAAAATGTTTGGGCTAAGGTTGCAGGATGGATGATGTACAGGTGCTTTTTATTGGAAGGTCGATGTAATGACAGCACAAAAAACAAGACATTGCACTACTGGACCCCGATGTCCATGCATGAGCTTAAAAATATTTTTTTATCGGACTGTGATCACCGCTGTTCATGAAAAATGTATATATGTAACGCAAATATTCGACAGGGTCTTTTTCTAAAGGTAGCTCTGTAAACGCATGAGTTATACATGCTGAGCTGTGTTATGACAGATCAGCACTTTAATTCTTGGAAGAACCCCCCCCCACCCCACTAACTTTAAGTTGGGAAAAACAGTCTAGAAACCAACACCAAACGGCCACGAACTTGGTGGTATTACTGTCATCAGAGTTGTGTATGTTACTCGCACTTTATTCTTTTGACAACGAAAACTGTCTTGATGTAAATTAAACTCGACCCAGCACAGTTCTAAAGTTAATTAACGACATTGTGACGAGCAGCAGCCCCAGACTAGCAGGATCTCATTTTCAGTGGAAAAATCCGTCATAAAAGATCACGGTAATATTTAGTTTGAAACCCACCAGATCAATGCCGTCTTGTCGGTTTAAAGTGTGTGGGCTGGTGGTTATTTCAGATGCCGCCGTGGTGTTGCGCACGGCACAGCGGACTTGCAACCTGGAGGCCCACCGGTTCGACCTCCCGTCGTGGCATCTGAAACAATGGGCATGCGTTTGTTACATCCCCCGCCTCTGTGTCAACCCAGCAGTATAAATGGGCACAACGCAGTTCGTCGATGGGCAGCTCACGTATGGTGGGGTCAAAGTGTCTTCCCAACATGTCTCGCCGGTGTGAGAGACTCGGCCTAAAACACCCTCTCGAAGGTCCTTCCGCCAGCAGTGGTGAGAGCAAGCAAGTGCTGGGCTGGAAATGTTCCCTTTTATGGTGATTTTTTTTCAATACACTTTCTCTCCCTTCGTGGGAGTGTCACATTACGTGGAGAATATCGCAGCCACCCGACAGCCAATAAAATGGAGTTTGAATTAAAGGCTCGGGAAACGGACCAATTGGTGCAATTGCCAACCTGCTGTTCGATCCTATTCAATGTGGAGGTTTCTCAATAGGCGACTTAATACTGTGAAAGCGTGTTGAATGTGGTGGCTTTGCAAGAAAAGAGCCCTGTTCTTGGTTCTTTTGGTAAAGTCAGACGCTGTCTTTCCGACAGACCTGTTCTTCACCTGAGGACGGCTGCTTGCGTTGTGGCCGAAACGTGGTGAGAATTGTATTTTATTATGTTTTATTTTTATTCTTTTATTATTTCCCTTCTACGTGACTTCACCGAAAGAACCAATAATATGAATCCCTGCAGTCACGAAAACTTTAAATCGAAAAAAATAACCCTGGTTTATACTTTAGCAAGCACAAATGTGTTAATCTGTGACTAACCGTGGCACATATTTGATTGAACGCAATGCAGTTATTGTCCATTTGTAATAACAAATGGATGCTTTCCTTATCATGAAAGCGTGATATTTCGTGTTTTTGTGGTTTCTTATAAATTAACTGTGGTATATTATCACTGGAGAATTAATAAGAGTTTTGTCAGGTCCTTACTTTTATTTTCGCTATCATAAGCGCACGTACCTATCCACAAATAAACACTTGGTTAAAATAAAAGATCTCCACTGAGTGATTTATAAAAATAAAGGTACAACGTTTTACATTGAGCCTTTTGAAACCCTCCTGCAACACTTTTTTCGTTTATATTTAGTTGGACGTGTCAAATAATGTATTGCACATTTTTTTTATTTCAGCAGTTTCTTATTGCAGACAGATAAGGTGTAATCTTCATTGACGCAGATGAAGAGTAAACCTCGTGTTCCTGCTAAATGAACCGAGGGTCGGGTCACATGTCTCACCACATCATATGTGGCTAAAAGTCCTGCAACGACCTCAAAGGTGCCTTTCCTACCCGCAAATAAAACGCAAAGAAAATGCCACTGATGACATTAGTTTGTGTGCAGGTGCTAAGTGGATTCTTTCATCGCAGGGTCTTTTGAGAGATGGTGGTGGCTTAGGGTCGACCGACATCCAGCGGTGGATTGACCATGGATACATACTCTTAAATAAAATTAATGAAAGTAAAATAAAAAATCACGACGTTTCGGAGGCAACACAAGCTTCCGTCTTCAGGTGGAACCGTCACAGCACGATTGCTGTATCAAGTACTTGATTTTTACCTACGTGACTTTACAGAAAAAACCTAAGAGTATGAATCCTTGCAGTCACGAAAGCTTCAAATCTAGAATTGACCATGGATGATGATAATGCTGATGATTAACATACCAGTCTTACAGTGAGGTGTATGTTTTGTTCAGAAACTCCTAAACTTCAATGGGGCCGGGGGTAACTGTGTCGCGTGTGATGACTGCCCGCGGAATAAAATTCGTGGATGCTTTTAGGCAGTGGGGACAGCTGTGATGACAAATCTGCTCTGTCAGTTGTAATTATCTGGCACCGCAGAAGAATCTTGGGGGGGAGGGGGGGTGAAAATCAAGGATTCAGCCAACCGGTGAACCAGGATAATCCATGCATCCCGTGGCATGTCTGGGTTGGAATCGTGCTGAAATGATTAGCTCAGTAGGTTTGTTATTTCAAATAAATGTTTGTAAATAATAGATTTATCGGCATCCATTTTGAAATGTTAGACGCGGATCATCAAACCTTCCGAAAAGCAAAATTCACCGTGATGCGATGTGGTGATGGTGAGTGGTAATGATGTCACCAATACCATAACATCCTCTTGTGCTGAAAACTAATTTTGAGCCTCATGTGTGTTCGCTCATAATGCAACGTATATGAAAATTGTACACGATAGTTCATATTATATTGATCAAATATTCTAACCAATAATCAAAATATAATTTTTTTTATTATTATTTTATTATTTCCATTCTACGTGATTTTACCAAAAGAACCAAGAAGATGAATCCCTGCAGTCACGAAAGCGTTAAATCGAAAAATATCAATTGTTGATAGTTGTAGTTGGACTTAATTGGAACTTTGATCACAGGTGTGAGAGAGATGCTTTTAGAAAGTGTCCAATCACACCACCCTTCATGTGCCATCCGTACAAAAACATCCCCTTTGGAAGAGCCGCACTGCGTAGCTAAATCAGCGGTCTTGCGAATGTTGGCAATCCCTGTTAATGCCGCTCGATTTGCACAAACAAGGTGGTTCATTTGGTGGGAATGTAATTTAATCTGGTGCCCATTTGCAGGCCAGCAAACAACAGAAGTGGAATTACAAATGAGTGTGCGGTGCAATGGTTATTGGGATTGAATTGGCCATGTAGGCCACAAATTGTGAGTGACGTGAGGAAGGCCAAAACAACCACACCACCTTAGGCTCTCGCCTACCAAACCCATGAGTTGTATTCCTCATTTTTCCAGCTTTGAAACTGCACCTGCTCATTGCATCAAACACTGCATGTGTTTCTCCAACGCGTTTTCGAGTTGAATTGGGTGTTTGTCGGCATGATGTCCGATGAACCGCTCGGCACAACCCAGGCACACATCAGAGGACCCTCTGCACCAACACGACCGCGGAATTGTATGCCGTTGCGTGTGAACATTGCTCACAACTAATTCGCATGTGCAAATTAGATTTCTGATTTTAAGTAGGGATTGATAGATAAAAATGCAATGCTACCTTCACACACGTCCTAATTCTGATGTTTTATGAAAAGTGTCCCAGCATGCTATTAACTAAACACATTTTGTGCTACTCATAAGCCTTCGTGTTTAGTCTCAAGCTGCTGGTTTAATGTGGTTTATCAAAGGCATGGCGCAGACTTGCCTCTTGCCTGCTGGATAAGTGGTGAGCTGGCCAACATTGACTATAGATGGTCTGGATAAAAACCTCACCACCATCATAATTAACACTGCCTTTTAATTAAAATAAAATATAAATATATATACCAGACCCAAGAATGATGATTGTACATTTCTATAGACATATAGCAGGCCACACCCTGCTGGTGAGACTTAGAAAGGCTAAGCTTGTACTGCACAGAGTGTGCTTGATTAAACAAATGCTTCCGCTGAAACACTTTGGTCTGGAGGCCACGTAGGCCGATTAACTTAAATGTTAAATTTGTGCGTTTTATGATCGAGATCCCAGCATGAATTGAACGTTTCACGTAATGGTCATTCTCTGTCTGCTCTGAAGAAGGGCGGTTGCATGAAACAATAGGGTAACATAGATTATGGTATTGGACAACGTTTGATGATTTGGTGATGTTTATTACATACCGTATTACTCATGTTGTTTTTGTATTTGACCATTATTTATTTTTATATTTTGTCATTTACTTTCAGTGTGTTCTTGCCTCTGCAGCACTGCCAAAACAATGCCCTCAACTTTGATTTGACATTGACTACGATGCCAATCACTCACTTCGGGCACCTTTTTTTATATTTTGACGCAGGGTGCAGATTAATTGCACGCACACTTTCTCGGCGCCTGAAATATTTCGGCTTCTTGCCAAGCTCGGCTGGCCCCAACTGTCACCGGCATGTAACTGCTTAATCACAAGAGAGTTATTCTATGCCAGATAGAAAAAAAGAGGGTTCTCATGCACGGGGACGTCAACCAAGGCACCCCCACCCTACCCATTACAATAGCCCGTCATTGTCTAAAATTAGTCGGCTGAATATTTTAGTGGTCACTATGCCCGTCGCTGATTCAGTTTTGCTGCCAGGGCTCGTGGCCTGAAGCCCATTTTCACCTTCTGATGCTTTGTGGCATTTTTTTACGGCGTGTCATTGGCTCTTTTGTGGACAGGGGCAGCGGTAGTGAAGTGGTTAACGCGCTGCGCTATGAACCTGGGCGACCCGAGTTTGATTTCCGTTCATGGTCAACACCAGTGGCAATTATCTGAACCGGTCCTGGACCTCCCCTAGGTTGACTCAGCCTCAAATGAGTACCTGGTGTGGTGTGTAAACATCGCCACTTGGGTGACAAAGGCGGTCGGGTGTGGTGCAGGCCACCCACCCCCTCGTGTGCCGTACCGGCTTTCATTGGTGCTCCAACAGTCTTTTAAGGCTAGACGGGGTGGTCTTTGTTTTGTATTGTATTGTGGATGGGAAACGATCTTGCATAGAGAAAGTAGGCTTATTGTGTTCTGATATATTTTTTTAACCAAAAATCCAAATTCAAAAATTACCCACAACTGAGTATCAAAAATGAAAGTCCCTTCCAGGTATGTTATTAGAGTCTGGCTAGACAAAAAGATACTGTGTCTTCAAGGGCCTTCAGTTAAATACTGTAATGGAAATTGATGGATTGATTAATGCTGTTTTCGGAGCCCATTGTAGTTGGATGTATCCGCGTACACAGAATGGGTGTACAATACTTTGTTTCTTGCAACTACTCTGTAGTATCCAACTATTCATATCGCCAAATTGTAAGGCATGATGGAATTACGTGAAATGATTAAAGGCCCCAGAGATGCCTTACCCTTGGCACCAACAGAAATGTGGGTACCGCACCACAATACAAAGCGGTTTGAATTTCATGCGAGAGAGAGAAAAACATGCTTTGTTGTATATTTGCCTTTTGTTAAAAGTATCTCGTCTTTTATTGTGGAATGCACGATTATTAATTCACCGTAAAACCGCTAAGTTTCATCCTATGTATCATATACCACTGTAATCTGTGTCTTATTGGTATCATCCATTTTCATTTGTGTGAATAAGTAACCAGAGCTCCGACCGCCTATGAGTAGCACACTGCGGTAAGTAATAGCCGAATATCGACAAGTTCTAGCGTCTATCGTCTGCTGTACAGCGCTATTTCCACCCCCCCCACTGCCCAGTCTTTCACTGTAAGTGATTGCAGTGGAGGCCAGATCAATTGGAGTAAATTAGATTGTGGGAGGTGGAATGGAGGGAAGTGCCGGCTCGATAACTAACTAATGCAGTGTTGCATGCGCTACTCGTCAAGATCCAATACAAATTCCAGTCAGGGCCCGTTCCATAAGCCCTTCTTCACATGGGTTTGCTGAATAATTAACTGCGCGAAACCCAGCAGACCCCCAATAATATAATGCCTTCCGAATGCCAATTATGCCTGTCCTTTTAATTGCACATAGGAGTGCAAATCGTGAATTAATGTGTTACAAGGCCCGATTTACGAATGTTCCCGTGTTGCATTTCTGCAGTAACTTTTCTTCCCGGATAGAGTTTTCTAAACAGAAGGACAACATTGAGGATGATTTTACAAGCTGCATTATGTTACACAGCACTTGCTTCTGTACGCTTAAGTTTCTTTAAAAAAAAAAGCGACAGCACTTTTATAACCTCCCCCCCTCCTCCCCTTCTATTTATTGTCGTGCCCACCACGGCAAACACTGAAGTCAGGAAGATGATATTCAATTTGTTAGCTTAATACCACTGAGCGTACCCTCTGTGCCCCTCATGTGACATTTTCTGAACTTTAGCCACCGCTTCTAGGCTCGGCGGAACAAAGACCACGATCGTCTCCCACAGAGAGGCACTGTGAGTGATGCTGATGTGCACACGTGTGGTCCACAGAGGGGGGGCTGGGCCAGAGGGAGGAGTGAGAAAGCGGAGCAGAGAGGGGTTGTGTGATGACTGGTGTGCGGTGGAGCTTAGAGAAGGGTCCCTTTTTCATCTGTGTGCATGCACGCACGCTCGCGCGCATGTGCGTGCGCGCGCGTATGACCGCGCGCGTCTTTGTGCGTGTGCATGCAAGCGTGTGTGCGTGCGTGCATGAGCTTGCATCCTTTGGTACGTACGTGTGTATGTGTGTGTATGTGTGCATACACACACACACATGCGCACGGGAGAGAGGTAGTGTAGCAGTTAACGTGCTGCGCTACGAACCCGATTCACGCTCGCGGCTAACACCAGTGACGATTATCTGAACCGGTCACGGGCCTCCCGTAGGTCGACTCGTTCTCAAATGGGTACCTGGTACGGTGTGTAAACATCGCCAGTGGGGATACAAAAGGTGGCCGTGCTTGCTCCTGGCCACCCACCCCCTTGTGTGCCGTGCCGGCCTTCATAGGTACAGCTCGCTAACAGCACTTGCCCCAACAGTCTCGCACAGGCTTTGCAGGGGGATCTTTGTCTTTGCAGTTGTGCGTGCATACGGACACGCATACGCATACGTACATGCACAGGCACATGCGAGCCGGCAGCGATGAAATGTCTTGCAAGCAGAGTGACAGACGAGATGACAGCAAGCAGTGGGAAGAGGAGCAGGGGGTGCCCATGGGGGAGGGGGGGGTGAGGCATCTTTTTAGAGGGTCCTGCAAGGATTCAAATGGGTGCTGGGTGGCGAGCGAGGCTGTGTTTTTTTTTCTTCCGCTGGTTGTGTGAGTTGGTGGGGGGGGGGTGGGTGCCCCGTGGTGTGGCGTTGGTGTCAGACCAGAAACTGGGCTTTGTCACCGACAGTGATAGGTGGGAGACATCTGTGCAATGGGGATTATCCATGACTGCCTTGCTGGCACATTTGACCTTATAATCAGCAACTTGTGCTACCAGTTACGTCTGTCCATTTCAGGGTACACTTTGCAGTTTTTGGGAGCGAGAAGGGAAAAAAAACACGCTGCTTTCGCTCGTGTTGTTACGGCATTAAATAAATCACTTTGGAAATTGATCCACTTTCGTAGTGCGCTTAATTCGAGTTGGAAGCCACGTTTGAGTTTAATTAAATCTGCGAATTTTTTAACAATCGGACAATTTGTAAACTCTCCCAATCACGGGTCACTTGAAACACAGTTAGCTGGAAATGATGGCCATATGCTGATCTCAAATTAAATTAAAACACTTTTCATTTAAAATGCAATGATGTTTGACAGATGGTTGCAGCTTGCAGTGCATAAGCAAGAGCTAAATACTGCTCGTGCAATACGACTTGTTTTGGCTTGTCCCGGAGTAACACTCGTTGCATCATCCCTTGCGGTGTCTGCCAATCTCGGCGTACGTTTTCCATAAGTATGTGTGCCATTTTTACAAAAAATAACACGTTAAATACAGTATAAATCAATGCATTTGAATAGACCATGGATGCCTGTTGGGGCATAAGTAAAATTGGCATCGTTAAAATACTGTCACCGTGCATAAAGTTGTCTTGGGATTAATTAGGCCCCTTGTTTGACATTTTACACGTGGCACATTGTAAGGCTCTTCCCTGACAGGGCAACAGCATCACTGCACGCATTTTTGTTAAATAAATACCAGACGAAATACGTCTAGTCTTATTTTAATTTAGCTTAAAATGCATCCTCTGTTCGGCACTTCTGTTTGGTCACAGGAGGATATCACTTCCGATGTAATTATAGTGACGGTTGTGAAGGGGTTAAATGATGAACCCTTTCCATTAAACTCTCAAACCTGTCATTTGCACTCTCTTGTCTATGCTTGAAACCTTTCTATCAGCCTTTATCTCGCCGGCCTTCCTGCCTCCTCTTTGTGCCAGGCTTCATCAATCTTACTCTGCGTCACTTTATCTCTCACATTCCTGTCTTTTTTTGTATCATTTTGTTTTGCTCTCCCTCGCCCCGTTACTCTAATCTTCTCCCAATCTCTTCCTTTAGGCCTTCGTTTTTTTTGTTTTCTTTCGACACCCTCACCTGTTTTTGCTGTTTGCCGATTCCTCGTAATATGTTTGTTTTTTCTTTCCGCTCCCCCCCCCTTTGCTGCTGATGGCCGATATCTTGTCTCCTTCGTCTAATTTGATTTTGCTCATTCTTCCTTGTGCACGCGTACACGTCGCGCGGGCGCGTGTGCTTTGTTTCGGGAGGATTGTTCCAAGCCCTTGTGTGTGTGTGTGCGCCTTTTGCCATCAGAACACCCAACATTTTCTTTTTTCTCCTCGGCAATTTCAGCCTGCTTTATAGCAGCCACATCTGCAGGATTGGGCTCCCATTTTCTATCGCCTCACTCCGTCGTGATACTTCATTGAATGTAATGGCCTCTCTGTGAGAAGCTCGTCTCTCTGTCACGAAGAGAGTCTCTTTTGCCCCATCTGACCGTCTCTTCCTCGAAGCTGATTCATCGGTGTATTCTCATCCCATCTGTCCATCTCGGACTTCCCTCAATCCACCGGGCCTCAGATCCTCCTCCACTCGCACGGCGGCGGCGGCAGCGCTGACGGACGCGGCGAGAATAAAAAAAGAGATTGTGTGTTCAGCCCTCGCATTAATAATTGATCAGTTCAGAATGAGGTCCCTGATTTCTAGCACACAGTCAGTCCCCTGGGCTGTTTTTCTGTTGCCATGCCCTGTCTTTGATAATTAAAGTCACTGGAAATGAACGGGCCTTGGAGGAAGGTTTCAGCATGGCTAACCACTGTCAAGCGCATTAAATTAAACGCGACAAGTACCCTTTTAGAATATGTACGGTGCTCGCCACAATGCCCACACAGCATCATGAACACATCGTTATGATCACAGCTAGCTGCTGGAATGTGCGGTCGAATCAAAGCAATTAGCATACGGCATTTAATAATCATTACTCCAGCATAAGGCAATGGCCAGTGTTGTTGAATCTCGTATTGATTGCTCTCCTTGATTCTCCGCATGTTTGGAAAGTAAAGCATGGAACCCACTGTTCAATGGGTTCCTGCAAAGGAAGCGAAATAATGTCATGCTTCTGCCCACATTGGATTGCATTGAGCAGTCCGGCTGCGTTAATTGATCCACAACGTGGGTCGCTGTGCCTGAAAAGCAAATCGACAATGGACATTCCCCCCTTCCTTTTGCGCGCACTAATTAGAAATCTTCCGGTGCTGCTGCTATGAATCGTGGATTTAATGAGAAGTATCCTTCGAACGAGCTAAAATAACAGCAATGCCCTGAATTTACCCAGGAATGCCTTACCGAGTCCCAAGACTCTTTCAGAAGAGTCATGCATTGGGATGTTTTGGCCATTTCCATCAAGGAGTGTTAGTCACGAGGTAACAAGTGTCAAGATATTCAGAATAATTGTTACATTGTTTACTGAAACTTCAGCAATGTGGTGCCAAATGGGAGCCAGTTGAATTTATCAACAATTGTTTCGCGTGTATAGTTGTACAACTGCGAGTTAAAAAAAATTACGTCCCAAAAGGAATTTTCCTCTCTCGAGCTCAGGAGACACATAGTTTACTCAGCAAAGGTTACTGTGTTGCTGGATGTGCTGAAAACAACATCACTTTGAGAATAAGGACCTCTGTGTTGTGTTTTATCCCAGAAGAACCCCAATCGTGGCCTCACAAAGGGCCCGCTACAGCTGTCATCAATGCAGCCCATTGCAAAGATTGTTTTGCACCCTTTCAACCGGTGCCCATTGCTCACCGGCAACGTTGCCAAATGCTGAAAAAAAGTGCGGAAGATGGAGGGGGTGAAAAAGAAAAGTGACCACAAACGTCTCCCAGATACGCGTGTACGGTGTTTGTGTGCCCGTGCAGGCTTCGTGTGCCGTGTAACTTAGCCCGGCGCGCAGCCTGCAGGCGAGCGCCGGGCTATCATAATAAAATACATTATGATAGACATCATCATCATCATCGGCCAGGGTCAATCCACTGCTGGATGAGGGGCCCCTCCCCAAGCCGTCGTCATCAGTTGCGGTTGTGCGATGGGATAATCCACCGCACCACCTGCACGCCGGCTGATTTCATCGCTCCATCTACGCTTGGCCGACGTTCTGTCAGACTTATTGCATTCCTTGGATAAATAACGTAGACTTAAAGATCTTAAAGAAACCCCGGCAATGAAACTCCTATTATCTGGTTAACCTGTTATCTTTTCTTCCCCTTATCCACAGTCCGTAATGATTGTTATGCGAATAACCCGTATTTATTTGCATTTGCAAATAGGGAAATTAATCATGTGCAAAACGTTAACCATATTAGCTGTCTATGACTTGAAGTGGTCACCGAAAATGATAAATTCATCCTCATATCCATGTTTTATACCAGGTCAAATGAGTCACGTGGTACACTCGTCCTGTTATCCGCATTTAACCACCAATTATTTTGCGGATAACAGGAGTTATTTCCGCAGATAGTCACTGATCATAAGATCCACCAATCGCTCTCCACACATGAATGCTTTACCCATACATTGCATGCACAGTGTGTACAAATTGCGGTATGTGCACAATATCGTATGTGCTTAGTGTCTGATGAAAAAAAAACTAATGAATAAACAAACGCCTTTTATGTACATTCAGCTAAGATCTCAATGGAACCACTGTCTCTTTCAGAAGAAAGTCCTCGGGAAATATACCTCATGATATACACAGCATTGTCGACATAAACTCTTGCGTGCGAGCAAACACTGTCGCACGAACATGATACCTATGATCCGATGTATCTGACACTCTTCAGGTGTCTATGAACTGTTATGTTTGGCGACACCCCTAGCGGCTCCTTCTGAAGCGGGAGGCACCAAGTAAGGACCCAGAAACCTGGCTTCAGCCATTCTAGCCATGTTCCATTGTTAATCCCTGTTTAATTTACTTCTGTTTCAGGGGCCTCTATCATGGAACTTTTTTTAATGAAATAAGAAACAGAGCAGGTGTTTGTTTATTTATACGTTTATTTTAGTGTACTAGATGCACCGTTTCATCTTCCATACCTGGGGCTTTTTTGAGAAGGTGGGAGGGGGGGCGTGGTCGGGATAAAAACTGAACGTGGCAGAGTTGGATTATGTCTAAACGAAACGCTCCCTTTTATGTTCGAGGTTATGCAAACAAAATATAGCGCAGCACGAAATCCTTTAATAATAATGCGTGCGTCGCAAGTATACCATCATCCAATGAGATCATGGATTGCGTTATCGTCCATTATATACTGCGCCTAGCATTTTAATTGCTGGAGGGGGAAAGGGGAAACAAAAAAGAGCCGACCACTAAGACAGATGGTTCCATCATTGGGAAAAAAAAGAGAGAGAAAAAATCGTTTGGTTCCAAAACAATCTTTTTTTGTTCATGTCGTCGAAATGAACGGAGGAACTAAAAGTTTAGTGTGCTTGTTGCTTGGCTTTTCCCGAAGGAGTATACGGGCCAATGGCAGGTCAGGGCTACACCAGTGGCTTTCACTGTGCTTGCCGTCGATCTGGCCTTTGCTAAACAATGATGAATGAGGCTCTGTGCACCGAGCTGCCCGCCATATCCAAAACCATTTAGGCAGAGAATCAAGCCATTTTGCAATCGCAGCCACTGTGTTCAAATGGGTTATAGAATCGAAGAAAGCAAAGTAATAATAAGATATCATTATTGAATTAGGCAAATGATATTGCATGGCTTTATTAAATGCAATGTAAAATATGTATTAAAATCGAGTGGTAATTTTAAAGTGATATTACCAAAAGGAGCTACACAGTACATCATGTTTTCACTCGTAGAAATCTTCTGATTTATTATACGATATAATTTTCTCATTAATACAATACACACCTAACATTCGATCAGTGGGGCTCTTATCTGACACAGCATGGTGTACTGTTGGCTGTCTCATGATAGCAAGCAGCTGCCCGATGACCAAGTCACCTTGAATGTACACGATCTTAGAAGCTAAGCACGATTGATCTTGATTAGAGTTTGGATGGGTAACTACCAATTAATACCAAATGGCTGTAGATTGCCAGTAGATGGCAGTCCACAGATACATTTGGTCCACGCAGTGGATTGAGTCTGTAGAATTAACCGGTCCGTATGGAGCTTTTTGAATCTCATTATTCCATCATATTTGTGGGTTTTCTCCAGATACTCTGGTTTCGTTTCTACATGCCACTCATTAATGCCATTGGCCAAACATCCCATCGGTGTAAACCCTTTTGATGAAAGTCACAACACTCAGTGAGGCTTTCTTTGGATAAAAAAATTGGCATAGTCATTATTATTAGCACAATTGGAATATAATTGAGGGAAAAAATGGACTGACCCTCACGTAAAGTTAATTAAAGCCATCCAAAGGTAAGTGGACCAAAAGGACCAATTGGGATGAAGTGTTGTGGCTGGCGCTCATGAGCTGTTGAGATTCTCACGAGGGTTCAATCGGGCAAAGTGAAAGCTTGAGCTTGAGTCTGGTTCCATGGTCACCACGGAATTCCTCACGGAGGCAACCATATCGTCCTGGGAATGGTTCAAACCGGAGCAGGAGAGGACCTGTGGTTGCCATGCTTTCCCCGAGTAACACAGTCGGTGCGGCGGCGTCATGCTGTGTGGATCCGTGTTGACATCAGATCCACGGACCTCCCAGCGGCGGGCGGGGAAAAAGAAACGACGAGGAATGGGACATTCCGCGTTGAAAGAAATTAAACCACCGCGCACGTCTTTTTGACACGCACGGGGGGCCTTTTTGACGATGCGGCACTCGCAAAGCTAGCGGGCGACCGAGAATTTTTGCACTCAGGGAAATAATCACTGTTTGCATGCGTTCGAATCGCTGACGTGAATTATGTAAACGTGGGGAGGGGGGTGGGGGGGGAACCACCACAGCGTGGAGAATTTGCACCGTCGTTTCCTTGGGGAATTATAACCGCTATTGCCATAGTAACATTCATTTATTTTACCGTCATTAATTAGAGAGTCAGAATTTTCTCTGGCAGCGATGTTCTGTCTCACCATGAAGCACGGCGTACCAACCGATGTGCATCAATTTAAATATAAATGTGTTGTTTAGAATGTACCATTAGCATATGATGTTACATTTCATATTATGCACAGGGTCATATTTTGGATTTGAATGTTGTGTATATTTCAGGGTAATCCGAGTGGCTGAATAGTCTATAGAGGTCAATATGCATGCCATTGGGGTAGCAGTTGTGAGGTGTAAATCTCACATCCGAATGAAGAAATTGAACATCACCTACATTGCCTCATTTCTAAACAAATGTACTCCATTAGCATTTGCTTCACACATGGCACAACTCTACACTAGTTTTAACTTTTCCATGTCTCATCAGCAGGATGTGACCCATAAGGACGAATGCCGCTTGGTAACATCATGACATGGGTGATGGGCATTCACAACCACTGTAGTGCCCTCTATTCAGTCAGTTGATTCTCATGGCGATACCCCGGGGTACCAAATAATACAAAATGGCCAAGGCAATTAAATATTTTATTTATGGGACACTTCTTTTTCCAGGGGTGTACTTAACTCCACGACTGGGGTACCAATCAATCCGCGATGTCGAAACGCAGCGAGGACGATTGTGCTGAAACCCTGAACGCTCGTACGCACCATAGCGGCGCATCGTGTATAGCTCATCGAGATGAGTCGATTGCCTCATCGCCGACCATCAACAGACTAAAAATGACTGCATCACGGACATTATGTGAGAGCCGGGGTATTATGGTACCCCGGGGTACCGCCATAAGATTCAGTTGCAGAAATAGGTAGCTAAATGCTCCAAATAAGCACATGCCACCCTGAAAAGTATTTCTGAAATACATTGTTTGACAGATTTACGTGGATTTCAGCAACCAACCCTAGTATCTCTTTACTTTCTTCAACAGGGCAGCACGTTTTTTTGCCTTCCCATGATATTAATGTTTTTTATTTATTATGCCAGAGGTGACCTGGTGGCTCATGGGTCAGGGAACTGTGGATCGTCGTTGAGAATCTGAGTTCAAATCTGGGATTCATTTTTCTACCTGAGTCTCAAACATAGTCAGTTTGCTGATCTGAGCCCAGTCACAAATGAGTGGACAAAGAAAAACCCAATGCATGTATTGCTTTTGCAAAGATTTCAGATCTGAGAATGTAAACATTTAGATTTTACTGCCACGTGATGGAT
This sequence comes from Lampetra fluviatilis, assembly GCF_964198595.1. Lineage (NCBI taxonomy): Eukaryota > Metazoa > Chordata > Hyperoartia > Petromyzontiformes > Petromyzontidae > Lampetra > Lampetra fluviatilis. Next base: position 7,374,625 of record NC_136302.1, read on the forward strand.
ATGTCAATATCAGGGCAAGTGGTAAAGGTGTAGCACCTCTTATGTGGATAATAGCGCACTTGAGATGATGTTTGATATCATCTTTCGCAGGCCATTCTTTCATATTGTGTGATGCACTGCTGTGAAATAATTTTGAAAATATATTTTCGTTGCCTTCGGACATGGTACCAATAAACACCGCTGGAACACAATTTGAAGAAACAAGACATTATGCTTTGCCATTTGAAATTCAAACCACATTCATACACTACCTGATATTAAACATCTTAAAGACAAGAGGCGACATAGAATATTCCTTCATCGAAGAGTGATTTGAGAATGGTTTATTTATCTGCGTCCATGCCTCTGCCCGCTGGTCGCTTGGTTCATCTTAACAATTAGCAATCCTGTTAGGGTCATGTGATGCTTGAAAATTTTTGGGAGGGGGCACAATGTATCCACCCCTGCCACCTCACTTCCCCGTCCCGCTACCCATGAGCCTCACTGTCACCCTGGCGATACTTTGTTGAGCTTTCATTTGTGGCCAGATCGCTTATGAAAAATAACGATATGGCTCAATGGGCCTTACTTTGAAAAATTAAAATAGTTTAGATTATGTCAGAGCACGCTCCAGACGGAGTTTTTAACCACAGCTAAGGTTAAACACTTAAGAGCCTCCAGATAAGCAGAGATGTAAGATAGCTTTCCCATGCTACCTGAAATTAAACATTCGAAAAAAAACATCAGGGAACCCTCGAATAGGCGTTCATCCGATAATAATGATGAGTGGCTGATTTTAATGATAAATGATGACTTGAAGATATGCTTTTGTCACTGGATTCCCCCATTCATTTTTAAGTTGGCCGAATAATGATTTCCGTAATATGCAATAGTGCAACGAATCAATGACAACTAAAATAATTTCAAGATGTTTCAACAATGCTCTTATTTTTCTTACTTCACACAAATATGACACGTGACATTTTCTATGCTGTTATCGTGGGTTCTAACTTGGCTTTGCCATCGTGACGAGCGAATATCCACCTGGGGTTAGTACAATTTGTATTCGTTGTCCACATTGATCTCATGATTGACACTAATGCATGTTTCATGCGTGTCATCTTTGTAAGTGTTCAAATACACTTTCCTGTTTTGTTAAAGTCACGGATAAAAGTGACAGCTCAAGCCAACAGGGGTTATGAGGTTGTAACTTCTGCAAAAATGAAAAGGCAGTTGGCAGGCGACATGCAAGTTTTTTTTCTCTCTCTCAATATTATAATGGCATATGTTAAAAGGTATCATGAATGCTGGTTAGTGGCTGCTAAAACTGACATGCCATTTACTGAAACATTACCGCTGTATGAAATGAATGCACTTTTGTATGAGAACGATCATTCCGCAGCGTGGAATTGCGAAGGAAATTTCACAGACAATTTAGGTATTTAAAAATAAATTATATGGCCTAATCTGCAGAGAGCAAATGTGCAAGAGGAAAGGAATTGTATCGAATCACTTGGCCCGTTTGTGAGTCATACATTAATGGCCTTAAACTCCATTTGGCTTGAAATTCTACTTTTGTTTTTTATTTTATATATTTGCATTTTTTCCAAAAACTAAAATAGAATGAAAATTACTCCTCCCGTCCAAGAAGAAAATAAGAAGTTGGGAGCAGGGTGTAATTAGAGATGGAAATCGGCGCTGTGTGGATGCGGTGTTTCTTTGTTGGTCAGTCTCCACCGCTAAAGGTGTGGAGTTTATAGGTGGGGCTATGCTTGAGCCCGTAATTGTCCATAACGAGCTGGGGGGGTGGGGGTGAGTCTTGACAGGCTTGTGCAAACAGGTGGTCGTCGGGGAGAATTGGCTCCGCTCGGCAATTTAACTGGGCGTAAGAAATTTTTTGCCGTTTGAGTTCAGGATTACGAAAGAGAGAACGCAAGCCCCATGAGAAAGCGCGCACTGGAGGGCCTCACGCGTTTGCAGAATAATTGGGCGGACCGCGGCCATTCCCACCGTGTGCCCTGTGTGACACGAAATTGCACCGTTGCTTTGCCGCTACTCGACGCGTCGCGACTTTGCCCACACAAAGTTGCTCGGCGACTTTTGTTTTGCTGCGATAGTGGAGTCGACTGCGATTGATTCGACGCCAACCGTCTCGCTTTGTTGAAAAGATTGAGGGACTTGCGCTGACACATCCTGGAGGATTGACGGCGGCTAAATAGCGTTCTGTTATGCGTGAATCTTTGAAGCCTTCTGGGGACATTCATTGTTCAGCGTTTTGAGGAAAAAAAAAACATTTTAATTACAGCGGCTTGATTTGTATGTAAATGAGTGTGTGCTGTTGTATGATTTATTCTTCATTTGTGGTAAATTATGCTCGTGTTTTTATCAACCACTACGAAACCACAGATTTTTCTATGGTTCGTATAATGAAATGTCGGGAGTATGTATGGATGTCTGTTGAACTTCTTTCGCACCGTACGTAGCCGACCAATCGGAGGTGCGGGGAGTGCTGGTGAGTAGTGATGTGTTGGGTCTGTATATATTTACGTGGGTTGCACCCCCAATAATACCCATTGATCCACTAATACTTGATCAGTTGTGTGATGCCAGTTAGCCTGCACGCTTTGAAGCTACATATCTTGGTTAAGGTCCTCGCTTCGTCTTTCCTTTGCTGTTCCTCTCTCTTTGTGTTCATTATTCCTGCGGATGGAACGTTCGCAAAGGAGTGGGTCATGAGGCCACACCTTAGCAAATAGTAGGCACAGAGTCTTAATTGCTTTTAATGACTTGCAGGTTGCATGTTTGTTGAAAAGAGGTCGTTTTGCGATGGGAAAATTCTGACTCTGTGGCCTTCCTCCTCATTACACTCTGAATCAATAAATAACTTAATTTCAATAAGCAACAGAACAAGTTTGAAAATAGAAATCTCTGTTCTGGTTCAACTTTCGGTGCCAACCCCATCATGTAAAGTTTGTTGGGATATTCTCTCGTGTGCAACACAGATGAAATTGCATTATACATTATTTTGATTAAACCTGAACGAGTATTCGCAGGAGCAATCGTTTTGTTTTCTCATTTTAATAACTGTTAAAAAATCTTAATTAAGTGATGCATAAAACATCACATTTGTCATTGTGATATTATTTGTACAGGATTATAAATGCCAAAATGTACAGATAATCTGCTTATGCATGTTAAATAGTACATTGTGTTAACCCTGTTTTTCTAGTCCACATCAAAACTTTTGATGACGATCGTTCTTTCAATGGTTTTAATATAGCAGTAATAATAATACAAATTCCAATATCTTTACTTGGGCAAGAGTCATTGAGTCTCCAGAGTTTTTTTTCTTTCTAGGACGTAATGTTTGGGCCAATTCCATTAATGAGTGTTTGCCTTGCGGAAGGAAATCAGAGTTCCCGGAGAAAACCCATTGCATCGGGGGAGGTAACAATCAACATTGCCACCTCCTGGTCCCCTTACAGCCTTTCTACCTCGCCAGCTCTTGGTCACCACTCCAAATACTAACCATGCCCAACTCTTGCTTAGCTTCTGAGATCTTATCGGATCGGGCACATTTGAGGTGATCTCATGGAAGGCACTGTGCAAGTTTTTTCATTTTTTGATTAAATTCAGGAAGATGAAGAAAGCTGGATAAAGTGAGAAAAATGACATTTTGGTAACGATTCAAGATCACTGTTACCACTGCAGAACTGTCATACTGTTGTTGCCTCGAGCATATTACAAATAAACACAAAGGGTTTGTTGCAGCCCATCCACCCAGAACCATGAATATTTAAATTGTTCGAATTTCCATTCGCACGAAACGATACTTATCGGGTGATGAAAACCACAATGACATTATCGGGTCCCGCCGTACCCTAATGAGTGACAATCGCCCGATCATGCAGATGCACGTATACAGTACGTGCATCTGCATGATCGTTGCACTAAAGGTCGAATGGCATACACGTGCGTAATGAAACGGTCTCTCGATGACGTTAATGTCTATTAGCAAGAGGAGTGGAGTGGAAAGGAGAGAAAAAATGTGTGCAAGGAGCCAGGGGGGAAACCCTCCTTTAGTGCGGTAATTGCCATGGGCAATTTAACGTCTTGGTAATCACTGTCTTATTTTCACTTTCCTATGGTGACAGTTTCCATTTGGGAGACCTGCGATCCAAAACCACATGTTGTTATATTATTTTTTCTTTATATATGTAATTTTGTTTAAATCCGTGTCTGAATTCCCACCCCCTAATATAATAATGTGCTTTTTTACCATTAGTACGGATGTAATTATGCTGTGATTCGTCGATTAAAAATGGTTCTTGTGCTCATGATGCATGCAATCGAATCTGTATATGAGAATGGATTGCTTAGAATTTGTGCAAATGATGTGTAAATTATTCATGTTGTATGAAGACTAAAGGCATGCACAACCCATTCAGAAGTAATTTGAAAACAATACGAACGAGATGGTTAAAATGGAACAAAAAAAAGAAATTAGAATTTAATTGTGATGCTAAATCATGACATTTTCATTGAGTTGCTTGGGAGGTGTGGTGTCATCACACACCAAGTAATAATCCGAGGTCTTTTTTTTATTAGAATATTGACCAAGCCAGGTTAGCAGTGCACATCGATGACAATTGGTGATTCAGCTGGTCTGCACTGACCCCTTTCTGAGCCAGTCCATATGGAGGAGCACTTTATGCATTGTGGCAGAATTACTGGGAAAGAAAATACATGTTGCACCTGATGCTGGATTCCTAACCCTCTCGTATGCAATGCTCGCCCATACACGTTCTCGCACACAACATTTTGCCGCTGTGGCCAAAGGGGGCTGATGAATAGATCATTTTGCTCGTGAGAGAGGAAGAGAGACAGAGAGAGAGAGAGACACCATTGTGATGATGCAGTGGTTAGTGCAGTGCATTACGGTCCAGGCCATCAGGTTTCGATTGCTGGCAATGGACATGACTAATGGCAATCGATAACCTGAATCTAATTGATTAGGCCTGAAATGAGCATCTGATACAATGTGTCAACATAAGCGCTGGGGAGGCAAAGGTGGGCAGTATTTGTCCTGATCACATACGCTTTTTACATTGCACACCATATCCTTAAAATGTGCTTGCAAACACGGAACCTGTCATGGCAGTTTGTAATGCTATGTAATATTTGCATGCAGTTTGCGTGAAGGACACATATTGCATACATTGCAGATAACTGATTTTCACATGTAAGATTGAATGTAAGTATCATGGGAATGTGTATTTTTTTTACAAATAGGTATTGTAGGGTGAAGCCACGTAATGATCTGGCCAGGTTTGTGTTAGTAAGCTCCAAATATAATTGAATCCAATTGCTGAAGTTAATTGTGTGAATTTGTTCTTCAACTTACCGTGAGCTGAAACAATGATAATTTGGCGATTTAGCCGCTGGTACACGTGCCAGTTTTAGTTGGCTTTGTCAGGTGGTGGAGGCTCTTCAAATCTGGCCAATTAATTACGTGGCCTAACCCAAATATCAGCTATGAATCAATATCCATATATATATTTGACCCATTAAATTAACTGATGAATTACGATTCTCCTTTTGTCATATTCCTACTTGCTTGCTCATAAATACACTACAATTTGCAACAAAAAACACACACACACACAGATCCCTTTATGTGTGGAGGTTGTCTTTGTGTAAATCTACCATGCCATTTTTGTATCCAAGTGGTTAGCCAGGTGTGCTGTGGCAGGAGACTCTAAATTGCTTCCAGGGAATTGGCTCTTTCATTCCTGAGAAAAGGTTAGGAACATTGCAAATCGGTAAGACTGCTCAATAATTAAATAAAGACGGTGGAAAAAGACGAAGCTCCTCGACCCAGAAACATTTTAGGTGACCTAGAAACATTTTTGCTGTCATTATGCGGAAGCCATCGCGCGGCAGATGAATCCAGCACGTTAGCGTTTGCCGGTGGGTACACGGGAGCACTGCGACTACTAAAAAGAGGATGGTGGGAGATTCCAAAAGGGGGGAGGTCTTGCTGCCTGGAGTCACAGATGTGACCAGGGTTAAAATCGCACAATTTCCAAGGAATTTTGACGTGACGTAATTTGACTGAATGCATGAGGAGGGGGGGGGGGAACGCCATCGGTTTTATTTTTTAGTGCTGATGTGCGTATTTGAGATTGTGTTTTAGTATATTTTTTTCGTTGTCTCTTGTCGTCTAGAAATTGGGTGGTGTACATATGTGTTTGTATTGCTCTGAAATTCTAATTCGCTCTGAGAACTATAGTCTCATATTGGAACAGTCTACCATTTAAAGCCATCGGAATCAATAACTAATTGTAGAGAAGAGAATTGAATGTAAATCAATAGTGAATTCCAATCCTCTCTTCCAAAACATAATTTATTGGCCCGTGGTAGCGGTGATAATCTAAAAATAGATACATTAGTTGGTGCTGAGTTAAAGCATAATGTGATGCTCATGGTAGGCACAAATGCCTATGATGCACATTATTCTATATAATTACAGTGGAGAAAAATTATCGTAAACTCCGACACGTTGCAGTGGCTCAGTTTTTGCAAGTTTTCACAGTGAACTCCATGTGCGAGCCACAATACGCACTTTGTATTCATTCCTGGATGTTGCAGTGATTTACACCGCTCACTACAGTCAGCCGGCGTTAACATTCCTCGGTTGATTCCTCCTCGCGTGAGTATCTGGTATGGTCATTATCAGCAGTGGAGGAGAGGGTACTTGGGCATTGGCGCTGGCCAAGCTACTCCTCCATGTGCCATGGTGGATTTTTATTTTATTTTTATTTTACTTTTATTAATTTTAATTTTCTACCTACGTGACTTTACCGAAAAAACCTAAGAATATGAATCCTTGCAGTCACGAATGCTTCAAATCTAGAATTCAAATCTAGGACTCATAGGTGTTCGCCAAAAGCAGTCTGTCAAGGCAAAGAGGACAATTGAGTACTTGGAATGTAGCATGAATGAACCATGATGTAATTAAATTTTTGTATTTATATCCACGTAAGTACAGCAAGTGTATGCACTGCCTTTCCCCACATCGTGCTACCTTGTCCACAGTTGTCGTCAATTTGCTGCAATATAATAATGCTGAGTGGCAATGCAATCCCCACCTCATCTGTCTCTTTGGCCTGTTCAAGCATGCGCTGATACACACTTTCTGGACATTTGCCCACGATTCAGTGCTTTGTGGTTTGCAGATGGCTGTGAGGTGGTTGGTGTTAGGATAGTTCTGTCTGTATGATGGTTGCCTTCTTGAAACGTGTTTGTCCCACTGCTCTTTGGGTCAGGTCTCGCTCTCAGTGCATTGCCGCAAGGGGAACGATGTATTTATTTATTTGCAGATTTGTGTCCGTGTAATTTATCACCCTGGTGCTAATTTTCTTGCTCAAGTTATAAGCAGAATAAACTGTAGCAGTATGATAATTATCATATATGAAAGTTTCGTATGCATGCTTTAGAGTACACAATAGTCTGAAGTGCAGAAAGTGCCATAAATTATTACAAATCTTTTCAAACATCTTAATTTTTACGAAGTACCACCTACAATCCAGTACGGAATATACTACTTCCCAGAGGTGGGACAAAGTCATTGTTATGCAAGTCCAAGTCGAGTCGCAAGTCATTAAATTCATGACTCGAGTCTGACTCGAGTCCAAGTCACATGACTCGAGTCCACATCTCATAGGTGGGACAAAGTCATTGTTATGCAAGTCCAAGTCGAGTCGCAAGTCATCAAATTCATGACTCGAGTCTGACTCGAGTCCAAGTCACATGACTCGAGTCCACACCTCTGCTACTTCCCTATTTTTTGTATTACCCCCATTATAAGCTTCAACACTTGGTAAATGTTGACCTCGTAATTCAATTCCCTCTGCAGCCAATGTGCATTGCTTGCTCTGTACTTACAGTGTCATGCAGGGCTATGGGATTGTGGTATGAGCTGTCTTTGATACATGCACTTTCTTCATGCGAGGATAAATTGGCGGGCCAAGTGAAAGCCTCTGGCATTTTGTTTCTCCTCCCTCCATCCCCTCTGGTAACCCCCATATTTTTTGTCTTTGGAACACAGCATATGGCAACAATTTAATGTCTTAAAAAAATGTTTTAGATGATCCCTGCTAAATAGTAGTCACATCCGGTGGCGTTTGAAAAGCCACACAAGCGTGATTCATTTTTCAGCAGGGGTTTTAATCCGTCGGTATTCTTCCGAGACGTATTGTTGAATGACACGCCGTGAGAGAATGATGGAATGGGTCTCTTCAGCAGCGCTCTAATGAGCTGTTTAAAGTTGTTTTTGCTTCAAGCTTTCTCCTTAAATTGTGGATAATTTGAGTTACACGTTTGAACAAAAAAAAACATTGTTCACCTATTTCTGGACGTGAATAATTTCAAAAGGTATGCAGTGATAATACAGTGTTTAGTGTTTGTATGTAGACTTGATAATGAAATACTGCAATAATAATCAATTGAATAAGTAATGTCTGGGATGTCTGTGTGGCTTGGCAGTCTGAGTACTGACCTGGTACCACTGAAATCCTGGCTTTGAATCTGGATATCCACCCCGTGATTACATCGGATTCTCAAACACCGTGGGTTGATGGTCTTGGCCCACTCACCAACGACTGCACACAAACAAAAACTGCGTTAGGTTTTTTTCCCCGCTCAATACATTTGGTGCTATCCAGCTCTATATATTGATAGGTGGCACGCTCTTTGCAGGACATGTACAAATGTGGAGGTTTATTGGACCTGTTCACTGACTTGGGGTACTGCGATGCTTGCGGGAAGAGTTCTGAACAGAAATTCCCGTGTCTTGTGACATAACGCCAAGAGCACATTTGAAATATAACTTGATAAAAAAAAAGCCACAAATGTTTTAAAGTAACTCCTAGCAAGACACTTAGTTTGACAGCCCCGAGGTAATCCATTTTGGTGAGAAGCATGATTAAGGGGGCCTCTTTTGCCCTTTTGGGTCGGCGGGTGCATGACTCACTCTGGCTCCAGGCCCTGTCTTGTACGGTGACAAATTACGCTCCAGACAGAGAAGGCGCAGGGCTCTAGTCTGACCTCCGTCGCTTCCAATGTGTAACAAACAGAGGTGTGGACTCGAGTCATGTGACTTGGACTCGAGTCAGACTCGAGTCATGAATTTTATGACTTGCGACTCGACTTGGACTTGCATAACAATGACTTTGTCCCACCTCTGAGATGTGGACTCGAGTCATGTGACTTGGACTCGAGTCAGACTCGAGTCATGAATTTGATGACTTGCGACTCGACTTGGACTTGCATAACAATGACTTTGTCCCACCTCTGAGATGTGGACTCGAGTCATGTGACTTGGACTCGAGTCAGACTCGAGTCATGAATTTGATGACTTGCGACTCGACTTGGACTTGCATAACAATGACTTTGTCCCACCTCTGAGATGTGGACTCGAGTCATGTGACTTGGACTCGAGTCAGACTCGAGTCATGAATTTGATGACTTGCGACTCGACTTGGACTTGCATAACAATGACTTTGTCCCACCTCTGGTAACAAACATTCGTGAATAAGTAATACGCATGTAAATAAATGAGTGAATGAATAAGTTATTGCCGGGAATATCGATAAACCTTGCAATCACTTTATTCGGGTTTAATTGTTACGCTAACAACACCAAAGTTCAAGTTTCTCTGTGAACTACACACGATACCATGTGGTGCTTATGGCAATTGCATTATTCTGTAATATACTGCTTATTTAATCTATTTGTCGTTATCCAGATAAAGTACCGCTGATATGCTTTTTTTATACATATATAACGGTTCTACTTTGAATGTTTGCCAAATGTATTGAGTACTCTTGTATTTCTTAAAAAGAATGTTCTTATAGAGGTTGCTTACAGGTGGTTGCCCCCGCTGTGCGGGGTTTTATTTTCACCCTCGAGTATGCATTTATTTTACAAATCCTTCAGTTTCCTTCCGCTTATATAATCATTATTTTAAGCAGCCATGAATCATCCACTGCTGGATGAAACGTTCCCAAGTTTTCACCCCAGCTCTCGCAAGTTCCGCAATGAGAAAATAAATCCACCCAGCACATGCCCACGAGCTTATTTCATCACTCCATCTCCGAAGCGCAATGGCCTGCTCCGACGTGCCGCTTGCATCAATACTCGTGTCATCCCGCACCTCCGATTAGCACGGTCGGTTACGTGCGGCGGCGAACGAAGTTTAACATATGTACATCCACTTTCATAAATAAACAAACGAGAATTAAATTTCGATTTAAAGCTTTCGTGACTGCAGGGATTCATCTTCTTGGTTCTTTCGGTAAAGTCACGTAGAAGGGAAATAATAAAATAATACAAAAATAAACATAATAAATTCATTCTCACGACGTTTCGGCCACAATGCAAGGACGGCTGCTTGCGTTGTGACCGAAACGTCGTGAGAATAATTTTATTCAGTTTTATTATTATTTTTATTTCCCTTCTACGTGACTTTACCGAAAGAACCAAGAAAAAGAGAATTAATTGGCCAAACGTCCCATGAATTTGAGGCTTGTGAGCCAGTGGTGCTTCTTTGACCTTAAAACTAAAATAAAAACTAACAATAAAGAAGTAAACACATTTCGAAAGATCTTGACTTGAAGCTTTCGTGACTGCCGGAATTCATATTCTTTGGGTCTTTCGGTAAAGTCAGGTGGATAGGTTCAAAGAAACGCAAGCGGTCATCATCGGGCTGATGACGACCGTTTACGTTGCGATCAAAACTAAAAAACAAAAAACGTCGTAGTTTTGTTTTGTTATTTTTGTTAGTTTCTTTGAACCTATCTACGTGACTTTACCGAAAGACCCAAAGAATACATTTGCACAGCTCGCAAATGTTTTTTGGTGTTTACGTCCTCATAATAATAATAGCAACAACAGTCCTATTTGGCTTGCTAATTTGCTCTGATAAATTGATGGCTGCCTTTTGCTGTAATAAAAAAGGGAACCCCCCCCTACCAGAATGCCTGTAATAAAGATCGCCCTGAGGTGTGGCAGAATGAACGGTGTAATTGCATGTTTTTCGCACCAGTGAATTAGCACAATCGGGGGTGCGATCGCAAGTGACAAAACTTGTCTTGCAAAGCTGTTGGTAAAATGAATGGCCCCACAATCCTCTTTTTTTTCGTGGACTCAATAAGTGTACAAACAGCTGCACGAGCCAGACGTGCGAGGCAAGGAAGTACCACCCGTTTTGAAACGTGTCCGTCAAAAGCCATGTTTACTTTCGGATCCCAAACCTACAGTCACTTTCAGTGAAAAATACATCATGAGTCATCTGTGTCGTCGGGTTCCGCCTATTGATGCGTTCATGTTTTATATCCCCTGTCTGCATTATTATATTATTATTGTTGATAGGCGTCAGGCGTAGTGGGTAGGAGGTAGCGTGTGTGTGTGTGCTTGTGAGTCACAGGTTTGTTTATTTAGAATTACCACAGTGGCCCTCAGGTGCTGCTTTGCAGGAGATGATGTTTCCGCTTTCTCGGGATTTATTTTTTTTCCAGGGCTCACTAAATATACACACGTGCATACATCCCACTAGATGCTCGGAGAATATCGTAGTATTCTTATTTTGATGGATAGAACGCGCATCGGGCAGTTACTGTGTGCTACTCAAAAATGCAACCCTTCGTGTATGATCTTTTATTTAGTTGCAATGCATTTTAATCGGACAGAATATGGGATAATTACAGCTCAGTGAGTTTTGGATGAGAACAATACACCGCATTGCGTATATAGCGAGCGGATCTAGGAAGAATTACGAATCGGTGATGTATTATGAAAAATTAGAAATATATTGAAAAAAGCACAGTTTGCTTCTATTTTGTGAATTTCATTAATACGTATGACATAAGGAAACACCTTTCTGCGACGTGTGGGTGTGCGCTTGCTTATTGGGGTTGGTTCTACATTGACAAATCGCATTGCCACAACTCCAAGCTGAGAGGTGAGAGGGCGTCAGAGCATTTTTGTCCCATTAGCACGCGCACACAGTAATTTTTGTTTAAGCCGTTAAGCTAATCAGGTCTTCACAAGCTATTATTTTCCCGTTGATCAACATTCGATCAGAGAACATGGAATTACTGGGCTATTTTAGTTATCCAAATATATTTCTGTCCAGCCAGATTGTGAAACAACTGTATGCAATCGAAAGATTACATCGTTTTGGTTGTATGGATTATAACAATAGCTAAAAGGCCGTTGCATTCATGGTACGGTGCTTATTTAGTAAAAATGCTGCAAAAATCTCAACATACGATACGGTAATTAGAAATCTGCTCCGTAAGTTCAATTATGCGCGTGTGTGTGTACACGCATCTCTGTAACAATTACCCCGCTGAATGTTTCTGGATTATGATTGACACCATCGATCACACTGCTGTAGGCTCGCTTGCATGGCTCTTCATTGCTGCATTCGGAGGGACAATTGTTATTGTATCTTGACTTAAAGCTTTCGTGACTGCAGGAATTCATATTCTTTGGGTCTTTCGATGAAGTCACGTAGAAAGGAAATAATAAAATAAAAAATTTGTAACATAATAAAATACAATTCTCACGACGTTTCAGCCACAACGCAAGCAGAACAGGTCTTCACCTGAGGACGGCTGCTTGCGTTGTGGCTGAAACGTCGTGAGAATTGTATTTTATTTTGTTATATGTTTATTATCTTATTATTTCCCTTCTACGTGATTTTACCGAAAGAACCAAGAAGATTGTCCCTTATTGTTTAAGCTGATATTGAACTCTAACTTACCTGTTTGATTAAAGGTGTCTGCCTTGTGGCTACGTTATTTAACGTGTCGCGTCTGTGCGTCTGAGTCATGAGACACTACGTGTTCGTCTGCCATCCAGGGGCGTTGTTGATTCACACCGTTACTACATAAGGCGAAGATTTTGGCTTTCGAGACTAATTTTTTGTTTTTTCTTTTTATTATCTAGCCCAACATTGTCAAGTACTTTACCAAATACTATACATTATTATAATGTTTTGTGCTGTCATTGACACTTGACAATTGGCATAAAATAACACGACATTTCTAATCACATGTGCGTATGCAAGGACTACGAGCAAGTCCTACATAAATTAGTAACAATGACTAGGTATGGTTTGTTAAATTAATCTTTCATGATCACAAAACAGAACTGTCGTGTGTCATCAATCCAGCTCCTACCTAGAGAGTACTGTATAGTGACTATGTATGTCTAAAATTGTCCATACTCTGAATGTGATACACGGAATGGTCCATTCACTCATTGTCATCAGATCAGCAGATCATTTGCTTTCTTTACATATTTGCCTTATTTATGACCGATAGAATTAGGTAAATATCCGTCATCACGATTGTCATCATCTTGCAGTTGCATTCAGACTCTATAAATGACATTGTTTCATGTTGTGTCACCATCATGGTCAACATCATTATCATCAGCAACAGACTATTTCAAAGAGCATAACAATCAGGAATACCAAATATATAATGAAACAGCACTCCACTTAAAGATATAATATATTTTCATCCTTTGGCCTCTGAGCCTGCTGAACCAATGTTAAATACCAGTTATAAACATAAACTTCACCGGCAAAATGCACCGCCTATTGCCGCAGGAACATCACTCACGGTGCACATTGCAATGCTGCAGTCACACGGAAGGCTTGCGTTGGTTTTACGCGCCCCAAACCACCTCCTCCTTACAGCTGTGTCACTCCACTGGCAGAATCTATCAGAAGTGGCTTCTGTATCAGATGTCACGGGGCGCAGAACCTGCGCCGCGTGACTTTGTGGTAACAATCAAATGCCGATCAGTTTGAGGGTAATGGGTTCACAAGACTGACAAAGGTAACGGCTAAAGGGAGAATATTCAGCACTGTTTTTTGTACGTACATGAAAATAGACCGAAGATGTTACCAGCTACCCTTTAAACCACTGTATGTGCAGTGGTGCCAACCTAATTGCTTTATATGGAATACATAATTACGCTCAAGTAATGTCACACCCAAAAGTGAACATTTCTTTGAGAAGTATTTTCACTTTGAACTATAAAGAAGGAGCAAATGCACAGAAAAAATGTTACTGTCATATAAATTTTGGTCGAGGTATTGGTGTGTGCATATGGGGGGAGCAGTTTTACGGTGGTTAGCACACTGCGCGATAAACCCGGCGAGCCAAGTTCAATTCCTGGCCGTGGCTGATAGTAGTGGCAAGTGGTACCTCAACATGTCCTAGGCCCCTATTTCACCAACACGCATTAATACACTTGGTGAAGCATGGTTAGATAATCTGTAACTGACGCACAAATGATGTATTGATTTGAATTGTGTTCATCTATTCATGTAATGAGGAATTATTAATACAGTACTATACAAGTGGGAAATGGAAGCTAATAAACAACATAATGCCCCAAATATCGTACAGATTAAAAAAGAAAAATTGTTATTTCTAATAACAGAATTGCATATGGAAATTACATTGATGATGAGGATTATGATGTTATATTTAAATTCAACATAAGTCTCTCTATACTTTATATTTGAATCTGTAGTATATACATTAAAAAAATAAATAATATTGTCTGCAGTTCTCACGTGCTTACCATAACCCATGCAAAATCTGCATTATATTGTGCCTGTAAGTTTGGCTCTCATGTCTCAATGTGGTTTCAGGAGGATTGTGTGAAATCAATTGGCAAGGCTAGCTTCAACAAAGTGTTCACAAGGGAACTTGAAAACAAAGCTGCTTTAGGGACATGCCTGTTGCACATGTATATATGTATATACCGATGCATTCAATGCAGATGTTGCCTCATTCATGGCCGTTTCAAGGTTAGTGTTTCTTGTTCTAAACTTTTCCGTGTGACAGTAGCATGTGAATGCGGGTCACATTCATCCCGTACATTAAACCCTGAAAATTGGTTTCGAAGCTTGCAGAAACAAATAAATGAACTCTAATGAAAGCCTCATAAATCATTTTGGTAATATCGAGAAAGCCAAAATGCCACTGCTATTTCCTACCTTTGCCGTATCATTCATTACAATCTGCTCCGGCGAAGCAATTCTCGCAGAGATGTGTAACCATTAACATTCAGAGCATTATATATTTTTCTAAGTTGGTCTAATATAACATGTAGTTAGCGGAGATTAATTATGAATGTTGACATTTTGGTGGGAAAAAATATAATCACCGGCGCCAGTTTATTCAAAAGACACAAATGAGATGGGATAAACTCCCCGCATGAGTAACAATTAAAAGAAACGTATGATGAAATCTCGCCTGTAAATAGGGCCCACACCTACGTATAATTGCCACTAATCCAGACTTCTTACCTAGCCAGCCGAACCTCAGTTGTCTTGGGAACACCGACGTGAAACGTGCTTGAGCTTGCAATGATTTACTTTGCGTGCCATTTCTTACATACCCATCCTGTGCTGCGATATCCCATACTGGATTTACATTTTTATTTGTCAAAGGTGGTTGTTCATGAATTCAACGCAATCATTAGCGCCGTTGTGGAGACCGTAAGTAACTAAATAGGTAAGCTGACAGATATGGGAAAGAAACATTGTCTTTTTATCTGTCATGTTTAGAAATACCTTCGTGTGTTATAGGTACATTTGTAGGGTGGGAGTAGCTACGCTCTTGTGTGCTATAAAACTGACGACCCGAGTTAGATTCCAACCATGGCTAACACCGCTGAGGAGTGATATCTGAACAGGTCCTAAGCCCTCCATTTCATCAACCCAAACTGGCCCTCGTGTAAAGTATGGCCATAGCACTCCTATAAATGATGTGACTCAGGAAAACATTCATCCAGCAGTGGACCGATAAATGGATGTAATATACTAGTATAATACATGCACAGAATAAGCATGTAGTCTGATTTTGTGGGACGACGATTCGTGTTTTTTCTGGTGAAAACTTGTCTTTTAAGGTAAAGGTGCAGCCCTGCAATTACTTAAACTAAAACGAAACCATGTTTTATTTAACCAGGTAAGGCCCACTGAGCTACGTAGCTCTTTTGCAGAAGTGACCTGGCAACCAATGATCACCCAATAAAGTGGTTTCTCACGTTGGAAATGTATAGCAACCAAATACTCGAAACCAAATACTCGAATTCTTAATACCACTACCGGCAGAAGATGCCTCCACCAGATAGAGCTCTACAGAACCCCTAAAGAGATAATTTGGCCTACTTTTCCATTATTACTGACCATACACCTTGACAAAGAACTGTTATGCCGACATTAATTAAGTGCTCCAGCTCGTTCCAACCTTTCATTAACGGCTCAACATACATTCCAAGGTTTTTCTTTTTCTTTATGTCACCCATGCTTATTGACAACGCTTCCTCTCATCCCAACGTCAACATTCCCGGTGGGATTTGAAAAAGAAATGCATGAAAAAACACGGCCGCATGTATTTTCCCATGGAAACGTGCACCACCCATTAAACACACAGACAAAACGTATGGCTGCAAGTGAGGTAGTTTATTTTGCAAGCCCTCGGACGTGTTTCCTGCACACACTGCATAGGCGTCGTCTGTCTAATCGACGCACTGTTATTACGAATGTTATAATTATTAGCCATGAATGCATATGAAGTGCATTGAATGGGACGGGTATCTTGAGATGTGCATTCGAATAACGTGCGCGTACAATGCGGCGTTGTAGGGAGCGGTCGCGACGAACCTCGGTGACCCGAGTTCGATTCCCGCTCACTGCCAACACCAGTGACGATTATCTGAACCGGTCGTGGGCCTCCCCTAGGTCGACTCAGCCTCAAATGAGTACCTGGTGCGGTGTGTTAACATCGCCAATTGGGGAGACAAAATCGGCCGGGCGTGGTGCTGGTGGCCACCCACCCTCCGGTCTGCCTTGCCGACCTTCATCGGTGCTCGCTCATAGCACTTGCTCCAACAGTCTGCTAAGGCTATACGGGGGATCTCTGTCTTTTTTGTAGTGTATTTCCATACACCGACACGTGTGCGTTGCATGTGCACACGTGTTTGACTTCGTGGGGGAGCGCTGTGGCAACATCGCCGTCGCTTGGTGGCGAGGGCTGCCCGTCGTTGTCGTGCTTGGGGGAGCGGTGGGAATTTTGGTTCGTAAACTGTGCTGGTGACCTCGTGCACTTGGGTTTGATTGCCAGCCATGGCTAACATCGCAACACAGGTGGCATCTCAGCTTGTGTTGGGCCTCCCGTAGGTCAGCTCAACCGGCGTGCGCCGTGTGAATGTCCTCACTTGGCAGACAAAGGGCAGCCTTGCAGGTTTCTGGCCGTACCAGTCCTCTGTGTGAGTCGTGCCGGGTTCAATAAGCGCTTCCCAACAGTGCTCTGCTCACAGTTCAAGGGTAAACTGGGAGACTGTGTCTTTTGTGTTTGTGTGATGTAGAAACATTGACCCGATGCTTTCCTCTTTGTATTTATTTTTGCAGAGATTCTCATGGACTCCACGTTTGCCACGTCCGAGCTCGGATGGCTGGCTCAGCCGGGGAACGGGGTAAGTGTCGAGATTTGGCCACAACGTTCTCTACACACTGTCCTTTCTTGTTTCCGCCGCGTGCCATTTGGCGCGATGTCCGATGCTTAGCCCCACGTCCCAGGAGCTTCTTCTTTTCAGTTCCCAAAGAAGCTCTGAAGCACGTGGAGCAAAACGTCGACATTGTGCCAAGCAACCCAAAGACACATTGGAGAGTGAAACAGTAATTCCCTGCTTAGTGTCGTAGGTGCGTTCCTGATGAGGATGTATGTATGATTAATTTATTTCGCACCGTACGTAGCCGAACCATGCTAACCGGAAGGTGTCGTGTTAAGTGTAACACACGTTAAGCGAAAAAAACGATGTCCCCGTAATAAGGAAAGTAACCATAAAGTTTGGCAAGATACATCCACACAAAGTACGATGATAGGACCAATAACTGAGATGAGGGTACGCCGCCGCGTACCGCATCATTCCCAGCGTGTATCCAGAATTCCTATACCACTCAGCCACGCAGCTCAAAAACGTAGCTCATCTTCGACTACTCAGAGTCTGCGCTATAACGGGGTGCATTCTGCGTTGTGTGAAAGTGTCCCCTAATGGAAGAACCGCTCGATCGCGAACACGCGTTAAGTGAGGACCCTACAGCCCAACTACAAAAACCGACGCATTTTTGCGTTTGAAATGTTGTTTTCATGCCATTATAAGATGTTAAACATTGTTTCCTTCAACTTCATAAGAATATAAGCCTTCCCACATTATTCAGCACTCTTAGGAATGATTCAAGTGCTTAATCAACTGAGAGTAGTGAACTGGCTTATCTGATCTTCGATCACCGTGTCTAAATATAAGTTTATCTTTAGTTTCTTGCAAATATTGACAATACAATCCACACGCAAGCCCAACTGTATTCTATATCAGCCATTGTTAGCACATGAACATGGCTTACTACAATGCCCTTATTCTAGCATTTAATCGATACCAAATGCCCTATTTATGCAGCAGAATTACTGGAATCATTTCTTTTTTTATAATTAACCACCTTTTTAAATATTGAAGAGGATTTAATTGTTGTAACAGCCTTTTGCACATCTACATATGTAGGACACACCAATTCCAAACACAACAGAGTGGTGCAGGAAGGATGAATAAAAACAAGTGGATTATAACGCTCCTGATTGGAAAAGAGAGAAGATTTTCCCATTGTTTAATGCCACGTGAGGATTGCTGGGCAAAGTGACTACACTAATCATGTGGCTATGGAAAGGGTGCACATATAACTCTACTCTTAAAAGTAAACCAACCCTGTGCCAAGGCATAACCGGCCATTATGGGATAATCTGTAGCTGCAGTGCTGCATGGAATGGCAATAAATTGCCAGGTACGATTGCTCCCCTTTAATTTGCATGCAACATTTTTGACATCACCGTCGAACCACGCGTGTGAGCACATGTCATACTCAATAGGTAGCACGCTAGCAAACGCCAGTGAAATGTCACTGTTTTAAAGTCCCCTCCCACAAGACTGCATTCAGTTTCCGCCCATCGTGGTAACTCAAATTGTTGCCAACTCTCCAAAAATGAGAGGAATGGAAAGAGAATTTGGAAATGTAGAAACCCGAACAGATTCCATGAGAGGCCTTTTGGGTTAGATCGCGTAAATATATAGATGTGTCCTTAAAACCCACCTCCATCCGACACAGCCAACTTGTAAAGATTGTCACGTAAACAGAACGTGCCAATTCGTCACTAGTACAGCACACTGGTGTGTTGGAGAGCCAAGCCACAACATTTAGAATCTGAGTACGACGTTTCACCAGTAATTACAACTATCAGGCGACAGCCAGATTTGTGGAGAAGTCCACGTGTTTCGTTCCTTATATAGAGGCGTAGATGTGATAACCACACTTCTGTGCTCTTGCGCAAAGTGGGGGGGGATTAATGAATAGATTGCCGTGGTGAAAATTGTCAGTCATAATTTTTTAATAGGTCAGTGGTCAGAATGAGCCCATCGGTACGATGGAAATTATTCAAGTAAGCGCCGTGACTTGCCGACTGACTTAGAGATGGACACATAAGGTTCCTTACAATGCTCGTTCATGAAATGTGAGGACATAAATAATTTCTACCACCATTCTTTATTTAAATAGGCTTTTGATCTAAATCATACCATGCCTTTTAGATTTTTTGGCTGCTTGTAAGTTTTTGCTTTAACAAGACCGGTGCTTCGCTTGTAATTTTAAAACATTTCCAATAATATGCCTTTGTCTTGAGTCGGACACTCTGCACGACCCATGGCGCTTTTGAGTTTTTTGACGTTCCTTGAACCACGACACGGGAAACACTCCACACGTGGAAGGCAAAGTCTCGCTGAAACAAACTGCAAGTAATGGCCCCTCCAGTCGCACACCCGTGACCTTATTTTCAGAATCAATGTCGCGACCTTTCACACGTACCGTTTCCCTCCCTATCGTTGCCCCCTCTTGGAGAGATGAAGGTGGTTGTCGTGGGTAGAGAGGGCAGATAGGTCAGCGGAAAGTATAGCACTCCCTCGGAAATGTGGTTGTCGCGACATAATGAAAATGTCCAAGCCCTGTGCGTGGAGGTCCTCCGAGTGTTTGTGTGAGCTGAGAGAGGTGGTGGGGGGGGGAAGAAAACACTCTCACGCTCGTTGTACTACCCCACTTTACTCTCCGAGCCACTCTCACCTCAGTGCAGCTGCTCATCCTACCTGCACTCCCACCAGCCAAAATAATAATAATTTTTCCATTTGTACCACTTCCCCCGCCGCCACCCCACCGTCCCCTGTGTCTACATAAAGCTGTGTTTTGCACCTCATTGGAACACGCGGCCTCCCAAGAGTAAGCAAGATGCGTGTTGACAAAACACGGGTGACCCAGATGCTACCACTCCACAAACTAATTAGATCCTTCACTTTCCAAGCAACGTGTAACCATAATTACAGGGCTGTAGGCATTAGTTTTAAGGCATCACAATTTTTTTTATCTTAGTAGTATTCACGTGACTTGGCCGTGCCCCGTGCGTGCTTTAATATATGATGCCGTTCTTAAATTCCAAATTTGGCCGATAGCATTTAGGGCTTGTTTTTGCTTAATTGGACAAACGAAATCATAAATTTGAAACTAATTAAAGTGACTTGAAGTAAAGTTAAAATTTCCAGTGGTTAATTTATGATAGTCACTGGCAGAAACCTGGGTTTCCATCATGTGTTCTTTGCTAATAGGTACCAAATGTCAAATAAAAAGTTCCGTGCATAAAATATACATTTTTATTTGTCCCCTCCCCCCATCAAACTCTGCGAAATATATATTTAAATTTAACATGTGTCTGCTTCCAGCAGTGTGCTGGCAACATGTTTTGCATGTAAAGCTTAAAGCACAATCGCTTTGAAGGCGATACAGCTACTCGGCATTTAAACAGGAGAGTGCACGTTTCACTTACAGGGTGGTCGACCTTTAGAAGGCAAGTCCATTTATCCGGTTTACTAAGTAACCATTGGCCATTGGGCAGTGCTCATCTCTATTAGTAATTCCAACACAGTGGTTAATGAGGACAAATCGCTACTCAAGACCAATTCTGTCGACTGACCATCAATTGATGATGACCGAGATATACTCATTTTACCGTACCCCCACAGTGACGATAGTTTAAGTAGATCCTGGTCATCTAAATCATGATTTCTTGGTTAAGGTAAAGGTCCACCCTTGCTCGGAGGTGTGGGGGAATGACCACAAACGAGACCAGCTTTGTGTTCAGTCCGTTGTCATTCCCCCGCACCTCCGATAAGCACGGTTGGCTACGTATGGTGCGAAAGAAGTTCAACATACGTACGTGCATGTACCGCTGCTGGCAGAGTGGCCACGATTAGAGGGAGCTCTAGAGAGCCCCTCCACAGGGTAATTTGGCCTACTCTTCCATTCAGAGACAGGTGTCTTGGAAGAGGTTCGGAGTACGCCACACTTTACCTCGACGAATGTGTACACATTCATACCGCTGGCTGGACAGAGATGGGTGGATTTGAGAAGCCCTGCACTGCTGCCTCAACTGCCGTGCCGGGAGATCGAATAGAACAGGCGAGATGTGGAATGCAAGTCCAGTGTGCCGACCGGTACACTGCGGGTCAAACATCTGTGATGTCTTGGATAGCTTGTCATAATGCTTGACCAAACGATTTATATCCTGACCACAGGCTGAATACAAAGGTTACCGCGTGTGACATTATACCTTCCATTATTATTATTGTCATCATGACTATGCGTGGATTACGTAATGCCATCTTACCAAATTGAGCCTGTTCAAATGCATTCCAAATCAAGCAAAGCCAGTGTTGGCTGACATCATGAAACAGGCTCGAATATCAATACAGAATGCAGAATGGCTCACTTTGATGCTTCGCCATGGCATTCATATCTAATGTTTTCAACAAAAATGACATAAAAAATATTGACGGGAAAGTTTGCACTTCCAAACAAAGTGCATATTTCTACGATTTATGTTCAACATTCACTGCCCGGCCCCAATGTGGCTTGGCACACAATTATATCATGCAAATGCTTTATCAGATTATGCTCATTCACATTACAAACTTCGTGATATATTCCCTGAGGTGGACTATGCTGGATGTTGCTTGACAGCAATTGTAGGCATGTCCAATAAACTGAACTTTTGTTGCACGCTGCTTTGAATACAGGTGCAGAATTTTTCATGAAAGTTTTATGTGTGTAAAATTACACTGGAGAATGACTAAGTATTGGTTTAAAATAGGGGTCGCAATGGTCATATTGCACATTTAGTCGCTCAGTGTGCATCCCACAAAAGGAATAATTGTGCCAAAGCGAAAGCGATTTCTGCCAAGAATTCACGAGCGTGTCTTTTGCAAAATCACACAGCGCAGTCTGCCAACCACACAGTGCTGGATTGCTAGTCCTGGCACTCGTGTGTAAATATATATATTTTTTTTTTTATCAGACCCTGTCTTCATTTTGCCTTTAAAACGTAAATCCAGAGCTTGTAATCCATGCCTGGCTCCAGCAGAACAAAGCCTGACGCAGGTAAAAACAGCTTTATGAAGATAAATGGTTGAAAAAGATTACGTCCGTTGTGAGGTTTTTTTTTTTTGCTACAGCTGTGTAGCTTTTCTTGAGTGAAGCTATGCGTTGTATAAAATGGTATTAGAACGGTTAAAAAAAAATAAGAAAATAGACAGAAACCTTTCCGAAGGGAACATCTTCATTTCTGGCAAAATAACCGCCCCGTGCTTTCAGCAGCTGTCGAACTGCCTTCTAAGCATCCGCTACATTTACCCACAACGCAGGCGCATCTTCCACATTGCAAACATCTGCAATGCATCTCTCCCCCCATACGGATTTGCATTTATTGGGCGCTGAGAAATGCCTCGGCAGCTCCGGCGCCCTGCTAATCGCAACCCGTCTCAACCGTCCCAGGGACCACGATGCGCTCGTGCTGTTCGTCTGTCCGGCGTCTTGGCAACGCCACCTGCTGCAGCCACAGCCGCCGCCCCACCGCGCGACCCCGAGTCGCGCTCTGCCGCGTCGCGCTCACCGATCGCTCTAACCGCGTCCCGCGAACCACTCCCCCCCCCCTCTCCCGCTGCCCTGCCCCGCCCCCCCACCCCCTCCATTTCGCAGTGGGAAGAGGTGAGCGGCTACGACGAGAAGATGAACGCCATCCGCACCTACCAAGTGTGCAACGTGTTCGAGCCGAACCAGAACAACTGGCTGCGCACCGACTACATCGAGCGAGGCGGCGCTCAGCGCGTATACGTCGAGATTAAGTTCTCGGTGCGCGACTGCAGCAGCATCCCCAACGTGCCGGGCTCGTGCAAGGAGACCTTCAACCTCTACTACTACGAGGCCGACGGCGACACGCAGGGCAACGGCGGCGGCCCGCACTGGACCGAGAGCCCGTTCGTCCGCGTGGACACCATCGCGCCCGACCAGAGCTTCTCCGAGGTGGACATGGGCGGCAAGGTGCTGAAGATCAACACGGAGGTGCGCAGCTTCGGGCCGCTGACGAGGCGCGGCTTCTACCTGGCCTTCCAGGACTACGGGGGCTGCATGTCGCTCATCACCGTCAAGGTCTTCTACCGCAAGTGCCAGCGCGTCGTGCAGAACTTCGCCGTGTTCGGCGAGACGCTCACGGGGGCCGAGAGCACGTCGCTCGTGATCGCGCGGGGCACGTGCGTGCCCAACGCCGAGGAGAACGACATGCCCATCAAGCTCTACTGCAACGGCGACGGCGACTGGATGGTGCCCATCGGGAGCTGCACCTGCCGTTCCGGTTACGAGCCCTCTGAGTCGCGCACGACTTGCAAAGGTGAGCGACGGCGGCGGTCTCTGCTAGCAGCCCCCCACCCACCCACCCCCCTCTCCCCCCCCCCCCACCGCCCCCTCCACTGCCCGTTTTTGAACAATTCATACAATTAAGCGATGGGCGTCACAACGCTTTGTCACGTGCATAAAGGGCGAGAGCCTGAGCAGAATGCACGGTAGGCAAGATAAGGTTGTATCGTCACACGTTCTGCCTACCGTTTAGAAATGCAGCTTGCAGCTCGTTGAGCATTGACTGACAATGTCACCCTCCTCTCAACGCCACCACCCCCCCTATCCCCACCCACATCATTCTATAATGTGGTTAATTGGCCAGCAGACATGGCCTAATGTTATTCAGATAACGTCACAGGATCTCTTAAAATCCACTGTGTAAGGGACCTCTCTTGTTTAATGGTTACTTACAACTACACTTCGCATGACTGCGGTATTAACCAGGGTGGCCACTGGGTTTGAACCAGGGACCTCTGCTGCAGGCAGCAAAACGCACTGCCCCAGTCAGCCACATCACCGTCAAATGGCTACGCAATGGAATAGGGGATTTGATTAATACGTTCGTCATCAGACATTACACTGTGTTTTTTGTTACATTCACGTAATAGCATGTCATAACAATAGCACAGCCAGTTACTGCTGTTGTTCGGTATGCATTCCTTGGAGTTTTGCACGAAGCTCTGTTGCATTAAATTCTGTAGTTATTGGCCACGAAGAGCCGCCTCGCGTGGATACACTTCACGTGACCGAAATAGATTCATTTTCTTGGGACCTTTCAAAGTCCAAAGAAATCTTTCTGAGTAGGCCTGGCCAATAAAACAGCAGTTCTACTTATAGGAGACACGGTCTACCATCCCAAGCCAACCAATACACAACCGCACGCATCTGCAAGAGCGGGGATTTCTTTTTCCGAGCTGCACCGGCGTGGAAGAAATGGAGCGCTTTCCGTTTTGCTCGCCGAAGTGTTTTTTGGGTTGGTACCGTATTTCGTTCAGCACGAAACGTCTACCGTGCTTAGAGCGTCCTCAGGAAATGTTAGCCGGAAGATGCCTGAAGAAGGTCCTGCAATGCGGAGCGAAACATCAAAGATCGCGCCGAACAACGCGGCGTACAAACTGTGAACGCAACATCTGAGAGCCACCCGGCACAACCGCAAACACCTACACAGCAGTGCTTTCTTATTTTACTTGCCAAAGGAGACCAAAATTGCACCCTCGCACATATTTCGGCAAACACAGGTAGAGCTTTGGACGCAGCTTGGGTTTTTAAGAAGTGCGAAATGCACAGTTGGTCCTTGCGATGCATGCACGCTGACAGAAAACACACGTGGAGGCTGTTATGCTGGGATTTTTTCTCACTTTCTGCCAAAACTGTGGGTGCTCTGGGAGCACCTTCTGGGACATGGGGAAACCAATACATCTTGCCGGGAGCCACTTGCAGAAACGAATGTTTTCTGATAACATTTGCACATTTGAAACGCAGATTCCCCCCCCCCCCCCCAATGTATCGGACGTGTATGTATTTAATTAAAACAAATGTCATAATCATCACTAGCCATCGATTTTCCACTGCTAGATAAATGTGTCCCCATGCTGGTGTCCACATGCTGCCACCTTCGCTCGTGCTGATGCGATGCCACAGTCCATTTCAATCCTTCACGTGCACTGATCTCTGTGCACCCTCTTGGATGCATTCTCTCTCACCAGTCCCATCCATCAACGGTAATTCCTTATAGCAATGTGTCCTGCCCAAGTTTCCTTGCTTTTCACAGCAGTCAATATGATGTCTGATTTCTACTTGTTCCCTGATCCATGTGCTCTCTTCCTGTCTGAACATGCATCTGTCCTTGTTCCTTTCTACACATGTCTGCCCTTGTCCCATTGTTGTTGTCAGTTTCCGTGTTTCTGATCTATATATAACTGTTGGCTGTATGTACTGACTGAATTGTTTCGTTATTCTTTGGGTACATTTGTATGTTTTTGTTCGTTTTAAAGTTCAGCATTCCAAAAGCCCTCCACTGTGCTTAACTCTCTGTTTACTCATTTTCATCCCAGACCCAATGTTAATTATTGCCCATGACGCACGATTTGTGCTGTAATATAAGGTGGTACCCATGCAATATTCTGTGTATCTTGCTTAGACAACCAATTCTACAGACTTTTGTGTTGTTCATTAAAGTCACGCGCATTAAGTTTGCTAAGCAAAATCGTCGTTGGGCTAAGAGACTTTGAAAACTAAACAAAATGTACAGGACACACAATGTTTTTCTGATAGTCAGAGTTGACATTCATGGTATGACAGATGAACAACAATGTGCAGTCTCTTCTCTATAGACATTGTATCTCTTCTCAGGGTCACATAGCTTTTCCTTATTGGTTATATTTAGCCACAGGATGTATTCATTTCACAATGTTTTTCTTTTTGTTACATAAAATAATAATGTACAAACCTTTTGTCAAACTACTGCTGGATGAAGACCTAGTTGGTCATGAGGTTTGGTTCACCATACGGCACCATACTTCACCATGCTTGTCAGTGTGGAGGAAAAATGGTGGGGTATTCTCTTGGACCTCTACAGACATCATTCGGGACTGATGTTAGCTGTGGGTGGATGGCAGGGAATCAAACTTGGTCCATTAGATTCATGGAACATGTCAGTTAAGAAATGTAAATGGAAAACAACTAAGAAAAGACTCTGTGATATACAGAACAGGTGTCAACCCCAACTTGTGCAAACTTGTGTTGAACTTATTGATAAGTACCAGATCTTTCACAGCAGTCATTTGTGTGGCAAAATATGCATTGGATGGATCTCTTCCAATGTGTTCAATCAGTGTCAATGGGTTAATAACGATGCTGGCACGGCTCTCGTATTAGACCAGTAATAGGCTGCTTAACTAATTAACTCAATTGATAATTGTGGGCTTGGGTCAGTGGTTGGAAAACGATGTGGATTGAGACTTTTTTAAACTCATTGTGAGAAAAAAACATGTGCTAGACAACAATTATGCATATGACACGCGTAACAATGTGTCCATTATGTCTGATTTCTTTTCCACTTTTTAAAATGTTAAATTCTCTCTTCACAATGACCATTATTATTTCATCAAATTCCATTTTTGTTTATAGATGACTAAATGAGTCATACATCACCGTGCTAATATCATATGATATAATTTCATGGCTTATTCCGTGCAAGGGCAAACGTTTCAGAATTTCTCGAATATATTAATGTGTCCGGGCCCTAATGGCATTCAACACAAGTTATATTTTATATATATATAAAAACAATGACGAATACATAATCAGAAGCATGCTGGTCATCCAGAAGTTAATGGTTCTTTGTGGAGTAGAAAATAAATTCAAAACAAAAACCATAAGTATCTTGGGATTCGAGGCCAGCACAATTCATTTCCGCACGCTGGGAGTTATAGTTGTGGCGCTGGCAACCAATGCTCTGGTGTTGCACCCAATCCTTCTGTTCATTGTACGGCGATACAGCGGTCGGTCTGATTAACACAATGGAGGGCGGAGGGGCTGTTTTGCTTCCCATCCTGGGTTTCGTTCAATTAAGGAGGGCTGCTGACGTCCACACTCGACCTTAAGTTCCCACGTCCTCCCAGGCGATCGGTGATGGTTTTCTTGCGCTAGGTGCTCTCATGGGTAAATCGACGTGGAGCTCGACGTTGGAGTGGCACGCGCGCCCTCGCTGGCGGACGTGCGGTTTAAGTGGGCAATGACTGAAAATGATGTAGGGTCCAGTTACCTTTCCTTAACTTGCGAATTTGATTTTTTTTTCCCTCCACAAAGCTGTTACCTGGAAGGCTTCCAACGCAATGAGCTTCCCACGCCACCCAAAGTGCACTGTTACGTGCGCGGCCCTGTTGAATAATAGAAGAGCAGCGATTAATGACTTTTCATTTGCCTAACCTTATGTTGAGAAGGGGAATCACGGTACAGAAGGAGGTTTATGTAATAGGTAGTCGTTTTCAATTGATACGTCTTTAATTTCATTTGCATTTCTCATTGCTGGTGCTGTTTCATATATAACATAATTAAATTAACAAAGACAAAGATATCCCCTATTAACGCTGTGACATACTTTTGGAGCACCTATGAAGGCCACCATGGTGAGTGGCCACCAACACTCTTAGAAACGTGTGTGTAGAATATTTCGCTGCTATAAACTTCCACGTGATAAGACGCTTAATTGAGCTTTCATTTGTGACCAGGTCGCTTTTGAAAAATAGCAAATAGCTCAGTGGGGTTCACCGAGTAAGTATACATAAATAAATAAAATAGTTTCGTTGTAGTATATTTATTCATAGTGATTTGCTTACGTTTCCTATGCTTAGCATTCCTATAAAAAAAATTTGCTATTGTTTGCTCATCTGTTGAAAAAAAAACTTCATAGCTCTTCAGATTTCTCCAGAATAAATAAAGATTCTGATTCTCTTTAAGTTTGGGTACTTTTTCACTCCAGCACTGAAATCGGTCCAAATTGGGGAACATGTTTTGCTCATGTTGTATTATGCTTTGCATTTTTTATTATTCTAGTCTTCTTTTCATTTCGTCCATCGCAAATGATGATGACTGCGGAGAGCAGCTCGCAGCATTTTCCTGCACGCTGTTGGGATGAGAGCCCTGCCCTTGACCTATACGTTAGATGGGATGTTTTGAAGCTGTCTTGTTTGCTTAATCAGAATGTGCTTAAAATGTGAATCACTTTCATTGTTGCATTAATAGACATTGTACGTACAGTCGCAAGCTCACGCGCGTTCGCTGTGTTGTTCCGACCACGTTTAAAATGTCGTGAAAATATGAAGTGGACTCTCGTTAATATTTATACGAGGGGTGGAAGGCCGCTCTTGGAGAACACGGAATTAAGGGCCGCGGATTTGATTCGAGCGTTTCATCTTTGTGTTGTTGTCGTTGTTCACGTTGTGGCGAGCGTAGCATTTTCTAGTAGCTGCAGGGGCTGCCGGGGAGGGGCGGGTAGGGGGGGATAATGTGAACCCAATTACATGCATCGTATACAAATACAAACACATCGATTCCAACACATTCAACTGCGTGCAATGCGCGTGAGTGAATCGATGTGTCGCAAAAAAAAAAATGTCTATCACTCTTATAACGAATTTGTCCCTTTTTTTACTTACATTTTTGGATATACTTTTATTCTGAAGCCAATTTCAACCCAGGAACGCCGTTTGATAGGAGGTTTGACTTGAGCAAAATAAATGCACCAATACTTTTAAATACCACTATGTAAAGGGAGTCATTTCTGGTTCATAGAGTAGATTTCTGGGTGTGTTTTTTGTTTTGTAAACTGCAGTGATGCACTGTTCGGTAAAGAATGAGAAATAAAATCAATGTCCCTATGTTTGCTTACAAAGAATGTGATCCTAATTCACAGTGATGAAAATGGGAGCCGACTGCTTGATAAATAATATGAAGAGTGTGTTTTGTCCCCTGCCGCCAGAGGTCCAGTCCACCTCGCATCCGAATCGATCCCACACGCCTTATAGATCTGTTTACTATGGGGGTGGGAGGGGGGGCGACAGCACACATGTTCGAGACACATGGCCAGCATGTGTATCTCGTTCTTTGTTGGATGGGATCCTCTATAAGAAAACTTTCTCTTTCACCGTATTCAATTGTACGGCTATTCTGTATTTTTATTTCTCTTGTCTCTCGCTTCACGTACCCTGCTTCCATAGGAATAAAAAAAAAGGAAAGTAAACATATTTAGCGGACTGCGTTCGCAGGTTGCATGCCGCGTGCATCATTACCCACTGCCTTATTTGTAGTCATCAGCCATGGTCTTATCCACTGCTGGAAGAAGGCCTCTCCCAAGCCCCTGCCTCCTCTCATGATCCTGCAATGCATCAATCCACCCAGCACCTGCACAAGAAGTGATTTAATAACTCCATCTTTTCGGTGTGCATCCTCTTTGGATGTGTTCCATCCTAGAGTGAGTTGACAATTCAGGCAATTGCTGATCTTCGTAGCGGGGAGATATTGGGCCCTTCTTCTGTGAATTCCAAGAAGAGCCATTTCCTGAAACTAGTGGTGCGGTTTTCCGCATACTGATCGATAAATCCGACGACACGAGTTAGATTCCTGGCCATGGCTAACAGCGGTGGCGAGTGATATCTGAACTGCGTCCCCTTCACCAACCTGCACTGACCAGCGTGGTGAAGTATGGTCGAACAACCCCACAGATTGACACGGCATTAGGATGCCTTCACCCCCAGTGGGGCCTTTGTAGGGCCTGTGTCAGGTGCTTCAAAATATCCTGGTTTTTCGCAAATCTATTTTTTGAGGTAATTGTTCCAGGAAATTTGAAATTTTTCCCAGGACAACAAAAGTCCTGTTTTGTTTCTTCTTTGTCAGCCGCATTCATGATGCTCTGATAGAAAAAAATGCAATTTTTCTGTAGTTTTCACCTCTTTTGGCATTGTGAGATGTTGCTTTTCCCATGATATGGTTATGGATTGTTGTATCTCAGAAGTCCGCAACCCTACCTACCTTAGGATATACCTCGGATTGAATCACAGGCTCCCAATCAAGGTATTAAATCAGCTTCTCACATTCCAGCGAATTTGAAATTTCTCAACCCAGGAAAATCCATTATAAGATTTTGTCAAGTGCAGTTCTAATGAGATTTTCAACAGGTATGTGTGCCAAGTGATTCTCAAGGCACACATTTCTGAAATCAGGGTAGTTTGTGTTAGAAGCTGGCAGTTCTTCACGATTCCGCGTCTCAAATTGAATAACATATCTAATGAGATTGGTGGAATAACAGAATTGTGGAAATTGCCCCATGCTTGTATAATTTGCGAGCTAAATATTGGAAAGATTATTGAGGAAGGGCCTGTGGTCCTTCTTCTGGATATTTTCACAGTCAAATCTGGTATTATTACCATTGTTTCTTTACCAAGGAAAGCCTCACCGAGTCTCAAGACTCTTTTATTTTACCAGGTAAGGCCCACTGAGCTATGTGGCTCTTTTTCAGAAGTGACCTGGCCACAAATTATAGCTCAACGAAGTGGCTTATCACGCAGAAGTTTATTGCAGCCAAATACTCTAAACGCATGTTGATTCTAAATATGGATGGAAAACCAGAGGACCCGGAGACAAAAATCCACGGGGAGAACATGCAAACTCCAAATATACAGGCATCAGGGTCTGCATCGATTCCACGACCTCCTGTATACCAGATGAGGTAGTTAACATCTCGCCACCGCGACACCACTGCGCCACCCTGCTGCCTATAACAGCGCAGTTGAAATGTACCCAGAGTATTGAAAATGTCCGTATGTGCAGTATGCAACATATTCATGCGTTGTTTAGCTGCCTCCAGGACACCGCAATTTGTTGCCGCTTGAATTAAGCAATACATCATGACTGCCGAAATCAGCCTCGCCCCCCCTCCCTCCCGATACGTTCCATTCATTGGCTACCATAGTCTGATGAGCTCCCCCCTCCCTCTCCTCCCCCCCTCAACTCGCTTTTAAGGGATTACATCTTGAATCATTGCCTCACTTGATGCAGCTAATCTGGCTGTGACGGTCCCACCTGATGACGGAGACTTGTGTTGCCTCCGAAACGTCGTGATTTTTTATTTTATTTAATTTTTATTTTCATTCATTTTGATGTTTTACCTACGTGACTTTACCGAAAAAACCTAAGAAGAAGAAATCAGCCTCCATTTCTCGGAGTCCCATTTGCCGTTTCTCTGACCAACAACGATGGCTTTTGCTGACAGGGAAAGGCACCCAACTCACTCGGCACCATTGTTTTCCCCACCCTCTCCGTAGTCATTTAATTCAAATGCAATTTGTGTAGTCACCGGGAAGCCCTGCGACCATCAGGATTTTAACCCTGCTCCTGAGTAGGCGTGACAAGAAACAAAACGAAAGTTCCCCCAAATTAGTTTGCTTGCTTGGGCCGTTCACACGTGTAAATGTACCCAATGTTTTTATTTGTTTTAACACAAACAGCTCTTGACCATCACTGGGAGAGAGGGCAAAGGCGCGGTGATCCATCACTCTTCTCCATGAGCCTCGACGTTTTGCCCGTAAGAGCATCCGAGCCTGGGACCTGAACCAGAAGTTTGGAAATTGGAAGCATCATTCCCCCGGAGTGGAGACCACCCAGCTGCCGTGCTTTCAGGCACAATGTCAAAAAAGCATGCCTTCTTTGAAGACAGTGCAAAAGCCTGCTGTCCCCTTGGATTTGTTCCAACATTGGTGATCCTATGACACTCTTTATGAGTCACCCATTGTGCGGCAGTGTCGCGGTCAAAACAACCACGTCCAGTCATTAACACTGTGCTGCTACAGTGGAGAGAATACTGAGACATGTTCTGTTGTTCGGCTTCGACAAATGCTGCTTTTTTTTACCGCTGCAGCTTAAACTTTACAATGGCACAGTAGGCCTCCTGTTAGTGATGCCAGTTTGCCTGGTGGCAATGCTGAGCCGGTTATGTAATGGTTCTGTTTTGAAGGATAGTTGGGTCCCGCAAAGATGCTTAAAGGCCAAGGCCTTTCCTGAGCGTGTCTTTCGCAATAAATCGTGCAGCATTATCTTAAAGGGTTCCATCGTGTTTGATGATTTGGACTGAACTAAGTGGCAGCAACATTAGCCGCCCGTGGAATTTGTAAATCACTCACCAAATTAAACTATTGGGTTTAACCAGTGAGTTTAGCATCAAACTATGTGATCAATAACTTGGACAAAAATGTCCCGTTATACAAATATATGTTGCGTGAAGTTAGCTTTGGACACTATAATGACACCACTGGACACTAAGTAAGAAATAAATGTGGGGAAAGATTGCTTTCACTAAAGCTGTGTACCATGTACGAGCATATACTTGAAAAAAACAGGCTGTACCTCGAAGTATGCGTGCAGATGTTTCTTATTTGCCAGGCGAAAAAAAACAAGGTTTTTTTTCTGTTATTATGTACTTTCATAACAATGTTGTAAAAGGCTGGTTTCAATTTAAACACCCAAATGACCTGACAATTCTTGGCAGGATTTTTATACCGTAGAGTAGCGTTTTACTGACTAAATGTACATTGTGGCATTCCGTGCAATGCGTGTCAGTAAAGTTCGCCTATTTGCTCGAGCTGTTTATTTGCTGTGCGGTTATACAATTTTATAGATTCATCTCCATTATATGCAGAATAATTGTTGTTGCTAACTGTGACGTTAACATGTGTAGGGGATACTTCACCGACAAAACACACATTAATCGGTTAACTGTCTATGTGTATCAAGCAACACACAACAATTCGTCAAAAGCACACATCACCTGTGCATTATGCAATATAAATCACCATTTCCTGAAGAAGTGCATTATGGTGCTCTTGTATTTGGTCACAATCGAAATCAAGTTGAGCAAATGTGACTGATTGACAGCAGCAGTGATGCAGTGACAGACAACTTTAAACTATCTATATGTATCCACCAAAAAAGTTAATATTGTATATAAACATGCTTAAGTAAGAAATGGGTGGTCATCATTTCTGATTGTGCTGCCGACCCAGGGATGGAAGTTACACATTCCTATGATCATGGATAAGTTATCCATGATCGTGGACACGTTTTTGTGTTTCATTTGTTGTTCTTTTCCCGCACCTCTGATAAGCATGGTTGGCTATGTACGGTACAAAAGAAGTTCAACAACATACATAGGGCATAGGATAACCATGTTGGCTATCATAGATGAGGATAATAATGAATTCCATGTGAATATGAAGCAACCTGGCCACAAATGAAAGCTCAGCCAAGTGGGGTATCATCTGGGAATTTACAGCAGCCAAAATACTCTGAACACACGTTGATTCTAAATGTGGAAGGAAGAAACAGGAGAACTCGGAGAAAAATCCACGCGACCACCAAGGAGAGAGAACATGCAAACTCCAAATATACAGCAGGCGTCAGGGTTGAGGATCGAACCCACAAACCTCCTGTATACCAGGCGAGCTTGTTAACATATTCTTAGGTTTTTTCGGTAAAGTCACGTAGGTAAAAAATTTAAATTAATAAAAGTAAGATAAAAAAAAATATCAAATATCACTTGATACAGCTATCGTGCTGTGACGGTTCCACCTGAAGACGGAAGCTTGTGTTGCCTCCGAAACGTCGTGATTTTTATTTTATTTTTTATTTTACTTTTATTAATTTAAAATTTTTACCTACGTGACTTTACCGAAAAAACCTAAGAATATGAATCCTTGCAGTCACGAAAGCTTCAAATCTAGAGCTTGTTAACATCTCGCCACCGTGGCGCCCAGGGCTTGCTGGCCACGTTGGGTGCATTACACGCCGATGCTAAAGCCAGGGAGACATGAGCAAAGAGGTCTCAGACGAGCAGATCGAAAGGCCAGGTGAGCGCAGGCGAGCGTAGAGGTTGGGTCGAAGCGGACAATGAATGGTCGCGGCAGACGGCGAGACAAAGTTGAGGCTCTGAATGGCGCAAGGGAGGCACGAATGCCATAATTTGTAAAGAGGGAAGGAACGTGACTGATGTGTTGACACATGGGTTGTGTGAGGCGTGTGGGCAATTGGTGACGGGAGCATAAACAAGGCGAGGGATAAATGGGCTGACAGAAGGGGGGGGGGGAATGCAGGTTTGGATTGTTGTCGAATTGAACGGAATTGCGGGGAGATAGATTCTCGTGACTCTTTAAGCAGAGAGAAGGATGCCTGCCTGTCTCTGAGGGTGAAGCTTCTGAAGAGAGACATTGCCATCATCCGTAACAACATATTTCTAAATCCTGATGACACAAAACAGTTTGTCGTCAACTAAACTGCCTGTGGTATAAATAATACAAATGCGTCCCATTGCATGTGTGTGTGGACAGATGAATTGCATTACGATGTGATGGAAAAATAAAACAAGTGGCTCTCTCTCCATATAAAATATCTGTGGACAACTCGGTGAACATGTGGGCAGACAGATGGATCCCCTCCAGAAAGGCATATAGAGTGGTGCTTATTTATTTGTATTACTTTGGAGAGCCTGTGAATGTCCCATGACGAATAATGTCTCATGATGTACGTTAGTTAAATAGTTAGTTAATGTTCGACAAATATCTTTCATGTAAAAAAAAAAGTCCCAGGGCCACCGTTCCCCGTTGGATTCAACGCTTCTGGCTAGGTGCCACTTCTAAAAGCGTGAAGGGAGCATCTTGGGGGACATTGTTGCATCTAACAGAAAGTCATGAATTTCGATTTAAAGCTTTCGTGACTGCAGGGATTCATCGTCTTGGTTCTTTCGGTAAAGTCACGTAGAAGGGAAATAATAAAATAATAAAAATAAAACATATAAAATAATTCTCACGACGTGAGATAATAAAAATAAAACATAATTCTCACGACGTGAGAATTATTTTATTACGTTTAAATTTTATGTTTTTATTATTTCCCTTCTACGTGACTTTACCGAAAGAACCAAGAAGAAAGTCATAACCTCTCTGACAAAACCAACATCGGTAAAAACGAACGACATTTTGCCAAACTCCACGATGCTAACCAGAGCCCAAGTGATGTTTAATTTGGATAACATGAATAATAACTTATAGCCTTTTGTCAATCCACTGCTGGATGAACGCCTCCACACACCATGGGGGTTGTTTCACCATACTTCACCACGCCGGCCAGCGCAGGTTGGTGAAGGAGGGCGTGTCCAGGAGGGGCAACCAGTTCACATATCACTCGCCACTGATGTAGCCATTCCCAGGGATCGAACTTAAGTTACTGGGTTTGCAGTGCAGTACACGAATCACTGCGCCCCCATGCCAGCCCTTAATTTAGACATTAACTTTTTTTATGTACAGATATGTTAAAGGGTAAACGGAAGAATTTTAACAAGATAATGCACACCGTAAACGATGTCTTTGTTTTAACCACATGATAAACACGCACAGTGGAATATGTGCCCCAAAATGGATTTTACTTGATCTATTTTAATGTTTTCTTATCGGTATAGCTCGTGTAATTTATATGGCAAGTGTGTTCAATCGCTTCTTAAAGTAGCTTCGGAAGGCTGCATGCATACAACATTTGACAAAGGGGGGCCTTGTTTATTTAATGGGAACTCAACTTACTTCTTACGGGTGGCTAATTTGGCCCGTGATGCCAACAGACAATGACTTCACTGTTGCCAGTGTGGAGTCACGGGATCCTTTAATGACTGCAAGCATCTGTGACATGGTGCTAAATGTCCCCTCTGCTGGACAGCGCACATTGTTATCCAGGCGTCTCCAACGCGGCTCCCAGGCCAAGTGTGGCCCACAGCAGCGATGCGGAAAAACGCAGCGGTGAGCGCGGCGATATCGGCCCATCGCTGCGCTACAACAGCCGTCTCGCGCAGTGTCGCATACAGCGTGCACCGTGAAACTTGCGCGGCTAACCAACGGTCAATTTCGCAGTAAAGGAATTATGGCACTTCATCATCGTTGTTTGTGCACTTAGTCCAGAAGAGCCGGCAGGTATCACACACGGACGTATGATCGTAACATTTTACAAGGGCATGATTGTGGAAGTGTGCAGCAGGTTGGTGAGGTACATATGAAAAATACATTTCATGCCTGCATTGGCCCTGTAATTCCATATCTAAAATCGCTCAAAAATGAAGGTACATGGATGTGCTGATGCATGTCTATAATTGAGACATTTGAAAGCAAGAAACTGGTAGATCACACAGTGATGGATGCTGCCTGCTTAATCGCAAGGGGCAGTAAGAATACTTCCAACAAGAAGACTTCCAACATGCTATCTCTACAGAGTTTGAGTGGTATTCCATTAAGTGCTTAGTTTTCTCTGTATGCTTTAGTTTTCCGACCACGTAAAAAAAAACTTAAATACTAAAAAAGGAATTAGCACACTTCCAAAATCTGAAAATGAGTCATGAGCCTCAATCTTTCATGAGTCAACCATAATCACTCATATCTAATTTATTTCGTTGACACATGCACACACAGTGCGCAAACAATTGCCCTTTTTTCCCCCCATCCCTTTTGTTTGGAGAAATGCGGCTATATCAAAGGACCAATCAGCCTCCTGAACCTTGCCATGCCTATTATTCTTATTATCTCCCCTCGGGCATCGTGCGAAATTCACAGTTCGTTTGCCAGTGTTCACGAGCTGCTAAATGCCCACCTGCCTGCTCACCTGTTTGCTCATCTGTTTCCAGGCCAATGGCTCCGCTGTCCTTTGGCAACGGTCAAAACAGCATAAGCCGGTCGTGCCTGTCAAGACATGGCCTCTTAAGCGGCACTTTGATGTCTCCGCGAAACAGGCAACCGTTTTAGCCAAGTATCGTTGAACATCGCCATTGTTGGATGCGTGTTTTTATCCTTTGCCCGATCTTGATTTTTTGTTTCTGTAATTCTACGTGATTTTTTAAAATTATGACAAAGCCTATGCATACATTGTCAGCAGATGCTGCCCTGGCATAATGGTTTGCGCATTGTAATAGCAATCCAGAGGTTGCTGGTTTGATCTCCCGATGAGGAAGTTGAAGCGGTGGTGCAATTTTCCGAAATCCCCCCCGCCGCCTCTATCCACCCAGCTTTATAATTTGGTGCACCACAGTTAGTCCACTGGCAGGTCTCACGTGGTAGGGTAAAGTTTTGGTACTC
The DNA here is from genome assembly GCF_964198595.1 of Lampetra fluviatilis. Taxonomy (NCBI): domain Eukaryota; kingdom Metazoa; phylum Chordata; class Hyperoartia; order Petromyzontiformes; family Petromyzontidae; genus Lampetra; species Lampetra fluviatilis. The sequence continues at coordinate 7,412,176 of NC_136302.1, forward strand.
TTCTGAAAGATGTCTTGCCAGCATGGAAGAGCAGGCCAAATACCCTGGAGGTGATCTTAGTGTTTCCTTGAGCGGGGGCATTTTTGCCAGCAATGGCATAAGAAAGTATTAGCAGGTCTGCGCATTTATATTAACTTGTATATACACTATAAATTGCTTGCAAAATGTCATGATATCAGTCAATCGATTCCTTTTACAATTGATAAATAATGTTTATTTGCAGGAAAGACTTGGACGAGTATGCATGATTATTACTTTCCTAAATTCAAATTGATTTGCCAGAGTAGAGAAATGGATGCTCCCTTATACAGTGATCACACTGCATATTATATCACTGCGTTTGTTCGTGTGCAGTAGCGTTGTTTTCGTTTACACGCCGCGGTCCATTAGCTTTTACAAATCTGTAAAAGTCTGGTTTTATGGCATAGAAGTAGACTTTGTAGACTAATCTATATATATCAGTGGCTTTACTTACACAATTTAAGAAAACATATTGAAAGTCAACATCGTGTGTTTTAGTAGGCATCTAACGATTCATACATTAATGGTACGAAATTGCTTCTTAGTTTCACGATGCATACGCATTTGAACAGTGGGGGTGAGCATTGCTTATTTTGTATTCATATGTCTCAGTGTGTGTGATTGGCTCACGTTTATCCCTGCACCCATGAGAGATCCTACCAGCGCCACGATGGGGAAAAGGGGATCGAATTGCGATTGGCATCGTGACCCTGAATCGTGATTGTTCATCCAATTGCTACGTGGGGTAAAATCGCCGCACACTGAATAAAATATATTTTTATCACGACATTTTGGAACATTCTTCTAACTTGCCAAACTGCATGTTACGGCGAATAATTATTGCCCGATCACAAAAAAAAAAACCCTTGCCTGGATTTTAGAGGCGGGAATGTTCAATTCGGGCACAGTTCCTAATGAGGCCTTGAAACTGGATAGGATTGCCATCGAGTGCACTCGTGAAATGTATATGATGGCTTTTATTGTCTTTAGTAACTGGGTTGGGACCATCAGGCATGCTGTAAATGAGATCTTGGTTTGTAATATTTGGTGGAAGTGTAGGACTTGAATTGAGGATCTCAGTTGTAAGCATCAGCATTGCTCTTTGCTCAACCACCTGGCCACCTGAACTCCAGTGGATGTTAAAATAGGTCACAGGCGGCTACCGATAAGAGTGCTTTGTTTATATATTTTCAAGAAGGACCACAATAGCATTGCAATGATAATGTAAGAATATTCATGCACAGAAAGTTCAAATGGGAACACAAATATAATTCAAAGTAAGGTACTCCATTAGATATTCATGCTGAAGAACCTGTGCATTATTTATGTTGCAAAAACATGTTTTTTTTTATATTGGACAGTAATCTGTCATTGGCCATTGACAGCAGTGTGGTTTTGCAGTCATGTATTACGTGATACATGACTGAGGCTCTGCTAGCCAAACTATAATACTCCAAATAAACAAATGAGAAATAACAAAATCTTGAACATTTTCTTAATATAGCAAGTGCATGTTAAGCCCTTTTGTCCATCCACTGCTGGATAACAGCCTCCTCTCGAGGCCATGCAGGTTGTTGGGCTGTTTGACCATACTTTACCATGCTTGTCACTGTGGGTTGTAAAGCCAAGAGTAAGTACAGACAGGATAAATGTTATTACTTACTATCTTTGAGTTTTCTTGTCTGGAGGCATTGATGGGCATTGCAGGAGATGCATTTAAGTTTGCAGGGAGAATGTGTTCTACTGCACACTGTGTTGGGCCAGTGAGTGAGATAGAAAGCTGAAAACAGCCCACGGCAAATCGCTTGGATGCCTTGTATCTTCCAATCCTGGACATTCTCTCGCTCCAGAAGCCAGCCTGTGGCAAATCTCCCCACGGCCACTTGTCCCTGCGAAGTGTCTCGGCACTAGATTTCGATGCTCAGAACCCATGCAATGCACATCTGGAGGCAGTAATTTATATACTACCGGACGCTGATCCGTAAGAAACTGGCTCATTGCTCAAAAGTCTAATTTGCTAAGGTCTCGATAGGGGACCAGTTCATTGTATCTGCATCGTATGGTGTGAGGTGGCCTGGGCAGATACATGGAGTTAATTGTTCTATAATTATGTGATGTGATTTGTGAACACATTTTAGATGTTTGCCATCTTGTCTAATTAATTCTACTCTACAGAATTGATATTCTATTTAAATACTCGTGACCGGTAGCAGGCTTTGGAGGCTTTCTTTCGGCTACAGCGTCACACCCCGTGGGAGAGTTTTTACATTTATAAGACATTTACCAAGTCATGACTTTCGGCTGACCCTGCTCTATGAATTAAGATAATTAACCTCTTGTCCATAATTATTGGAAGCTGAAACAAACACTAAATGGTAGAAACATTTTCATAGCTTTTTAGTCCTTATAGAATATCCTTATATTTACATTTATCGCTCTCTCAGTCATAATCCTCGGTATGAATTAAATATAATTTATAACTCGAATGATTAATTTTGGGTTTGGGTTTTTATCTCATTGCAAGGTTAGCCTTGACTTTTTTTTCTCTCTCCAAATTTAATCTTTCTGGCCTTCTGGAACATCTTTGTAATTTCCATTGGGCAATTTTGATCACCTTTACATATTAAACATAATTACAGTGATTCAATGTAGATGTCATTGTTGTTCATTATGAGGGATTATTTGAACAACGTATTAAACATGGAAGGTGGAGTATTGGATTCGTGATACAGGCATTCCACTATGAAGCCAGTGACCTACGTTCGGTTACTGACCACGGCTAGCATCAGTGCCTCCTCTCAAACCCCTTCACCAGCCAATGCTGACCAGTGTGATTAAGATTAGTCAGTGACCCCTTTGAACCAAACAAAGCAGGGAGACCTCCACCCAGCTGTAGATTTAGAGACGTAAATTGCTACCATCGTAATTATATTGGAACATTTGAACAAAGATAGCCAATGCAGATTGTGGCATCACAACTGGATTTTTGTGCACAAGTAAGTAAAATAAAGGTTTTGGCCACATTCATACAATTCGAAAGTGTGACACTGTCTAATACTCTGCAGGCTTGCTGGTGGCAGGATAAAAAAAAAACTGAATAATAATCCCCGTTGACCTGTGAGCTTCATTTCAAGCACATTAAAAATGAATTTGTGTTTTATGATTGCATTTATCAGCCGTGTCATCATCAGAATACGTACAGTACGATCCTCTGTGACCGCTGACAGGGTGGTAAAAAAAAAGCCAGTATTGCATGGACACTCTGCCAACACTATCTTCGTAATCTATCTCGCCATTTTTGAATGCGAGGCCTTGTCACAGCATTAATCCATACAAAACTATGGGAGCCCCCCCCCAAAAAATATATATGACAGTGAAGTGCAGGTTGCGTCTGGGGGCCTCAATGTTGCAGCGCATGTGTGACGGGCATGCACCAGGAGCCCAGGCTAGCGTGTGGTGGGGGCAAAATCGATCGCTCCGTTGAAGCGTGCTGCCATTATGTGCTCTGATCCGTGCAATCTGCTTCCGACAACTGTTAGGTACACATCTTGTTGTGTTCATTTTAAAAAGCGTACCGGATAAGCACTTCTGCTCCCCCCCATCGTCGAGGCATTTTTCGCTCGAGCCGGCTTTGCCGACAGAATTGCGTTATTCATCTACGTATTGATGAGTTTTGTTTGTTCGGGGGGGGGGTGGGTTATTGATTAGAGCTCTGAAGATGCGCATTTCCCATTAGTTGTTTGCGCTTTGATTGATTTGTTTGCGTTTTCTTTAGCTCAGGGTTAGCTGGAGTTGTTTTGTTTGGAGTTGGAGAGTATTTTTGTCAGGGATCTTGTGAAAGGCAAATGAATAGACAAAAAAAAACCTTTCTATAAGCTCGCATACGGAATCAGTTTAGAACGTAATGTAAATCATGCACTTCCATTTATTTGTAAATTACAAACAAATGTTTGTCACTTGTGGCTAAAGTGCAGTACGCACATTATTCAACTAAAACAAAATCTTCAAGTACATTACACATTCACGCGGACGTGTGAATGCAAAATGCAATTGGTTTCGATCTGTTTGGATAATCTATATGCGTTGGGTACGCGGGATGACTGTCCTACAAATGGAATCGGTGTCAAAATCTCATCACGTGAACGTTGGCAGTTGTTGCCCGCACCGCGTCTGTTGCCCGCACCGCGTCTTACTCGACATGTGAATGCCATCGTGGTATGCTTTTATATGCACGCCAAATGAAACGGGCAGGATCGATTCCATATACAGTTCATATACAAGCAACTTACATATAAACGCAGCAAATGGTATTGCAATGTAGTGTGAATGAACAAGCGCACGTGGAGTTATTTAAGGTCTTAGCCCAGAGTAAAAAAGCCGTTTGGCCGCTGACCGTCCCGTTGATTTTGCTGCTGCGGCAGGCGCGCGTAATAATATTAACAATACTCTTAGTTTTTTCGGTAAAGTCACGTAGGTAAAAAATGAAATTAAAATGAATAAAAAAATAAAAATAAATTTTTTTCTTTATTTATTAGAAAGAACTAAGAGTATGAATCCTCGCAGTCACGAAAGCTTCAAGTCTAGAAATATTAACAATAGCATGCGCACCACATCGCGTCGCGTGAGTTAGCCGCACACACCCGGCAGAGTTGGTGACAAGTGGGCGAAACCTGACGGGCTTCCCGTGGGGGGGAGGGGGGGCCCAGGGTGACGTGAAGGAGACGCCGCCACGTGGGCCCGCTGCTCTCGCCTTGGTTTTTTTTGGCTGCTTTGGCTGCTGCTGCCGTTGGGTCAAACGACAGGTTGCGAGGTCACTCGTAGACAAAGGGAGCAAGGACCCCATGGAGCCACGGACGCACACATCGGCCCGCACGTAGCGCCCGCTCGTTCGTTCGCTCGAGCACGCGTGCTCACACACAGGAGTAGCAGGCGAGACGTGCGACGGGGCGCATCGGTTTTGTCGATTTAAAATCGCTTATTTCGCTTGCCGATATGGCTGGGTTCGAGCTTTCAAAGTGGCCGTCGAAGGCACGGGTCATTTTCTTAGATCTCCTCCACTGCCGTCCACCCAGCAGAGTGGATGGGTACAGCACAACGAATTGGCAGGACGTGTGCGGTGAGGACCGATTGTTGCTACTCCTACCCCTTCAAAGTTTTCAGGCCAGCAGGGAAGAGGAGCCCGTCCACCAGCAGCGAAGTAGGCAAGGAATTTCAGGGCTGCACCTTTACTTCATTGGATCGATGGAAATACAAGGCAGACATTAGCTCGCATAACAAAGCCTCACAGACACGCCGTACAAACATGACAGTACAAATGAGAAAACAACAAGATGATGATAATAATATACATTAGAGACATGTATGAGACAACATAGGAGACCGACAACACACGTGAATAAGTAACACACGAAACAATACAATCGAGAGGGCCAATAGTAGCACGACACTCGCACATTAGATAGAAAACAGGAAATGCAAACAAGAGAGTCGAACCGAGATTATTGAATTGAATCAAATCTCTGGGGCATGGAACCAACCATCGTATGCACGCCGCCCATCTAAACTTGCCATGTGTAAGGGCACAAGAGCCGCTAGCAAGTGCCTACTTAGGCCGGAATGGCACATAAGGAGGGGGTGGTGGTGTAGCAACAGCACCACGCCTGGATACCTCTCCAAAGTGCTAATGTCCTCTGCGATGCACCGGGCACTTGTTTAAGGTTGAGGTGACTGAGACGCGTTTGGACGCGACCCACGCGGATGGCTGAGGACCAACCTCAGGTTGTTGGAAATGTTAGCGGCGTGTGCTGCCCCGCCACTCGGTGATTCAGCGCACACACGCACGCATGTACGCATGCACGCACACACGCACACACTCCTGGTCCGCGTTCACCTTTTCGCTCACCTTGTCAGCGTGTAAGGGGGTGAAGCAATGCTGAACATGCAGTGGGCTGTGATTAATTTGACATTTTAGGTGACCTACTTTTTTTTTTCCCTTGAATTATCACGGTTCATTTATTTACATGTTCATCCATTTCATTTGTCACCAGATAAACCCCGTATATGCGTGTGTCGCGGTCGTGTTCCTGCATTCTGGTATTTTGCCCCTTTCGCCAGACTTTGCACGGAGACCCTCAGCGTTCCCACACGTCGCTTGCACGCTCGTTGAGTTTAATGCTAAAACAGGAAACAAAAGGGCTGTGAAACAAGATGCTCTCCGTGCGCACGATCTCAGAAACGCAAGTGCCCTGCATGTTGTCGAACCTTTGTCTCGCGAAGGTTTCTCCTTTGTAAGTCGCCAAAATGCTGTTTTGTTTAAAAAAAAAATCCATTTGCTTTCTCCGGAACAGCTGGTATGTTCTCACGTTAGCTCTGTTTATTGTTTTTATTGGAAGGGAGCTAATTGGGAAATCGGTTTCCTCATTTAAGAGGTAATGCATTTCAGTTAAGTTGTACCCAATTTTCAAGGCTCTCCTTGCAAACTTTAAACGCACGAAAAAAATGTCGTGCGAAAAAGGAAAGAGGGCTTCCTTACACATTTTCTCCTGGCCACTCAGCCAGTTGTTTCGCTTATGCTTCGTCCACACTGCACCACAGTGAATTTGAACGTAAAATATTTTTTTTCCTTGACCTTAAACGATCGATAAGGGAAATAAAAGAAACGTAAAGTGGCAGTTAAAATACTGCAGAGAATTGCCTGAAGAAAACTGAACTGAAAGAAAAACATCTTAACGGACTGAATTTGTTGAAACGTAGCTTCAATATCACATGAGTCTAAATTAACAAGAATATTAATCAATGCCGCTATTTCTGAGACTTTTATCTTATTCTCGGTTCCAAATTGTTCGTGCTTTGACAATGGTAACCGCATTGTACCTCTATCGCCCTTAAGACATGGCGTCAACGACAACAACGGGGAAGCATTTTCAGTCTATTCAGAATCTACTTTTCTCATCATTCTTTGTAATTCTTTGCATCTCATTCCTCTTTACACATTCTTGCTCCTGCCCTTTGGTATTGTTCATCCAGGTGATTTTTTTTTTACTTCTTGCAGCCAACTTCTTTCTTGTGTTTCGTTTGACGGCGTTTGCTGCACGTAATGTCCGCACAAGCATAGTCACGGAGTAGAACGGTTTCGTAATCCCAGCCCCCAAAACTTACAGTACATGTGGTATGTGGCATGACCGGTGCCCATGCCTGAAAACGCTGATTGTGTTCATTAAAACCAGGTTTGTATTACATCTACCCGCTTTATTTTGTAATGCTGCTTTCAAAGTCCTTTTCATTTGGCATAATTCACATCTTCATTATATTAGACCCGTGTTCCGTTTGCCAAGAAACAGGTTTAAAATTAAATGTCTAATGTTATTATACATAAGCCACGGATCCGGTACATTAAATACATATAACATTTTAAGTGAGCAACTTTCCTGATTCTTTCTATGTATGTATGTATCCTTATTTTATCATTGGTATACATGCATAGCGAGATAGTGTACGTTTGTTCGTATGTTTATGAACGTGTTTTATTTAGTGAATATCATCTTTAATACTGCAAGTGTTGCCTTGTGGGCAAAGTGGACAAAGAAGGCAGTTATTTATGACGTTATGTATTTAGTTGTTCAGCAAAACATGACACTGCGAATAACAACGATGACAATAATCACAACGAAACAAAGCGTTTTTCTATTTTTTTTTGCCGTAAACCTCAAGAAACATAAGGGGCAGGCAGGCCTCTGAGTGCCATAGCATTTATTTTAAGAGTTTGAGCTATCAAAACATTAAGCGGCTGACAGATCATTGAAGGGGCGCTGGGACTAGATTGAGGCTTGTTTAAATACGGGGCGGCATGAGGGCTGTTACTGTTCCTCTCCTGAGAGAGCACTCGTGTGCTCCTCCACCCGTGAGATGGGTGAGCAAATGGCATTTGCTGAAAAGGCCGCTCTTAGGATGAGAGATTCTCGGGACCAGAATGCAAGCCATCTGTATTTAGGCAGGCTCGTTCAAGCCCACCATGCCCCCGACATATTCGTGGGATTCATTTTGCGGAGAAGTAGAAGAAGAATGATCGCAGGGATTTGCGCTCCTCTGGCTCGCCGCAGAAACCACGATTTTATGCACATCCTGCAAACCTGGCAGTGGTCTTTAAAAATAGGACAACACTAGGGATGTACACCTCTTAAGCGATGCCAAGCTAGAGAAAGATGGTGATGGACAGATGATGTCAGAGAATTGATGGGGATACGGATTAAGAACGCGGTGATACCGGCGGAGGACATGGATGAGTGGAGGGAATGGCAATATGTCGCCGGCCTTCTGGAAGGCGAACTGCACTGAATGAAAGCTCAAACGATGCTTAAGCGGCTCATGGAAAATGGTTTCCATCAGCATAATTGACATCGACCACTCCACAGAGGTGCTGGGCTGTAATGTTTAGAAGTGTTTCTTCAACCACTTGCAATCCAGAGGTCGTTGCGTTGGTTTCCTGGCACGGAAGCTGATAGAATGGGGCAAGCTTCAAAATCACAACCATGTCTGTTCACCGAGCAGTATAAATGATATTATCACAGTCAGTCGATCAGCAGGTTGCTTGTGGTGAGGTAAATTGGGTACTTCCACAAGATGTCTGTCAAGGATGGAAGAGTAGGCCAAATACCCTTCACGGGGGGGGGGGCTTTTAGAGCACTATACTCTTAGTTTTTTCGGTAAAGTCACGCAGGTAAAAAAATGAAATTAAAATTAATAATTAATTTTAATTTAATCTTTTTTACCTACGTGACTTTACCGAAAAAACTAAGAGTATGATTCCTTGCAGTCACGAAAGCTTCAAATCTAGAATTTTAGAGCACTCTCGAGTGGAGTCCATTTGGCCAGCAGTGGTATGAGCAAGGAATTGCCAGGCTGCACCTTTATCTTCCTCTCCGCATAACTCTTCATGTAAGAGAATAGGCATTCAGTGTGCGTGCGGTGTGTGTTGTTTCTCCATGGATTGTTCAGGTTCCCAGAGTCCCTACAAGGATTTTCTTGGGCATCTCAAGAAAGTCAAGGAAATGCAGACTTTCATACCTTTTTCCTTGTGAAACGTTAAACGGTCATTTACACACGCTTTAACAACACGTAAGTACGTCCCATAGGAAAGAGGAATTTCATGGCACTTCCATTAACGTTTTTGTCCGTGAGTAAAATGCTGTCATTAAAGTTGCCTCGGCTCACGTGAACATTGCTAAGTGTTCATCTGTGTTGGCGGTCCTGAGATAGTCCTCGAGAGATTTGTAGTATGTGGACCAGTACCTTCATAGGACACCATCAAGAACCTAAATGCTTCCCACTCGGAGATATTTTAACCCATCCTGCCCATCCCCTCCTTTCATCAACCCGTATTGACCAGGATGATGAAGTATGCTCAAACAACACCCATGACCACTGCAGAGTGGAGACGTATTTGTCCACTGGTGGATTGACAAATGGCTGTACATTATTATTATTATTAAGTGATATTTATTTTATCGGCCACAAAGTGATGATAGGCTCAACGTATCCTCTGCCATGGTTACGAGTTGGGTAACATTTTGCTGTATATATGCACGTGTTATTCAAACCCTTAGAAATATGTAGGCTTGGGAGAGCCAAGAATAGGAATTTCGTGGAAACATTTCTGGAGGTTAATTTCAACCCAGTAGGTCACATCCCGATCTTGATGGTACGATTCCAAAATTTGTTCAAAAGCCGTCCACTCATAATGAAGCCAAATTAAGTTCTGCTGTGCTCTAACACGTAAATCAGCCTCATGAAGAAGTTAGCTGCAACGCATTTGTAGGCTGCTGATGTTATTGAATGGTAACGTCATTACTCGGTGATAGCATCACTAATTTGTGATTCCAGATTCGACGATTAACAGTAATATCATTGCACGTGGGTTTTTTTGTGAACAGTCTTATTTTCAATCACTTTTGTGTGTGTGTCAGGTCTATTGGCAGTAACTGTTAAATTAACAAAAACCCTGCAGATAGGAGAATAGCACATTTTAGCTGCAAATAGCTCTGCAATAAAACACCAAAGTTCAGTACGTACTGATTTATATCCCTTTGTAAATCCACTGCTAGGTAACAGCAGATCATATTGTAACTCATTGCCTTTATCTTTTAACGTTTTTTTCAGGGTTGTTTGACATTGACTATGTTAGCCCAGGCTGAATTCACATGTAGACTCACCACCGATGCTAGTGGTGGCTGGGAATCGAACTCGGGTTGCCAAGTTCAGAGAGAAGTGCGATGACCACCGCTGGTCCTGCCCTCCAGTACATCCTAATCAAGTGTAAATACCAAATGCAGACGGTGGTGAAGAGGAGAGTTTCTGGAGTTGATTAGTGAAATCAGTGGTGACTGGATCAAGGACCCATCTAACTCCCTGCACACGAGATTGGTTTTCAGCCTGGGGCTTGAACTCGGGATCTCACAAGTTCTGGCACGCTGCCATAACATGGGCATTAACCCGCTGGGTCAGCCAGCCGTCTTGTGTTAGCAACTTTGAACGGTACACCTTACACCAAGCCCTCCCACCTCATCTGAAGTGCGCACAGTGCAAGCTCACAGTTAAGTCTGTGATTTCGTTTTGTGCATGAAAGCTGTCAGACGTGCTGTTATTTGACGAGGCTGATGCACGTGAAGACAAAGGAATCCCCTTTTCACCATGTGCGGTGTTTTCAGTAGAGTACTGAGGGGGGGCATGTGCTGTTGTGAGCACATATTCAAACTGGATTGGTGGTTTAGCCCATATCATGGCCTATTCCCTTTGTCTCTCTCGGGGCGATGTTCACACTCCGCACCAGGTGATCTTTTAAGACTGGGTAACACCCAAATAATCCCATGACGAAGACCGCATCGGCCACATGCACTGCAGTCCGGCAGTCCTAATTTCGTTGCAGAATTTAAAAAAATAGTTTGTACCCGGCATACATTTTTTTTTGACATAACAACAAAAACTCAACACATACATCAATAATACTTCCCTAAAGAGGAGAAAATAAATATACAATACACAATGTTTAAAGCAATCTTCCTTCATAATTCCAGTTCAAAATGTGTTGGTTATTTACATATATAAGGCAGTGCTTTGATGCATGTGTTGATGTTTTTGTTATCAGTGCTTGTGCACCACTTCCAACACACCGTCACAATTGTGTTGTTCAAGAGGTACGTGGGCACTTCGCCCTCTTTACCAGAAGCGTATACGAACAAAAAGAAAAAATAGCTGCCGACCTCAGAATTCCTCTTGACATTCTCCATCCTCTCTGTCGCTGCGCGAATTACTTTCCCAGTGAAAAAAAACGGCACAGGAGTTTCACTCGGCAAGGGGCGCACCATCCCCGCTGAGCCGCGTGCGCTGCACCGGCGAGTATCCTAAAACGTTGCCCTGGTACGAGCAAGTTCACTTCCCAGCCCACGGCTAGGAACACACGTAAAAAAAAAACCTTCTTAATCTTAACTCCACCAGCATCCAACCCCCATTTTTTGGTGTTTGAAGTCAACGGCCGTGACGGACATTGCCATCGAGAACAAAAAAAAGGGAGGCATCATCCACTCCCATTCGTTCTCTGCGAGAAAACAAATAAATAAGTGACGGTGTTCATTTCTCAATTTTTTTCTTATTTACCGCCAGCACTCTCATTTTGGTCGCAACATTGTTCGCTGGCTGCTTGACATGGGTCCGGCTCGGGGAAGCAGAATGGTGGTTGCATGACGTCGGCAGATGCAATAGCCATGAGCAAGGCAGTTAAGGTGGCTCCTTATGGCCACGTGGCAGAAAGTCATGAATTTTTGATTGGCTCCCTCGCGGTTGCTATAACAACTGGTCCGTTTCCATAGCCACACAATCCACAGGCTGGTTTTTTTTGATATTTGAAGAATAAAAAAGTATTATTGTATTCAAATTCGTATCTGTTTATAATACTGCCTTAGCTGCGATAACCTTTCGTAGTTCAGTGCAATTAGACTCTGTCAGGTGTTCTTGTATTCGTATGCATGATGCATCGAATATGGGTAAATTCGACTGCCATTTATACAATTCTAGTTCCGTTTTCACTGGCAAACTTTCGGATTTTTATAGAACTTTTAAACATATTGCCACTTGTTTTATGATGCTGCCACCAGAGGTTTCACACACGTCCAATGTATTTTAGAGCTGTGAATCCACTTGCAGGTTATAGGTGCATAAAGATGTTTAACTCGGATACGTTATAAGGCAGTGGAGCCAAATGACAGACTTACGAGTTGCACTTTGTAAGATGTGAAGTATCTATAAAAAAAAATTCTCTCTTTTTTTAACCGCACACAGTCTGTGACTGAATATTGACCTGCCCTTCAAACCGTGCAATTAAATATTAAGTGGGATTGATTACGTGAGATTCAGAAAGCTAAAGCATAGAGCTTGCATTGTAATTGCTATGCTAAATGCAGTGTAATGTACAAGCAATAAATTCTTACACATTTGTAGCCCTCCAGGGAAATTTGCTGATATGTTTTAAAACATGAAGCTTCAGTAATAATTGTGCTAGATATATCATTTAATATGATGTATAGTGCCATGGAGTAAATGTCATAAATGGCTTATCCTTGAAAGGCTGTGGCAGTGGTCACTGACTAACGTGTATTGCATGTAAAATTCAAACAGGAAAATGTAATCAAAGTTAAATTCACATTTTTGTTATTCTTAGTTCAATTATTTGCGGAAAATTTTACATGTTCTAGTGTCACAAAAATCTTACCCTTTATATATTGGTGGTGTTAAGTAATTTGTTTCAACATGATTGCAAATATAATTGCACCAATAAGCATAATGCTAGATTGAAATAGATATTACGACAATTAAAAAGGAAATATTTAGTGAGTTTTTTTGACGTAAAGTGTTAAGTGGCAGAATGTGTTGCATAGCAACAGAATATGGCATGTTGGGCCGACAATACTTTTGATCATAGGCCGTAAGGCCTAGCTAGGATAGATGTGAGTGCTGACCTGACAGCCATAATGGTTATAATAATGGCCTCTAGGAGGGCAAGTCAAGAGCTATGCTTCAGATAAGGTCCCTCATGCTTCTTCCATTACCCTTGACCTGAGGCTTTCACTTTCTTTCTCTCTTTTAACTTTGTGCACAAAAAATAAATCGTTAGGCCTAATGGTTAGGCAAGCCCTGCAGACCTGCTTATAGTGTAGACCAATGGTGACCTCAGTGAGCTTTTGACATTGAGGAGGAAAAAATAAATAAAGCAAACATTGTTTTTCAATTATTCCAGTTCTTTGACTTTTGACTCCCGAGTATTGATGTTCTACTGCTTATTTTAAACATTGAATTATTTTAGAGACAGCTGTGACTAAAATGGGGTTATAGGTTACAGCCTTTTCAAGAATCGAGCCTAAATTTTGTAACACTTGACTCGATTGTCATCGAGGCGATGGGGCTGACGAGAGAGTACAAGAAAAAAAACGAATGCAACTGTAAACAATTGTAGGAGATGTCAAATTTCATGTAGATATTGCCAATTAAAGAGCAATTTACTTGCAAGATGACTTGTTGTGATTAGCAAACCGTTCCTTTTTTTCGTAGATTTAAACATTCTTTTTCAGCAATTATCTTGTCTCTCAACAATTAACATTTCCAATAATTCCCTCACTTTATTTTTAGTGGGTGTTTGGTCTACTAACAGACGGAAAAAAATATTTATATCTGAATCAAGAAGCTATAATTCCTCCTGTGTTCTTTTTTTTGTCCTACATTATGTTTTACCAGGCACATTCATCACTGGTTGGAATGGTCTTGTTATGATTTGTCTCCTTGCATTATTCATCCGTAATCAGCAAAGGCATCAGCCACCGGAATAAAAACACATTTTTATAGTCACTTAATTGAATTTTAACAGCTGCGACTATTTGATATTCCAGTTTATGGAGGGGATATTTTTTTCAGACCATTATCTGCACATCCTAAAGCAAAAGTACTTTTAAAATGTTCGTAGCTTTTTGTGGCGTATTTTTCTTTTTCGAGGCATTTTATTTTCACTTTAAATATCTGTTGTCAAAAGGTAAGACAATCTATATGAAGACTCATTAAAATTTATACTTTCTTTGGCAGCAGATTATCCTCATGTAACTTTCACCTGCATACAGTTCTGCACATGACGTGACACCAGTTTGAATACGAGGTGCTAATTAACAATTTGCATTAATTTGGTGGCAGTTGCCAGCCAAAAATAAAGTACAGTTTTATTCCCATCCATTCCCCACCCCAATCTCTAAGCATTAGCATAATTCATATGTTTAAAGTTGAAAAGAAAAATATGGTTTAGAAATAAAAAATAGCGGATGCAATCTATATAACTGAGCCCTATAATTGAATCCACAATATCTCGGCACTAAATTCTGGTCACATTATTGTACAGTGGCAAATGTGTTGGCTTCTATGCCCTGTGGTGAAAATGTATTAATGTACATCTCAGTACTATTGCTCCAACCTGTCAATCAACAAAAATGAAAAACTAGCAATTCCCAGTATGAATCTGTATTAACAAACGTGGTCTGTATAGCCTTGCACGAGCTAAGTGTACGATTGCTGTATACACAATGGAAAGGTGTTCTCTTCTCCGTTTTGGTGCATATTTTATCGCGCCATTGGGGAAATCAAAGTCAAGGGAAGGTCGTGGCTGACTATTTGCACACATCTCGGTGTGGGAGAGAGGGAGAGGGTGTCAAAAGCTGTCCATGACGTCGATTTAATATTCCGCTTTCGCTCAAACGAATTCCGTGGGGTATTCTCACCCAGTGCTCTGGATGCGATGACTAAATCACTCCAGCGTCAAAAAAAAAGCCTGCCGATCGTCATAGGGAGAGAGCCCTTGTGTGCCCGCGGTGATTAACGCTCATCCCTTTTTCCGGGGCACGCGTCTGCCTCCCGCTCTGCCAATTTCACGATTCCGTCTGAAACACGAGGCTTTTGCTGCATTTGCTGCTGACGCTCGAACGATGCTGGAAGCGCCTCGGCATTCTTTCTTGCGGACAGGGGGAAAATGTGAAAATGAAGCGCCGCGTGGTTGATCGATTCAACTGAAGATGTTTGGCGGGTCACCCCGAGTTGGAAGCCTGTAATGTTAATAATAAATTATTTGCCTCACATCTCAACCTCTCATCTCCTGCACTGGTGTCTTGAGAGTTATCGTAACTGTCCTTGCAAAAACAAATATTTGTACATGTAAATGTGTGGCCTGTGAAAGCAAATAATTTAAATGCAGTGTTTTTGCCCAGCTAAAGGCACAGTTCAACATTTATACAAGAGATTGACGTTCTTATAAAAAATCTTGGAGGACATGGTCCACTCAAAAATGTAGACGATACAAAATCAGCCCTATGCCTACATTGTATTGGTTTATGGATACCTGGTGCAGTCAAAATGAAAGAATACTACTGTCGAACTAGATACTCCTCTTGCGGTTTATATTCGCATTGTGCGCGTGTGTGTGTGTGGGCGTGTGTGTGCGCGCGTGTGTGTGTGTGCGTCATGGCATTTGTAGGAGACCGCATCTGCGCCTATTATGGGAGCGTCAAAGCCCCCTTTATTTTTGCATCATGTTGTCAGTGACGGGCTGACCCGTTACCGAGCAGTGTTCAAGCCAGGTCCCAATGCAGGTAACCCTTCAGAATTCCAGAGGGGTAGGCTTGTATGTACGATGCCTCTGTGGACACTGACAGTTCTGTGGATTGATTACTTTAGTTCACTGGCACTCGCTTACTTTTCACAGTGCATGCAAATGCACAAGCAAGATGCTTGGCTTCAGCTCGCTCTCAGTCTAAGCTGGGAATAAAAAAGGCTAAACAACGCAGATGAAGGATGAACAAAATTGTGAGTGTGGATCTGTTTGACTTATATCTCGGATTGTTGTAGTTTTATATCCTCGGAGCTTGCTTGCGCGAGTTAAACAATTTTACATGCAATTTGTACGTATCATTATATTAAAGTTCTCGACTTGTTATATTGATAGATTTCGCTTATTGCAATTGTAGTTTTTTTACAATCACATTTCCATTGTCTCTGTAGTCAAGGTGGTGTTTGCCTAGCGGCAGTGCCACTTGTTGCAGAGGTTCACGGTTCAACTCCAGCAGGCAGACTGATTAATACTGCGGGTGTTGTTAACAGTAAAAAAAATACACGCCAGACGTTAAATATCCGTTGTCATTCGCAAGAGTAGGCCATTGTGTGCCCGTGTCAATGTCCACATTTGTCACAATTGAAAAATTACCTGAAAATTGCTCCATTCGCAAATTACCCCATTAGAATATACAAAGTGATCATCACCCCCTACCGTGAAAAGTAAAAGTTAATTATTAAAAATCTGTCTGACAGCTAAGCCATACTTGAGGTGGGAAACTGACTTGGAACTGATATCCCTTTTCCTGAGAGACTTCAAGGGCCTATCATACCACCTTTTTGGGTTGAATACAAAAATGTGTAAATGAGACCGATTCACTTGGTAATTTTTTATTATCAAACGAGCCCTTGGGGCTTTAGCTGATCACTTGAAGAAGCTGTGTTAAATTCATTTCAATATTGTATTTTTATGAGAATCAATATTGTATATTTATATGCAGTCAATTGGGACCGGGCTGAGACCATCAAACTCTGCAGATGAAAGCCTGGTTTTATTTATGGTGAGCACCTGGGACATGAACCCAGGATCTCATTGGTGTTTCCCACCGTTTTTTTCTCTCCAACAGAGGCATTAGCAATGGCCTCTTGAGCCAACTGGCCACCTTCCTCATACTTTACCTTGACACGTGGCAACATCGGAGTGGTCAACAAATTGATTTCATGGGTGGACTGCAGATCGAATGCAAGGCACAGCATCGTCGATGGCGCTTTTATGTTGGTTTCTTTTTGAATGAAGGTTTCTCCTTTCTGCCTTGGTACCACTGTTGGCCTTTATTCGGTCGTGATTGCCACGTGGCCGAAAAAATAAATGAATGAAATGCCGAGAATGAATTGTTAAGCTCAAGGTGAACCGTTTGTCCCATCTTATGAAGCCGTGTGTCGTCAACTTGGCCTCAACCTTTTCACAACAACCGTGATTCAAAATATATCAATACTGGATTTGCGATCCAGATGTAGTCAGATGTATACGATGGCCCTCGCACGGTAGTTAAAACAAGGGGCAAGTTTAGTTTTTTTACATTCCCGCCCGCCTCTGTCAATCGAACAGGCGGTATAAAATGAGTATTACACATTTGATCGGTTCTCCCACCTCTTCCAATATGTATGGTCAGTGTGAAAGATTAGGCCAAACACCCTCTTTCGAGCTCCCTTGTGGGGAAGTCCTCCCATCAGCAGTGGCATGAGCATGTAATTGCAGGGGTGCACCTTTACCTTTTACCCTTACTTTGTCTTCTCAACTCAACAATTGAGCACAAATCTGCAGGTTTTGTAAATAAATAAAAATCATCATCACCACATGAACATGAAAACAAATTCCATCACAAGTGAAGTGCATTCATGCTTTTGAAAACGGAGCATTAAGAATATGCAGCCTTGGAATTGACCACATCTGTAATAACTAACAATTCAAGCATCAACATTTGGTTTTGGCCTTCAGTTGGCGCAGCAATATTTTTAGTGTCCAGATATTAAAACCTTTTAACCGCCTCTCGTAAATAAGAATCATGTCCTCAGCAATAAGCCAATGGATATTACATATTGATGGCTTTTTCCTTCATCTTGCCAGTTCAGTTTCAAGCCCCTATATTTTGTAAATGTCTTGTCGTCTGTGCCGCGTGTCCCTTACGTTTCCTCTCTCCGCACGTGCAGACCATCAATTAGCCACCCACTGGGGCCAGAAACGTTACAATAACTGCTGGTTGCCACATTTAATTTGACATTCACAAAATATGGTGAAGTATAGAGCAACAAAACCTTTTACATTAAATCCATATGTTTTGGGAGGGTTTTATTTCATCATCTGGTAAGCTTAAAAGTTGGTAGAAAATCTTTGTCTAATCCCTCGGTGTAATAAGTATATTTTATAGTTGGTGTAATGATTAAAGCATTGTTGCTGAGCCTCTCTGCATTATACTCATATATGGAAGGCATGAAGGGAAAAGGCAGTATTATTTTTCATTGTGAAAATGTTTGAACATCAATGTGCTGCCATTTACGTAAACTACAGCAACCTCCCTTGGCATTTCTGCCATCATTAGTCCAATTAAATACCGCATGCCGTGCCAACAAAAGAATCGGTGTTCCTTTTGTTGGGCACTTTTACCTTTACACTTTGATGTGATAAGTATGTAATTGGACTCATAAAGTCATTGCATTGGCGCTTTCTTCTGTCGCCGTTTGCCAGGGCTACAGGAATCGCCACCATGCAATGCAAGGCAATTGGATTATTGATGACTCTTGGATACAATAATTTAAACAGGTGTATGCATTATTAATGAGCGTGATTTGGAGGTAGTGTTAGTGGATAGCAATGATTTTATGTACAGCAGACGGTCACTTGCGGGGGCAACGAGTTTGCTGTCGGAGGCAGCGCAGCAAGTAGGTTGCCGACTTCATCTGCGTGAATAGTTTTGAGCCAAACATCAATAGCAGGAGCCTACTTGAAAACGACTTCTCGGTGCTCACTTGAGCACCTTCTTGACTTTGAATTAAAATATTGTTGTGGCAATTTCATGTTTTAATAATATCCATTTTACTGTGTTCAAACGCACAATGTGCGTGGCTGTCCAATGGGAAAATGCCCAAAGCGACTAGCGAGCCAATTTTTTTTTTTCTCACCACTGCAGACATCTGTCACATTTGAGAATGTCACGTCAAGTGTCAAGAGACACAAATTTAGGGCAGTTCTCATTCTTCGTAGCCTGGACTGATGTCCATGGGCGACTGCGCTGAGCCAGTCACACTCGCAGCACATGCGATCTAACAGCCAGCAGAGGAGACTTGTTTTAATCATACCCGTCGGGCTGGATTTCAACTAGGAAACCAAAGATGCCACCAACATCACACTAATGGCGTGGATTAGCCCAGCGAGTTAGCTGTTACCAGGAGCCTTACATTGTAATTTACACAAGACCAACTGTTAACAGTTGCTGTCCTATGGATAGACTCAACCCTGCCATAGGAATGTGGTATTTCCACCACTGTAAATTGTAGAAGAGCACCACCTCGTTGCACTTGTGAGCAGGAGGACATCACTGTGACAACTGTTCACGTGAGTCAGTTATTTGCCATTTTGGTACAAGTCACAGCACAGTTGTCTTTTTTGTTCCATCCTATCCCCTGATTTTATTCGAATGTTGATCTCACAGATATATCATTGAGACGATGGCGGTTCCATTGGGAACTCTCACAGATAGCCATGCATCGCCGTGTGTCAAAGAATGGCACTTGCCCTGCATTTCCCTTGGTCTCGCTTGTAGTAAAAACATTTTTTATAATTCATTACCAAATACTAGGGGAGGTTTAGGCCAGTTTGAGATATGAGCACACAACTGATGATATACATGGCCAGCAATCAAAACTTGATTGTAGTGCCATTTGCTTACCACTGCTCTTTCGCTGGCAATGCTGAATATTAAATAGATATCATATGCGTTGATGCATTCATATTGCACAATTTTGTTTTATATAAGAACTAGCGTTGGCAAGTATCAGCCATTATGCAGATGTATTGATATGGAACAGAACCACAGTCAAGGTTTGGATGATAAACAGGAAGTACTGTATTAATACTGTTAATGGTTGATGGCTTACATACCCCACGAATAAAACACATGTTTGGCTTACCCTCTATTATAGATAGCCAAACTTTGCAAAAACTAATAAATCAAACCGAGTATGACCCCTGAGATGAAAACAAATACCGTCCTAATTTTTGCAAGGACAAGCATGGAATTTGATGCAGTGTATCGTATACATAACAAAAAAAGATGTGCCTGCATGTGTGTATGTGTGCGATTAGAGATGGAAATGAATTTAACATAGACAGGCATCCGAAATGCACTTTGCAGAACGCGTGTACATCGGTGATTCAAATACCAACGAAACATAGAGACATCGAATGAGCTCGCTCTTCTGTTCTGCATTTAGCCAAAATGCGGACGGGGCCTCGTGACGGATGTATGGCACGTGCGGACAAGCCGGCATCGATTCGTGGACGTATTTTGCGTGTCCGCACGCGGTACACGATGTAGGAAAGAGAGCTTCAGGATCTGCGTGAGCAGGCAAGGGGATTCTTTCACTGACAGTCATTGAGACGGGCCGAAGCGATGTGTATATACGCTTCGGAGATATTATAAAACAGGAGACCTCGGAAATCTTCCGCGAGCGATGAGAATTACCTGCGACGGCAAATGCGATGGCTTGCGACAGCGCTGCGTCAAAACCGGGAGCGCGTTCCCCCCCAAATGCCAGCGCTCACCCTATCGTTTTGGTGAACACGCTGGGAAAAAAAAAATGTTTGCGTAAAATGTATCGGCAAATGGGAGAGAGAACCAGAGGGGTCAACAAAGCCGTCTGTTGTTAGGCAAAATATCCAGATGCTTCTTGTACACTGGGCTTCACAGCAAAGGCGAGGGGGTGGAGAGGTGGAGGAAAAAAATAGCTTGCCTGAACAGATCCAGATGAAAAACTACAGAGCAAGAGGGAAACACAAAAAAAACTGTTCGGTTGAACCGAAGCCAGAAATTCAATGCTGAACACTGTAAAAATGCATCTTTTTTGCTCACAGTCCTTAAAATACGTTGTAAGTGATTTCAACGTTTTTGGAAAACCCACTGTACTACTCAATTTTTACCAGGCCGATCTTCCATAACGTAATGTAAAATCAATTTGACCGTGCACACAATATTTTTAAATGATCTGCACCCAAGCCGTTGGTGGGCCTACCACAAATAAGTATGCTCTTAACATTTAGAATTTTGTTGTTGTCGTACTGCATATAATTTTTTATGTTCATTTAATTGCATCCACATATATATGGAAATTAACAAGTCGTGGAAATTAACAACCATACATTTGATTCCATAATGTTTATGGGCGTTAATTGTATTATAACGGGCATTGTGTTATTGTGTATATGATAATTTATAAGCAACTTTAGCTGCATTAGCAATATAAGTTTCGACAGATATTGAGGTCGAGCAGTCTGCTGGTTTGAAACTCAATACTCTGTTGAAGGCACATAATCCTGAATTTCAATTTGATTTCTTATAATTACACTGTATGGGATGTTTCTGAATTTCAGAGTGCATTAACTGACTTATTAGAGTATCGTATGCTTAGTAATTCACCAGCAGATTGTATTATCGGCTTACAATAATACATTAAATCATTGATAACTATATTCTTAGGTTTTTTACCTACGTAGGTAAAACATTAATGTTTTAACCTACGTGACTTTACCGAAAAAAACTAAGAATATGAATCATTGCAGTCACGAAAGCTTCAAATCTAGAATCATTGATAACTCTTTGTCAATTCACTGCAAGAATGTCTCCCCATGCCATGTTGGCCATCGGGAGTTGTTTGACTAAACTTCATCACAATAATCAGCGCAGGGCGGCAAAGGGGAGGCCTAGTCCTAGTTCCTCTATTATTTTTTCACTTTTATTAACCACAGCTGGGAATCAAATTCAATAGACAAAGTTCATAGTGCAGTCTGCTAACTGCTGCGCCACCGCTCCCTTTTCGCACATGGCAGAGCAAAAAGTATAAAATGCCACTTGTGTAACCTACAGCATCAATAACTGAGTGGTCAAGTTACACGTTTATTTTGTTTAACCAGGCAATTGGGGTTACCAACATGGCAAAAGCAAAACAAATAAAATAAAGTGCTGTAATAAAGCGAATATAAATAAATACATATTGTTTTCTAGTTATTCCTAAGGTGTTTGTCACATACATAACATGAATACGTCTCTTTTGGACCCAAACTCATGTTTTACTGTAGGTCTATTATGGTACATAGAGGAAATGTATACAATAACTGGGTGCTCTGGCTACCATTTACTATGTTTCGGTGACATATAACAAGTGCTAATGTGACCCATAACTTGTCTTTCCATAACATCTATACATTGTTTCATGCATTTGTCAGAAATTCACAGTAGTGTTTATTTTCCATTTGCTCTTATTCCAGACATACAACGAAATGATTAATAAATACGTGGAAGAGTAGTGGCACATTGGTTATTTAATCCTGTGACCCAAGTTTGATTCTCGGCCACGGTTAACATCAGTAGTAAGTGATATTGAAACTGATCCTGGGCCCACTACTCACCAACCCCTACTGACCAGGCTGGCAAAGTGTGGTCAAACAACCCTCCATGCCCATGACCAACATATAGACAGCCCGATGAACTATGAAGCGATTTTTCACAAGTGACCAGCCCACGATAGGGTCAGAAATGGCAGAACATTACAGAGGCAGACGCATTAGACAATTGGACGTAAACTCGAACAAAACAACAGAATACTATGGACATGACGAGGGGAGGCCTTCATTCAACAGTGGCTTTACAGAGGGCTGCATTTATTTTAAATGAATAAGCACGGCTAATATGTAAATGGACGGATGCTTCTATTTCATGTACGTACGTACGCCTCTGATATGCCTTTTGAGGGTGGCGGGTTCAAAGAGAAAACTACCACTTAGTGCAGTGCCTCATCTGTAAAGCATCATTTGAATGTGTACAATGGCCAGGACTACAGAGGCCATATTCAACCTAATCACTGTGGCTCAGACCAGGACTTTTGTGCGCCTGGCAAGAGAAGCCTGATGAATGTGGCACCTTTTGCCAGTTTGAGCCAGCTCGGCTGATTGATTTTTTTGGCCCCGCGACCAGCAGGCATTATTGGGGCGCTAAATTAACCCCTTTGTGGCCCGTCGGGCCTGTGATTGATCAGCACCTTGGGCCCCGAGAGCTCCTTTCTCAGAAGCAGCTGTACCCGAACGCGCGTGTGAGCAGACTGCATCTGGGATCAATGCCCGTTCCCCTGTGTTGCTCTGTAGATTGAGCACATTCATTGAACCACTGGAATTGTAACCGGAATGGTGGCCTGTGCTATTAGCAGTGCCCACCAATTGAATTTCTGAAATGGGTTAATCAAAATTTTTTTGCTAACGATTCCAGAGCAGATCCTTTATTACATTTCAATCTATGGGTAGGCTGTGGCAATTTATGTCCTGCCCTGCCGTCAATTGCACGATACATCCGTTAAATGATCCAGCGCTGTGTCCTTTTTTACGTCCCCCGCCGCAATTTCCGCAAGTGTTTTTTGAAATAATTTTGGCTACTGTTAAATAATTTACAAAGGCGATACGCATCGGTTTGTTGCAGAAATTATTGCAGTGGAAATTATGTTAGCGTGATTGAGCCTCATAAATGCTGACAGGCATGCTAGAAAAGGGCACTCGCTTCCAGTGGGGTAGTTTATATATATATTTTTATGAATTGTGATATTTATTTATTTTAGTGTGGGGGGGGGATAAATAAAATATGATAAAAGCTGTGAAGTGCACGAAAAATCTCAAACATACAGCTACAAAATTACGTTCACATTCCATACATTTTGGCAGATTTCCAGCATAATACATGTTCTAATCTATGTTTGTGTGCCTATATATACCTGTATAGAGTCTGTAAGTCCTTCATCGGAGGTACGAAAGTAGGTGAGTTATACGCTTACCATTTTTTTTTAAACCCTTTGTTGCAAAGAGGGGAAAAAAGGTGAGCTATGTTTGCCATTCACAACGCCATTCATTTGGTGACTTTGCAAAAGGGCCTTTAATTTGGACCGAAGAGTGAAAAAAATCAAGCGTGACGAAAACTGGAAGCAGGGCTTTCTCACAGTGGTGCGTGCAAGGCACATCAAAAAGCACAAAATGGTTTCTTTGTGCTGCCCATTGGAATAGGCTTTCATATATATTTATTATTATTATGTTTGCGTGGTTGGCCTCCCAGTAAAGGCTCAGCTTTAAACGGATCATCCTCACCTCACGAATTCTTATGATGTGGGGAGAGAGTGTGATAGTTGTGTGTGTGGGGAGGGGGGGGTGCAGGGGCACTGAACGGAATGGGCGCGTGTGAGTGAGTCGATTGGCAACGGACAGGGGAGCAAGGGGTTGCGAGGATAAACACAGGCAAGAGCGGGCGATGAATCGGATCAGACCGTTCGCCCTGAGCCACATTTCTCCGAGCAGTTCTTCCGGCGCACCAGAGGGCCAACTAAAAGGAGATTGGTTCCCTGTTGACGTTGCTGCCCGTGCGCTCTCCCACCAGCGCACGGTGCCTTCGTGCTCTTTGTTCAAGGTGTGGCTTAAAAATGGGACTGCCTCGCGGCCAGGGCTGCTGTGCAATACCTTGGCTTTGTTTGTTTTGCGTTTGGGGTATGTCAGATATGCCCATATGGGCTCCTACACCTGGCCATTATGCTATGCGTGTGGCTTTGCCAGAAGCTCCCGCCGCAGCATGTGTCAACGGTTGGTGAACACACGAGACCGTCTGCAAGTCAATGTCACTGCGACAAATATAAGAGGCCCTGATTGTCACGGAGGTGTAGCGAGCGATTGACATGCGAGTTAATAGTCCGCCTGATTAATTGTGATTTCAGGTTAGGGAGGACACGGGAATGTACATTTCAGCGGTGTGCTTCGATGTAAAGTAAATGGGATCAGTGCAAATAAGTTAGGCGCTGTTATGTCTAGTCTGGGCCTTGGGCCCACAGGTATTGGATTACAATGTCTCTGCCGCAGCCTTGTTATGTCCAACATGCAAACAGCTGATTAGTGTCTGCAAGGTTGTGCCTACTATTAATAGCATACAGTAAATTTGAGAGTGATGCATTCCAACATCCAGGCTGTCAGGAGCTGCCTTTTCACATCCCCTTTCTGAAAGCATACTGACAGATTGTTCTATGCTGCATTTTTTTATTTTTCTTCTTCTTTCTTTTCGCAAAGAAAATATGTCCGCAGTACAAACATGTTTATTCTGCTCGCAACGTACTTGCTCGGGGTTATCGCTGATGTAACAATATTTTTCTAACCCACACAGCTGAAAACGTGGATACACACACACACACGTATATATGCGTACACACATACAACATGTACACCCATCAGGGTATCTTGAAAGTGCATGGAAATAATTGCATTGCTACTATCAGTTCCATCATGTTATTATCATCCGTGCCAGATAATAGTAATCATCGTAAATATCTAATCAACATTCATCTTTTCAACATGGGCATGTTCAACAATAAAATTCCTTAAGGCACATAATAAATCTCCAGATCAATCTCTTCCCTTGCCCCCCCCGCCCCCCTTCCAATTCACTCAATAATGAGAGGCTTGGTAAGAAGTACGGCTGAGTCCTTGTTTGGGTAAAGTCAAGGGCTTCCTTAAATTGTGCCTGGCACTATTGAGAATACAATTGATGGCAAAAGGCGATTCTCCACGTGAGAACCCAGCGTTTCCCATCGACACGAGCCTGCTTAAAATTCGCCAAGAGACCTTTGGCCCGTGAACAGGGTAATACCAGACTAAGTGGCTGCTTGATTGGCGATCGATCGGTGGAGAGCGAGAGAGAGAGAGATCTGCGACCCTGGTGACGTGCGAGAGGGTCAATTCAGTGGGGAGAGCCGCGTGAAAGCCGGGGCGTGATTGTCCAACGCGCTGCAAATGGCTTTACAGGTGGCCCACGCTAACTATCGCTATCCTGCCGAGGAACGTGTGAGCATGAGGGGGTGTCTCTCCAGACGTTAAAAGCCCATTGAGCCTATGATTCCACTTCAACTATGACAGTAAGAAAACGCACATATTTTGTCTTTTTCTTAATTTTATTCCAATCATGGTATCGGTATCATGTCATGAGACTTGGTGATAATGTTTTCGTCCATTCGGCGATTGTGTATTAAATCCAGTTTTCTAGACTGCCGCAGCCCCGCGTGTAAGGGAATGACCAAAGGAAGCAGATTTTAACAGCCCATTTTCTGAGATCTCTTCAAGTAACCTTTTTCATTTCGAAACGAAGGTCATACTTTCCCACGCAATAGAATACAGAGATAAATGTTTGTCGCATGGCAGTGGCCCCAACATTTTAAAATTATGATAACTGTAATTTAGCCCGATTAATTTAAATATCAATCTTAATAGAATGGGTTTTTTTGTGAATTACTTGCAGAGCGGGCTGGTACCATCACTTGCGAAGCTCCCATTTTATCATGGCTGGGCAGCTGAAACCTGGATTCAAACCCAGTTTTTCAGCAATTCCAGGTCCTAGATCTTTGTGGTATGTACCTCGTGCAGCCTGAGAACGTTAGCACTGGGAAGATAAAGGTGGTTGGGCTTGGTGATGGCCATACTACCCACGAGTGTGCTGTTTCTCTGGAACAACAGCTTTTTAAAGGATGTATGGATATCTTTTTACGTGACTTTATGTTTTAGTATTTTAATATATATATATTTTTTAGAATGCAATTCTTTGTTTCTGCTGTGCTGGTGGTGAGTCTAGCTTTTGTTACATAGCATTACAAATGGGATGGTTCACGTTAAAGATGCTTAATGGCACCATGCCTACTGATATAGCATGTGCTCAGGCAGTTATTTATTGACAATGCACGTGTGTACATGTATGGCTTTAGTTTCCACATTGATTTTCAGAAAGATTCACTTCGTCACACATACACACTCATGCATACACTTGTATTATCCGGTGAATTTAATTTCATATATGTAACTGCACCACAAAATGTAATCAGAATGTATGTTTCCTGCACTGTTCACCAACGTTTGAAATAATGTTTTTCCTTAATTTGGCTTTTTTGGAGAGAGAGAAAAAAAAGATGTATTTTAAGATAAGTCTAGATTACATGTTGAGTCTGCTGTGGTGTGTTATTATATGAAGGTTATAGAGTGCAAATCAATATTAATTTAGAACAGCACTAGAGCAGCACACTTCTTATAAATATTGATGCATTGTCTGGGGATTTGGTAAAATAATTAATGTGCTCATGGTTCCAGGAATTGAGCACCGGGAGGAAATGAAATAACATTATAACTATATATTTTTTGTCCAGCCACTCAATCTTTCAATGGCTTTCATTCGGTCACTCTGCAAGGCTTACCAGGTGCAAAGTATATGTTCGTATTGTGCTTTAGCGTGATTGAAATGTGAACGCTCTTGCAAATATGGCCCTTTCATCGGAAAGGCACAGTGCATTTTTGGATGTCCAATTAATGAAAAGTGCTCATTTATGCATCCATGTTTGAAATAAAAGTGGGGAAAGTTAAATTAAGTGTGATGGGAAACGAACGACATTGAACGTTTCGTTTGTTAATGTGGGAAATGTGCTGCATTGTGGTTAATTCCCTGAATAAAATATGAAACGTATTATTTTAGCTACTACATAAATATGAAATTTTCATAAAGGCTTTAATATGTAAAAAAAAATACTACTATTAGTAAGGTTTAAACATTTGGAAAAGTAATGAAGCATCATTAATGTCAGTGCTGAATAAAATTAAACATTCCCATTATACATGCAGCGAATATTCAATACTTATTATTTTGACTGATGTGAAAGCACGGGTGAAATGTGCAGCTTGAGTGCTACCCTCATCTCTGATGCAAATAGGTTACGTGTGACTGTGTGGTTGGTAGTGATTGTGGGGAGTGGTGGCACAACGGTTAGCGCGCTAGTCTGCACTATGAACCCAGTGACCCGAGTTCGATTCCCGCTCACGGCCAACACCAGTGACGATTATTCAAATCGGTCCTGGGCCTCCCCTAGGGTCGACTCAGCCTCAAATGAGTACCTGGTGTGATGTGTAAACATCGCCACTGGGGAGAAAAAGGTGGCCGGGCGTGGTTCTGGCCACCCACCACCTCGTGTGCCATGCCGGCCTTCATTGGTGCTTGCTAACAGCACTTGCCCCAACAGTCTGCTGAGGCTATATGGGGGATCTTTGTCTTCGGTAGTGATATGACAGTTGATCGCACACTTTGGGCATACCTTGATGCACGTTTGAGTTTTTTTTTCTTGAAAACATGAACTTACGGTGAGAAATCGCACATCGTAACCGAATCTTCCCATGAGGTGCCATTATATAACGCCTCTATAATGCGTTTCTAAGAGTAACAAAAAAATATCTGCAAGAAAAACCTCACGACAACCGAGATATGTTCATGCGGAAATGTGGATCATAATAACTCGGTGGATAATTAAAAGAAAATAAAAACTGTACACTCATTTACGAACCATAGGTGTTGAGGAGTGGAGGGGTGACTGGGAGGGAGAGGCAGTTGGAGCATTTGCCGCCCTCCTCTTGTGCAGTACAGACAGGACAGTCCAAAGGAGTACATGCAGAACAGTCCAAAGCGCGGTAGAGATTTATTTGCACTTTTATTTTAAGCGCGGTTGCAATTTACTTTTGCTCCGTCGGTCTTAGCCACTGAGGGCGTTGACAGGTTACTTTTTTTCCATTCCTGTTGCTGTTCTGACCCCCCCCCCCCACGTTCCGCTGTAATGTGGCACCGATGCCTACTTTATTGAGGGCGATATTGGCACGTAAAATTAAGATCGATGGGATTGATCGAGAGCGAACCGTATTTTGAACTAAGCGGCCTGGCCTGTAAATGAGTGTTGAGGCTGTGAATGGTGGCCGCCAAGGAGAACGCCCTGGAACAATATAAAAAGCGCTCACGGACAAACGACAACGTGAGGCCGTTTACGATTGATATTTGTATTATTTTTGTTCGCTGAAAATGTTTTTCATTGAGAAAAACAACAGAATATCGAAACAAAGCAGACATTAACTGAAAAAAAACGCACTAATTTCATGACGAACATAATAAGGGATCATCGTAAATTGAAGCAACGTATATCGGGGTAGACCTGTATTCATCGCCATTTTGTCAGTCCACTGTTGGATAACTGCCTCTGCAGGTTATTGGGGTCCATTTAAAAAAGACTTCACATTGTGTAGGGCAGGGTGGGTTGCTGAAGGGAATGGAGGCTCCAAGGCTGAGGCAGATGTCATTAAAATCACTGGACCCGTTGTGCTAACAACTATGCCACGACTCCACTCCGCAGTCCAAGTAGCCAAGGCTTCATTCACTCCTTGGCACATAAATCATCAGGTGCAGTCAGCATTTGAACTTAGTTTGGGGCCCCCATAAAGTGCCTCAGTTTGTAATGAGAATGTAGTGTGTAATGAGTTAGCATCAGCACCTGGGAGACAAAGGTGGCTGGGCATGATGCCAAGGCCACACTGCCATCCCCAAATGGGGCATCACGACCTTAAAGCCATGAATCTACAAGATCACCCCGCGGGGTATACAACTTACGTGTGAGAA
Organism: Lampetra fluviatilis; assembly: GCF_964198595.1. NCBI lineage: Eukaryota > Metazoa > Chordata > Hyperoartia > Petromyzontiformes > Petromyzontidae > Lampetra > Lampetra fluviatilis. The sequence continues at coordinate 7,441,581 of NC_136302.1, forward strand.
GAACAGTCTTGACGCGCGTGCATATGTGTCTGTGTGCCAACCTACGCTGTCTTGCAACTTGTGCTTATCAAAATGTTAACTAAAGCGCTGGCAAGCAGCTGTATATTGTAACGATTAAAGCCCAGATGCTTGAGAAGAAAAAAAATACCCGAATTGTTACATCTGCCTGAAGAGCATGGAGACGCGCAGCGAACATTGACCAATACGGTTGCTAAATCACCTGCTCGTGTTCGGAACCGTCGTTTATAATTGTACCATTCTCCCTTCGTGTCTCTGCAGCGTGCCCTTCGGGTACTTTCAAGGCGAGCACCGGACTGGGGTCCTGCCTGGCATGCCCGGCCAACAGCCGCACGCCGGGAGAGGCGTCCATGAGCTGTGTTTGCCGCAACGGGTACTACCGGGCAGACAAGGACCCCGCGGAGACACCCTGCACGAGTAAGAGGCACCCAGCGGTGGCAGGGCTGGCACAACGAGGGGGGGTGAGGGGGGGTGCAGGGGGGTCCTCAATCCAGTCGATTCACCAGTACGTTCGGAGTTTGTACCGACTTCAGAACGCAAGGTTATTGTATTGGCGCTGTGTTTCACATGCATTCTGCTGTCGTTTCGTAGTGGAGGGGATGGTGGGGGGAGTTTTTCAAACATGGTAAAAGTATAAAGCTAGCAGTGGTGTGTGAGAATAAGTAATTGCCAAGCTTACCTAATAATTAATCGACGTTGCAGCTAGTGATGAATCGACGACGCACTTTATCGCATGCTTACTGACCGGCGTTTTAAAACGTGCAACTCTCCGATTACGAGTCCGGTTTATTTCCATCAATTCGTTTTAACTAAACTCAAGAAATCACTTCCCTAGACATTGAGCAGCGCGTTTGGCCTCCACTCTTGCCATTGATATTGGAACGGTCAATTAGCACGGTCGGCTACATACGGTGCGAAAAAAGTTGAACACACATACATGCACGCACCCACTCACGCACCCACTCACTCACTCACGGTGGGCTACTTATGCTACAAAATAAATTCAACACACGTACGTATATATATATACACACGGACATTCAATCGAGCTTATACTCTTAGTTTTTTCGGGAAAGTCACGTTGGTAAAAAATTAAAGTAAAATTAATAAAATAAAATTATAAAAATCACGACGTTTCGGAGGCAACACAAGTCTCCGTCATCAGGTGGGACCGTCACAGCCAGATTTGCTGATACAGCAAATACGTTACAGCAAATCTGGCTGTGACGGTCCCACCTGATGACGGAGACCTGTGTTGCCTCCGGAACGTCGTGATTTTTATTATTTTATTTTATTAATTTTAATTTCATTTTTTACCTACGTGACTTTACCGAAAAAACTAAGAGCATCAATCCTTGCAGTCACGAAAGCTTCAAATCTAGAATTCAATCGAGCACCCGCCTCCTGCCCGCGTGCCTGCGTCGTCCTCCTCATCCCAGGCCCACCGTCCGCTCCGCGGGACGTGACGGCCGTAGTGAACAAGACGTCGCTCACCCTGGACTGGGCCCAGCCGCGTGACCTCGGCAGCCGAGACGACGTCCTCTACAACGTGGTGTGCCGCCGCTGCACGGACACGCGGCGCCTCAACTGCGGCCGCTGCCTGGAGCCCGTCGAGTTCGTGCCGCGGCAGCAGGGCCTCTCGGAGACGCGCGTCTTCATCAGCGGGCTGCTCGCTCACACGCCGTACACGTTCGAGATCCAGGCGGTGAACGGCGTGTCGGAGCGCAGCCCCTACCCGCCGCAGTCGGTCGCCGTCAACATCACCACCAACCAGGCCGGTGAGTAACGAGCGTGCGAGTGAATAGCGAGCGAGGGAGCGAGCGGCGCGCATGTCACGCCGTGCACGTACGCTGCCGACCACGGAAACACCCTCAGTTGGAGCTAAGAAGCTAAGCAGGCTTGAGCGTGGTTAGTGATTGAATCAGAATCTTTATTGAGATTGGAGGAATCCGATGAGTTTTGAAGCTCTTTTTCGCATGCGCATGCATGTTGAACTTCTTTCGCACAGTGCGTAGGCAACCGTGCTAATCGGAGGTGCGGGAGAAGGACAGAAACCAAAAAAAACTAAACCAACTGGATGCCCAGTAGGTTCACAGATGTCGAGATAGGAGGCCACCTAAGCACACCAGGTGTTTAGCGCCGCGACGTGTGGCCGGGTTTTACCACGTGTCGCTTCGGAACGACGTGCGACGGTTTCGCTTCCGGCATGCAGAACGGGACGTCGGACGTTGACACGTGCTAGACGGCACGTGTCAGAGCTCGACACACGTCAGCGAGATATGCGCCCACAGCTGCACAAACCAGCGCAGCAGCAGCAGTAGTAGTATCGGGTGTTGCAGGCTTAGGCTGCGAGGATGGTGCAGGGGATGGACGTATATAGCAATGGGTTTCCTTGAACATGCTTTGTAGGTTTCTTCAGGTGTTGTGGGTTTACTCCCTACATGTTAATCGAATTGGGTTGATTTCCAAATTGTTGTGAAAAGGAGTCTTGTGACACTGAAGATTTCCTCAATAAAGAAAGAGCATTAGTATAATTCCTCCTCTCTCTCCATGCAGCTTCCTCTCCCTATCCTCCCTCTGCCAGCTGTAGTTAAGGTGTTAAAGTACCGCATCTTTGTTGAGATAAGGAGATGCCAGTTGCCTCATGAATTTTTAAATGAAATTTAAGGGGCCGCGTAGGCTGCGGTATAGAAACACAAGCTAAAACTGCTTCATCACTGTCATTACTAACACTGTTTTACAACAACAAAAACGTTTCTTGCATATTAAGTGAATGTTTTAGGAATGCAGAAGCTTTCGAATGAGCAGTTAGATATTGAAAAGTTCCACGGTAGAAGTTCAAGACAGATTTTTTTTGGGAGGACATCATCTAGCAGTGGATTAATCATCGTTGATGATGATGGTGACGATATATATTTGCCCAGAAGCAAGCTTTTGCTGTGCAGATGTTGTAAAAATCCTAAACTTTTCACAAAAATCCTCAGCCAAACTACAAATACTTACAAACACGTCTGTCGTACCATTTGATCGCCCAGGGTGTTGCTGAAAAAAATAGCCAATGGATGTTAATTTCAACGGGCTCTCGCCAGGTAAAATATAGAGCGCTGAACAAATGGGACTGACGGTGAAGTGTTGGAATAAAATGCGGGCAACTTTATCTTTGAGAGGGCAGTTTTTGTACGGCAAATGGAAGATGTTGGGGGATACAGCGATACCTGTCGTCTCTTCAGCGGAGTTTAAAGAATTTAAACACTCAACAAGAGGGATTGATAGGAACTTAGCATAAGCTCCGGGTACACAGCTTGACCAGAGGGAAGTGTAATTTATTTATACTCTCATTTATTTATTCATTTATTAAACATTGGCAGGAGCAGTGGGGAAATGAAATTCTCATTTGCATGCCTATCCATGGGGAAAATCACTCGTTTCAGAGCAGTGGGCATGAGGCACAACAAGCCATCGTATGACAAGCTTAATGATATTACCTTAAATACAACAAGTTAAATTTCGATTTAAAGCTTTCGTGACTGCAGGGATTCATCTTCTTGGTTCTTTCGGTAAAAGTCACGTAGAAGGGAAATAATAAAATAATAAAAATAAAACATTATAAAAGAATTCTCACGACGTTTCGGCCACAATGCAAGCATTTGTCCTCGGGTGAAGAACAGGTATGTCGGAAAGACAGACCTGTTCTGTCTTTCCGACAGACCTGTTCTTCACCTGAGGATGGCTGCTTGCGTTGTGGCAAAAACGTCGTGAGAATTATTTTATTATGTTTTATTTTTAATATTTTATTATTTCCCTTCTACGTGACTTTACCGAAATAACCAAGAAGATACAACAAGTTGTTTGCTTCCAGTAACAATGGGTTGCTTTGTTCATATATATAATGAATGTGGGAGTGCTATGCTTTTATTCTCATGGGCATGTATTGTTCAGGGACTGAATTGATGGCATTCCCTGAATCGGCGGTGCATCCCAATCCAAAGCAGGAAGAAACGGTGCCCTAGGCTTGGAAAGGGGAGCGTGTGAAGGAGTTAGAGAGTTGAGGGGTCAGGCATTAGGCACAAAAGGCAGGATGTTATGGTACCATATGTACCCATCGTCATCATCATTATAAGCCGTGCTCATTCCACTGCTGGATAGGGGCCCTCCCCAAGGCGTTTGCCATCTCTCACGGTTCTGCGATGCAACAATCCGCCCATCTTCTTGGTTCTTTCGGTAAAGTCACGTAGAAGGGAAGTAATAAAATAATAAAAATAAAACATAATAAAACAATTCTCACGACGTTTCGGCTACAACGCAAGCAGCCGTCTTCAGGTGAAGAATGAGACACTGCCAAGCTTCACCTGAAGACGGCTGCTTGCGTTGTAGCCGAAACGTCGTGAGAATTGTTTTATCATCTTTTATTTTTATTATTTTATTACTTCCCTTCTACGTGACTTTACCGAAAGAACCAAGAAGATGAATCCCTGCAGTCACGAAAGCTTTAAATCGAAATCCGCCTATCGCCTGCACGCAAGCTGATTGCTTTGCTCCATCTCCTCTTCCGCCGCCGTCTCGGATGCGTGGAAAATCCTGGCTGCAACTCTGCCACTTCTCTCGATCGTCGGCGATCATCCCCTCGAGAGACACGTTCTAGCCCCAAGCCGGCTGACGTTTCTGAAGTTTGAATCATGTCTTTAACCTTGTGTTCTTCCTACGAGTGTCTCAATGTAATTTGGAGCCTCCTGCATCTCTCCTCGCTTCTTAGCACACCTTTTCATCTTTTGATGCAGCCAAGTACTGCGCCGGCCGAGATTAACTGATTTCCAACTGAAACGTTTGCGGTGCGTTGCAAACGTTTGAGTGGGAAATATTTATGAAGTGCACCACATGTCTTGTTTTACTGCCCTGAGCTAGTGATAGAATTACCACATTCCTATGGTTGGGAGAAAATCTTCCACAGGACAACCACTGTTGACTTCCCACCAAGTGGTGCTCATTTGATTTCACCCAGAGGGGTGAAGAGCTGAGTCTGCTCCGAACCGGAATTTGAACTCCCAACCTTCCAAGTGTAAGCAGCACACTGCACCACCCACCCACCCAACCCCATCCGAATAAACACTAATACAAAAATAAATTGTACAAACGCATGCCTCATGTAAGCCTGACCACCAGGGACCTTACCTTTTTAATAAGCTGATAATTGTAAACACTGACGACATTTTCAAAGAAGATACTGTACTCATTTGAAAGTTGATCTACGTTATTTATTTCCTCTCATTATGTTAATATTAGAATTAAATGAATACGGTTTTGAATTGCAGAACCTGTCAAAGTGCATTGTTTACTTCCCTGCACGTAATTTATCTGTGATGTTTTTAGATTTGGTGTCAAGATTACACGTTTGTGTGAGCACGTTTGATGTCGCACACGGGGAAAAAATGATTGGAAGAGTGTGTCTATGGTGATTGTTTATTTTTGACATTGTTTTCCCAAGTGGAATCCAATGAACATTTTCAAAAGGAAGTTAATGCGTCAACTCAACTATGATGAAGTTTCTGAAAATTAGAAACCTATTGGTAGCATTATACATTCACTGCATCACTGATGTCACAGCAATGTGCCGATTAAACATGATAAAAGTGCAAGCAAATTATACACATCCATGTTTGATCAAAACAAGCGCGTTTTAATTGCTGGAATTTATTTTTACCGTTCTGTGCTTTCCCAGTCCAAATGGTGCAAGTTATGTGCGATTGAGTTTCTCTCATGTCTGTAGCCAACCGATTATCACAGATGGCTATATACGGGGTAAAAGAAGATCAACATTAATTTTGATTTAAAGCTTTCGTGACTGCAGGGATTCATATTCTTGGCTCTTTTGGTAAAGTCACGTAGAAGGAAAACAATAAAATAATAAAAATATAAAAAATACCATTCTCACGACGTTTCAAATTTTCTTGCTGTGTTTTTCACACCTGATGATGATTGCTTGTGTTGCAGTCGAAAGGTCGTGAGAATTTTATTGCTTAATATTTTTATTATTTTATTGTTTCCCTTCTACGTGACTTTGCCGAAAGAACCAAGAATATAAAGATCAACATACATACATGAATGTAACCTGGCATTGTGTTTTCAAAATCAACTCTATTCGTTTCTGCAATGCCAAGTGGGGGCATGCCCCAGAGCATGTCAACCAAGGGGATGGAGCGATGAAAATCTACAGGCACTACGTGGATTAGTGGATTAGTGCATCTCATTCATTGCAGGATTGTTAGATATGATAATGGCATAGGGAGGGCTTTGTTCAGCAGTGGGTTGAACATGGCTGATGATGACAATAACCAAAACTATATTACTATTATAACTATTTTTTTAAACACATGTGCTTGCACACACATAGACAAAAGACTCCCCTGCATAGCCTTTACTAGGCTTTTGAGGCAAGTGCTGTTTGTGAGCACCTATGAAGGTCAGTACGGCACACGAGGTTGTAGATAGCCAACACCACGCCCAGCCGCCTCTGTCACCCAGTGTTGACCTTTAAACACCACGCCAGGTACATATCGATACACCTTTACACAATACCGCATATCTCACTACCTGAGATGGATGTATATTTCCTTGCAATCGCGCTCGGAACGAACAATTAAATCCGTAAACAGTTTGAGTGTAAGGTCAAATCTGCACAAGGTAAGTAAAACGATGGCATGGAAATTTGCAGCTTTTGAAGTAGTGTGATTAATCACATAGGGATGCCTCACTTAATTAGGATTCGGTTGAGCTGAGAAGAAAACTATGCATTTAGCTTAATGCAGGAATTAGTGCGAGGTTCTGTACTCGGCAGCCAGGTCAATTTAATTTGTGTAATGGACAGTGAAGAGGAGACCTCACGTTTGTCAATTGGGTGCATGTCATTAGATGATGTGTGTTTGTGTGCTGTTTTAGATATGGTAGGTTCCAATTAAAGTACAACTGTTCATATATCCTTACATGTAACCAATAGGATCTCAGACATGAGCTCCATGAATGTAAAATAATCAATTGCTTGATAAAAAAAAATCCCATTCCAATCACGTGTCCTTAATAATACAGGTATTGTAGCATGAGGCCATTTTTGGTAAAAGCGGTGATTAATTGGGACAACTTCGTATCATACTCTCTTTAATTTCCAACAAAGCATAGCAAACATTCCACGTGTTTTTTCTTTTCTTTTAAGTAATGAAAACATTGCTGGTGAATTAACCAAAGGCTTACACTCAGGGACCTTCAGAATGTGTTTGGACATAATGTCAATAGCAAACGGAAACCCGGATGCAACAGACTTAAAACCCATGTTCTGTTATGATTTATAGACAGAAGTAAGCCTTAAAATAATCTCATGGGTGGTATGACGTATTTTTTTTTCAAATGTCATTCGCAAAACTTTTTGACCTGCCGTCTGTGTATAATAGCTGTCAGACAAGTTGTTTGCAGTGCTTTTAAAGGTCAACAAAGGGTCACGGGGACTCGCTCTCGTTGTTGTCGTTTGCTGTTTTAAGTGCAAGTGCCCAGGATGGAACATTATGGGTTATTTGAACCCACCCCCTCCAATTTTATAGTTTGCTCAGCTGCAAGGGCCATTATCGAAGCATCGTATTTAAAAGTAAGGACTTACAGGTGTTAGGCAGGAATGTTGAGCTGTTTTGATCCTTCACGCTGCGTGAATTTTTACCCCCCCCCCCCCCCCCCGAGTGAAATAGCTGTGTTCGCGAAAATCCAGTCGTGGTTATTGCAGAGCCGATGAGCAAAGCACGCACGACAGAGGGGAGCTTCTCTAATCCACGAAACCGCGACTTTGACAATCTCAAATCGTGCATCTGGACCGTTCGTACCAATGTCGTCAGTGACATCAGATCCGTTTTTTTTTAACACACGTACGAATGCGTTTATCCTTCAGTTCATTTATTCATGAAATTATCGAGTCAGCCTTGCGAAGGAAAATCAGTCAGATGTCACAAGTGAGTCGGGTATTTGCGTGGTATGGCTGCATTTTTGTGATAATTGCATAAATGATAATTGCACAATAATGGATTCGGCACCCCTCCCCCGCGTCATGTTTTGGATTTCCGCTCGCTTTAAATAATGTAGTGATTGCAATGCATATTGGAAGTGCACCTCTGCAAATCGAATGTTCCATTGAAAATGCGTCCAACATAGATAGACCCTAACCAAAAAATGATGCACGGAACAAACAAAAAATATGAATTCGACCAAGGGAGAGGAAGTAATTCATGTCCGACAAGAAACGGGCGCCGCATCGATTTCCATGAATTATTGACAGGCTTTTGTACAGATGGATGTACCAATGCAATTATTTACAAAAGTACCCTATGGAATTTGCAATGAACTGCTGCACTATCGACATCGTAATTGATTTTACCACAGCTGAATTGGGCCGTATGACATTTGTGCATTTGAAGACCTTCACTTGGCCGATGAATCTCATTTGTCACTGAACTGGCTTTTCGTCCCATCTGCATCACCCAATTCTGTCCACCTGTTCATCCATCACGGTTCCATCCACACGTGCCACTACCGAGACACGTAAAACCCAGTTAGTGATAAATGAGCATCGCAATGATGTTGGTGGGTCTTTTTTTTTTTGCACAGATGGCCTCCGGCTTCCCAGGTGATGGTGTTTGTTTTCGACGAGAAGCTTCTGTTCTTGGGAACGGTGGTTGTTTTCGCAGCTGGGACGCACACTCATAGCGTGGGCTCGGTGTACTTGAAATGGCCGAAGCCAACGTCGCACCAGAAGAGAGCTTTGGAGTTGAGGATTATCAGAGACTCTCACTAGTTTTGTTGCTGGGAGGCTCGGAGAAGTATACTTACGAACTCGTTGAAACCTCTCGTGAGTCTGTATTGGCAGCTGAAAGAGCTCTGCAGACTTTTTGGGCAGGGGGAGAGGGGGGAGGGGCGACGGGCTTTCTCGGTAAAAAATAAAAATTGCACGCGAGTCTTCAAAAAGTTTGTGTCGTATAACTAAAGCAGTGATTATGCGAACCTAATCATTGTGATTAAGATTCAATCAGACTGCAGTTACTATTTTAATATGGCTTAATACATATAACTTTAATGAGTGTGAGCGTAATGTTTATTAATTACGTTTTGTATATTAAGGTAAGGTAAATGAAGCCAGTGTTATTAATATAATTAACAAAATACCCAATCTCTTCCGCATAAAAACCCGCAATCATTATAAATCTCCCTGTTGCATATTTGTCATTCCTGATTACATGTCGCTTGAATGTGAGACGGCTGTTAAGTCTTTAGCTATTATTTAATATGTAGCAGTGTTTTATTCATTCGTAATTGGGTCTGTGATGCAATTAACTTCCTTTGTTGAGCCCTCATTCAAATGTATTTTAGGACGAGTCAGATAATCTTGACCCCCGACTCTACTTTTGGGCACAACATTGAAATGGAACGCATCTCCATTAATTTACAGTGTGTCTGGCAAATTGATTTTAGTTTCTGCCAATGTTGTGACAACTGCACATGCAGTGGCAATTTAAATATTATGCCTGGGCTCACATTAACACTCCCTCAGCCCCATTAGTGATGGCTGGAAGAGTTGTGTTTCATTACTCAAAATTTCTCAGTTTAGTGCAGGATTCCGACATGCCCCACGTGTGCATCTGTGCAATAATATCAGTCGAATCAAACAAACAGTCATCATTAAAAATGTAAAGGTGTCAGCAGTTATGAGACTGCACGTATATATGGCTGCGAGGAAAAATACGAATGGATTACAATCGTTCTGTACATCCAAACAGGTTATGCAAGCTCATTAAATAATTGCTTGTTTAGTCTTGCAAATTTAGCCAAGGGTGTTATTTCAAAGTCGTGATATGAACCTTTATTTTTCATTCAAAGTAAAGTAGAATAACGTAAACGAAAATGGGGAGGTTCTCCGCTTTTCTGGGGGGAAAATAAATAACCCGTCACCATGAATACATTTGTTATTTCTTTGCTGATGGCACGTACTATTATGCTGTATGGCCATTAATATACACACAGGCAGGTTTTAGTATTATGAATGGATGATTGTAATATTAATCCGTATTAATGTCCAGAGGCGGTTGGAATATAAATGCGAGCTCGGCAATGAAGCATTGCCCTTGCTTAATAACGCCGTTGGGTCGTGCCACAAATCCCGATTTCGTTCTTCAGAGAGAGAGAGAGAGAGGCCGGAGGTCCATTGGCACCTCTGCAGATTGCACCTCTTTTGGTGGGGGAGGGTTTAACGGGAGCAGGGGGGGGGGAACATTAAAGGTAGACTCGGCAATACTGTAACTCATCACGCTTACATTTAATGATGCGTGACTATCTAGAAATCCGCTGTGTGGGCTCAGCCTGCTTGTGCACAAACTGCCGAGCTATCGAGATACATTATGAAAAGCAATATTCCTTCGTGGAGCAGCACTTTTAGAGTCTGGTTAATGCCAGAGCGAGGCAGCTCCGTCTGATTGAGATGGAAAATAGGGGCATTCGTCTAATCTCATGCCGTCTTACAGCATTGGAGGATAAATCACGCACGTAGTGTGAACCCCTCGCCCAAAGTCATCTCGTCTGCATGATTTCTGCGACCAATTTATTTATTTATTCGAGGGCAAAATTGCTCATCGCTGGCTATGCTCTAAGATATTTCTTGGTCCCTGCCGCAGGTGGGGGTTGTCTGCCCGTGTAAGATTGATGCAAAGATTGCCGTGGAAATTTCAAGGGTTTGGAAACATTGGCGAAATCGGATAGCGCAAGCAAGTGCCTCCAATTGGCATATTCCGCGTCAAATTTGTGCAGAAATCTCAGATTGTATATATATTCTTAGGTTTTTTTCGGTAAAGTCACGTAGGTAAAACATTAATTGTGATTTTTATTTTATATTATTTTATTTTACTTTTTTTTTATTTTAATGTTTTACCTACGTGACTTTACTGAAAAAACCTAAGAATATGAATCCTTGCAGTCACGAAAGCTTCAAATCTAGAATTGTATATATAGTTTTAAACCTGTGGAAACATTCCCAATACATTCTTATTTTAAGTGTAGCCATCGTATGCATTGTTTCAACTCATCTTTAAAATAATGTGGGACACGTGTCTTTCGTCTACTGAATCACACATGCACATTTAGCGATGTTCGTGTATAATTAAGTTCTTATTGTAGATTTGTGAAATTCTCACAGTTCGTAGCGGAGTAGAAACTCCATTAAAATTTATGACTGAACACATTGTGTCTATACTGGTGTCAATTACGATACATGCCCTCTGTATGTACCTGAATTGATTGTTCGATAAAATACTTTCGGGAAAAAATCTAAAAGAGAAAAAAAAATCCATGGACAATGCCTATGTAATACACTTCAATGGCGATTTTGACGAATCCAGCCATTAAGCTGGATTCATAATTCACTCGCATTAGAATCCCATTTTATTACATGAATCTTCCGTGGCAAAATTCTTGTTAGAGCCCCATTCTGTTGAACGGATAGTCTAGCATGGCAATCTCACACACAACAATCACTTTTCCTGCAATAATCCAGGGGTGGAATTGTATGAATCAAATACAATTCCTTCAGGAATTTCCCATCTGAAGCGTATTGTGGGTGTAGCATTTGCTCACTAGGTGAGCACACTGCATCATAAACCCGGCCACCTGGTTTTGTTACCCGGCAACGGCTATCATTGGCGAGTAACATCTGAACTAGTTGAAGCGGGGGCCCCCCTTTCACCGACCAGCACTGACCAGCATCGTAAAGTAATGGTCAAATTACACCGGTAACCAAACGAGTGTGCGTAGGCCTTAATTCGGCAGTGTATTTACTAAGTGCTCTACATTATTGCTATTACTCTTTGCTTTAAAACATAATTGCGCTAATTTTTGCACGTCCATTATGGAAGCAACAGCCAAAACCAAGTGGAAATCAAACAAACAAATTGCCTCAGCAGTGCAAATTAGACAACAATCCAAAATGAAATATTTTAAATAAATTATCTCGTATCTCAAGCAGTACATTCATCATTCTCCTTCAGCAGAGTCCAACGCATTCCAGTGAAGATCTATGATGATAATTTAAAATGTACTTCTTTAGTCGTTCATAGTGTAAAAACAATAATTTGTTGAGGGATAGATAACAACATATTTAAGAATAAAATAACGCTAGTTTCACTGTGCATGCTTTCAGTGTGTTAATTCCCATATTATGTTGGCTGACATTTGTACACATTCAAAGCATGTATGAATGAAAAAGAAGGAAGCACACAGGCTAGTCTGCCGAAACATTGTCTTGTTGACTTTTCGTTTCTTACTTAGTATTTATTTTATTTTATACATATATTTATATCAAATGTCAAGTGTTTCCATCATATGTCAGCCAGTTGCATACAAATCTTACTCGGGTCCTTCAGGTGACTGACAGAACTGGGCTACCACAGCGAAGTTGATGGTCTGCTCTTTCAAGCGATAGCTTTTTTTTCTTTCCCGGAGAACCTGTAACATTGGCGGCGCACTCGGATGATAAGGGGTGGCATCGGTGGAGGAGCAGATGGCGTCAGAAAGAAGTAACAACAACAACAACAAAGAACTACTTACTTGCACGTGGACAATAGAGAGATACCAAATTTGCATTCCGCTCCCCTTGTGCTCCAGATGCCTGGTCGATATCCATTGAAGCACAAGTAACGGATTCACAGGCAATCGTACGTCTCAATTACGGTGCAATCAATCCGTGCGCTTGTCCTAGCCGGCCATGCGAGCACATTTTCATTAAGACAAAATACCAGTGCTGGCCTGTGATGAATGGAGCGCATTAGTGGATCGGGCAGCTGGGAAAATTGTAAATTGCGGTGTGAAGCGAAAAGGTAGGAATTAACATAGCTTACTGTAACTTTCTACAGCCAATCTGTCAAATTCACCCACGTGCAAATTCTAATCAACAACCTGCCGGGTGATGTGATATGTGGACAATGTAGCCAGTGTCATGGACGTCGGATGTTGCAGAAAAGTTAAAAAGTTTTGAATAAAATAATTTAAAAAAAATCGACAATGTCAATACATCCGGTGGAACATTTTCCTTAACGCTACAAGAGGTGGGGGCTTGGGGAGGTCTTAATCCAGTGATGGACTGACCATGGCTGATGAGTACGTGGTGATAGCAGGTGAATAATATATAGTATATTTGAGTTGAGCATTTGACAATTGAATTGTATCTTTTGAACACATTCGTAAAAAAAAATGTTTGTCTGTATACGAAAACACTTCGTGGCACACACAAACGTTCTAAAACAGACTTCTGTTTAAACGCATACCATCTGTTACATCGTCACGCATATTCACCAAGACTTCAGGCTGTAAGTAATTACTATTTTTTTTTCGTTTAAGGTTCTTGAAAAACATTCTTAATTTAATTTGTCCAGTTGACCTAATGATGGATTGTGCACTGCAAAACGTTCTGGCTAAAGAATTTCACCCTGACGTGTCCCAGTGCATTCAAACATCCCGAGTACCACTTGGGATTTCTTCACCACATGCAAATCTCTCAACCCATGGGGCACAGAGTGGAGGAAGGAAGATTTTCCATTGAAAAATCCCACCAGGATATTTAGAAACATGTACTTTCCTGCTTTCCATTATGCATACACTTGTTGATTTAACATACGCTAAAGTAATAATGTTCAGTTTGTTGGAATTAATAGCCTAAAATGTGTGCAGAGTGTGATTACATGAATGTTCTTTCCATTCGAGTTTTCATGTAGGTGAGACCCAAATGAGATTCATTAAACCTGTTGTTGAAGTGACCTTTGAACAGGTGTTTGTGAAGGTTATTACACATTAATTATAAATATAGTAAGCGGCCCAAACATTCAATGGTTAAATCCTTTCTGAGTGTTATGACAGGAACTTTAGCGTGACCGAAGATGTTTGGTAAAGCCACGGCCGAAACATCAGTTTTAAGAAGTCAAAATCAGAAACTTTATTTAGACTCGAGGAATCCGATGAGCTATAAAGCTCTTTTTCACAGATCTCCAGGAGGGGCGGGTCAACAAGTTACCACAACAAAGAATAAACCATCGACAACATATTAACAACAACCGCCATTCACCACGACGTGGCAGTGACGTCACCACGACACTTGTGCCAGGCTGTGTGCACTTAAAGGCCATCGACAAGTCCATTATGTCACTAACACATAGGCAGCTCATAGATCATCTATTAAATCAATAATATTTAGTGATACTGCATTGGCAGTAGTGCACATTCATAAATGACAACAACAACAAAAACAACTCAGCATGTTGATCAATAACACTGTGGGCTTAAAAACATGAAAATGGCCCTTCTTCATGACGAATATATAAATGAGGCCAGATAGACAAGAGTGGATACGAGTTGGAGACTGCCCTTTCGACAACGGTGGAATGTATTACCCAGGCCTCATGGTGCATAGTGCGGCCTCCAACTCGCAGGGCCATTACCCACAATGTTGCTTATTAAAGATGGTTCTTTCAGGGCAGTGTTTTTGATGAATGTGTCGATTTGTTTTAGCGATTTAATCAGGCGGGTAACGATGCCATTGAAAGCAATGGCACACTATCAGAAACGCATTGGTTTTTCCTTTTGCTGGTGGATAGTCCACAGAAGGCTTTGTTGTGCTAGTTTATTGAGTTTTTTGCAGTATGAAGCAGCTTTGGCAATATTTGCTTTAAACAACGGCAAAGCTCTTTTATGTTCGCCACAATTGAGGTGTCTTCCAGCACCGCCGGATAGAAAATCTCTCTCGTGTTATTGTTAAAAATCCTAAATCTCGACGTCTGCCTGGGTAGCAACAGCAGACCGCGGGACCTATTGTCGTCTCCGAAATTAGGGAATTAAGCGCACAGCAAGAGCGAGTACCAGGTTAAAATATAAAACAAACTTTAGCAGTTGCGTAGAAATCCACTGCGTAGTTGTTAACACGCTTCGCTACATTTTCATGAATAGAAGTTGTACCACTAATTAAGGACGCTGAGTGTAGTTGGCGTATACACCTGGTTTGGTGATTGCTCAGGTTGGCTGAGACGAAAATCAGGATCTGGTGTTGTAGCGTGTCAATGTCACCGGGCCGGTGTATGCCGAGGGCAGGGATGAAAGTTAACAGTGCCAACCACAATGAGCGTCGTCAAAGAGCACTCGTCTCGAGCAATAAAACAAACAGCAATGGTGATAGCGCATTGGCACGGTGGTGCAGGAACACAAACACTGAAAACTCAGCACGTTCATCATTAACACTGCCCGAAAGTGTGGGGGGGGGGGGGGTACGACTTTTCAAGAAATGACACTTCTTTATGCGATGTTGAAGGGCCATTGTACTTTTACATATTTTATATGATGCATTTCTTCTTCAGGGCATTGTCAATTGACAAATATATTGAGTTTTTTTATTTAGTTTTTGCGCCAAAAAAGGAATCTTGACTGGCAAGTAAAAGCAGTAGCCAAATTGAGAGCAGCAACATCCAATAAACTAGAGCGCTTAGCGCTTAGCTGTAAACGCAGAGTCCCTGGGTTCGAATTCGGATGACAACCCTCGATTAAATTATGTTCTCAGATGTATGCAGTCAATGGTCTTCGCCAAGTTATCAATAACTGCACGAAACAAACCACCCCAGTCAAATGTGCCTTTTCCAACTCAAATTCGGTTTATTCCAGCGCTGAGGATGAAACAAGGATTTGGGCTTGATTGTTACATGACGGATGGATATCCCTTCTCGGGCGTGTAAGAACACGCATCTGTGAGTGTGGATAAGTAGTCCTGAGTCACCATTTTGTATGAATATTGCATTGCTTTGCGTGGGAGTTGCGAATATAAACGTCCTCCTATAACTCCGTGACACCAATGACACACTTGCAATATAATCGACGAAAAAGAATTGGATACGCATCAGAAAAGAAAGGTCGATTGTTATTTTGACCTGGACCACCGTTCTTTCAACGAGCACGAAGAGATCTGATTATGCTATAGAGACTGCCCTCTTAAATAATTGTTATAATGTGGATTCCGTGAATTTGTTTGTGAGCAAGAAACATGTTTTTTGTTTGGCTCTGTCTTAGCTTCTCACCTTTCCAGCAACAGCAATGCCAGATACACATGTATAATGGCATGGTCCTGTTTCAAGGTGATAGACTAATCCAGCTCTCTGAATTGTTTTCAGGCTGTACCACTGTTGCAGCCCCACCGCAAAACAACCTTTGTAGTGGGAAATTACTCATTTGTATACCATAGCATGATGCTGCTGATAACGCCCAGAAGGATGATACTGGTCTAGAGTCCGTGTGCTTTAACACATTCTGCTGAATAACATTGGCCTGAAAGACCAGCAATTGGCTGATGTCTAAAACATTGTAATTACACGTGGGGGAGACGGAGCAGAGGTCTGTGTACCTGTGTCAATACATTAATCGTGGTCGTTTTGTTACCTGTTCTGAATGTTTCAGGATCCAACCTGCTGCCATTAGACAATAGCCTAATGCTCCTTTAGGAAAATATTAACATTTGCGCACGCACGCGCGTGTGTGTGCGTGCACGCGCGTGCGCGCACACACTCCCATCACAAAACAACATTTGCCTAATCCAGCTTACGCACCACTCCGCAAGCAGTGTTCACCTTGCCGACACATGCAGAGGTTGCACCTCGTGCGCAGAGAAGCGGCAGTTGCGAACCAAAGACGAGCTAAGCTCCCTTCCCTGTGGGCATGCGAGGGATGCGAGAGGCTCTGTCGGGGACTTGAGGGATGGTGGAGGGGGGGGGGTGCATTTTGTGTGTGTGTGCCTGTGTGGGTGGGTTGGAGGGGGAGCGGTGGCGCAGCGGTTAGCGCGTTGTGCTACGGACCTGGCGACCCGAGTTCGATTCCCGCTCCACGGTCTACATCAGTGATAACTATCTGAACTGGTTGTGGGCCTCCCCTAGGTCGACTCGGCCTCAAATGAGTACCTGGGTGCAGTGTATCAACATCGCCACTCGGGAGACAAAGGTGGTTGGGCTCGGCGCTGGCCACCCACCCGCCTCCCCCTGTGTGCCGTGCCGGCCTTCAGAGGTGTTCGCAAACAGCACTTGCCCCACTGGTCTGTAAAAGCTATAGGGGGAAGCTTTGTCATTGTCTTTGGGGTGGAGGGTGGGGAGTTGAGCCAGTGAGGTATGGTGCAGCATTCAGTAGCTCTTCATCGGACACGGCCAAAGAAATTCACAGCATAAAAAGACAAAAATGCTATTTTGCAATTCCAGTGTTGGGTGAGGAATGTTGCATGGAGCTGAGTAAATTGACGTTTCTCTTGCAAAGTGTAAAATAGGTCTATTTCTTGCTATCCCTTTTCTATTTTTTATGTCCCCCCCCCCCTTCTCATCTAATTCCTTTCTCCGAAGTCGCTATGGACACAGTGGTGCTTGAAAGCGTGCAGTCTGTTGCCACATCTGTCCGCATGATGATCTGAGATCAGTGCAATTTAAGTGGTATTGAGGGACCCTATAAAAATACAAGGATGCGGTTTTGTAATGCCGAGCCGTAGCTTCTTTTTTTCCGATCGCTTTTTATAGCAGAAAGATTAAGCTAAAAAAGACCACACGCACACACGCGTTGTCTCAGAAGACAATGTGTTGGAAGCACGAAAAAATACGTTTCATATGTACACCATATGTCTTATGGTGAAAAATCAGCTATGAACGGGTGTGTGTGGAGAGCGGTTGGTGCATTGTTTAGCACAACACCGCTCCGTGATACAAACCTCGTGAATTGAATTTCGATTTAAAGCTTTCGTGACTGCAGGGATTCATCTTCTTGGTTTTTTCGGTAAAGTCACGTAGAATGGAAATAATAAATAATAAAAATAAAACATAATCAAATCATTCTCACGATGTTTCGGCCACAACGCAAGCAGCCGTCCTCAGGTGGAGAACAGGTCTATCAAGGCGCTCTTCCCCCCTCCATCCCAGCTTAAATAGTCGCTCCAAGCCTGGGGTGTGTCATTCAGACTGTCTTCTCGACACGTGTGGATACGCACGTGACTGTACCGAAAGAACCAAGAAGACTCATGAATTGAGTTGAATTTTATTTCGTCTGCATGTGCGTGCATGCAGATTAATCGAGATATATTTAATTAAAATGTATATATAGAGTAAACCACAATCCATTGTATGCATACATTGATAATTATTCATGAGGCAAGTTAGAATGTGGGTACACGTGTGGATACGCACGGTAGGTGATTCAGCGTTGCTTGATCTAAATCGGCAAGCAGCACAGGCAGCATCAATCTGTGTTTGTTTGGAGAAATACACCGGGGAAGAAGTAACACGAGTATCGGGGCTGCAAATAATTTTGGTAGGTTCAATTTTAATGACTTTTAAATATTACATGAATGTTATATTAAAAAGTGCGTGTTTATTTTAAGAGCACGGAGCACGCGTGCGTTTCTCTCGCACTGAGTGGACAATATTCTAACGCACCTCCAAAGAAAATGACGCACTTATTATGGACAATTATATAGAAATTAGTGTAATTACATGGTAACTACACATTAATTATATGGTAAATGCCCACTTAAAATGGAGTGTTCCAAATTGTACGCAGACTTTTACAAATCGGAAAACAGAAAAACCTACTTATTAATGAATTGCATTGACACACACATACTTTACAGCTTGATGGGAAATAATTCAATTGCCGCTAACTCTGGTGAATGTTTCTAACTTTGTGTGTTAGATATTTACACATGTTACATTTACAAGAACGCACAAAGTCAGAGATGACCAGAATCATTCATTTCGTGTCATTCATATATTCGCACTGCTCGAGATTTTATCTCGTCGTATCGTAGAATGCATCGACAAACAATGGTAATCAGGTACAGGTGCAGCGCTGCAATAACTTACTCAAGCCACTGGAAGGGCCTCCACTAAAGGGAGCTCTATTGAGCCCTTCCAGAGATTTTTTTTGGCCTGCTCTTCCATGCTGATCAGGCATCTTTGGAAGAGCTGGGAGTACCCGCAAACACTTTTCCCCGCCACACGCAACCTGCTGTACTCATTTGTCCTGCTGGACCGAGAGAGGGGAAGGAGAGGAGTGTTTGTCATAAAGTTACACGATTGTGTCATCTGCGCTGGGAGCTAGGTTCGAACCGGCCACCTCTGCGCTGCAAGTCAGGTGTGCTAACCGTTACGCCACGGTGGCAGCATCTCTCAGCTGACATAAATGCAGCATTACATAGGACACTTTACACGGCTGTAAAGTGAAATTAAAATACACGTCATAGAGCGTGTTAAAATCCTAAAACTGGCAGGCAATTCAACATGTGACCCAGATTAGTTAGAGACAGTTCAAAATAATAATAATAATACCTTCATTATGAGGAAGCATTATTTATTTTAAATCCGAGCTCAACATGTTTTTCACACCTCTCCGCCATAATTTTCATCACTTGAGTTGATGAAAGCATGTTAGCAATCGTCAAACCCACTGTCACTTCTGCTGCATAGGTTGAAATAACCTCTGTAGCAGATAGGTGACTGAATGGATAGATTTACACGTGGATAACTTCATGCATTGAGATATCACTTTTTGTCTTAAATATATCATAGTTCATAATGTGTCCATGAGCGTATTATGATTATTTTGGGTATGCAACATTTTGATATGCCTTGTGTTCGCTACATCTGCTATCGCTTATTTTAAATCCAATGGAAATTAACCACGGTGAGCTGCATAAGTCCCTTCAAACAAGTTCACGAAATAAAATGAAGATATTTTTGGAGGGGTAAAACTGAAAATACATCGGAGAGTATACATACATATACACCTAGGGCAATTATTGAAACTGGTCTTGGATTTAAATGATGAAATAAAGAGATGCGTGAGAACAGGTTGGAGTACCTTTTTAAAAGTGAATTCGTATAATGAAATGCAAATACCAATGAACCTACAAAAAAAAATTTAGGCAGTGCACATTACGTGTTATGGTACCTGGATCTGAAACAAGGCCATTGAAATGTATGGAAAGTAGTACAGAGAGGATTGGAGACAAAATGTTAATTAGAGACCTTACATTGACTGATTAGACAAGTGAATAAGTGGGCTTAGGCATGACACATTGCTAGTGGGGATGATGGCCGATAGTTGATACTGATGGTGGAATTCCAGCCAAATGTTTTCTACCTATTTGGATTTCGATTTAAAGCTTTCGTGACTGCAGGGATTCATCTTCTTGGTTCTTTCGGTAAAGTCACGTAGAATGGAAATAATAAAATTTTCAGACTGAGGACGGCTGCTTGCGTTGTGGTCGAAACCTCGTGAGAATTATTTTATTATGTTTTATTTTTATTTTATTTTATTATTTCCATTCTACGTGACTTTACCGAATGAACCAAGAAGATGAATACCTATTTGGAGTTTGCGTGCCTCTCTCCCTGTGGTGGTCGCTTGGATTTTTCTCCGAGTCCTCCGGCTTTTCCCTCCACATCTAGAAACATGCATTTTAGAGTACTTGGCCGCGAAAAATGTCCAAGTGATACGCCACGATGTTGAGCTACACTGTTACATCCAGCGTGACCAATGCGTCTGTGGGGTGTGTTTAGGAGGCTCCAGTAGCACTTTCATAGCAGCCATAGCTGGCACAACATTAGTCCGTAGGTGGCCTGTGAGATTGGCTGAGAACTCTGACCCCCTTTCGGTTTCCGGGGAAACACATCTGACCCCTCAAACCCCCTGTCCAAGTTGTCCCACGCGCATCGAATGGGCCTGAGCCCTGGCTGAGTGTAATGGGGTTCTAGAATTAGAAAAGCGATTGGAAACCTGAGCAAAGCTGGTAAATTAAAGGTGGGATGGAAACGGACTGCCTGTAGATTTGCTGGGCTGGGAAATGAGAATTTTCAAGGTTAGACCTTCAACCTTTGAGAGAGAACTGTTTGCTTTAGGTTGATGTCTGTCATCCGAAATTCACCTTGTGGTGCATTTTTTTTCAAATGGCAATTATTTCTCGTAATGTCTTAGCTTTATGAACTGAGGCTGGTTTCATTATGTTGCTGTTGTAATTGTGTACAAATATCGTCCATGAGCCCATACCAGATATTTCACTTATCAGTACCCCCTAACGTGGCATGACTTCAGCGGTTTGAATAACAGTGAATAATGTAGTAACCACGTGAAATGAGTGTGCCATCAACAATTCGCTCTCATTAGCTGTGTTAATGAATCTGAACTCATCATATTTAGCTACCTTAGGTGGTACCAAGTTTTTTCCATGGCCAATTTACTAATAGAAGGTAGAATGTCAAACCCTGCTCATTGTTTCAGACATGGCCAGCTGTTATAATCATAAACCAAGCCACATTTTTAAAAGTAAAGTCAGGATACAATGGGTCAGGTTGTCTTCACCTGTATGTGACTTGTTGCAATAGTGTCACGAACATAACAGAAATGGGCGTAAACATTTGCAATTATAAAAGAGATTCAATTAATAATGTCCTTGTTCAAGCTCCGTCCTATTTCTGAGTTGCAGTGAAATCGCAGTCATGGTGTGGTCTGCCGGTGTGTTTCCAGTGTTTCCAGCCACACGTGTGTCCAAAAAGCCCCACCGTGTCTGCCCTCTGGCAGCAATCCCCAGTAATCCCTCGCTTATCGGAGCCACACAAAAACGGAGGGCTTTGGTTGGATCTTTGCGCTGAGCTTACAGGGTATCCCTCCATCCCCCTTTCGCATTATCCATCGTCAATCCCACAATCATGCTCCGTAAAGGACGCCTCGTCATGAATCGATCTATAGTGCCTTATTTATGCTTTTCATTTAAATGATGACCGTCATTGTATTGAAATGTTATTTAGAAGACACCCGCGCTTGTGGTACTTTGACATCCAAGCTGCAAAGGACAAGTGTTGTCTAAATTCAGGTTTGAAATGTTAATGAATGTGTATACTGCACAGCTAGAACAGAGGTGGTGATGAGCTTTGAATTAGTTGGTGATCGTTTTTCATGATCTGTTTTTTACTGATACATTTAAAATATCGAAAAACAGCAATTGCACAAATATGTTATGAAAAATGTGTCTTTGTTCCCTATCATGTCAGATGTTATGCATGCGTTGTGAAAATATTTAAAACATTTCAACATTGTCGAGGTTTCTTTCAAGGTCACGTGTTTATATCTGGCATTTTACTTCAGTGTTGTCTCTACAATGCATCACAACGCGAGTGCTTTTATGATCTTTAAAGAGTAATAGAATCTGAAAAGCCAAGGAACCAGCTGCATGTGAGAAACCAAATTGCAATGGGTGACCCTGCCTACCGCTAAAGGTGCAGCTTGGTAAAAACAGCATTTTATTGTATTTATCGTCACACTTTTGTCCCAGTTAAATTACGAGAGGAATTCATTTCCATTCAGAATCTTTGTAAACTATCAGTGTACCACCCTGTGTCAGAGCACAATCCTTCGAAGGTGACATCAGACAACCATATAAGTGGTTGCTTCAATCGGGCCTCTCTATTCACACACTCGGGGTAATAATACCTTTTTCACATCCTCAAAATGTCGTACACCATTTATAACCTGTTTTAAATCTCAGGGCTAGAATGGGCGAAAGTGGAGTTTGGCTCCACTGTGCCGTCGCTGATGATCGCTATACTTGGAATACCACGGTTCAATCAAAGGTGCCTACCCTGACTTAAACTGATGAGCCTCAAAGCTTTAGAGCTCTGACATGGAATTAACCACCTGAGACACCCAGGATTGTTCAAGATTCAGGAAAATGAACACACATGCATGCTAATGAATTAAATTGTTTGCTACTTAATTTTTTGTAACTTTTCACAATTGTGAAATTGTTTTGTTGTTGCTGAAAGCAAATGCAATTTCATCTTGCAAACTGCTTCATAAAAGGGACCTATATAAATACAAAAGTATTTGATGCTGTTCGACTTCTATTGCAATGCCTCTTTAAACTATATCTAGCTCTAGGGACAGGAATTCTAAAGCGTAGCCTTTCCTTGCCAAGTAAATTGCTTTTCATTGATTGAGACAGATCTAAGCATTCGTATTTTGAACAATATTTTCCGCCCACCGTGTATCAAGTAGCCACTTCTCTGGCAAGTTTCACAGTGTATTAGATGTGAAATTTATTAATCATTTGAGCTACCAAAAATGTCACCTACGCCTGAAACAAAAATCACGATGTTTAATATTTAATTGGGAATGCCGCAAGCAATTAAACCAGCCTAAACACCTATTTTCCAATGCTGATGTGAAATAAAAAAATATTTGTCCACTATTATGCGATGCAAAAAATACGATTCAAAGTAAAGGATATATATTGTTTGGAAATATTTTAAATGCACCCAACGTTGAAATTTAAAATCTTTGTTGATCCAACGATACTTTTTTCTTTACTTTGAACAAGAAAACTTTATTGGAGATTGCAGTAATGCCCCAGTAGCCTACGTCTCTCAGTCACATTGTCACCGATAACCCCCACAGCGAGTGAGGGGAATAATTTAAGAAAAGAACACAAAGCCAAGGTGAACTTCTGATTTTGTAAAAAAAATGTGCCAGTTACACATTCTCGGGCTGTTTGAATTCACAGGGCTACAGAGAAGTAATCACACGTCAACTGAACATTGAGGTCTCATGAAAATGCAATTCCAAATTTGAATAATTATAATTCTAGGTGTTTTTTGACTATAAATTATATCTGTGTGTGTGTGCACGTTGTATATAAAACATCACATTTCATCTCGACATGGGAAAAAAACACAGCGAGATAAGTTTTAAATTGCGTTGCTTACCTACATTGACTAAATTATTTATGAAAGGACAATGAGAATAGTGTGAAAGTCACGTACACATCCACGTTTTATCATCGACAAACAATGTTTTCTGGTCTGGGGCTATCAGGTTGAATTACATCATGCACGTGTTTTGTGTTTTTGGAATTTTGTGAGCAGCACAATATTTTTGTTTTCCTTCATTTTAATGTCTGTTTCCACTTATTAAAATTAAGGAAAACATCTGCCAGTGAAATATATACATATAAATGTATATAAGTGTATATAAGCAAAACATGTGTTGATAGTATGAATGTATAGTATTCTTTGGGTCGTTCGGTAAAGCCACGGAGATTGAAAAAATAATCAAATAATAACATTATTTATGTGGCTTTACCGAAAGACCCAAAGAATATGAATTCCTGCAGTCACGAAAGTTTTAAGTCAAGATTTAATGTATGGTATATTTTACAAGGCCTATCGAGCCACCAATGAACCACTAATATTTAAAATATTCCATCGAAATTTTCATAATATTTTTCAATCTTTTCTAGGATATATTCGTTATTAACTGTTACATTGGCCTCACCGATGCCATTTTATAATGTTTTATAATCAGTGGTCACATTGCATTCCCAATGCAGGAATTCTCATTGCATATTATAATGATCAGTACAGCTGTATAGGTATATCGTGTATGAATTCGTGTAATCTTAAGATAGGTATCATACAATGATATTACATTTTAAAGAAATTAAAACTAGTTAATTATCCAGGAAAGTCTGACTGTTTCAAGCCTGTTTTTAGAAGGGCCCTGCATTGGAAAGTCTAACCAATCCTATGAACGAATGAACACGTGCCATGTTGTAGGAACCAGATAGTGCGAGCAGAAAGACCACACACATCAGGGACCACCACTCCAAGCTGCTTTTACAAATCTCAAATTGGGCTTTTGTAAATAGGTGGTCACACTTGGTTGAAAAGTAAATCAGTTGGTATATGTTTTCAGGTAGGTTAAAGGAGTGAATTATTTTGGTTGAGCACACAGATGTTACGTTTAAAAAATATGAATTTATATAGAAATGGCAACAGATACAGTAATTAAATCGTGTCTTTTATATTCACTGCCAAGTTTTGAAAATTGCAATGATAATAATGACCAAACATGTGCCAATGTTTGGAAACTAAATGTGAGGGAATTACACAGCGATATTGAAATCGCATCTTGATTTTAATTAAAAATGACATACATCTGCGCATGAAACACTTCAAATAACCACCTCTCTTTGTCTCTTGTTTTTCATTTCCCTTTTGATGTTTGAAAGGATTAGTACCAAATCCAAGTCGAACCTTAGATCACACCATATGTCAGTCAAGTTAAAGTGTCGGTATTTCTCTTTTTTTGATCATTTATTATTTACCCGGGTTAGAAAATAACAACTGTAATTCACAGCTTGAGGCCAATGTGCCAGCAGACCTGCGGCAGTCATAAACATTTGTGAACTCCAAACGGAGACACTAGAGGAACATTTTTCGTAACAATTACATAAAGAATTATTACGAAGACGTCTGGATGTCTAAAGTAGAAACTGTTTTATCCTTGAATAATAATTCCTTGTTCAATATATTTTCAATCAAATATTTTTTTCCCCTTTCATGTTTAAAGAGCTAAATCAAATACTTGGCCTAATTAAAAAAAACTAGGGCGTAGTGACAAACGGGTGCTACTGTATAGAATGTTTAATTAATGGTCAAAATCATTACCCGCTATGAATATTGTTAGTTTTGTTTTTATGGAATAGTGTCTTTTTTTACTTTATACATTTTAACTATTTTTTGCTGAATAATTTAAAGAGCTAAATCAATTATGACACAAATAATATCCGGTAAACAAGCAGGATATAAATAATTAAATAGGTAATAATTAAACTACCATTGCTGGCATTGCATTTGCCATTAATCATCATCAATCAACCATCAACAACAATCGCCGTTCACCATGATAATCAATCAATGTGTGCGTGTCAGCACGTTAAGGAAATGGTGTGCACTGATTAAATTGTCTAATGATTTAGAATTCTTAACCGTTACCATTAATAAGTAAACACTCACCGTGGTGTCTTTAAATTTCTTTCCCTCTTTCCAAACTCATACATCAGCCACGTTAATCACGAAAATAGATGTTGATATTAATGTTTATGCTCTCATAGCCCGATTGGTATCGCTGATATTATTACACTCGTTCACGCTTCAACCCTTGTCGAGCTCAAGGTCAATGCAAGGTCATTTCCCATCTCATCGATGGCAAACCCCACCTTGCCATTGCTGCCTTTCACGAGATCCTGGAGCAGGTGTTGGTGTTGTGCTGGTTGTCAAGCTGACACCTGACTTCCAAGGTCTACTCCTACCTCGGACTTCTTTGGTCATCCCCGTTGTCATTGTCACACTCTGAATACCCCGTGGCCCGCTGGGTAACGAGCCCTCCTCTCTCCTGCACATTTTGTCCCACCTTGTTATTCGTCAGCCACAAACAAAATAACGATAGTCGTCAGGAGCGTTGTTTAACCACACTACTTTAACCATACTTCAACATGCTGTCCATTGCGGGTTGGGTTTGGACCCGTGCTGGTGATGATATCACTCGCCACTCGGAATGGATATCAGGTCGCTGGATTAATTGCCCAGTGTGACAATCGCTTTGCCGCCACTCCTACCCCTCTCACCCTATCCGTTATTGACAAATAAATAGTATTTTGACGAATATAAGAGCTGAGAATTGTTTTCAATGTCAGTGAGAGGAAAAAGTTGAAAAAGGCCACGCTGCTACACCTGTAATTCTATACAAATGCTTGCATTGTGAGCTGCAGCTAAAGTGTTGCTGTTATTACTTTCGTGTTTCCCACCACAGCCCCCTCACAGGTTCCCATAATGCACCACGTGAGCTCCACAATGAGCTCCATCAAGCTGTCGTGGCCTCAGCCCGATCAGCCCAACGGGATCATCTTGGACTACGAGCTGCGCTACGGTGAAAAGGTGAGCAAAGTCCCCTTTGGTCCATTTAGTCCTGGGAAAGTTGCGGAACAAGAACGAACCTCCTGTGAAGTTGAGACCGCTGCGTTGCTTTTCGAGGTTGTGCCGTGTAGGCTTCCCGACACGTTTTCCGAAAAACTTACGCAGGAACTGAGCATCTAGCCGAAACTGTGAACGCATTCACGTACGTGCCCCGTGACAGTCTATATGGCTACACGAGGGATCTTTATCTTCGGGCGAGGTGTGTGTCTCTGTGATTCGCTGTCACCGTGTTTATACATATTGTAAACACAGAGCAAGTAACAAGAGCAACATCCGTCTTGCTATTACACCGAATTACTGGCGTTCTCAAACGCCTTATTAATGGCCGGCTTTTAACTTGCTTGTGATTTATATGAGAGGGTTAGCAGGTTGAGGTTATGAATAGGGTTAAAGGATTATTAATAGAGAATATATGCTGCAATCATAAACCCATTACAATATGTAATCATAGCAAAGCAGTGTTTATAAAGCAACTTGAAAAATGTTGCTAACTGCGATGTAGTTTTAATAGATCGATCCTTGGCAAGATAATTCAGAGTTTAATTCAGAAAACATGTAATCTTACCATTTCATTTCCTTTATTAACTGCATATTTAACTCTAGGTTAGATTGGCATGTGTACGCATGCGTCTTACCAAAGTAATTTCTTAAAAGTTATTCGAATTGAATTTCCCTCCGTCAATGCGTTTAAACTTTTTTTCAAACAAGGTAATAGCCCACTTAGACAAGCATTTCTAATTGAAACGTAGAGGAATACAAATGTTAATGTTAACGACCAGGGAAAAGATTATTGTTCAATGAAGCGAAAATAGTTGGAAGAATGAAGTTTTAGTGCTGTATAATTAGCAAGCGCATTGAACAACACAGAAACAAAAAGTAACAAGAATCATGGTAAATGTCCAAATCATAAAAATAGTCAATTATAAATTGATTCTCGGAGTGGATTCATGATGGCACGGTGGTCGTTTAACCAGGCAGCTTGAATTTCGATTTAAAGCTTTCGTGACTGCAGGGATTCATCTTCTTGGTTCTTTCGGTAAAGTCACATAGAATGGAAATAATAACTCTGTCTTCTCAACAGACCTGTTCTTCACCTGAGGACAGCTGCTTGCGTTGTGGCCGAAACGTCGTGAGAATTGTATATTATTATATTTTATTTTTATTATTTTATTATTTCCATTCTACGTGACGTTACCGAAAGAACCAAGAAGACAGGCAGCTTGAGTTCGTAGTTTCTTCGGCCACGGTAGACATCATTGGGAAGTGCTACCTGGACCAACCTGCATAGGTCGGCATGGTGGAGAATGGTCAAACAACCCCCCGTGGCTGACAGAGCGTGTGGAGGCGATCATCCAGCAGTTGATTGACAAATTGATGAGTAGCATTAATGATACTTATCTTTACTTGAGTATGCTAGCTTATTCCATGCAAAATAGAAACAAAAATAAAACATTCGGTGGCTGATCAACAGTTATTATTCGAACGAGTAGCGGGCCATGAGAGTACTCCCTCGCTCTTGAGGAGAGAGTACATCTCAACGCATAGGCTCTGCTATCCTCTAAATATTAACGTGCTGTGAAGAAGGCACATATCCTGAAAGATTGCCGATTAAATGTGTACGTTATTCTCTTTAGGCGGTGGTGTCGGGTATGCACCGCTGCCAACGCAGCAGCAGCAGCACCACAACATCATAATTTAGCTCTCTGTACGTGGAGGTGCTATCGGCCAATGAACGAGCGTTCGAAACGACAATGTCTTCCGCAGAATCAGGACTATCACAACTCGTCCACCGTGAAGAGCCAGACAAACACGGCGGTGGTGGACGGGTTGAAGCCCGGCACCATATACATGTTCCAAGTGCGCGCTCGCACGGAAGCCGGTTTCGGCAAGTACGGTGGCAAGATGCTGTTCCAGACGCTCACCTCAGGTATAGATCGCGTGTCCCCCCCCACCACCAACACCCCCGGCTCGCACAAATCTCTCGTGCACGCGGCCCGGAGCGGCGCTCGCAGCGGCTCTTGGAGTGCGCGCGCCGCGCCAGACTGTTTACAATTATCGTCTTCGTTTGCATGAAGTCGCGTAAGAGCGAGTGAACTTTTGTCAAGCGCCGGTGGGACGCGCGTGCTCCCAGCAGCAGATGATACTGGTGGAATTTTAATTATTCGTGGGGCTGCGTTGGAAAAACATTGGCGAGCAAGACGTCGCATTGTTTTTTTTGGCGAACGCGTTCTGTTTTGGATTCTGCGTGGATCTTTCGCTGTGCTGCCGCCCCCCCACCCCCAAGCCTAAATGAGCGCGCCGCTTTGTGTTTCATAGAAGACAGGGAAAATATGATACGAGAGCAGATCCCGCTGATCGCCGGCTCAGCCGCGGCCGGGATCGTCTTCATTGTGGTCATCGCCGTCATCATCATCGTTTGCAGCAGGTGCGTTTCTCTCACTATAAGCCTCCCAAGAATCCTTGTCCTGCACATGCAGTTTGTAGGCTTGTGAGTCCCAATGCTGTCCCTCGTGCCATAGACGATTACCGAGTACCAACCACGTGCTCAGGATTACATTCAGGGTGATGCATATATGGATGCTGCACCGATTTCTAACGACTCTTGTGGTTTCCACAATGGTCTCAAGCTTACGCATCGTTGAATGCTGTAAGAAAATAAGACTGCCTCTGTTGGAACAATTGTATCAGCAGGGGTTTTTAAATCTTTAATAAGTGTATTGTGATTTTTGGGAGACGTGAAGAGGCTTTTAATTAAAATGTTGTTTTCTTTATAATATCTCCGTATTATTTTAATGGATTATGTCTGAATGGATCCCCCTGCAGGTGATTAAAATACAAACTCACGTGTCACAAGGTTGTATAGTCTCAGCCAGGGCACCAATGATCATAGGATGGCCAGGAAATGCAAATACAGCATTGGAAACTTGGATCTATTTGTGCTGAGCTTTGGCAGTTATCCCCTAATTTTAGTTGTTTTGTCCAGATTCTCTAGTTTCTTCCCACATGCCAAACCCTCATTAACGTAATGGGCCAAATATTGCATTGCTGGACTCTTCTGTAAAAGAGTGTTCAGAGACTGAGGCTTTCCTGGGTAAATAAAGGTCATTAATATCATTATATTTTTAAAGGTTACTTGGCAAATAGCCACAAATCATACCACAGACTCAGCTTCTCATCTCAAGAGAATGTGGTTTGGTGCTTGTCAAACCTTTTAATTAACTGGTTAAAGACGTAAAAATGTCACCGCGTGTTTGGATGATGTCAATATTTATACAAACTGTCTTGAGGTCTGCACATATTAATGTTTATCCAGGTTCCTATGTGGATACTTCTGAAAAGGGACAGTTAACAACACCTTTCTTCACAGCTATGCTGCTAAAAATGTAATAATAACAAGTGTAATCTTGACATTAATGTTATCCAGCTCTGAATAACAGCAGATACATCATTGGTAGGCAGCAATGTGGCCAAGGTGAAGCCCTTGAGGAGAGCTGTTGATCAAAGGCATAAATAATCCCTCCGGAAAAAAAACACTCGAGTAGTTTTTGAGAGCGTTTAAAGTTGTGCGACCGGATTTATGAACGCAGGAATTGCGATATGGAGAGCTTTCAGAGTCACACTGACAATGCATGCAGCAGTTGTAAAGTGGGGGATAATTTATGAGGCAGTATGAAATTGCAACAAAACTCTGCACGGTGGGATGAAGAGGACTTACCTGCGTATCTCGAGCACAATGCTCTCTCGCAGTGCGGTTAAGAGTCACTCGGGAGCTAAGGGCACGTTTCCACGATGGCATGGAAGAGATGGCAAAGATATACGGCAAGCCACGTGACATTTTTGACGCAACGAGATTATCTCCTGTGGGAAGGAATGCTGGTAGCAGCACAATAGCATGTATGCACGTATGTTGAACTTGGCACCCTATGCCGCCAACCATTCTAATCGGAGGTGTGGGGGAAGGACAACAATAGAGTGATTCTTTGTTCACTTTAGCCCAGATGCTCGTGATGGCATGGTCACCCACAGCATTGTTTTTGCTGGGAGAATTGCGTTTAAATGCCGACACTCTTTCGAAGAAGGAAATTAAAGCTACTCGTCAACAGGAATCACGTAGCATTTGTGTCATGGGAAACGTTGCAGTTAACGATGGAATACAAGCACAGGAGTTCAGTGAGAGCAGAGTTTTCAGGAGTAGCATCTGAAACGCGTGGTGGGGAGCCGTTTAAAAGTGTTTGACAAGATGCTGCGAGCATGAATGTCGAGAGTGCCATGTAGTAGACTGTGTTTTTATAAAAGCCAATTAAAAGATAAGGTGAAGACTTCTATGATGGAAAAAATAACTGTGCACGAAGCCAAAACGATGAAAGGGAAAAACGAAATATGAGACAAATTGGGGAAATGACTCAAGAAGCGCACAAAGAAAAATGAGCGTGTGGAAGAAACAGAGATTATGGAGGAGACGTGGGGGATAGATTCGAGGATAACACACTCTTGGTTTCACCAGAGAATGTTGGCCTCAACAGTAAAGGAATTACTTTAAAGTCAGGGGTGAAAATGCTTCCATCTGTGAATGAGTGGGACACACAGCTCAAAACCTTCCCATTGCGAAACTACAAGCAGAAACAGACATCAGAAAGGGACCTCTGCACAGATGCAACAGTGTGATGCTTGTGTAAGACAGACAGCCCTTTAACGTCCATCTCTCTGCTCGGAAGAAGGGACATTTGCCCCGAAAGTCACGTTTATATGATTTAATAGCAGTTTTATTGAAGTATGTGTTGATTTTATTTGTTAATTCGTGTTTTTTGCACCACTGCCAATGCAGCAATCACGACGCTATTGTTTTTAGATGTGATGAAGACTCGAAGTGTCAATGTTGGTTATGGAGATGTGAAAATGTGTGTGCACAATGAATGGCTGTCATGCCCATCATCTTGAGATGCAGCCACATTTAGACACTTTATACATCCACATTTGCAATATTAGTTTTTGAGTACAGTCCAGCGACTTGTCTCGTGATAGTAAATGCAGATGAATTGTTTGATATTGCTTAAGTAGATTCTTTTAAAACTGCAGTTTCTCCCAGTTAAAAATGTATCGTAAATATTTCATATTTTGTGATGAAACTTGGAATATATCAAACATGCCGAAGCAGGACTCTTCTGAAAGGTGGTATTTCGACTGCAATGACGCTTGTGTGAATACATGCATAAATAATATGAATGTCATTGTTATTTTATAATTACAGGCGGAGATATGAAAGGGCAGATCCAGAATACACTGACAAACTTCAGCATTATACTGGTGGTCATGGTAAGAGGCACTGATGCGCAAACCCGCACATGTATGAAATTGTATTCCTATCATCTGTTGTAAATGCATGGATTACATATGACATTTCTCCAACCAAAAATATTGTGAAAATGCAACTGTGACGTGTTCACACGGCAGTATTATCTGCTTGGTGAAAATGTACGAATAATTCCATTACAGAGGACTGATACTGGCATAGTGGGTTGCACCATATCCAGACCCTTTGAGATTCTGCATCACGTTAATAACTGAAAGCTCTTTCTTCTTGGTTCTTTCGGTAAAGTCACGTAGAAGGGAAGTAATAAAATAATAAAAATAAAACATAATAAAATAAAATAATTCTCACGACGTTTCGGCTACAACGCAAGCACCTGAAGACGGCTGCTTGCGTTGTAGCCGAAACGTCGTGAGAATTATTTTATTTTATTATGTTTTATTTTTATTATTTTATTACTTCCCTTCTACGTGACTTTACCGAAAGAACCAAGAAGATGAATCCCTGCAGTCACGAAAGCTTTAAATCGAAATGAAAGCTCTTTGTCGATCCACTGATGGATGACTTTCCGTGCCACGTCAATCATGGGGGTTATTTGACCATACACCACCACATTTTGTCAGTGTGGTTTTGTGAAGTGTGTGGAGGGGGGCGGGGCGGTTGACCAGAAACGGTTCAGATATCGCTCGCCGCTGATTTTAACCGCGGCTGGGAATGGAACTCAGGTCACTGGATATTGTATAATAGTGCAGTGCGCTAACCAGTCCGGTTTGTTACTTTTGTAAAATTGAATGAGCGGAACATCAAGTCCTAGATGGCTATTGGTAACAGTTCACAATCGGTACGAAACATTGCAACCATGCAATATGCAAGAGCAGAGACTGTGTCCATTGTATGGAAGCGCTGCTTGTAACTTAATATATTAAGTATCATGTTGTTTTACTTGCCTGCGCTAACTGCAATGTTCATTCAGACGAGGAACAGCATGATACTCAATTATAGTGCGACTTAACAGATCTCAGTGAGAGCGCTCACAAGTAGAGCAGATTTAATGTGATAATGCAGTCATATTTATGTGATGGGACATCAAGTAAAAAAAAAAGTATCGAATCCACAACTTAATTTAGCCAAAATTAATTTGAGAGGAAACACATTGAGATGAAATGCTAAAAACCTTGCACTGATGTGTCTCCTGCAGGAGAGTGAGTTACTACATGGAGTAGCTAATCTTCTGATTCTACCTCCTGATTTGTAAAGCCACGCAGAGTATGCATGTCTACCCCAGCAGTGAGCAATTGCTGAGGCCGTATAAAAATAAACTAAATAATAATATAAATAACATTTGTTTTTTGTTAAAGATCGGTTTTGCATCTCACATCAAGAATTACACCCATTCTTGACACCCAATGCTGCCACCAATAGCAATATTAACCACCTCCTTTTTTTTTTATCAAGTTTTCCTCTTATTTGAAAATGTATCACTTTTTTTTTAGAACAAACGCAATACTTGCTGATCCACATTGCCTGGAGCTCAAATGTTTAAGCTCAAGAGGAGGTTGATGTCTCCATTACCCCCGGCAGATGTATGCTTGAGGAAAATGAAGAACATTTTTGTATTATTATTATTAGTAGTGGTTCGTAGCAAACAGTAGCTGTCACAAATAAAGGTGTTAGCACACTACATTGTGATTATTTTGCACTATCCTTCCTGTAACCGTTGGATTTGATTGGATGATCTTATTTGTAATGAAAGGGCCAATCGCAATCCTTTAGAGATTGCTGGACTTTACACTTTATTTTATAGAGCAGTACATGACTTGCGTAACTAACTATTATTTTTTTTACCAGGTTAGGCTCATTAAGCTATATAGCTCTTTTTCAGAAGCGACCAGGCTATCACAAATGATAGTTCGATTAAGTGGATTATCATGTGGAAATGTATTGCAGCCAAATACTCGAACCGGCTGACATCTGCAATGCAGAAACACCACAATTATTATATCGTCCAGCTAAACCAAGCGGCTGCTGGTGATATGTCAATTTTATTCGTATTTAAATAATGTAACCAATTAACAATTTTCAATCATTTAGATTCGGTATTTTTTCTGCGATTTTTATTATATCACAGTATTACCTTGCTGTGATATCACCATCGTCGTCAGCCATGATTGATCAACTGTTGGATGAAGGCCTTCCCAAGCCCGCCGCCACTGCATGTCTCACGATTCCGCGAAGTAACAATCCACTGAGTGCCTGCGCACGAACCGATCTCATCGCCCCGTTGCTGCAATGCATTTTTTATTACATTATGACGGCAGCGTCTGTGACGGATGTTGTGAGTTTTGTGAGTTGCGATGCCTTCTCTGCTCCAGGATGCCTGTGAAAATGAGATATTGCCTGTCATGGCGGTTTTCCTACTTAAGCATTTTCACTAAATAAATAACTAAAACTAATCACCACCTGAATGACAACTTTCTGTAAGGAACGCATGCTCAGCAATCCCAAAGCAAGAGTAAACACATCCTACAACGTCACAACTTTCTCCTGTGGATCTAATTCATCCCACTGCATTCTAAGAATTCACAAACTTGTTCTCCGCCTCCAATGGGGTCAATAAAAAAAAGGGAGATTCGTCAACATTTTATCAAAAGTGATGCCTTGCAAGAGACGGAGTGGTTATGCATCGTTCAGTTTACTTCACTATGAACCCTGAAACCCGAGATTGATTCTGGGCTATGGCTGACTAAAGTGATGAGCTGTATCTGAACTGATTCTGGGAATCTCCCTTCACCCAACCTGCATTGATGAGTGTGGTTAAGTTTGGCTAATCAATCCAAGTAACTGACATGGAATGGGGGGAGGCCTTCGTCTGGAAATGTATTGACAAAGGCCTGTACATTATTTAGTATTATTTTATTACATTTGTTGCAAGAGAAAAAAAACTTTCTTTTTATCCAAGAGAACACGTGTAGACACTCATCATAGAATAATTTGTCTCTGGAAAGCAGAACATATTTAGTTTTTCACCCAGCTGGTTCCACCATACGAACTTCATCTGCTTAGCTTTTTGGCTATGACATCATATCCGTGCATAGTTATGCATCTCTGATGATCATATATATTCCCTTTAGTATATACATATATAGCAAACTACCCAGTTCATATATTTATAAAAGCTTGCATAAAACAGCTGTGAATGAGTGACTGATGAGACCCATGCCGAAAATTATAAATGTAAACATATTTTGAATTCATATCGGTTCGAGATAAATAAACTAATTAACATCAGTAATATAAAATTATCCAATAACTATCTCAAAAACATACATTCCCTCTGTATACACGTATATATAACAAACATTTTACGTGAATAATACAAGCTCCTGTGAATTTGTTAAATCCTAGCACACATTACTGACAGGCCATATATTATGGTACTCTGTTCGCCAAGATGATGCTTACATAATTCCTGGAATAATTTCCCAAAATCTTATAACGCAATGATTTAAATGCACGCATAATTGTTTTGGAATATCCTCGTCCACGTTGTCCAACACTCGCGTTGTGATTGTGATGAATAAGTACACGCGTGGCCATAATTGCTGGGCGCTGTGAGCCAGCATCTGCTGCCTGATTTATGTTTAAACGCGTTCAACAAACGGGATAACAGCCTCGTGTTGAGCCGCAATTAATTTTTTTTTTCCCTTTTACCCAAAAACGCCACACACCCACCCACCATCCCTGCCTCCGATGCATCTGTTGTGGCACTGTGCGCATTTTGCACTTAAACAGCATAGCAACAAGCAAGCCTAAACACGATCGATGTAATTAAACAGCACTTATTACACAAACCCCTTTCGTTTGGAAAACCTGCGCAATCTAATTGTTGGATTCTCAAGAGGGATGCAAGTCTAGCCTTCCGTTTTTTTTTCCATCCTTACAGTATGGATTTTCCACTAATGCCACTTCGCTCTGTTGCTGGTTTCTGCATGATGGTATAATTTCTGGGCGACTTTAGGCAAAAACCTTCCTTCATGGGTAAATGAGCAAGCAATACGCGTGAGCTCCCTGCGCCTCATCGGCCGCACACTTGATTTGCCAACTTTAATTATTGAAGAAGAAAAAAAAATACTCGTGTGCTTGCATCAGACCTTCAAATAAAGCGGCAACAGCTTGTATGCCGATTAGACTTTTTATAAGGATTTTATCAGTTTAATGGTTATTTTTTTTCTTTCCCATATGCAATCTGCATTTAAGCACTTTGCAGCGCATGTGTGGAGATGAATATTTATTCGCAGGTGACAGGGGTTGTGTTTTAGTTGGCAAAAGCCGAGTGCATTCTGTACTTTCACTGCAAGCTCCCCCGCTGTCCCAATTTGCTTCCCGTCAAAACCAGCGGTGCGTACCCACGTGTGCGCTGTCCATTCCTCTGCTATCTGAGCATCCCAAACTTTCTCTTTTGGCAAGCGTTTCTTCAAAAAGAACAACAATCTAAATGCTATCTGGTTTAATGCAGGAACCGCCACCGTGGATTTTCACCCAGAGCGAAAGGAGCCAATGCGATCCCATTTGGGGGGTTTGAGTTAAAACGCAACAGAGTTTGCAGCAGTCGGGGCAAAAATGTTTAAAGTCAAGCGGAATTAATATGGTCAGCTACTGACAAGGGGACACAGATGTTTTTCATTTTTAAATCAGAACACCAGGAAGGCTACATCAGCCCACGCAGAAATGGGTCGGCTTTTTTCCATACCCCTTTTCGCTTCCACCTTTCCGAAATGTGAGTAAAAATCCCTTTGTGGTTTCACTCGCGCGGCCCCTTTGTGAAATCCAATACTCCTTCCGTGCTGCTGCCTTTAAGTACCGCTGCCTTGCATGCGCCCATCTTGCACTGAAATGCTTCACCATAGGTGCGTGCCGCATTGATGACTCGACACAACCCCTACTCTCCACCCCCCCCTCCCCCCCAAAAAAAATGTGTTTTGACGTTTTAAAACATTGTAAAGGTTTTTTTTTTACTGGGCATCCAAAAAAAAAATCAGTAACCCATAGAGCTTCTGCTGCGTGTTGGCCTGCAACAAACACAGCGTGGTGTGTAGTGCAAAGGCGAAGGGGAGAGTGAGCGGCGTTTTGTTTGCGCACACAAAAATTGAAATGTCACCCGATTAGTTGCAAAGTCGTGGGTTTTAAACTCCCGCCCGCACTCTGCCGAGCCACGCGTGGGATTCGGCAATTTCAATAGCTTCTGCTTCCTGCTGCCGATTGGTCAGGGATTGATACCGTTCTGTTTACGCTCTGGATTATGCTTGAACACATGTTGTTATATATAAATACTTTTAGCATTCTAACTAAATAAATAAAATAACCCCATCACTATATATATAGCTTTGAGAGCA
Organism: Lampetra fluviatilis; assembly: GCF_964198595.1. Taxonomy (NCBI): domain Eukaryota; kingdom Metazoa; phylum Chordata; class Hyperoartia; order Petromyzontiformes; family Petromyzontidae; genus Lampetra; species Lampetra fluviatilis. Next base: position 7,479,176 of record NC_136302.1, read on the forward strand.
TCCTTTTCGTACAAACTGGGAAAATATAATGTAAGTCTCCCCGACAATACGACAATTATTTATTTGGCGCTAGTTAGGTAAAGAGATGTTTTTTTTGCCAAAGTAATGGTGGTTGGTATAATGACGGCGATGATGATACTATCTAATTTCCAACAGTCTTGACTAATGGTAACATACTAAAGATGAACATAGTATTATCTATAATAGAGTTTTTTTTTGGGTGAAATCGCGTGAATATAATTGTGTCGTGAAACCCGCCACCACCCAACACAGCCAATTAGTAAGGTTTGTCGCGTAATCAAAACATGCCAATTAGTTACTAGTTCAGCACACCAATGTGTTGGAGAGTAAACCCACAACGTTTATAATATCGGTCGCGAAAGCCTACGTGTTAAACTGAACATATTATTGGCAAATTCCATACAGCCGTTGCCTACAACCTTTAAAAACAAGATTAAAAGAAAGGTGTCTTTCCAAACCATGCGAAGTTTTGTTGTTGTTGCTGCTGCCATTGGGCCATTCAATCAGGGGGCTTTGGAAGCTATGGAGGCAATGTTATCGCTAGGTCAAAGCTGCCTTGCAAACTCACAATCCCCGTTGAAGCCAAACAAGTTCACTGTTCAATCACCGTTTTCATCCACGAGAGTGGTGTACGATACACGGCAGTGGACCCAGTGTTGTTCGGGTTTGAACTCAAGTGCGTCATGCCACAGGGTCCTGGCACCTACATCGGTGCAGCATTTAGACTTCACCTTCCGCTGACCATGATGAGAGCAGAGTTGGGTGGAGCCCCTGGTTGGTGAGTTCCGCCCCGTCTCAGTTACCCTGCAAACAAAACAAGAGGTTCAGAAACTTCAGGGGTGAGGTTTCCCCGGGGTGTTTCAGGGGTCAGAGCACCGAGCCGGCGCCGCTGAGATCCCGTGATTCACTCTGGATAGCTGCCCTGTGATATAACCGGGTTCTCAAATGTAGCCTGTTGGTAGTCTCAGCCAATTCGCCAGCAATTGCACGTGCAAAATTGGATCGTATAGAATTTGGTTTTTAACTTAATTTGGTAAAATTCCAGCTCTCAGAATTAAGCAACGTAAATGTGGCTTTCACTGCCACGTGATGAGCCTCTGCAGCAGGGCACATGGGAAATTACGAGACCCATACGTGATCTCAAAATTAGTTCTGTGATATCACCTTCTGCAGACCATTCTCTTAACATAGGGTCATGGCCTGTTCTCTGAGAGTCGCTAATGGATGTATCTGAATCTCGTGACGTGGCGCGGATAGCACAGTTAGAATAACAATCTCAAGCCTCCCTTGACTGACATGCGTCGGGAGGCTTTTCCCCAGCAGCGGATCGCCATACCTTTGTGTCATCACGTATGCTAAGAGATTTTACACAGAGGTAAATATCAACAATGCGTCTATCATCATGGATATGAAATCTATTCCGTGCATCTTTCTACAGTATCAAGCATTCATTAACACGCATTTTTATTTCAGCACGTAATCCGCTAATGTGATCCATTATGAAAGGTAACATTCCGTAAACTAAACTAACATTTTGTGTCGGATCACTGGCGCAGAGCACAGAAATAGCCACTTTTATAGCCGTGCATATGAGTTGGTGTACTCTTATTGCCTCTGTCGCCTTCTTTGTAAGCTCGGAATGTTGAACAAATGGCCCCAAACTCTATATTTATGTATATTAAAAAAGTGTTGGGCCTCCTATACTTTGTGTTAGTAAGGTTCACCAGATTTCGATTTAAAGCTTTCGTGACTGCAGGGATTCATCTTTTTGGTTCTTTCGGTAAAGTCACGTAGAAGGGAAATAATAAAATAAATAAATATGATAATAAAATAATTTTGTTTTTATTATTTTATTATTTCCCTTCTACGTGACTTTACCGAAAGAACCAAGAAGAAGGTTCACCAGACTTGTGTGATTGGCTCTCTTGAACTCATGTTATGATGGGTCCCATTGGCCAACTGTCAGGCGTAGTTTATCAGAGAGAGAATTGCCGTGGGTGTTATGGGTAGAGGGAGGCCGGTAACATCGTTCACTTCATCATTCTCCTGTGTCTGCACATTTTTTGTAAGAGTTCACAGTGGCTACTTGATTCAGACAAAGTACATGAAAGTATCTATACTCTTAGGTTTTTTCGGTAAAGTCACGTAGGTAAAAAAAATAAATTAATAAAAGTAAAATAAAACAAATTAAAAAATTCACGACGTGTTTTAATTTGTTTTATTTTACTTTTATTAATTTAAATTTTGAATCCTTGCAGTCACGAAAGCTTCAAATCTAGAATGAAAGTATCTTTTGGGTGGCAATGCATAATGCGTTTTTCTCAATATTTCTTGAAATCCGTAAAAGAATATCATGGGAAATTGCACGTTAATAATTAATTCCATATCAAGCCAAGAAAGAATCCTTTAGCATCGTGAAAAATAATTACGTACAATGCCTCCTTCCTCATGGTGCATGCACAATTTAATAATGTTAGGATTACCTGATGAAAGTAAAACAGATTAAGGTCTACATTATTTTTCACCTCACGCAAACGTGGGAGCATTTACAAATCTAATTTAAAGCTATTTTTAAAAAATCAAATAAGATAATTGTGTTGGCAGTGGTGTAAAAACATAAATCAAAAATAATAACCCACTATATATATCTCCTGTTATAAGGCAGTGTAAAGGAGAATGTGGTGGAGTTTTTTCATTTATACATTTTTCAGGTATATTGAGACACAAACCTACACATTTGTGCCTATGTATGCCAAATCCCACACCTTATTCGAGGGGGAATGTTGGTACAGTGGTTAGCATATTGGCTTCTGAACCCAGTTAACTGAGTTCAATTCCGAGTCATGGCTAACATCCGTGAAAAGTGATGTCTGTCACATGAGTTACAAAGGGGAAAATTGCAATCTGTGAAATATATTTATTGTTAACTTGCTGGTAAGTTATAATTTTACAAGTCAAATTTTTTATGGTTATCATTTAAATGGTGTAGCGGTGACACGATGGCTCACACAATGTACTATGAACCTGGATACCTGAGTTTGATTCCTGGCCATGGCTAAATTCAGCGGTGGGTGATATGTGAACAGGTCTTGGGCATGCCTTTACCATACAAAATTGACAAGGATGATGAACTATCGTCAAACAACCCCTTTAACCAAAAACGACACATGGAACTCTTCATCCAACAGTGGAATGTAACTTAGAAAAAAATCATTTTATTAAACTGCTATACATCTTAATTTTTCTAGTATGACAAAATTGTTTACACTTGTTTTTTGCATCAACCGTTAAAGTTTTCTCATCATTAAAATCACCATTAATCAAAGCTCATTAGACCACTATTAATAAAGGCCCTGTCATCCACATTTTCCATGGTTTTTTTTCAGTTTACTGATGCATGCAGCTATCACAGTCATTAGTTTAAGCAATTAAAATTTAAATAAAGACCTGCGTGTTGCGATGGTTGCACAGCTGGCATGTGAACTCAGCCCCTTCAAGCCCTGGAGGGTCCATACCAACCATACCACTGTGTGGAGATATCAACAGTAGTCATCCGATGGATAAACAAGCCTCTGACCATAGCAATGTGGAATTTACGCTCATGATTGCGGGCTTTAAAGAAGTGGTGAACACCACTCCACCCTCGTTTCAGCGGGACATCCTGGAGCAAGATGACCCCTACGATGTGTTTTCGGGAGGGTGCCCATGCGCTGTTTGGCACGGTGTCCTTTCCCGAAGATGCTGCCAGAGTGTGGGGCGAAAAGTCGGGCATCATCATGCCGAACGAACGACACTCAGTACAATTCCTAAAACATATCTGCAGAACAACCCCACCGCAGAGGCTTATGCGACTCGATAAGATCGTGCCTGCCCACTTGTTGTGTTGTGTGGATGCATAATCGCTTGCTCTGGTTGTGTTTGCACGCAGGCCACAAGATATACATTGACCCGTTCACGTACGAAGACCCGAATGAGGCGGTGCGAGAGTTTGCGAAGGAGATTGACGTCTCCTGTGTGAAGATCGAACAGGTCATTGGAGCAGGTAGGGTGGAGGAGATGACTTGAATTAACTTTGGGATTCTGTCCAAAATGTTGTGTTGCAATTGTGAGTGTTGATCGATTTCTCCGACTTTTGTGATCGTATGCCTAAGGATGCCGACCTAAATGGTCTTGTAATTAAATAACTTTGAAGGGTCAACGGCGAATTTCTTTCGTTTTTGTTGACGTTCGTTACGTTTTTTGGGAGCGTTAACTTTGTTCTTTGGGAATGGAACTATAATGTTCCTTTAAAAAAATAAAGGCAGCATTTTTTTTTGTTCCTCTAAGTTGTTTTAAAGTGTGAAATTTAAGTTTACAATATTTTTTCATGAGCGGCTCTAAGAAGCACTCAAGATAAAATAAATTATTTGATTAAGCGCCAATTTAGGAACAAGCATTCCCATAAATGTAATGCATTACATTAAATTAGAGAAAATGTCTGTAAGATCCTTCAAATGGTAGTTTTAATGAAAAGAGGGAATTTAGTTCCAACAGTAATACGTTTAGAAACGTGCGTTTAGCGTATGTGGCTGCAAATCATTTCCACACGATAAGCCACTTTGTTGAGCTATCATTTGTGGCCAGGTCGCTTCTGGAAAAAAGCTGCAAAGCTCACTGGGCCTTCTTATCTGTTAAAGTAAAAAGTAGCAATAGTTTTAGTTTTAAGTGAATACATTCACAGAAGCAAAAATTGGCCACGATTCTTAAGGCGACGGGACGTGTTCTTTAAAATGGAACTTCTCCCGGACAGCAAGAGCTTGCACCCGGAAGTGTACAATAATACACGGATGCAGAGACATTGTTCAATTGTTAGATGGAATCTGCCACTGTTTGGACATACCATCTGGTGGGAAAAATGTGGTGAGCAATATATATATATTTATAATGGTGCAACAGATGGATGTCTCTGGCATTCGAGATGAACAGATGAATCTCTGGATACACAGATGCGCTTGAACACCAGTACAAGTCCTCCCATCACACCTTCTACAGCCATTCGGCTATTGGAATATCTAAATTGGCTGCCATAGGTGTGTGTGTGTGTGCATAGCCACTGGCCCCGAGACCCCTAATCCGCTTGCTGGAGCGCTGGCCTACAGATAGGAAAGCAGGGAAAACATCCCCCCAAGGGGACTCTCTCTCTCTCTTTTCCTGCTGTCCAGGGTATGATTACTGCCCACTCTTGCAGGCAATCTGTGGCGTCAAAGGAGGGTCCTGTTAAGTTAAAACGTCTGCCCATGAATGCCACATGAAAGCTTCTCGCGGCGATGGGAGGGAAATTAACTTATGGAGTAAATGAATGAAAGCAAAGCCATTGCCACTGGCCCCCGGAAAAGACAGCGTACCGCATAAACTAACACGTGAGATGTGGCTGCCCCGCGGGGCATGTTGAACCTGTGGTGCTCGGCAATTTTAACCGCGGCTATGAAATGCCAGTTCTTTTGTGGAAAAAATGTAAACTTTGAAGAGCAATAAGCAGATTTTTTTTTTATTATAAATATCAGAGGTGGAAGTTGTCGAGAGGTAAATGCTACAGTTAACATTTTTTTATGTTTTATTATGAGAAGTAAAATAATTGGAAATTGTCCGCAAGAAGGACAATTTGGAGCATCTCTGCTTAAAAAGAAAATGCATTAAAAACGTAATTTTGTAAGTATCGGTGGCATTTCAGAACAAGAAGTGTTCAAATGTCATGAGCAAATGTATTATTAAAAGGTCATATTGACCACACTGAGAAAGTAATTGTGCACACAGTAAGTGAGGGAAATTGCACTACATATGTATCACACGTTATTGGTATTTGATCAAGTATTGATTTACGCAATGAGAAATCGGCATGATCCTTTCATTAAAAGAGGGATGCACAGAGTGATTATCTCGCCTAAACTGCAGATGTGACAATGAGTATTAACAAAGTGAGATTTTTGTTGGTGTGAAAATCCATGAAAATCCATGAAATAAACAAATTAATCTCGCAGCCACGTTGCATAATGATGCTGAGATGTCTGAAGCAATTTGGTTAAACACTTAAGGGGCCATCATTTTGAGATGAAAGGGAAGATGTTTAGCTGCAGAAAAGTTTTTTTCTCCTGCTAATGACAAGCAGTTATCTTGGTGGAAAATCTTCACTCGGAGGTTATGAGCAAAGCAGTAATTGTTTGAAGTCTGGCCTTAAAGTGCTTTTGAGGGAATTTATGCGATTAAGTGTTCAAAAGCTGCCTAGTCCTTGACCCAAAAGTAATGTGCGTGTACTGTTAGTGCCAAAGCTCTCGAGCCAAAGGGGGCTTGCGTCTGCCCCCTAAAAGCCACAGAATCCGTGGCACATGAGACGAAAACAGCTGTTTGTCACTCACTTGAGTTATTATGTTAAATGGGCACGCATTAGTGACGTAATGAACATTTTTGTTCACGTCTGCATCACTTAAAGTGACAGCATTCCCCTGCGTGCCATTCCTAAATCTGTTTTGGGATTGTGCTCTGCCCAAAGCAGTCCTAAAAATTAATTTTGGAGGGGGGGGGTGTTTTTTGTTGTGGTTGGTGTAGTAAGGACACGAGCATTTCACCATTCTGACATAATAGCGTCAACATGTCCGAATAACGTACACGCACTGTGTTGTGCTCTTCACAAGGTTTTATTTCTTCTTGGCTCTTTCGGTAAAGTCACGTAGAAGGGAAGTAATAAAATAATTAAAATAAAACATAATAAAATAATTCTCACGACGTTTCGGCCACAACGCAAGCAGCCGTCCTCAGGTGAAGAACAGGTCTGTCGGGGAGACAGCGTCTGAATGTCACAGCGTCTGAATGTCTCCCCGACAGATCTGATCTTCACCTGAGGACGGCTGCTTGCGTTGTGGCCGAAACGTCGTGAGAATTATTTTATTATGTTTTATTTTTATTATTTTATTACTTCCCTTCTACGTGACTTTACCGAAAGAACCAAGAAGATGAATCCCTGCAGTCACGAAAGCTTTAAATCGAAATTTAAGGTTTTATTTCACAAAGGGATGTGGGCTCGTAATATTACGCAACCTCTCGCTAGCCCGTTGCTTAAACCCACGGTGCGAAAACGGCAGGGATTTTTCTTGCAAAGTAAAGTTCAGCTACTTGTCATTCCCTGCTTACCCAAGAAACCCCAAATCCTATTGAAAAAAACAACGCTAAACAATGCCTCGGTTGGGTGCAAATTGTAGAGCGATGAATTTAAAAGTGATTCACCAATACGAAATTGCTCTGGCTGTTGATGCTCTTGTCTACACACTGCCAATGTGCCACCCCATATGGTGCACACTTCAGACTGCCACTGCCCACACAACTCTTGCTTTATACTGAAACTCGTATAAATGTTATTGTTGTCAACCTGTGCCTTCCCACTAATGTGCATGTGTCTTCCCAATTGGTATTCCATGTCTCCCTTGCCTTGGTTTCTGCTGTCCGGTAATGGCCTCCAAATTCTTTGAATCCATCTCGTTGTCTCTTTCCACAGTCTCCCCTCCGTGTTTAATTATCTTTCATCTCTCGTCAGTTTTCACATATGCACGTGACGATAAGCCACTTTCGTTGAGCTATCATTTGCGATGTCCAGGTCGCTTTTGAAAAAGAGCTTCATAGCTCAGTGGGCGTTATCTGGTAAAATAAAATAAAAAAATCTATATTTTTTAGTTGTTCTCCTGCCTATTCCCACCTCACTTATTTCGCTTTAGCAACAGCATCAATGACTCCTGCTCCATCCCCTTTTTGATTCATTCCTTAACTGCCTCTTTGACGTACATCTGACACGTTTCTTTCCGTAGATCTTTAGAAAACCTGTAGCCTTTTTTACACGTACATTCACCTGTTCATAACCACACATTGTCACCACAGGTGCCACCAGTTTGCTACAGTATTATGTTAGTTTGCCATGGCCACTGTCTTGCTTGTCCATTGGCTGAAACTGTCATTGACTGATGAGACTGCAGCAAATGTTTGTTCATCAACCAGCCCATTGGGATTCCATCACAGTACAAGGGCTGGTAATAATAAAAAGCCCTCTTTGACTGAATATACCATTCACATTATGACAACCTTTTTTTTTTCCCATGCCATACAAGACATTTCCATGATTGAACACACGCGGCCAATGTGCCAACTTATCTTGGTCAGGCATGCGCCACCACCCCCGTGATTGACTACAACATGCCAATACACCAACTTATCTTGGACCCGCGTAGAGCACATCCACATAATTGAATAGAATGACCTGTTGTGCCAACACTTATTAGACGGATGCGCGGCTCGTGCCCATGATTGAATAGGGCATTCCGTTATGCCAGCTTACATGAGACAGACGCGCAGACCGTGACTGTGGCTCAATAGAACATGCCAGCACACCAACTTTCTTTTTGGATGGCAGTATGGCACACCGCTGCTATTAAATGGAACATATCACAGTGCCAACTTATCTCCGACAAGCACACGGCGTTGCCTCGCGATTGAATAGAACATGCCATTATGCCAGCCAATCTTGGACTGGCACGCGGCTGTACACCGTGATTGAACAGAGCATGCCAAGTCGCCAGTTTATTTAGGAGAGGCACGGGGAGCACGGTGCTGTGATTGAATGAGATGGCAGTGGCCCTGGTTGCTGCCTAGAGAAAGCATCACATCACGTTCCCATCTCCTATGTAGTTGGTACCTTTAACCCTCGGGGGGGGGGGGGGGGGTCGAGCCAGGAATGTAAGAATTGGTGCGAGAAGGTCAGACGCAGGGACATAATCACGTCGTAATCCGTGTCCTAATGGTTGCCTTGCGGCGGTTTGACTGTATAGGGTACCTTGCTGACGCTCCAAACAAGACGCAGGGAGATACACAGACAGATAGCGTACCGTTGTATTCGCTCTGCTGTCGAGTAGATCCTGAGGGCAGCACAAGTTATAAATAGACACTGTGGACAATTGCATACTTAAGCGCACGTGCTAATGGTCTCAATGCATTGCACTGCACACTTGAATTTGCAATTAGCGTATTACACACGTCTGGCAATAATATGTCCAATGCAGTATTCCTCTTGAACCCATTCAAAATGAATAATGCATGATACTCCTCATGTACGTTTTGTTGGATGTGAGAGCAAGGATTTTTTTCCCCCCACTAACTTCTGAGAGATTATCTGATCTGTTAAGCAATTCAAAAAGTTCCTGGTCAGAAGATGCCGGGGGCAGCACACCATCGTGCTAAGTTACTGCATTCGTAAAAGGTTTCCAGAGTCACGTTTATTTTGTTTCACGAGGTGAAACTTCAAGGACCCAGGATAGCAACATTTGCAAGATTGACATGCGGCACTAATCTTCCAGCAGGGGGCGATACAAACTATGACTAATTCAACTTTAGTACTTTGTGGTGAATATTGGAATTCGACAAATTCGGACCCTGACACCAGCACACAATATCCCACTCTTGTGTATGTATGTATGTTGAACTTCTTTCGCACCGTACACAGCCAACCGTGTGACCTCGTGGTATGTTCAACTGCCTCTGTGAAGCAGACGGTGTGTAATATTGTAACAGTCAACTACACCCACAGTAATAACCAGGGTGGCCGCTCGATGTAAACTGTAAACCTGTTGCAACCAGTGGCGAGCGTGCCAGCGCTAAGCCCCTGTCACCACGATCAAGATAAAGGGGCAGCCCTGCAATTGCTCTCGCCACTGCTGACGGCAGGGCCTCCACTAAATTGAGCTTCAGAGAGTCCCTTCTATTTAGTATTTAGCCTCCTCGTCCACGCTGGCCAGACGTCTTTGGAAGGAGTGGGAGTATCCACGCTCTACCACGTCACTCCCGACCTGCTGATCGACTAGCTGCGGTGCGATGCCGAGCAGGCCGAGGCCCGCGGGGATTTAAGAATCTTGCAGCTTTTGTTTAACGACAGTGCCGGGAGATTGTATCGAACCGGCGACCTCGGCATTCGTGTGGGTGACAGGCAGGGGTTGTGGTGTTGGCAGTGGGTGGGGGGGGCTGGGTTGGGGGAAGCTGTTGGTTGAATCAAAACCGCTGCTCGCTCTCTCTCTCTCACGCAGGCGAGTTCGGGGAGGTGTGCAGCGGGCGTCTAAAGCTTCCGGGCAAGCGCGAGATGGCGGTCGCCATCAAGACGCTCAAGGCCGGCTACACGGAGAGGCAGCGGCGCGACTTTCTGAGCGAGGCGAGCATCATGGGCCAGTTCGACCACCCCAACGTGATCCACCTGGAGGGCGTGGTCACCAAGAGCCGCCCCGTCATGATCATCACCGAGTTCATGGAGAACGGATCCCTCGACTCCTTCCTGCGGGTGAGTGAGCGCCTGCCTGTCAGCGGTAGATTCGCAGCGGGCAGCGCGCCCCACGCCCTACGGACACGACGGCCCCGGGTTCGATTCCCGCTCACGGTTAACACCAGCGACGATTATATGAACTGGGCCTGGGCATCCCCTAGGTCGACTCAGCCTCAATTGAGTACCTGGTGTGGCGTGTAAACATCACTAATTATGAGTATAGTTATTATTATTAGTGGTGATATTCGAATTATGATGGGTTTTTTTCCAATAGATATGATGGTCATTTTGTAAATCTGGGTCCCCTTGTCTAGAGCTATTTGGGGCCCTACGCTTATCCAGAAGATTCTCATTTCCAATGCAGCGATTCCCCTTTTAGTCATCGTATTTGCCTCAGATTCAGAATTTCCCACCCACATCTCACCTGTTGCAAACTAAGAGTCAAGTGATTGATTGATTGAGTTCTGACAATAAAATAAATCTGTGGACGTGTAGATGTTTCTCTGATAAGCTACATTCCAACATCCCACCCTGACAATCAAAGTAGGATTTTGAGTCACAGGAATTCCCTGGTGGCCTGATGGCTTACTAGGGGCCTGAGTGACACATCGAGGAACACTAGCACACGATACACGTATGGCAGCTGTGCAGGAGTGCACAAGGCGACATTTAGTGAAACGGGACTTTTCCAATGACGTTGATCAGTATCTGCCCGTAACCATTTCTTCACGGAAATTGACCCAGAAACGAAAGGGCTGCATGTTCAGAGACCAAATGTCAGCAGTAGGAATGCAGTCGTTCTCAGTCTGAGAGCTCACTGCACATAACGAGGCAAAGATACCCCTTCAGCTTTCATAGATTGTTTGAATTAGTACAATCATTAAGGCCAGAAGTCTGCACGATGAGGTACCATTGCCAGCACCATGCTCACCCTCGTTTTCTTCCCAAATGCTGACATTTGCACATTGTACCAGGTACTCATTTGAGGCTGATTAAACCTAGGACAGCCCGAAACTGGTTCAGATAGAACAACACTGACATTAGCCCTGATGAAGATTCGAACGTCAGCAGATTTTCTCCGTACATTTTGCCGTTCGCTGGTAACTTGGTAATTGTCAACATTAGCAATTCCCGTCAGGGCCACGGTACGTGCTGCAGAAGGAGCTTTGGGTGCTGGCACTTATGAAATGCAAGCCAAATATACAAAGATCCCCCATATGGCCTAAACAAACTGTTGGGGCAAGTGCTGTTAGCGAGCAGCAGAAGACCACCATGGCACACGAGGGGGTGCGTGGCCAGCACCCCGCCTGGCCGCCTTTGTCTCCCTAGTGCTGATGTTTTTTACACACCATACTAGGTACTCATTTAAGGCTGAGTCAACCTAGCGGGGAGAGGGGAGGGGGTGGAACCAGTTCAAATAATCATCACTGGTGTTGGCCGTGAGCAGGAATCGAACTCTATTTTACTGGATTCCTAGCGCAGCACTCTAACCGCTACACTAGCACGTTCTCCAAGCACAGATACACAGGCTCAGATACAAAGACGTACCGACAACATGTGAGTGGGGAAAGGGTTGACGCATCATGGAGCCTGAGTTCACAATCAGTGGCTAAGCGAATTTGGGGAATGGATTTCCGAACGAGCGCTGGTTGGTTATCAAATCAAAAATGCATGGAATCAATCCCTTATTGTATGCCATTGAACGTCTCTAGAATCAACAGTCACAGAGTAGCTATTTAGTGATATTGTTATGCAGTACTTTGGCTGTTATTCTCACAATATATGTCATTCTTTGTTAGGCCTTGGCCCTCTTCATTATCAATCCACTCGACCAGTCGCTCAGTGTGCACATTGTGTCTGTTGACTTGCATATCTCTCTGCTTCTGCAGTTTGTGCCAATGTCAATGTAGACAACATTTTTTTTTTTACAAAATTCTTTATGAATGACCGGATGCCTTTGAGTTCCCTCCGTGAGTATGTTTTTTTTTACAGAAACAATAGTGTGTTCTTCTCATCTGTTCGAGTATTATAATAACAATTATAATAATACCGCTAGTATTCACCATGTCCTAGGTTCCAACCCAAGCTGATTATTTTAAAATGTTACTTCGAATTTTCCAAAGCATACCATCAGTCAACACCTCCCTCACTACAAAGACACTGTGCAACCAGGTCTGATTTAATCTGACAAAATAATGAAATGCAACGTTTTCTTTTACTTTACAGAAATATAATAACAAGTATTTATATGTATGTACGTTGAACTTCTTTCGCACCGTACCGAGCCAACCGTGCTAATCGGTGTTAACATATGACAATCATAACTTTTGCAGCAATGAGTTTTAATAACTATAAACTGTACACTTGTAACCTGTCCATTACACACACGGCATGGGGAGGTCCTCATCCGAATAGTGGATTGACAAAACGGCTGTAACGTGCACACGTGTATAAGATGTATGATGTTGTTAAATATGCGCAAGGGGTAAAGATGCAACTCTGCAATTTCCTGCTTATGCCACTGCTGGCGGAAGGGGCTCTCCACTGCGGAGAGCCCCTCTATTTAAATGTATGGCCGTACTCAAAAAACACGCAAGGCATGTTATAATGCATGCAGGCATCGCACCCAATACGTGATGTATGGGACATCTTTTGAATCGTGAAGACAAAAACATTCCAAGTCCTGCAAACGTTTTTAACCTCCGCCTCTCTGTACACATTCAAGCAGTGCAAACTGTCTACACGTAGGCATTTAAAAAAAAATTAAGATTGAACGTAGGCATTTCTTAATCACCATCAAGAATACGTAAATTTTCACGTATCGCAGATTTTTTTTTTTCTTCTTTACCCTGCACGCTCGCTCGACACAAAATGGCTTACGGCGTTGCAAATGTCTCTCTCCAGCAAAACGACGGGCAATTCACGGTGATCCAGCTCGTGGGAATGTTGCGGGGCATTGCGTCCGGCATGAAGTACCTCGCAGACATGAGCTACGTGCATCGAGATCTGGCAGCACGCAACATCCTTGTCAACAGCAACCTGGTGTGCAAGGTGTCTGACTTTGGCCTCTCGCGCTTTCTGGAGGACGACACCTCCGACCCAACCTACACCAGCGCCATGGTGAGGGCAAGCCTCGTTGGTCTATCACACTCATCAATTGCATTTGTACGATATAGTGTGTATGTGTGTAGTAGTAGTACAGGCAGGTATATAGTGGTGTAGGTGGCAAATATATACTCAATGTGGTCATTAACATGCACCTGCTTGCTTTCAACAAATACCAACCAATTGGCATATTCGGTAATCTAATGGCTTATATTTCCATACAACATCATATGGCCGCGAAATGTACTGAAACAGAAATATGTGTTAAAAATCAGTTAAGAGCCCTTTGTCACACCAGAGTCCCTATTATTTCATTGGAGACTTGGGTAAAAAAAAATACAGCTCTAAATGTAAATAAGTTACACGATTAATATTTTTTTTTTACAAAACCAATGGCCATCCGATTTCAAATGCTAAACAACAATAAAACCAATTAAATTCAAGGCTACATTTTTTTAATACAATCAACATAGCCGATATGTAGACTACTGCGATGTGTTATCCCACTTGCACAGTAGCCTCGAAGGCTGCATCCAGCTGTTACTTCTAGTGCCTTGAGGTTGTGTGGGTTAGCATTACATTAACGTAACATAACACGATCAATCTTGATAATTTTTTAAACAAAGTATTGGAGGTCCGCGACGTATGTTCGAGCATGCAATGAACACATCAACTCGCACGCAGAAAAGGCACCTCGGTTCACGCTCAAAATTAATATGAGATGGGGGGGGGGGGGAAATAAATAAATAAATGCGCTCCAGATGTGTGACATAAAACTTGCTTAAGTGAGATGCACTTAACTTCACTCACAGTTTTTATCATGAGCATTTATCCATCTCAATAAATGAAACGCGCTGGCACGTATCGTTATTCATCACAAGCCATCATAAGCCCCATTTACTCTCAGGATTGACTCGCCCTGTTTGTATAATGGGCGGTCAAAATCGTTGAGCTTGAAGATATTTTTTAAAGTGTTCAGACTGTCAATAGTGAACGTATTTTAAATTAAGACCACCCCCTATTAACGTGTCATCGTGCAATGTCACGTAATGCTACGACTCACGGGATCTCTGAAACTGAGCAGAGTTTAGCCCGGTTCATGATCGGTGACCACCATCATAGCTTGCCAGGTGCGCTTGGTTTGGTTCCATATTCCAAATAATATTAAAGGGAATGAGCCGAATATTCCAATGCATGACCCTTCTAAAAAAACGTATTCTTCATTTAGGAGAGGTACGTTATGTTGTTAATGTTAACGTATAAATGTTGTAAAAAAACATCACTTTGGCCTGTACGGGTTTTTTTTCTTGCATTATTTTACATATGTGACGAGCCTGTGTGTGATGCCTTGCTGTAAATGTGTGAGAATTATTAGTGCCTGAGGTGCTAAGACGTAAAATTCAGATTAACATTTTTATTGTTCGGTGAATTGAGTGCACATATAAACTATAATGATACATATTTCAAAGTTAACGAGCTTCCATTGTTTATATGGTTCTGTTATTTTATAGCGTACGTGTTATACAATAATTGACGTTTAAAAACTTTCACGAAGGCTCAAAAAAGAGGGTAGTTTTCACATATTTTTGTTATGTTTCACATAACAGCGAGCCAACTTTCACCGTTGTCCGCTGACTTGGCCATTCACTGTGCTGAAAATTGGCGGGCAAAAGCATTTGCTTCCAGATTTGAAGTTTTCGTGACTGCAAGGATCCATACTCTTTGGTTCTTTCGGTCAAGTCACGTAGGTGAAAATAAAAATAGGTGTAAAAAAAAGTAACAAAATTAAATCGCTTCCGAAACGTCGTGATTTAATTGAGTTATTTTCATTTTTATTTTTTTCTACCAAATTGGTGACGCGACCCAGCGGCGGTGCATTCGCCCGCTTTGTCGCAGAGGTTTTTTGCGGTTCGAATCCGAAAGGTTGCCCCGCCTATCACCGAGGGTCGAGTAGACCGCAAACACACGCGCCGTCTGCTTCACAGCGGACGTTAAAGATCCCGCGAGATCGTCAGTTGGCAAATTGTTCAGTCGGGATTTGCACGACGGCAAACTTCACCCGCTATTGGGAAACTACCACGGCACCTTGGTGGCCTTGAGCCTTCGTGTTGATAGACTTGTGCTATAAGAATGGCGTGAAAACCGGATGTACTATGGTATTTTATCATAAAGCCCACGAATCGGGTCGTGTGCGCAGAACCGTTCAGAAATTCAGTAGCACATGCATAATTGTTTTGTCATGCAACCTCCCTGTCTCCTCGGAAATGCTTGCAACAACTTCTGTACAAAATGTTGTTGGCAGAGTGACGGATTCGTGCGTCTTCGTTGCTGCACGCAGGGCGGGAAGATCCCGATCCGGTGGACGGCACCTGAAGCGATTCAATATCGCAAGTTCACGACGGCCAGTGATGTGTGGAGCTACGGCATTGTCATGTGGGAGGTGATGTCATACGGAGAGAGGCCCTACTGGGACATGAGCAACCAGGACGTGAGTGCATGCACCCATTTCAAATCCAACAAATGATTTGGTGATGCCGCTGCTGTTGCTGCATTGGCAGTGGTGCATGAGCACAAATAACAGCAAAAAATGCAATGCATTCGTCAATAGCCATGTGTGGCCTTAGAAAGAAAAAGTATATAATCGGTGACGTTTACAGGCAATGCCTCTTCTTCACAGCACAAAGAGAGGCCAGAGAGGTGGGCTACACTGCACATCCAAGCAGTGTAGTGTCAACGTAGCTACTTAGACACCAATAGTGGGGCATAGCCTGGCTTTTTGTTAGCTTTAAGGTCAGACTCCAACAGGGGAGAATGACTCAGTTCGGTGGTGATGGGGATTCAGATATTCCTCCGGCCACTCCTGAAGCCGCTGGCTCACCAACCTACATGTGTCCTATTAAAACTCTGCTTATCAACTCCTTGTCATATTAAAGGAGAATATTTATTTCGAAGTGTTTAGCACAGGACTTGAATTAGTTTAGACATCATGCTGTGTGCACCCTATCAGTGCGACAAATAAATCTAGCAGACTGTGATTTATTGGGTGCTATAATTAAAAAATGTTGGTTTGTGAAATGTCCTGGTTATAAGCATAGGATTTGCTGTACATCATCAAAATATACATCAATCAGTCACTGACTAAACTGCGAACATATAACTCTATATGCATAAGTTTGTAACTTGTGTATGTGTCTCTCTGTAGCTTCTACTGCTATGAAAATTACACATATGGATCAATGTGGTTTCTCTGAATCTGGACAGACAGGTGGGAATATATGGAATAATTCAATTGATTGGTCAACCATCATCCTTAGACTCCACTGGAATAAAAATAAGTGTTGTGAAAATATATGAGGTTAACCAACTTTCAGATTGCGCAGGAGCTTTTGTGTCCTTTAGCATTGCACTTCAACGATTTTATTATTTTCTATTTAGGATTTATAAAGTGCCTTTCACCAAGGCGCTCGACAATGCTTACCGATTTAAAGCTTTCGTGACTGCAGGGATTCATCGTCTTGGTTCTTTCGGTAAAGTCACGTAGAATGGAAATAATAAAATAATAATAATAAAAAACGCTGTCTTTCCGACAGACCTGTTCTTCACCTGAGGACGGCTGCTTGCGTTGTGGCCGAAACGTCGTGAGAATAATTTTATTATGTTTTATTTTTATTATTTTATTATTTCCCTTCTACGTGACTTTACCGAAAGAACCAAGAAGAAAAATGCTTACCGACTACGGTACAAAATGGCAAAAGAAGGAGTGCGAATGGGGTAGTGACGAGGGTGGAGGGAGCGTTGTGGAGGCTGTGGCTGGGGAGGGCTTATGGGGGATAGGTGGTGCTGGGTAGGGGTGGCGGAAGAGGTAGGGAAATTGCAAGATAAAAGAGAGAGGACATTAGGGGTAGTGCGAAAAAAAGAGGAAAGCGATTGGGAGAGTCGGATGTAGAGAGTGAGTTTGTTCCAGAGGTGGGACAAAGTCATTGTTATGCAAGTCCAAGTCGAGTCGCAAGTCATCAAATTCATGACTCGAGTCCACATCTCATAGGTGGGACAAAGTCATTGTTATGCAAGTCCAAGTCGAGTCGCAAGTCATCAAATTCATGACTCGAGTCCACATCTCATAGGTGGGACAAAGTCATTGTTATGCAAGTCCAAGTCGAGTCGCAAGTCATCAAATTCATGACTCGAGTCCACATCTCATAGGTGGGACAAAGTCATTGTTATGCAAGTCCAAGTCGAGTCGCAAGTCATCAAATTCATGACTCGAGTCCACATCTCATAGGTGGGACAAAGTCATTGTTATGCAAGTCCAAGTCGAGTCGCAAGTCATCAAATTCATGACTCGAGTCTGACTCGAGTCCAAGTCACATGACTCGAGTCCACATCTCATAGGTGGGACAAAGTCATTGTTATGCAAGTCCAAGTCGAGTCGCAAGTCATCAAATTCATGACTCGAGTCCACATCTCATAGGTGGGACAAAGTCATTGTTATGCAAGTCCAAGTCGAGTCGCAAGTCATCAAATTCATGACTCGAGTCTGACTCGAGTCCAAGTCACATGACTCGAGTCCACATCTCATAGGTGGGACAAAGTCATTGTTATGCAAGTCCAAGTCGAGTCGCAAGTCATCAAATTCATGACTCGAGTCTGACTCGAGTCCAAGTCACATGACTCGAGTCCACATCTCATAGGTGGGACAAAGTCATTGTTATGCAAGTCCAAGTCGAGTCGCAAGTCATCAAATTCATGACTCGAGTCTGACTCGAGTCCAAGTCACATGACTCGAGTCCACATCTCATAGGTGGGACAAAGTCATTGTTATGCAAGTCCAAGTCGAGTCGCAAGTCATCAAATTCATGACTCGAGTCTGACTCGAGTCCAAGTCACATGACTCGAGTCCACATCTCATAGGTGGGACAAAGTCATTGTTATGCAAGTCCAAGTCGAGTCGCAAGTCATCAAATTCATGACTCGAGTCTGACTCGAGTCCAAGTCACATGACTCGAGTCCACATCTCATAGGTGGGACAAAGTCATTGTTATGCAAGTCCAAGTCGAGTCGCAAGTCATCAAATTCATGACTCGAGTCTGACTCGAGTCCAAGTCACATGACTCGAGTCCACATCTCATAGGTGGGACAAAGTCATTGTTATGCAAGTCCAAGTCGAGTCGCAAGTCATCAAATTCATGACTCGAGTCCACATCTCATAGGTGGGACAAAGTCATTGTTATGCAAGTCCAAGTCGAGTCGCAAGTCATCAAATTCATGACTCGAGTCTGACTCGAGTCCAAGTCACATGACTCGAGTCCACATCTCATAGGTGGGACAAAGTCATTGTTATGCAAGTCCAAGTCGAGTCGCAAGTCATCAAATTCATGACTCGAGTCTGACTCGAGTCCAAGTCACATGACTCGAGTCCACATCTCATAGGTGGGACAAAGTCATTGTTATGCAAGTCCAAGTCGAGTCGCAAGTCATCAAATTCATGACTCGAGTCTGACTCGAGTCCAAGTCATATGACTCGAGTCCACATCTCATAGGTGGGACAAAGTCATTGTTATGCAAGTCCAAGTCGAGTCGCAAGTCATCAAATTCATGACTCGAGTCTGACTCGAGTCCAAGTCACATGACTCGAGTCCACATCTCATAGGTGGGACAAAGTCATTGTTATGCAAGTCCAAGTCGAGTCGCAAGTCATCAAATTCATGACTCGAGTCTGACTCGAGTCCAAGTCACATGACTCGAGTCCACATCTCATAGGTGGGACAAAGTCATTGTTATGCAAGTCCAAGTCGAGTCGCAAGTCATCAAATTCATGACTCGAGTCTAACTCGAGTCCAAGTCACATGACTCGAGTCCACATCTCATAGGTGGGACAAAGTCATTATTATGCAAGTCCAAGTCGAGTCGCAAGTCATCAAATTCATGACTCGAGTCTGACTCGAGTCCAAGTCACATGACTCGAGTCCACATCTCATAGGTGGGACAAAGTCATTGTTATGCAAGTCCAAGTCGAGTCGCAAGTCATCAAATTCATGACTCGAGTCTGACTCGAGTCCAAGTCACATGACTCGAGTCCACATCTCATAGGTGGGACAAAGTCATTGTTATGCAAGTCCAAGTCGAGTCGCAAGTCATCAAATTCATGACTCGAGTCTGACTCGAGTCCAAGTCACATGACTCGAGTCCACATCTCATAGGTGGGACAAAGTCATTGTTATGCAAGTCCAAGTCGAGTCGCAAGTCATCAAATTCATGACTCGAGTCTAACTCGAGTCCAAGTCACATGACTCGAGTCCACATCTCATAGGTGGGACAAAGTCATTATTATGCAAGTCCAAGTCGAGTCGCAAGTCATCAAATTCATGACTCGAGTCTGACTCGAGTCCAAGTCACATGACTCGAGTCCACATCTCATAGGTGGGACAAAGTCATTGTTATGCAAGTCCAAGTCGAGTCGCAAGTCATCAAATTCATGACTCGAGTCTGACTCGAGTCCAAGTCACATGACTCGAGTCCACATCTCATAGGTGGGACAAAGTCATTGTTATGCAAGTCCAAGTCGAGTCGCAAGTCATCAAATTCATGACTCGAGTCTGACTCGAGTCCAAGTCACATGACTCGAGTCCACATCTCATAGGTGGGACAAAGTCATTGTTATGCAAGTCCAAGTCGAGTCGCAAGTCATCAAATTCATGACTCGAGTCTGACTCGAGTCATGAATGTTTCTTATTGGAATGGACTGTTTTCTCTATTATATATAAAGTCATTGTCCTATGACCTCCTGACAATCATTCTGGTTCCACTGAGAGCACATTTGTCAATCTTCAGTAATTATTTGATAATAATTCCAATCTGAATGTATTTAGAAGCATACACACCGGCCCATATTTTGCAAACTGATATATATATAAATGAATCCGTATGTCTTATTATTGTTTTATTTAGTTATTAATTATCTCTCATTTTTAAAACAAACATGAACACGTTTTACAGATTTTGTGCATTTTTATACTTAATGTCCGTACATATCGCCCTTGCATTCGATCTTAAAGTTTAGCTTAGGCTCTCTTTGTTAGAGACGAAAATTGTCTCGGTCAGCTCTCACCAAGTTTATATTAAGGAGCTGAACTGATATAAACTGTATATGATCATCCGTGTTCCATATGCCTCGTGCCTTGTGGCATCTTAGTACGGTGGGGTCCCTATGGTTTTCAAAGGATTGTCTACCCACAGCAAGCATTCTTGGCCTAATCTCATTATATGCATATTTAATACATTTCCACAAGCACTGCAGCATGTTTTGTTCAGTGTTTTGAGTGTATCGAATTTAGACAATAGTAGGGTTAAAAAAAAATAAACGTATTTTCTCCTCCCACTACATTTACTCACGGTGACAGTAATGACTATGAGAATAATTGTTTTTAATAAGGGTGTTTCCCTTTTGGATTCAAAATGTGACCCGGCTGTCTGCGGCGAGAAACAGTGATGGCCTAATTACGATGGCCAAGGAGCGGCATGGTAAGAGCCCCCCCCCCTCCGTCTCCTCTCGGCCTGCCTATGCCGTACCCCTCCCCTGCCCCCCTTCCCAAAAAGCAACCCCTTCGTGACAGTCGCCGCCCTCCGAGGGCTGATCCGCCCATCCCCTTCCTTGGAACTGCACACCAAACAGCAGAGCTGGGGTGGCTGTGTTTCGTAGCCGGGTCTTGACTAAACGAGCCCGTGCACGGCGCTAGCGTGCATGTGTGCAAGTGCAGCCCTTCCTTTTTGTCGAAGCCCACTGCTGTATTGACGGTCTCCCCCCCACACACGCCTTGCGGGTAGTGAGGCTTATTTGACCATACTTCACCGTGCAGGTTGTGAAGGTGGGGGGGCGGTGGTCAGAACAACAACTCCCACTATGCCTGCCTTTTTCGCATGGCGATCGCCTATCATAGCATGATGCAGGCTAACACGAGGTCTGATGGGATCGGGGCAATCCGGCTGATTTAATGATAGATATCGAACTGTTAATCCTGCTGAGAGAATTGAAAAAAACTAACTAACAGAGGGTTGTGGGTGCTCATGTAGGACATCCTTCAGTTAAACGCTTTGAACGAGCCACGCGTGCATTGACACCCGCGCAGAAATAAAAAACGATTCCAACTGAGGATGTGTTATTCAAATGTGATCATTAAAATTTTACGAGTGAGACAGCGTTCGGCTTGAGCTTTTTATCTCTGACCCTAGCCCAAGCCATCCCCTCCCCCTGCAATCCCACTATTGAATTAAACTGACCCATGGCAATACAACTATATATGTCCCTGCTGCTATTTAAGCTTTGTTCCTTATTTACCAGACCCTAACTAATCCTCTAATTAAAGCCCACTCGGATTTCCTTCCCCTCACTGCAGGTCGTATTTAACCTGGTTACGGGTTATGGGCAGAGCTAGAAGGCCAGACCAGAGTCAATAGTAGCTTTTGTGTCAGAGTTATATGGATCGCAGGTTTAATTGCATGAATGTTGGAAATCACATTACTGTTCACAACAGAGGCACATGCATGGACTCCAGAACAAAGGTCTTTGTCGACATGCATTAAAAGTTCTTAACTTGATTAAATGCAGAAAGTTAATCTCAGCACAGTGTTTCAAATGGAATTTAAGCCATGTGAATTGAAACGTAACTTACTTAATCGCGTCTCTTGCATACGTGTAGCTGTCACATAATTGTGGCCATGAGTGTACAAATCAATGGGAGGATATCAATTGTATTTCGTGATTAAATGTATTTTCTTCTCTACATTTTCCTTCAGCGCTTTATGATCTTATTCGGCATTGTTTTCATGTAACGCATCACCCCATCACTATAAAAAATGTTTGATGGGATTCTGATACCAGAGAGTAATTTAGAGACTTTGGAGATTCATTTACTAGTTTCAGGTCAAGAAATGAGGGCTTTGGGGTCAAAGGGCAGTCTTGGGAGGGCAGTGGCACGGAACGGGGAGGTATAAAGAAGTTGTGTGGCAAGATGGGAATATTTGACAGTGCGGGGGAGATTTAAGCTACAATTACAAGCTCATAGTGTTTGACAGCTATTATAGTTCATTGTTCTGACATGGGCTTTCTCAGCAAACAAACAGCAAACATAAAACCCGAATGTTGTTGGCTTGCGTGTACTGACCGTTGGAGCAGTGGCCCGGCATTTACTCATTCATAGGTCACTGACCATGTGGTGTCAATAGCTGCAATTTTGAGTGATTATGGGCTTCCTGTGTATCAAAGCTTCCTGTTTATTTAAAGTCAAATATGTATACGTATCCCCTCACCGCCCATTGACGAAAGATCGTTTATTGATGGATAAAGCTTGAGTTTTTAAACTTAGTTTTTTTTACGCTTGTGAGACAAATCTAACATACATGTAGGTGCCACGTTGCACCAAAAGGAGAGTGCACATTTAAATATGCACGTTGCCAATACGTAAAATAAAAGTTTTCATGAGCATACTTTGTTTGTATGGAAGTAAACAAGGCATGCCATAAAATGTAGGTCATTTTTAGGAACAAGGCCTTTCGATATAATTTTGCACACACACACACGCCTATTTATATTCGTAAACTTTGAGCACATTCTATCATTGTTCAGCCAAGATTATGTCCAGGCGAGACACCAGTCAGTGTGAAGCAAAGATCTATCCCTTGGTTTTAAGAGGATGTGGTAAAAATGAATCTCGTGGAAGACAAGTAATCTGTGTGTGTGTGTTTGTTTGACCTGTGCTGACACTGAGAGGGCAGTGCAATCAAAGTGTCTAAGAACCGGGGAGGATGGATCTCTGAAAACCAAGAGATTTAACTTCATTTTCTGTCCAAGTTAGCCCTGCTTAGCTGGTAGCTAAGGCTCTCACTCCTCTTTGCACAGACCGCCTGAGTTTTTGGTTTGCTTATCCAAAGATCCCAAGCATAGCAAAGCTTAACATCTCTCTCTGAGTGACATTACTGAGCAGGAATTTTCTGAAGAAGAAGAAAAAAATGCAACAGAAAAATGAGCCTGATACGGCATTGGCAGTGGTGCACAAGCACGGCTAACAATCACTCAACACGTATGTCAATCGCACTGCTTAAAAATGGAGAGAGAAAAACATAATAGGTTCGATTTTGGGCAATGGGCGTTTTTCATGGCAGAGATATGTGATTTTGATTGTGGGGAGATATACATACATTGTTTTTATATATATGACGTTTTTTTTTTATATAAACGCCTTTTACATTGCAACCAAGACAAAGGTGACAACAGTTGCATTTACACATTTATTCATTTACACATTTTTATCGAGGAAAGTACTGAAAGTCCTCCGATGGAGGCTCTGCGAGTTTTAAACTCCCTGCTGGTCCCTTCACACCTGTGAAAATAGAGGCACGTTAACATATAGCATGTCTAACTAATGTTCTACGAGAACAAAAAACCACGGGAAACACATCACCGTTCAAGCCACTGTTTATGTAAAACAATCATCGTAATATTTTACAGCCTTCTGTAAATCACCGCTGTGGACGAAGGACTTCCCACGTCGTCTCCATCCTGGAGATTGTTTTGACCATACTAGGCCGTGCTTATCGATTCGTGTGAGTTAAAGGGGAGGTGCCCATGCCCGATTCAGACATCGCTCTCCACTGATGGTAGCCTTGGTCAGGGGAATCAAACTCAGGTCACCTGAGGTTGACAGTGCAGTGCGCAAACCACCGCGCCACCACTCCACCCACTTTTTACATATCGGCGGTTTTTAAAAAGTGCTCGGAACCCTTCCGCGGTGAGCCAGACTTCCCTGGGCTACCACCATTTCCTTTCTGCCTATTAAAGTTCACCAATGTGAGCCCAGGTGTGACTGAAGTGTGTGCACAATGGCAGGGACGCGGCCATGCTTTGGAAGTCGGGGATAGCCCTGTGAACACGTTGTTTCCCAGTGGTTAATTGGTTAGTTCACTGGGAGGATCCACGAAATTCTGCCTCCCATTTTTTCCTCGTTCCACTGCACGATAATCAGGTCACAAATCTTAGCACCTACTAGCTCCTGCTTCGGTACAGAAACTATTGTTTCAAGCACTGTGTACTTAAAGGTTCTGTCGTCAGCTTAATCAGTGTTTTTTTAACGTAGATGCCACCGTCCACAAGCTTCATCATTCATTCATCGAGCATTTTCCCGTGGGGCTACGCCTTTGTGGATGTATAATGGTCCCCCAAATTTTTGTGTGGGGGTCTCATAGTCAGATACAAACATTTTCGGGGTAATCACACACCCACAGCACCCACATTCGTCTTCTCCCCTGCACAATGTCCAGCCCAATCTCGCTTCGGCTCAGACAGTCAGAAACAAAAAAACGCCTCACCACCGTCTGTTTACCAAAGACTCCAAAGATCTCCGGTGTGCGAATCCGACTGGGGTCAGGCGCTGCACACGTACGTCACCTCTGGGTCACGGCTGTCTGTGTAGAAGTCACCGATCTGGCTGTGAAATGTGAAACGAAACATTTATTTTGGGGGGGGAGGGAAATGTTAGCTGTTAATTGATCCAAATATTTCCACTAATATATATATAAGACAAAGATCCCCGTATAGCCTTAACAGACTGTTGGGGCAAGTGCTGTTAGCGAGTAGCACTTATGAATGCCGGAACGGGGGGGGGGGGGCAGCACCACGCCCTTTTGTCGCTCCAGTGGCGATGTTTACACACCGCACCAGGTACTCATTTGAGGCTGTGTCGACCTAGGGCAGGCCCAGGACCGGTTCAGATAATCGTCACTGATCTTGGTCATGAGCGGAAATATTACTTGGGTCTCTGGGTTAATATAAATGAAGGTAGTTATTCTTAATGTAGTGAGCCTTTGTTTATGTATTACATTCCAGATTCTCCGAGCTGCTGATTCATGGCATGCTGACATCTCTGAAAAAGAGCTTCCTAGCTCATCGGATTCCTCCAGTATAAATACATTTTCTGATTCTGATATTGTCGAACTTGTGGGCAGTGGCGACTCTGTATCTTAATGGCACAAAGTTCTTTTGCAAGAATTAAACTCTGGCAATCCATCATTGCCTCCAAAAATCACATGTATATGCCATTGTAGTTGCAAAGTAGTTCTGTTTTTAAAGTTTGTGTTATTAACATGATAAAAAATAAGAAATGTATTTGTAATCATCGATGTTGTTTTTGACTACTTTAGAAACGGATACAATTTAAAAGCCACTTGTCAGCTGACGTCATCGATGCCTCCTTAAATAAACGATTATGGTATTTTATTTGCTGAAACAAAAGTGCAAATGCTCCTTTGATGTGTTTAATATGAATAACTCTATTATTTATTGATGTATTTTTATATCAATATTTTTCTAGGATATGAAACAGCTGCTGTATCACACTATGTAATTGTCCTCCAGCATGTACAAATTTATTCATAATCTACTTATTATTTTATAACGTTAATGGCACGAACATCTTTCATGCTTTTATTTTATGTAAATTGAGTTTTAAAACGTTGCCTTTGAACTTATCCCATTATAAACTATAATTTGTAATATGCACATATTTTCAATGGGGGGTGAAATGCGTTTGTTTGAAATAATACATGATAATTATCATTGGTTAAGTTGCTGGTTACAATTTCACCTGTTTCATTGTAGTTTCTGTGGATTTCTTACAAAATCCAAAACGGAATAAGGCAAGATAAAAAAAGAAACATCATCCGTATAATTCAAGAATACGCACGAATATGAATATACTACATTTGGTCAAATACACGATGGGAACAAGTGGTGTCAGCGAGCACACATTGTGACTCTCACAGCACATGCATAGTTGGCATTGGCAGCACCATGGCAGGCAACTTTTATCTTTCACGGCATGGTGTGATGTGTCTCACACCACGCTAGGTCGGTCTGACTACTAAGGAGATATCCGGGGTAGGCTCAGATGCTACTTACTGATCGTAATATTCCTGGAGATAAATCATATTTGCAACAAAGCTCCCGTTCACGTATGCTATTACTCATAATGTTCACCATCAACATGAAATTAGTGTGTGTACGAAGCAGAACACAGGATGCATGCGCCGTTGTTTTTAGAAATAAATTGTTTTCTCCATGCTCTGGGCAGGGCACGATGCTTGGGCAGATTTAGGCGGTCGCTGCGCGTCCAACTCTACTGCAGCTGCCAGGATATGGCAGAGGATTGAAGGTGTTGGCGCGTGTGGCATCGGTGACTTTGCCCGCAATAAATCCTCGATGCTGATGATCCTCCTCTGTGGGGCTCTGCAGGTGATTAACGCCATCGAGCAGGACTACCGGCTGCCGGCACCCATGGACTGCCCGGCCGCCCTTCACCAGCTCATGCTCGACTGCTGGCAGAAGGAGCGCAATGAAAGGCCCAAATTTGGCCAGATCGTCAACACCCTGGACAAACTCATTCGTACGCCGGCCAGCCTCAAGACCGTCGCATGCGTCACACCGGGGTCAGTTTCCATTTGAATGTTTACACTTGCACGGAATGCCCATTCTCAACCGTTCTCCATCCACTGCTAGCTACACGGCGCTATGGTTTTGTTGCACACCCCCCCCCCGCTCGCCCCTATGTGGATGTTTGTTAAGCGGGGTTGTATTTCTACGGGTGACATATCCTGCCCGAACGCAGGCGTGTGTTTTTTTTTTACCTCTCGTGTGTTTTTTTTTACCTCTCGTGTGTGTTTTTTTTTACCTCTCGTGTGTGTTTTTTTTTTACCTCTCGTGTGTTTTTTTTTTTGGGTTGTGCCACGCGTTCGGCACGATGTCTGACGTTTCGCCGCACATGCTGGGAGCTTCTCCAGGATCGAAAATGTGCCAGAGGGCTGCACAGCACAGCTGTATTGCTGGAAAGCACCTTGGAATAAGACGCTATATACATCTATATAGGATAAGAGCTGTGAAAACACGCGTTTCTAAATGGTGATTGTGATGTTCTTAGATTATTTATTATCCTCCAACCACTGCGTCTCCTTTTATATCTTAAGTTATTTATCGAGTTCATGAACCAATTCTTCTCTGTGTGGGTTGTCAACTCCTGAACATTCCGATCGTTCAGGGGCATATTCTGACCATGCTAAACGACTATTTATAAATACACGAATGCATGCATTCGTAAACATTGAGCCTTTGTCCTAGGACACTTTGACCAAACGGCAGTAAAACAACTTTGGCTCCTCAGCTCCTGCATTGTAACCAAAATAATTGTAACGGTCTGGCAAATGACAGCTTATTTACAGTATTTTGTTACCAAAGTCTTGGAAACTATTTGTCCTTTTTTTCTTCTCTGTGTAATAAAAAAAGGAATGGCTTTTTTTTACGACTTGTTCGTTTTGTGGTGCCAGACACGAACTAAACATGGTGAAAACTCTCGACTAATCTCCCTAGCGAGCTTACGAAACCGACTTCCATGCCGCAGCCTTTCCCTCCCTCTATTTCATTTACGAGTCTCAACGACGGTACAGGGATCGGAGTATACAGACGGCAAAAGAATGGTACTGCCCAACCGTCCCCCCAAGAATATGTCAAAGGAAAGCCAAGTCAGGATGAGGTGGACAGAGGAGATGGATACGAGATGGTACAAGGAGAAGCAGAGGAGAGAGAGGGGGGAGGGGTTTCGATTTAAAGCTTTCGTGACTGCAGGGATTCATCTTCTTGGTTCTTTCGGTAAAGTCACGTAGAACCAAGAAGAGGGGGGATGGGTGCCCGGAAAGATTCACAGCATCCATATCATTGCTTAAACCCTGTCTATGGACGGCAGAGAGAGAGAGAGCCACTTGCAAAGTGTTGAACACAATGCTCCTCGCTTTTGCCCTGCTCTCGAGTTTAGCTATCAGCTTTAGTGTCCTCTTCACAGGCGTATGCTTGAGCACTGTTAAACGAGGTATGGGTGCAGCCCCCTTGTCCATCCGTTTTCTGTTGAGGGCCCACTCGCACGCCGTGCGGGTATTATGGATTATTTGAGCGTGCTTCACGCTGGTAAAGCGCTGTCCGGTGAGCTGCGCGTGTCTGCAACGGTTTCGCGATCCGATCGCGATGTTTAGCAAGGGCGTGCTTGAGAAGTTTGTAATAACAGTAATTCAGTAATTTGCTGCCCTTTGTCAAACCACTGCTGGGTGAAGGCCTTGCCATGCCATGTGGGTCACGGGAATTGTTTGACCACACTGGTCAGTGCATGTTGGTGAAGTGGGAGACTCTGGCCTAGTTCAGATGTCGCTCGCCATTGCTTTTTGCTATATCAGGGAATGCATAACGCACAGTGCTAACCACTTTTCCCACCCATCACTCCAGCCACGTATATAATTTAAAGTCATATTACTATTTAAGGAGCATTATGGTGCTTTCTTTTCGAACTTTAAATTAAGTTTCGAATTCAGAGCGATAATTGCTTTGTGTGTGCTTCATGTTTTAATGGCCTTGCGAGATTACGGTTTTATACTCGCCAGGCCAGTTGATTAAATATAAATGTCTAGTCAAAGAGAAGATAACTTTTTACTCACTGTAGTTGATTACAAGTAGCAATGCAAGCACCATATAAATATTGTATTGGGTGTTCTAAAGTAAGCCTGTTTCTTTGATAATGCAGTACAAGCCTGGGGGAATTGCAAACAGTCTGAAGCCAAATAGATTTTCAGGAGACTTTGTTCATTCTGCAGTCTGGTACCAGCTGTCAGACTTGGAACTGCTATAAGCGACATATGCCTTCTGTAATTATAATGTTATGTTCATAATAAAGCCCGGAGATGAAGGAGAATGGTACTAGATTGGTAGAACATTATCTGGCCCAAAATCGAGGTAGCCTTGAAGACTTGTTGAAGTATGACTTCATTTTTAGCCACGCACATAACATTTACATTCGGCTGAGGGCTTTTGTTTTTGTTGCAGATGTCTGCTTGCTTAGGGCCTCGGTGGCTTTTTTTGCCGATAATTTTCTGTCTGCCTTAAGTGGATTTTAAGAAGTATTACACAATGTTAACCTGGCATTGTTTTTTTATTTTTAATTTAACAGAAACTAATTGACAGGTTTCACCTTGCAACACACCTAGCCCCCCCACCTCTCATATTCAACCCGGCCAAAATCAACCTTGTAATCGCTGTACACCCGAATCGCCTAAATGTAATTGAGTTTCATGTTAAAAAGTCTTAATAGTAATTCCCCACCCCCAAAAGAAAATAAAAAAAACACTCTGACTGCATACACCTGGTGCTAATTTTTTAATTAACTAATTACCTAATTGCACACACATATATGATTTTGCTTATATGTGTTATTGCACAACCGGTTAAGAGGGAACAGGTTATTCCCAAGAGGGGCAGCTGAGAGACCAGACCGGACGTTATCTGATTTCCATCACTGGGAGAGGTCATGTTTCTTAGTTTTGTGCTGTGCGGGAGCGGGGAGCCATAGAGGATGTGGGCTGTACAATCACCCGCTTGTGCGCACACACAGCAGTTCGAACCCACCTGTCAATAACAGCCTGCCCGCCCGCCCGCCCGCCCGCCCCACTACCACCCCCACACACCCCACCTTTCCTTTTAATTAAGGGATTTTTTTTTACTTAATTACACGATGGATAAATTACACTTAAATTAATTTAAAAATTGTCACCCTGGGCACATTTAAACTTTTTTTTGCGTTGTTAAAAAAAACGCGCGCGTGCTACGTGGGTGTCCTCGTGGAGTGAATGCTCCTTGCCGCCATAGGAATGTGGAGTTTCTGGCATTTGTTTTAGGGCTGCCATCGGAGAGGACACTCCATTGCTCGTTTGAGCAATGCAACGAAACGTCGGACATTATTACAAACATATGGTAAAACCCAAAAACCCATCGGAGAGCTATCTTTACAGCACAGCCGTGAAAAAGTACATCGTAGTATATACAGCACGTGCTGATTTATGTAATGTATTTTTGTGATGATATATTATAACCATAATAATTACATTCATATGGAGTACAAACATATATAGTGTTTGTCATTAATACATCCGATGGACGAGACTGGTGATGGAATGGCAGTGAAAGGAGGTCGGGGGGAGAGAATGTCCCCAAGAGCACGACCACCGTGGAGATGGAGTGATAAGATCAGTTCACGCAGGAGTGAGATGCTGCTGACAGCACTGCACCATGAAGGATGTTGATAGCATAGGGAGACCTTCAACCAGTGGTTGATACAAATTGATGACTGATGATGATGATGGTAAAATATTATAGAATGCAATGTTAAGTATGGAAAGGTTTATTCTTAAAATCAGAGCAGTAGGTGTGCACCATAAAAAAATGCATCTTCATTAAATAAAACTATATACACAAATAATATGAAGCTTGAGTATGGATGAACAGTTTTTTTTAAATGCTAATGCACTGTATAATAATATAATATTTCTTTGAAAATAGCATTCTAATGATAAAGCATCATTAGTAGCTTCAAAGTCATGCAGCGCACACCGAGAATTTAATTACAATTTTGCAGATCAGAGAACCAAAAAGAAGTCACGTTGGAAGTGGAGCACCGTGCTTTGTATTTTGGTTCAGTGCAGGGCTGCACAGAGATGACTGGCTTTTTTTTGATGAATCAACAACCAATTCAAACTCAAATATATATATTTTTAAAGAACAGAAATGCAGTCTCAGTGCCGGTTTTTTTTTAAGACTTGGCAGTGTGAGCATTGGCATCGGGCACAAAAAGAAAATAGCTAGCTAGCCGTATTCTTGTTTGCTACTTTTTTTGTTATGTCGTGAACAAAGGAACATGTGTATAAAAGGTTCTTCTTCGGACTGCGGTTTTTGGTGATTATCTCCATAATGAGGTAACAGAAGCCATGGCTGATAAGAGATGGCTAGCACTTGCGAGGTCAGGCCATAGATATATACCAGATAGGACCTCGCCAGGCTGGCTTGTAATGCATGCCTTGGCAGGAAATAAAAAGTGAAGCTGGGTTTGACCTGCAGCATTTTTTGTTTTGCCCACTCATCATTGGCTCACAACATCTTCGTTTACCTTGAAAATATACGACTCTTTTTTTTATTCGTCAGTTAATTGCATTCCCTTTCCATTGCTAAAATATATATGCCACCATATATATCTTTGCAACTTCTTACCTGTGCAAAATACAGATCGAAATAATGCACAATATTCACGAGAAATTGTTCACGAAAAGTATTTAGACATTTTGGAATTACGTGTTTCCCCACCCCCCCCCCCCCCATTTCACCTTTTAATGACCATATTACCTAGCGAGACATTCGGTGAGCACAGAAGGCCAACATCACAACACAGAGGGTCTTCTTCTTGGTTCTTTCGGTAAAGTCACGTAGAATGGAAATAATAAAATAATAAAAATAAAACATAATAAAGTAATTCTCACGACGTTTCGGCCACAACGCAAGCAGCCGTCCTCATGTGAATAACAGGTCTGTCGAAATGACACTGTCTTTGTGTCATTTCAGACAGAACAGGTCTGTCGGGAAGACAGTCTGAATGACTATGTCTTCCCGACAGACCTGTTCTTCACCTGAGGACGGCTGCTTGCGTTGTGGCCGAAACGTCGTGAGAATTACTTTATGATGTTTTATTTTTATCATTTTATTATTTCCATTCTACGTGACTTTACCGAAAGAACCAAGAAGATGAATCCCTGCAGTCACGAAAGCTTTAAATAGAACCAGAGGGTCTTTCCAGAGCTCCCTATAGTGGAGGCCCTTCTGTCAGCAGCGATATGATCGAGCTATGGTGGTGCTGCACCTTTACCAATGATCATGCAGTATTTAACGAGATCTAAAAATAGGCATGTGCCCTTCATGTCGCCGATGTTCTGTACTGCGAGATGGGGTGAACGTGACAGTGAGAGCATCCTTATTGACATGCCATCGTTGCTATTGCAGTATCTCACAGCCACTTCTGGACCGGTCGGTGCCTGACTTTGCCAGCTTTGGTTCGGTGGATGAGTGGCTGGATGCCATCAAGATGGGTCGCTACAAGGACAACTTTGCCAGTGCCGGCTTCACCTCCTTTGACCTGGTCTCCCGCATGACTGCCGAGTAAGTTTTGACCTTGCCTAAAACGAGAAAATTTTTAATATACACAGCAGTGATTACACAGATGTATCACGTTTGATTTTAACCTACGTGTTTTTGAGAGGTGAATGGTGTCTCTCTCAAACAAGCACGTGGTTGTTGATCATCTCCCGCTGACAATCATGAGACAGTGGTGGAAATTCCACATTCCTTTGGTGTGGGTGAGGTTATCTAAAGGACATCCACTGTTGACTTTCCCCCCCAAGAAGTGGCTGCTCTGTTTATCAAACCCAAATGGATGAATGGCTGAGAGGGACCCCCAACTGGGATTTGAACTCACACCCTTCCATTGGAGAGCCACACACACTGACACTGCCGCCCAACGCAAAGAGTCTTGGGTTACATCAAGGACATTCGCCTTTTTTCCCGTTGCCACACAATTTTAGTAATTTGTGAGTATGAAACAAAGGCCTTTCCTGGTTCTACATTAAGTTGGACAAGTATCCCGTTCAATCTAGGTACCGAATGTTGTATGTCTTCCGCATTCTTCCAACTGGCAGAGCACCCGCTATTGAATGAGCTGGGAATATGTCCCCTTAAAGCCACATGACATGAAGTCACGTGGAATCATCAATTTTGGGACAGTGAGGTTTTTTTTTTCCCCATCTTTGCAATCATCAGTGACAGGTCCCAAGCCATCAAACTCACTACACACGAGAACCCTTATACAGAGAGAGGGCAGCATTCATTTTTCACTTGTCTGCCCCTGGGGCTCAACTCAGAGTTTTTGGCTGAGTACCGTGACATAAGAATTAACCCCCTGAGTCACCCAGCCACTTCCAATAGAAGGTCATATTATAAATGACACTAGGGTATGAAACTAGACATTCATCTTTTGAGTTGATAGGTCCTAAAGCACTCATAGTATTGGTATGATACAACATACACACACACACATACACGTGCGCACACACAAATACACGTGTGCATTTTTTTAAATATTTGCAATAGCACAGCATCCGATGGGTTCCACATTGATGTCTTGCTTTTGCCAATGTCACATCGAGGGTCACAAAGCGGCGCTTGCAATGATACTGAAAGGCAATGACAAATATCGATAACTGTGAGGGTGCAGAAGAAATTGGATGTGATGTGCTCTGAAGCACATTGGTTGCAGTGTATCTTGTTTGTCACTTTGATGTATTGTGTGTGCTTTGATGGCTGCAAAAGGACACTCACGTACAACGCATTGCTGCCTGGCAATTATATCTTCTGCAAAAGCACTCCACTTTAGGAGAATACGTTCCACACAATCTTTACTTATTATATTTACCTGTTTCTTCCGAGGTCTGCTTAGACTGCTGATTTCACCGATAACTTAACCGATTGAAAATGTCTACTTTCACTGCTTATCACCGTTATGATGCCTTCCTTAGTTTGGTGTTTCATCAGTTACATTCTCACCAGGGGTTTAGGATGTTCCTCTCAATGGATCCCCACCTGTGATAAAAAAAAGTAACAATATAGAGCCTTATTGTGTACTTATTTATAGTCAGCCAAAAGGTCTTGCTCCTTAAATATAAAGAACCTGTAGTGCAAATCGTATATGTGAGCTCTCCTCTGTGTACAGCAGTTACCTGGAGCAGAGAGACATTTGGAAGCTATTCCAAGATAATCTAACAAATGTTTTCATTGCCTTTTTATTTTGTGTATAATCCCCTTAGGGACATCTTAAGGATAGGAGTTACCCTGGCTGGACACCAGAAGAAGATCCTTAACAGTATCCAGACAATGAGGGTGCAAATGAACCAGATCCAAACGGTGCAAGTCTGAGGACATCAATGCAGATTCCTGAAAAGAGAAATTCGAAGAGCCGGTGTAAATCTGCTTTGTGCCACTGGCGGATGCCACGATGAGACACTTCCAAAATCAATCGCAGTACATTTATTTTGATGTCAACAGATGTGCCATGATGGGAAAATGCACACATCTAAGCTAAAGACATTCACTAAAGCGTACAGAAATACATCCGGCTGTTAAACTGAATTCACTTGATCACGTCAACGTTGAGATCATTCATGAAGGCACCTGTGAGATCATAGTACTTGTTTTGTTCTTCTCCCAGCTGGAAAACATCATCTGTGCGGTCTTTGCTCATTACGTGACATCGTCTGGACTTTTTTTAGTGGTTAATGTCATTAGTGGCGTTGATGTGTGATAGATGTCAAGACCGAGATCTTTCAGAAGATTTCTTTACCATCTCAAGAACCTTCCACGTACAACCGAGAAGTCTCACGGGGGTTCTTTGGAGGGCGTTACAAGTCACAGATGCATGTATCAACGCTTTATAATATTTCACCAATATATAGGAATTAAAAATAAGTACAAAAAAAAAACAAATAAGCCGAAAAAAATATCACGAAAAAATACAAATGGTTTTGTTTTTCCGTCTTCAAGTTACTTGCAAGCAGGACACTTCAATGGGACCTCTAAAAGACCTAATTGTGGAAGGTCGTAGGTGAAGCATTGTTTAATGGTGTCTCGAAAGGACAATTCCAGAGGAAGGACGCGCTGCTGTACGATACAGGAGCAAACGAGCGGCAACGTCTTCGCTGCGCGAGTGCATTGCGCGTGGGTGCACGGCGCGCACACACACTGGGGGAGAAGGGTTTCTGCTCTGGCCACGTCTGGCGCCAATGCCGTTCCGCTAAACGTCAATTCTTAGGCAACGAAGCAAAGAGAGAAGCAACAACTCTAGAAACAATGCTGTCCGCAGCAGCTGCTTAGAACTTGGTTGATCAACTTCACCGTCAAGCGGCTATTAATATTGCTGCCTAATTATTATTGTTATAATCGTTTGGCTTTTGAGTTCAAGGTCAAACATGTCACAGCTACACCAAGTCGTTGTCTCCTAGTTTACCGTTGCGAAATAATACATTTAGCTTGCAGAGTTTCCTTAAACATTAGTCTTCATATTGAAGATCTTGTTTAATAATATTCTTTTAGCTTGCTAGATTTTTTTTATTTACATTATCTGTTACATTTGAATCATATAACTGCAGGAAAAATGTTATGTTTTAGCATTTTAGTACTGTATTAAATGTATTATTTCTTGCACGTTTTTAAGGCACTGCGTTATGTAGTGGCTGGTATCAAAAATAAAAAAAATATTTTTGTTTCTGAAAACTCTTTACGTCCAATTAATAGCGATGAGAATAAAATGCAAACGTTATGTATGTATATTTTCAAACATCTGTCTTCGCATGAAAAGCAACTTCGCAGCAAGGTTCCAACGTAACAAGTACAAGGTTAAGATGCCAAAAAGATTATTATGCTTTGATGCATAGGAGAGGAAAAGAGCGAGAGCGAAATAATATTTTATTAGAGTACTTGGAGCTTAATTCAGTATAATACCCTGCCGAAAGTATGTATAATTAATACACATTGTTTATGTAAATTTTCCATGATCGCACATCATTATGAAGGAAAAATATCAATTGTAAAAATATAAATGTACCCTCTGCCACTCAAACTTCATGACACAAACTTATGATAGCATGTCAGTGTCCCCGGAAGGATATAACTGACTATTCTGACCAAATTTGCAAACTATTATTCTAAATTATAAAAAAAAAAAAGCTTAAACTGATGCCTTCCTTTAATTCACCCTGAACTCTGCAAGCTTTTAGACGAGAATGTTGTCGAAACATGAACGATGTTGACTGTGAGTATGTAACATACTCAAACGGCGTACCACAGAGCAGTTAAAGGGATAGTCGGCTTGGCAATGGAAAGATGATATTCGTTTCTCAATTGGTTCGTTTCTCAATACGCTTGTCCTGGCGAAGTTCGCCGTGTAGGGCGATCCAGACCTCCCTTTCCCTGGCGACGGACTCCAGCACTACATTGCTATACACTACTACACTATACACTACACTATACACTACACAGACTCTAGCTCTTCCATGGGGAATTTCCAGGCGTTTCCATGCCAGCCGAGCGACATCGTCCCCCCAGAGTGTCCTGGGCCACCTCCGGGATCTTTGCCCATGACATCTGCTAAGAAAATCGAGGACACTGCACCGTGAATGCGAGGCAAACTATGAAGGTTGGATGTGGAACCTATTTTGGTGATTGAATTCAGCAACCGTTACATGTCAAGTACGTCTTACAATGAACGTATGGCCCTTGCTAAAGTTGAAAATATTATTTTATCTGTCAGTTGCAGATTTCACTTACAATTATTCTGCAGCTGTAAGTTAACAGACAGAGGCACATGTGTAATAAAACATCCATTAATTCAAACAGATTTTGGTTCTGCGTCTATATTACGAGAAAACTGCACCGAGTACTCTCTGTTTTCACGAAGGCTGTCCGTTGGAGCGACTGCACATAATCTTGGTTGTGCAGACCCTAAGAGAGATGCCAAAAGTGGATTGTGTAATTTTCAGTTGTAAAATTGAGAAAAAACTGTAGTGTTAATAACGTGTGCTGGTATTTAACAAGCGTCATCTTAAGCCGGGTCTTACACCTGAGCCGTCAAGCAGCGCCCGTTGTTTGCGTGCAACTGACTTGAACATACGTATCTCTCTCCAAGCAAGTTGAGCAAACTGATCGCTCAGAGTGGAGGCAGATTCTTCCGATTTCAAGCGATCTGCTCAGCGATTTTGTTGATCGCTCAGGTGTGGAGGGGGCTTTAGAGGGGAGAAGAGAGGGGGGGGGGGCAGTGCTTGGTTATTCCTGCGATATTTCTCTGCAACCTCTGTAGGTTACCTACAACTGGAAGTCTGAATGCCGAATCGCGATTTGGGTTATTGCTCTCGTGCCACTTGCAAATGCTTATATTCTTGCAATAATTTCACGGCTGTCAGTGTGTATGTTGATGACAAATAATAATTCGTAGCCTGTTCTGTAGCTCAGATTGACTCTTCCTTGGACAAATTGTTCTTCTGTCAGATAATTTAAATGACACAAGACGTTAGGTCTCATTGGGGTTTATTTTGTAATAATTTATTTCGTTTATATTTTTAGTGGCAAATATTTAGTTGCCTGTGTAGATAATTTCTGAAATAACAAGATGCTTTTTTTCATCTTGTTATTTTTATTTATTTTTTTGCCACTAACTTATTTGGAACCTTTGCATGAGGCACTGCAAGCGTTTTAGAGAATCCAGATTACAGCGGTTTTGTTCACGTGAATAAAAATGTTGTAAAATTGTAAAGAAAACTTATCCATATGAACCTTCTCTGTGTTATACTGTAAAATAAAAATGAATTAGGAATTCACGAGTATCATTCCTAGGATGTCCTCCACTGCCTTTTTCTCCACTTCTCAGACTTTGAGCACTTACATTGACAATGACAATTACAGCAACAACTCTATGCCCTTTATTTTTCCTTATTTTTGCCCAAGCCAGTGAATAGTACAAGTTGTTTTCTTCCCAGTAACGATTTTTTTTTATTAATTTGGCTTTTGTACCTGCTGAGAGCCTTCCAACTTGACTCGTACTGAGGCAAATGTGAAACTTGACAAAATAGTAGCCTGACAAGTGACTTATCACACACTCTTAAAGTGCGACCCATAAATTAGTGCACGGTTTCCCAACTGCAGTCCGCACGATCCATCCCACTATGCCACGTGTTTACCAATTTACTCCCCATTCAAATACAAGTAAACTTGTTTCCACGCTGCACGCGCCCAATGATTGTTAAACACGGTCCCACGTGACATGCACAAAGCAATTAAGGCTGTCTGCATTAATAGAACCGATTCAAATTACGGTTAATTGCTTATCACATCACGTGGGGACGTGTTGAGCAATCATCGGCACGTGCAGCGTTGAACGAGTTTAATTTATTTGAATTTTGAAGTACATTGGTACACGTGAGAGAGACGGAGCGTGGTGTGGCTCGTAAGAGTTTTGAGAATCCCTGCATGAGTGGCTGCCAGCAACATTTATCGCTAACAAGTCTGTGAGAGAAAACCATTATGCACGAGTTGATTTGCCTGTCATGAAAGTCACATGCTCAAAAAACCGTGGTAGATTAATAATAATGAAGCGTTTGCTAACTCTTTTTGGAGAGGGGGAGGAATTTGGCATGAATTATTATATTTTTTTCAATGTGTGTTTATTAAATTTAGAATTATAATGAAAACTAAACATGTTTTCGATGGGAAATGCAAGGTTGATTCGTGAGGTGCAAAAATGTTCATGCAAGTTAAGTTTTCTTTACAAATTCAACATGTCCTGATTTAAAACGTTACACCATTTGTGCCGTATTTAGTTAACGGGAATTCCTTGCAGGGATTAAAATGAATAACATAACATTGACTGCAAAATCGTTTAATGTATGTTACATTTGTATTTTTAATGTGAGCAAATATGAATCGGTAATCATCTAAAAGTCTTGTCACTTTAAAGCATACATTACAACTTTCAAAAAATGTAATCCTTTGTGTGCTCTTCGTATGTAGAGTATGATCGAAATGCTTGGGTGATATGGCTGCAGTGTTATACCAAGTGTGGCGCACAGTGCTACCTGTACAATAGTACGCCTTGATCAAGTCACCTTTTTTAACGTTAATCGTCAGTGTGTTAACTCAGTATACTGTACCAAGTACGCATTGCAGTACAGACTCCTATGTCTACCTACCAGTAGATATATTCATTCACTTACCCTGCAAGGATTGTCCCCTCCCCCAGCTAAGAAGTTTAGGTTTTTTTTGGTTTGTGAGGTTTTTTTTATTAGCTTTTGAGAAACAGTTGTGGAAATCCCATAGAATCCCCTAATTATTAGAGTGTTGTCGTGACAACTGTGAAACCCTGATCTAAAATAGTTAATAGATAGTTGCGTAAAATTGGAAGCCCTCAAATTGAGAGTATGAAAATCATTCTAGAAATAAAATTCAATTGAAAGAAGGCCCCTCTGGTCATACAAGTCGTTTGACCATACTTCACCACGCTGGTCATTGGCTGATAAATACACTCAGGTCACCAGGTTCACAGGAATGTGCACTAAACCACAGTGACCTTGTAATTATTAAAGCTTTTTTTTACAATTCTTGTGGAATCCAGTCATGCCGTTCACTCTCACGGTGAAGATGTTTCAGCTTCATTTATTAGGTATAACCCTGTGAGCCATGCGCCTTTTGACTCGGTGCAGCTTAACAGACGTCTATGGGAATAGATACATCTGTGTTCTTAAAATCTTTCAAAAAAAACCCCTATATTCCACGAGACAATTGAAAGCTGGGATTTATTTTTAATGTTTTTGTTCATGCAGTGCTTGTTCTGAAAAAAAACTTTGGAAAATGTAAAATGCAAAACAATGGAAGAGGAGAAACATCAACAATTCTAAGTGCAGAGGCATTGACTTGTAAATGTTGTACATTATCGTTAATGTCATGTTGTGGTAGTCAGTTTTTGTAAGGCATGATGTATGTCTGTGTGTACTAATTATGAACTAAAGTCAGACATTTGTGTTTTAGATAACATGGAAGTTCAGTGCACTGTCTTCCAATCACCACTTGCTTTTATGTACAAAAATATATGGTTTTTAATTTTTGTGCACACAGTATTTTTGCCCACGTTTTAATTTTGGGGATGTTTTTTCTTCTGATATATATTTTGTGTGTGTGTGTAATTGTTGTAAGTATTTTTAAAATATTTGCTGCTTCCACAAACATTTGTAGGAGTTATAAAACTTTTGAAATTTAAAAAAATAATAAAACAAGTAATAAAAAAGCATGTTGTTGTCTTCTCACTGATCGCATAGCACGCATCCTACATTACAAGTATTGCAGCTCGCCAAAAGATTGCATCTGTTTCATTTTTTCTATTTTTTTCATATTCTACTTTCAACTCTCCATAACCCCTCGGTTTGGGTTGTTTTTCCCTCCACCTAATGCAGACAGCCTTTTAGATGGTGTAATATTTTTGGAAAGAAAGCATTCCTATTATTGTAACGATGCACATGACCATAGGGCTTCTGATACATACCTTATTTGTGGCCTCACCATTTTAGTTGAGAGTGAGAAAGATCTCACGATTATGGTTTTTGGCAGAGGAATAAAAAATAAATACGTCTCATCAATGCCTTCAGGATTACTCCCATTTATGGTCACGAGTCGTGACACCGGACTTCGAGGGACTCCTTTCCCCTGTGCTTCCCCAGTCTGCAATTGTGTTTTTTTCTTTTAGGATTTGGCTTTCCTTTGTGACAAACGTGGTCTGTTTGTTTGACTTGGCATACAACAGCACGGGGAAGGGCCTCGGAGTCAAACTTTATATTTGTGGCATGCTTCACACTCAGGTCCACAGAGTTTTAAAGAGAAACTATATTGTGTGTGTCATTTTTTTCTGCTGGGCTTTACAGCAATAAAATGGACGTAGTGTGCAGTATCCAAAATTGTGCACGACTATTCGTACAGTGCACAGTACTTTCTCTTGCCACATAATTATCGCTGTGGCTAGTATAGCGATGTGTTCCATTATTCCAAATTGTGTGTTTTTTTACATCACGATTACCAGGAAACACTGGATGCTGAGCAGCAGTGCCTCACCTTTTGATGTGTCTGCTTT
Source organism: Lampetra fluviatilis (assembly GCF_964198595.1). NCBI lineage: Eukaryota > Metazoa > Chordata > Hyperoartia > Petromyzontiformes > Petromyzontidae > Lampetra > Lampetra fluviatilis. The sequence continues at coordinate 7,520,243 of NC_136302.1, forward strand.
CACTTGCCTTGCAGAGGAATGCAACCACACGGTTTAGACTAAATAATCGCCTCAATATGAAGTGATCCTGGTTTATCAGGAAATGCATGAGAGACACAGAATACCGACAAACTATCTCCCGGCGCAAGATTTGCATCAGAACATTTGCACTGCAGATGTGGCAATCCTGTTCCAGCGATGTACCAACAAGAATATCGCACAGTTGCGACTGCGATCACAAATCACACAACCTATGCAACGACATCGCGGTACCACGGCCCACTTTGATGACACTGGTCAACACACTTTTTCTGGCATAAGGTATTCCAACGGTTTTAAGGTAATTTTGGGGTGCTGATTCCAAATCTGGCATCAGTTTTTGTCTATCACATCAGGTTTTTGAGATATCAAATATAGCATTTTCAATAAAAACTGCAGAAGAAAAATATTAAATAAATGTGGATAACTACATAAAATGATATTATAAACACACTATCCTAAAAATACAGCACCATATTTTAACGCAAAAACAGTCACTGACTTGCAACAACTTGCAATCATAAGTGACAGAGTTAATTTCGGGTAAAATCAATGAAAATGGGGTATGCCTCGATTTAAAGCTTTCGTGACTGCAGGGATTCATCTTCTTGGTTCTTTCGGTAAAGTCACGTAGAATGGAAATAATAAAACAATAAAAATAAAACATATTAAAATAATTCTCACGACGTTTCGGCCACAACGCAAGTATCCGTCCTCAGGTGAAGACAGACCTGTATGCCGATAGCATAAAAATTATGTGATAGAGCAAATCTGAGATCAGATTTGGAATCGGCACCCTGAAATTAGTCTAAAACAGCTGCAAAAGTCCAGGCCAGAAAAAAATGTAATTTTTTTTGTTGTTGACCAGTGTAATCTGCTGGCAGCATCTTGCAGTCACAACGAGGCCACTCCTGAAGCCTCCTTCCGTCTCACTCGCCAACCTCGACGTGACCGTAGGAATGCTGCCGCTCAACTCCCCGCCATACAAAAGAAGAAGACCCAGTCCAAGGCTCATTCCTTGGTCCAACTCTTGAGAAGTCTGCATATATATTAATTGTGTAGTACTTCATATAGTCTTTGCATTTCAAACCTTACCACACTGTTGGGGACACGACGGCAGTATTCATTAATTTCCACCGCGTAAACTTGGCTTGCAAGGGTGAATTATAGGGAAAAAAATACCTCGATGTACACAAAGTTAAATAGAAACTAAACTGTTGAACTTATTTTAGAAGATAACTAACGAAGTAGTTTTGACAGAGAAAATGTATATGTCAGGCCCAGTCATTTGTGTTCATTTAGTCTTCAAGATAATTTGTTTAACCACTGCCAGGTATCAATTTGGGAGATGGGGAAAATAAATATATATACATATACGGAAAGGTCAAAATGTCGATGTAATGACCTAATGATTGTGAAGAATCATGGGGAGGTAAGGTGAGATTTAAACAGATGGTCCAGGCTCACAGGTTATACCAATGGATGAAAGCTGTTCCCTCATGATGCCGTATTGTCCTCTAGAAAAAGCATCTTCAAGGATGTTATGGATTGATTGATTGAATGAGTGATTTGTTGGTTTGATGATTTAGTTGCAATACGAGGTACAGTCTGGATGGGAGTGGGTTTTGGTGTCTGGCCAAACGTCACATTTTCCAGGTCAGTTCAACTGACAATGAGAGCCCCAAGGCTGTGAAATATGTGTTCAATTGCCAGCTGCGCAATACTCTCTCAAGTCTGAGTCATATTGACAGAAAGTGTGATAGCTGTTTTACAGCGTAAATATTATCAGCAGAATGTACAGTACTCTAAACGATTTGATGTGTTCTAAGAGCGATTCTTGATGATGCGTAGCAATACAATTTGTTTACGAAGTTGGTGTGTACGGCTTATGCCGTATCATCCACAACGGTGCATCTCTCATTTGAACGGTGCTTAGAATTGCTTGCCACGTGATAAGTGTTCGTGTTCCACATTGCGCACGCTGTCCACCACATGCCAATTCTAATTTAAGATATTGTTCAGGTAATTGTGATTCTTTTATCTAAGAACAAATATTTCTAAATCATAGTCCATAGTTATAGCGTTTGAAGGTTTTTAGAACAGTGGGAGGGGAGGTAACAATAACATTATTAATAATGATAACCTCTGACCTCAGCATCACACATTCGTAGGGCATTACATGTTCCATATAGGATGTTTGTAAAATGCCAAATATTGGCAGTTATTTTTTTTTACAAAAAGGAACATTTAAGTTAAACCAGAGATAAAGGGAGACAGAGCAGGAAAGCTATTAGCAAACTATTAGCAGTATAGAAAGAGTGCCACAAATATCTCAGAATTGTTTCCAAAAAATGTAAAAAAATAAAAAATATACATACAAAAATGTAAGCCTTTTGTAATTACTGCTGACGCTTGCATGCCCCAATGCAGCCAGTATGAGGACATACACATGTTGGCAATTAATGTGTGGAAAGTTCCACTTTCTCAAAGATTTTCAGGGCTTTTTTTAACCGACTCAGATTTGGGCTCAAGAATGGATCTTCATCGGCCAGTTAAAGTGTGTGCCGTATCATAAATCACAGCGATATTCAGTGCAAGTTCACTTTGCAAGAGACCTTTGCAAAATTAATGCCGCCAAATCAACATGCTAATCTATTCCACAATCTTTTTCAATTATTTTTTTACTTGTAATTGATAATATAGTATGCAGAACATATACTGTCTTGTTAAATTGACTCATTTTAATGTAAGCATCTTCGTATATTTTTTGAGTAGTTATTTTATCATAATACATTAGTACAAGTACATCATGAACAATTCTCATTTCCAAGGTTTTATGTGTCAGTGAAAATTGTAGAGGTTAATTTATTTATCACAATGTTCTGCAAGTCCCAGCGATGCAGGCCCTGTTGTTGACCATGCACACGATTGGAAACTGGTATCTGAACTTGTCCTGGGCCACCCTTAGGTCAGCTTAGCCTAAATCACATGTGCATACATACCGTGTGATTGTATCGGTCTAATGTTGGGTGAAGGCTTTCGTGTACTTTTGAGTCATGGTGGATGTTTGACCATACTTCACCATATTTTCCAGTGCGGGTGTTGATGAAGGTGGGGGACCCAGCATTGTTTCTGATATCACTTGCCGCCAAAGTTGGCCAAGGTTGCGAATCGAGTTCAGGTGTCCAGGTTCATACCAGAGTTCACGCTGACCACAATTTCACCACTCCACTCACACGTAGTGTGTGCATCAACGTTGTTTATGGCCACGTGGGAGCTCATTGAGACAAGAGCCTCTCGCAAGGGAGAACTGGACCACAAAGTACAGTCGAAACTAGATGTAGACGATTTCGATTTAAACTTTCGTGACTGCAGGGATTCATCTTCTTGGTTCTTTCGGTAAAGTCACGTAGAAGGGAAGTAATAAAATAATAAAAATAAAAAATAATAAAAATAAAACATAATACCTGAAGACGGCTGCTTGCGTTGTAGCCGAAACGTCGTGAGAATTATTTTATTTTATTATGTTTTATTTTTATTATTTTATTACTTCCCTTCTACGTGACTTTACCGAAAGAACCAAGAAGATAGATGTAGACGAATAATTGTTAATATTCGGCAAAATAATAAATAAAACCAATAAGATGTGTATATGTTTACAGGAAGTGTGGCTCTTGACCAAATATAAACAACACGTGCAAAAACAATTAAACTACAGCTATACACTGGGGAGCCAAAGGTGGCCAGGTGTAAGATAAGACCCAGCACCCCCCATGTGACAATGCTGGCCTCAAAAGGTGAGCACCAACAAATTCAGATAGCTACGTTCACAAATATATATATCCAGCGATATTGTTTGTAGTCACAGGAAAACATCAAAACAGCAACAACAACAACAACAAAAATCCCAACCTCCAGCATGTTGTAGACAATATTTTTCAGCAAGCCTCAAATCAAGTACAGGCTGCTGGAGTCAGGAAATGCTCTTTAACCCGAGAGGAAGAAGCAGAGAGGCCCTACCCATGCATGGAACTCAAGGGGTGACAGTGAAGCGTGGAGGCCCGGGAGGCGTGGAGGCGTATCGTGGCACCAGGAAGGAAGGGCCCCCTGCCTGCCCGGTGAGGTCAATCAAAATACACACGTGACACAGGTTAACCCTTAAACCTACAATTTCCAGACTTTTGGGATTAGGGTAAAGCATGGCGTAAGCTTTAGCCCACCCCTCCCCCCGCCTTTCATGTGCAGCATTTCTGTAAGCTCTAAGTCACGCATGTCCACGGTCGAATTTACACAATGATGCAGTGTTCTTCTTGTGCACGTCCTAGCAATGTGCGCTTCAAGAATCGACGGTGAACTCCAACCGATGATTACAATTCACCGAGTACGTTTTAGCAGTCGTGCCGTGCAGCTTAAATTGCAGCGCTTTCTGTAAATGTAAAAGTATAAGAAAACGCATCGTAACGAACAGCAAATCCGTGCCCGATTACTTTTCATCCCCCCGGCTTTCTATCGCACCGCCAGCTATGGCCAGGGCTACTAGGCAGAGGTCGCAAACGGGTTTTGATTCCTTACCCGTACCCGTACCCGGCCGCACCAGGGTCGCAAACGGGTACACGTACCCGGCCGGGTACGGGTAGCCGGGTATCGGGTTGCGACCTCTGCTACCAGGTCACCCCTCCTTATCAATCCCTCTTGTTTTATTTCATCACAACCAGACCACCGCATACAATAACCCAACGTCTTCATTTAAAATAATTATCACGCTCTGTACATACTCTTTGGTTCTTTCGGTAAAGTCACGCAGGTAGGCAAGAAAACTGCTTGTGTTGCGATCGAAAAGTCGCGATCTATTATTTTTTCTGCCTACGCGACTTTACCGAAAGAACCAAAGAGTATGGATTCCTGCAGTCACGAAAGCTTCAAATCAAGACGCTATGTACACTTTGTATATGTATTTATAATTTCTGTAAAGCCCCTCTTGTTAAAGGCGCTTTATAAATATCCGTTAAGATACGACGACACTGGAAACAAATGTAACTAACAACACACAAAAGTTTCGATTTAAAGCTTTCGTGACTGCAGGGATTCATCTTCTTGGTTCTTTCGGTAAAGTCACGTAGAAGGGAAATAATTGAATAAAAAAAATTCAACATAATAAAATAATTCTCATGACGTTTCGGCCACAACGCAAGCAGCCGTCCTCAGGTGAAGAACAGGTCTGTCGGAAAGACAGCTGCTTGCGTTGTGGCCGAAACGTCGTGACAATTATTTTATTAAATGGGACATTTTATTATTTTATTATTTCCCTTCTACGTGACTTTACCGAAAGAACCAAGAAGATGAACACACAAAAGATGTGCTGCACACAAGCAGCCTAGGGCATGATTGGGTGCCTTGCTGCTGTTTGTGAGCAGCACACCTTTCGCGTTGTGTTGTACAGCTCTCTGATGTGCATTCGGGTTGCGCCCAGTGTTGCTCAGCACGGTGTCCGACGTTTCGTTGCACGTGCCGGAAAGATTCCTCAGCAATTTAAATCCAACTCCCAGCATCGCGGAATGAAGTGGCAGACACATCGTGCCGAAATGCACCATGGCACAACCTGAGTATATTAACATTTCCTCAACTTCCGTGCAGGCTATGATTTTTTGTGGTTTAATTTTTTTTTTCCTCGTATACATCGGAATGGTTCAAAGGACATTTCATTTCCTTTCCAGTTTACAAAGCAAGACTTGCATGTTGCTGAAAGAGACGGGCATTCCATTCACCACCGACACCAAGACAGCATTCCGAATCACCATCTTCCTCTTTCAAAGGCCTCACTTCCCCACAGTCCAATGAGCAGAGTTTTACCCCAAACAGGGTGTTGAGTTTCTATCGCCTCAAGGGAAGAACATCTGTGTGGATGTGGATGACACGTGGGTGTGTGTGTGTGCTTACACCCTGCTAGAGAAGAGATGGAGTGATGTGGTACAGGAGGATCTGGAGCTGAGTGGACTTGCTGATGACTGGTACCAGCGGTGTCAAGATCGGCATCTGTGGAGGAGGCTCGTGAAGGACGCTATTGGGCAGTTGGAGGCAGTCGCCCTCCAACAACAACGGAGGGCGGAGGAGCGACGCTCACAACAATGAGCGGAGCGCAAGGTGGCTAAAGCACAGCAAGTTGGCACAGTAGGGGGCACAGGTGGTGCATCGGCCAGTCGTCTCAGTCAATCGACCCGTGGCACCTGGGTCTGCCCCGTGACCTCCTGCCAGCAGGCGTTCGACACTTCACGTGGCCTCAACGTGCACATAGCCTGGCACAAGCGTCGTGGTGACGTCACCGCCACTTAGTGGCGAATGGCGGTTGTTACACTCCACACGTGATCCACATTGTGTAAGGCAAGAGGACTGGACTTGAATCCACAAGCACTGGGTGAAATTTGTAGCAAGCAGTTGAAAGTGTTGGCACAATGTGTTGTTTCCTGTCAGCGATGGATGGATGAATGAATGCATTGCAGCCAGTTTACGTATTTGTTTAAAATTGTCCAGTGCCAGCTTGTCAAAATGTATACGGGGAATCGTTTAATAAAGTACAATCCCAATGTGGACACATGGCCATTCGGGCAAAGTCAAACATAATGGATGATGTTGTCTGTTTTTTTCTTCATATTATAAAGCTATTCCCAACACTCAACTGCAAAAAATAACAGACAATGGAAGAGAGTTTAGAACTTTCCAAACTCCCTATCACCTTTACTCTTTGGTTCTTTAGTATAGTAAACGTTTGTTTGCAGTTTTTTTACCTCGATCAAAAATCATAGATGATACGTAACCCATTGTCAATACGATAGGACTGTGGTACCTCCTGTTCAAAATGATTCCTCACTCAGCTCTGTACAACAAAAATAGTACATCATGGGACCTCCTTTGCTAGTACCAAAATATGAGAATAGGTTTTCCCCTTTTGTCTGGTAACAAAACAGGTGTTAAGATGTTAAAACACCAAACTGAAACCTTTTACAAGGATTCATGTCTGCATTACCCACAATGCTTGTGTTCAGAATGCAAACAACAAAGTACTCTGATAATATATGCATTGTGTTTGAAACGGTATACCTTTTGGCGTCCTCTGGTCTAACACCGTTTTGAGACTAGGCTCTAAAGAAAGCTGTCTCTGGTGTGGTCCAATCAGTTTCAAAGACAATGCATATATTATCAGAGCATGTTTTTTGTTAGCATTCTGACCACAAGCATTGTGGCTAATGCAAACATGATTCCTTGTAAGAGGTTTCAGTTTGGTGTTTTAGCATCTTAACACTTGTTTTGTTGCCAGAAAAAAAGTAGAACCCCTATTCTCAAAAAATGTGTCTCTGGGACTGACTGACTGACTCAGAGAGACAAAGTAAGTTTATTTTTTATATCCTATAACACACATTGGTTTTGTTGTACTTCGTGTAGTGTGGTAAGGTATGGGCATTGATACAACTTCCGTTCTTTCTTGAATTTCAACCTGCAGTGTTATTACTTTTGATCTGTCCATATATGCATAATAATAATACATGTACTATTTCATTAGCTGTAACAACATTTTTTGTTTTACTCGGTAAAAACAGCAAATTTGCCTGAAGAGGAAAGGAAGCACAGTTAATGTTTTGGCCAATAGGTCTTTCTCACGTTACCTTCCCATGTTTGACAGACGATGCATCAGTGTTTTGCCTGTGAGATTTCAGTGCAGGTCAGTTACGGTTCTGAAGACGGCAATCGATCATAGAGGGTTCCCGCGGTCTCCCAACTCCAAGACAATGGCGCAGCGGGAAAATACCTGAAATGATTCCACTTTTACCAATTATTCTTGGATTCTGCCAAGTTGTTAAACGTAGGCTGTCCTCTCTGTGCCTGCTGATGGATCATACAGCCTTCTTGCAGAAGTCCAAACAAAATATTTTTTATCAGACAATAAACATGTTATGAGACTATATTGGCAGTAGTATATAAACACAAATAAATAAAACTCAGCACATTAGTCGATATATAAAAGGAGATGTTCTACCTTCTTAGCAGCGAGAGTTGAGAATAATGAAGTTAGTATGTCATAGAACAATTTCATGAATGCCATTTAAATTTTGTTTACAAATTGTTCCGAATAAATTATTTACATGGCTAAATATATTCCAAATATTCACACTCCCACTGGACACATATTAAAAACACATTCATCTGTTTGCTGTCAAGATTTCTAATTTAATTCCAATACCATTAAGGGAGAGGCAAATGAGGCATTGATGCATTTTGACACTCGCCTTAGTGGCAAACGTCAGAGCACACGGTGGCGGCATTGTTTTTTTATGGTCAACAAATTAGAGCTTTTTTTGTAAAAATCGCAGCGTTTCTTTCATCACACAATCCACGTGCGTTGTCGATTGGTGGTTTCGCAGGCGCACACGCTGCATCGCTGCGCTAATCATGTGCTGCCTCAGAGTTTGGAAAGAGATGAGATAATGTAGAGGATGTATTGAATATAACAATAACGAAACATGCGTCCGCTCAGGTCTCCAAACTTTCTGACCATGCCACTTCAGATGAGACTGAAGGAAAGGACATCGCTTCCATTGAGATTCAACATCCAACTTGGAGGAGCCATATTTTTTTGTTTCTATTGGGTTTTCAATTTTCACAGGGACCCCGGTCTACAATCAACTCAGCCATACGAAGTTTAGGGCCCGACGAGAAGTGTGACAGCCCTCAGATGAACAGCGGCATTGACATATTCAGTCCGTGCCTCGTGGGCAGATCGTTACAGGTCAGCGCTGCGCTGATCCGCAGAAGGTCAGCTTGAAGCCTCCACTGGGAGCCTGGAAGGTGTCTTGATAAAGGCCACACTACCACAACATCCCAATGCTCAACCGCGTCGAGGCACCATCCTCACTTATATCATATCTGGGGAAACATAGGCAGGTGCTCTCTCAAGTGCTCACCGCCATCACCTTGCGTTGCACTGCAACATAGCCGCCCACTGAAGGGACACGTGTATGGACGGTAATGCATCATTGAGGCGAAATGGGCAATATAGAACCGGTGCTTTCAGAGGGGATCTTCTTAATGCGTGTAATCTCACATATCTGGCCTACTCGTGGCAACGGTGTGTCTATTTTTATTATCGTCATTGGTCATTTTCACAAAGCACTGCCAAAAAAGCACCCTCCCCACACTCAATGACATTTCCATTACCTCAATCCGGCACTTCATCTTTCCGTCAGGTGCTCCGATGAAGACGCTCCATCTCCTCTTGAGTCATCTCCACAAGTACGTACACTCTCCTCTGCTTTCATCATTAGGTTCGTTCGTCTGCATGTGTATGGCCATTTTTATTTGAACTAAAATCTAAAAGTAAATAAAACTAGATTTGAAGCTTTCGTGACTGCAGGAATCACTCTTTGGTTCTTTCGGTAAAGTCACGTAGAAAGAAAATGAATTCAATAATAGAATACGGTTGCTTGTGTTGCAATCGAAACATCGTATTCTATTATTTTAGTTATTTTATTTCTACGTGACTTTACCGAAAGAACCAAAGAGTAAATTAAACTATTTTGATTTTACCAGGTAAGGCCTACTGAGCAATAGAGCTCTTTTTCAGAAGCTACCTCGCCACATGTGACAGCTGAACAGAATGGCTTAACAAGTGCGAATTTATAGCCATCAGATACTCTAAACAAATGTTTCTAATGTGGAGGGAAAACCCGGAGGACCAGGAGAAAAATCCAACATGCAAACTCCAAATATGCAGCAGGCATCGTTAGGGTGGGGATCGAGCCCACGACCTTCTGCCTACCAGGCGAGGTAGTTAACAGCTCGCCGCCACGTTGCCTATTTGCGTATATTTCAACTAAAATACTGTAAGTGACGTTTGCAGTGATATTAATTTCTATCTTATGAAGCGAACAACACAGTGTGTAATGGATTAATAATAATTTACGAATTTTATGCATCTGAATGCTAAACTTGAGGTTATACACCATTGTATGATGATTTACTGACTGTGTAACAGGACATTCAATTCAACACTGCACATATGGAGATATGCACGCACGCGACACATTCATGATATGTCTGCTTATATGTCTGTCTATATGTCTCTGGTTCTGTGTTTTATCTCTCTCTCAAATTTAGCATTCTCAGGAAGAACGTAATCAACCAGGTAGGGTGTTGACTGTTATGTTATCCGACTTTCTGTTGTATTACATTACAGTTCTAAGTATACTACATTTGTGTTTCTATTTCATTTATATCTGATGATGATTGCTTGCGTTGCAATCGAAACATCGTATGCTAGTATTTAGTTTATTATTTTCTCGTTATACGTGACTTTACCGAAAGAACCAAAGAGTAATTCCTGCAGTCACGAAAGCTCCAAATTAAGGTGAAAAGGACTTTGGACGATTGGTGTATAGCTCAAATTTATGGTTTATTCGTAGAAAATGTGCAAAAACATAGGGACCATATTTATCGAGGCTTCACTTCAGAATGTGCCCGAATTCTCTCTCGGCCCCCTTTTAAATCCTGTACCTCTCTTTCGAGCAGGTTTTCCTCTTTTCCTCCAATCCCCTTTTCCAACGGTTATCAACCGTGCCTTTTTAATCAATTTAATCTTCCAGCCTCTTCCCTTTGCAGCAATCTGATTTGAATGCTCCGATGCCTCCCAATCAGTTTGGTGTGGTGGCATCACCAACCAAGGCGGTTGTCAGTGGCTCTGCTACTTTTAAACTTGGCCTGCCTGTGAAGTCGTTAAGACTTCTGGCAGACTACCCCACACACAAACATTGGGTTGGCCGCCAGGCCTCACCCTTACACAGGTGTGACATGGTTTCCTGTGACTGTACAAGTAATGTGTGAAGCCACACACCTGGCATCACATTTAGCTTGTACGCTCGATCGCCACTTGTTCTTAACAGTTCTTTACCACTCAGGATGGCTGTGATATGCGTGGAACGTGATTTACCCCCATAGGAAAGGCCTAAAATAGACTGGGAATAAAGCTCAGTTAGGACTCCAAATTGCAAGGGTGTGAGTTCAAATACCAAATAGGGTCAACTTGGCCCACCATTCCTATGAGGCTGGTAAGATGCATGTCACCTGCTGAGTCGTTGCCAGTTCGTGGGAAGTCAGTAGTAGCCGTTTGATGAATGGCCTCAACCATGCTATAGAAATGTGGAATTTGAGCATGAGGTCATTTTAAAATGAAAAAAAAAGTGTAATCACTACCACTTATATTCAGATATAACGGTGATACCTCATGTTTGCTCATACAGTGCTAGAACTGTGAAATAATAACGCGCATGGCTGTGTCAATCTATGCCTGGATGAAAGGCTTCCACGTTGGTCTTGGGGATTTGTTTAACCGTACTTGACGAATGCTGGGACAGTGCCAGTTAGTAAAAAGGGAAAGTACCCTGCGAGTAATCGCGATTTCAGGCGAGCAATTAAGCGAATAACCCAACTTTAACCAACATCTTGGAAGTTGCACGTGTCCTGCTCGTGAAACCTTCCCGGTACTTATTGGTGAGATTACATACAAGTTTCCCCCTCGATTCACCCCTCAATTCACCTCTCAATTAATCAGAGTTAAGAGAAGTTTCACCGCACTATAATTACTTTACATCTACAAAACCACTGCCTACTGGCTCAGTACTGCATGAAAACAAATTATGCTGAACTTCTTTCGCGCCGTACGTATCCAACCATGATAATTATTGGAGGTGCAGAACCTTTTCAAGGTTTAAAGGGTTCCGTTCACGGCATAATTAGAATGTATGTCACATTGTTGAAGGGAGAAAAATGCGGACTCCAAAATGCTAAGAATTGGGTCCAAACTGTTGTGGGTGTCTCTAAGGAATACAATACATTCCGTGGAACCCAACAATAACTGTAACAGCACTTATATATTTATAATATCCTGCGTGTTTACACAATAACTATATCCTGTCGATATAGTTGTTATGCATACCAGAAACGGGTGGAACAAAGCAATTGTTATGCCATAATATCAATTAACCGGTGTAAAAGTCAACTCTGCTTAGTACCTTAGAACAGAACGCTATTAAGGCATTTCACTGTAATGTCGAATTATTGCATGTCACAAACGTGTGACTCAAAAGGCTTCTGAATTGAATACGAGACTATTGAATCTAATTCTGAAATATTTCTAATTCCGTGATAGGCTAAGTTTTTTTTGACGTAAAAATATATATTCGCGCAAAAGGACCCCGAAATCTGCTACACGAATTGTACTTTTTAATTAATATATATTTTAATGAACTTTGTAAAACACGATGAAAGATTATTAGTTGTCAGGCTTTATTTTTTCACATCTGAACTCCACAATGCCTTCCCTCTGTGTAAAGTCTGCCGGGTAATGTATCTCCATTGTCAATACGAAGAAACGTAATTTCTGTTTGCTTTGCCTAATGGACCATCCATATGTGGGTAAGCAGAAATGAAGGTGACACAAAACTGCTTGAGAACAAATTATGATTCACTTTTAAGTCTTCAATGCATTGTGCCATTATTTCTGAACACAGTTAAAATAATAAACTGCACGACATTAAACAATCGCTGAGTGGCATTGAATGCCTTGAATGTTTAAGTGAAAACGCACAGGCGTGTGTTTAAGTTAACCCAATCATTGTACAGTATTCCAGATACCTTCATGCGCAAATGATCAAAATAACGACAAAAACTTTATACAAAATTAAAATATGTATTTTTTTTAATCTCTGCGTGAATACTGTGTAGTTTTATTTCGCGAGAAAATATGGTCGGTGAAACACGCGCGCTGATGTACACGCGTCAATGTAATCAAATGGTGAGACGTGATAATGAATTACTTCCCTTGTCTGTCCTTTAAAGTATTTGCCAATTTTGTAGATCCTTACATAAATATACCTTTGGGTGAGTCATTGTTCTCAGAAATACAATTCCCGGATGGTCGCATGCATTTTTACAGTCAGCCGTCAGTGTGATATGTATATGTATAATTCTTACAAGAAACGCAGACACTAGCTTCTTATCACAATGCCACTTCCCAAGCTACTTGATTTTGAGCGGCATCCTTCAATGCTGACATTTTCGAGGAGTGTGTGTTGTGTTACTGTATTCAGTATTCGGATAACCTATTAATAATATCAGGGCAGGCATTCTACGGCTGCTTTAAGGTCCAGGTGAAAAAATGTCAACTTTGGAAAACTCTCCACCACAGTGCAGAGTGATGTCACACATACAGGATGGAACAAATTTATTTTGTTAAAAAAAAAAATTCTTAAAACTTTCTCTGTAAAGATTTATTATTCTAAACTTCCCTTCCTGATTAGCAAGTCTTGTTTTGCATTCCCATGAGATATTCACAAGTCAAGCAATGTGACCGAATGCAAGCACAGCTCTTAGAGCCATTGTTTTACCAAAATGAAAATGATCCTTTTTACGTATTTCTTATTTTTCTTCTAACGATGAGACTATAATTAAATGAAATGTATACGCATGGATGCCTTTAAATTTTCTAGAAACGACTGGGAATGCAAGGTCACAAATAAAATGATCTGGGGTTCAGCTAAATGGGTTGCATGCAAGGGTACAATGTAATTAGATGATTCTATGAAGAATGTTATGCATTCCCTTTACTCCAATTAAACGGGCATCTGAAGTAGCACATATGCAAGAGAAAGGGTATACACCTTGCTCTCGGGTCTCTTCCCAAGGGCTTAGCACTGCATCCATGAAACAATTGTGTACTGTAGTTCTGATAAAGTCAAGCAAAAATAATGATGTGCGCTCCCACATTCGCCCAAACAAAAAAATCTGCAATCGGCATTTGTATGGTGTTCCTGTACAAAAATATAATTCCGTGCGTGCATCGGGCAATGCTGCTCATAATGTACGGATAAAACTGCCCGAATTGTTAGTGAGTGTATAACAACAATAACTAGCTGTTGTACGAGCGTGAAATGTCAGCATGTGACATTGTTTGTGGCGGAGCCATCACCATGCAAAGTCGGCACAGTGTGCCGTGATGACCCACGGGGCAAGGGAAAGAGATGGCACTGGCGTCTCTTTCTGGGTTAAAAAAAAATTGGAACAAATGAAAATCGAGGCCACTCGCCGGCACACTTCGGCAACAGACAGAGGAAATTGTGATCGTGCAAAAGCTGAATGGCAGGAAGGGTAGAGCCGCAGCGCCTTAGACTGCCTGTAGCCATCCAAGGGTAGCCAAATACACGCGCTCCAACCGCTGCACAATGCTCGGAAATTGAAAAGGAACATCTGAACCGAAATAGCAAACACATCATGAGGCCAGTGGCCCGAGTCGATTTTGCAATCACATGTATATTAAGCACATCGCAATGGAAGTGTTAGTTGTGTAGATGAAGCTCCATTTGGAAAGCAGCACCAATAAATTGTATTTGAGGAAGTTGTTTTTGTTGTAGTGCTGAAGCCACACTTTGTTCTTGAAGTACAAATCCACAGTGTGTAACCGTTAGAAGCATTTCTACATAAAGCCCGTTATATTTTCACGCAGCATTACATTATAATTTCACGGTAAGGTTAGATACGTAGGCCACACTCTCGCACTTTTTCATTGTTTACGACTGATTTTGTTCCTTAGAATAGTTTTTGTTTACACCGTATGGCCATTTCAGTCGCAAAAAGTCTCACTCGATCGCTGTAACTCGATCTGGAGTGTATTGAGACACCTCTCCGTCTGTTTTGTCAAAGATGGATTGCCGTTCACACTGTGTTGCTCAGGCGCACGGCAGCAGTGGTGATGTGAGCGGCTGGCACCCGCACAGTGAGAAACCAACACTCAGCAGGCAAAAACAAATCCACAATGTTCGTTACTGGCAACGTTAAAACTTAAGATGTGGGTCATTGTCTTAGACTAAAATGCAGCAAACACTGTTGAAGCGTGTAATTGAACGGGGGCGTGGTTCGTAATTATGTCCAAATCTGCCACGCGGCCCACGTATTTTGCAGAAGTAAGAGCCAAGAAATAAAACAGTTCGATGCATTATGCTAAGTCGCTTAGAGAAACGCGTTTTGGTAGCTTATATAACTCAGAGAGACTGGGCACTATTGGCGCATGCCGGTAATCCTACAAACCGGTAATGTGGTTGGAAGATCACTCAGGGATGGAGCCTATTTGAAACTCCCACCGTCAGTGCAATGAGTTCCCTGTAATTGCGTTTGAATGTTCTCCCCTTGTTGCTCTGGGTTTTCTGCAGGGGCTTTGATTTCCTCCCAAATGCGTATATACTTAACATAGGAATTGGGTAGAGCTGGTATGATTCGTCGATTGAGTTTAGAGTCATAATCTATTAATTATAATCGACTACTTTTTTGTGATTAATTACTTGGACCCTGTTAAAAATGGCATCCACTCGAACATCCTGTCTCGTGAAGGTGGGAAACCCCCCACAAGCCACGCCCAGCTATGACGAGGCTTATTACGTTGATATCACCAAAGCCCTGCCCATCACCTCCCGTTCAGCGACAAACACGTGGGAACAGAGGCGGGGACTTTTTTTGCCGAAATATTTTCCTGTTATCATTTCAGTTTGAGTACTTTAACGGATAGCCAGTGGAGTAATTGATCACTTCACTAATCAGCTATACCAGCTCCAGCAAGCAGGGCACGCCTCAAAAATTACTTTGAAATTCTGCGAAGCTTTTGTCGGTTTATAAAGTGCCCTCGTCATTTGATCGTGCCTTCACCATCAAAATACAAACGAGTTCTTCACACCCTGAACCGGCTTCTCAGGGACCAGGTTTACTAATGAACAGGTCTGTATATATATACAGCATTTAGAACATGACCTTCTTTCCATTAAATTGCAAAGTCAATTTACATATGAACACAGAACTCTGGCATTCAAAACCGCTTCATAACTGGTCCCTGAGCACCGGAGGTTGATATTCTGGGTTTTTTATATCACCTCTTTTTTTTTGTTCTGCTCGTACATTCATCTCGGCAATGCATTGGAGGTTTAATGGCCTTGGAGGCTTCTGGAGGTGACTATTGATGGTGCCTCATAGGCAGAGCTCTATAGTTCGTATAATTCGTTGACGCTTAAGTGGTGCTCTTAAATTAAATTGGGAAATGAACTTTGTCTGCGTCTGTGCTACACTCAGGAGGGCCAAAACGGCAATGACGGCCATGTTTCTGCAGGTTGTTATGATGAGTACGGTCAACATTTGTGAATTTATTATATTCGGGAGGCGTAATTATAGATAACAATAGAATTTCGATTTGGGCTTAACTGCGTTTTGCACATTTTCAGAAATCTGGCCTGCTGCACGCACAATGTAATTGTGCATTTTATGTTTAATGTAACGTACAAGCAGTTACATATATGTATATACCGACACACATTGTTACATGTGCACGTTTTTTATTGCAAACTTATGAAATGTGTCAAATAGAAAAAAATAAAATTGCAGTGAGCAAAATATCACAGCCAAATTTGACATTACCAAGTAACGCGATGCCAATTTAGCACGGGTTTTTTTTTGGAAGGATCTCTGATCAAAAAAAAAATTGGAACAGAGAGGCTTTAAGGAAAATATGCAAACTTTGTAAGCAAAAATGTATTTTATTATAATTTCTGCCACCACATGGGGACTCAAAATAAAACCTGGTTAGTCCGACAAAAAAATGTAAAACAGGGAAGCGAGAGAATCTGCAGCGGAGTCAGGGATTGCATCCCCGCCATGTTGCGCGGGGATGGCTACGGCATAAATGTAAAGCACGCTACCGATGAGACTCAACAATCAGACTGCATTTCCTTTATCCACGCTGACCCGATTCTCCTCTCTCTGCTTGCAACACCCCCCCCCCCCCACTAAAAAAAAATATTTTCTCCTTTCCAGTATTCATCCTTTTGATTTAAACGCTGTGATGCTTCTTCCATGAACGGTCATTCGACTAAATGTCTTTTGCCTGTGCGCACACAAAAGCAAGACGGGGCGCAAATAACGCGTCGAGGGACGCGCCCGCATCCTCCCTCCCACTCCAACCTGCGAAAAGATCACGACCGATATTAGCGGAGGGTTTCGCGGGTTCGTGGGCAAGACAATGGGCCTCACACGGCGCGAAGTGAAGAGAATAAAAAGGGGGGCTTCTGTCCCACCGGTCGGTTGGCCGGCCGGCCGCCCGGCGCCCCCCCCCCCCCCCCGATTGCTCCCTGCATCTCTCTGGTCTCTGTCTTCGCCTGTCTGGCTGCGTCTTGTCAGAACAATAAAAAAGCAGCCGCCGCCGTCTTGTTATGCCCTTCAAGGGCAACGTGCGAGTCACGCGAAGCTGTTAGCGGGGAACGTTGAAAATGTTTATCCCTCCGCAACGCTGATAGGGGGCACATTAGTGCGCCGTGAAAATGGAAGGGAATTTAAGTCGACGCTAATGTAGTTCCTCCTGACGTGTATCCAGCACGGGATAGAGAATAGGTGGCGATAATGGCGATGATGACCACAACGATGATTAGAGTAATAACGCACGATACGTCTGATTAGCCGTGCTTAAAATAGCCGTAATTTATTCGAGAGAATCTGTCCCATGCATTATGAGTTAAAGGATTTCATATGCATTAATGCAAACTATGGGCTCTAATTCCACACATCTCTTGAAGTGTTAGATCATAGGCTAGGTGAATAGTAAAAAAAAAATTATGCAAAGTAAGGTACTCAAGTCTTCCTCGCAAAGATTACAAATAATCTAGTTTGGTTCTGGCAAGGTTGGAGGACATTATTTATAGTAGTAATATAAATGGCTTGTAATCTATGATTTTTTACATCCACAACCTTATCAACTGCACATTCGTGAAAAAATATCTTAAAACATAAAATATTAAAAGTGGATTGTCTTCTCATTAATATAAAGTGTACACATGCACTGTCTATGGATCAATATCATCCGAATCATGATCATTATAATTTGCACTGTTTGTTACATACCTATAATGCTACTGGCAGACACTCATTGTCATTACGATGCAGAAGCGAAGCTAATAGTAGCGTATACGGAGCTTCTAAGTCATAATCTCATGGCGTTACCCATCCATAATTAAATCTGAGTGTTTAATGGCAAGGTGGCTGTGTGGATCAGGGGTCAGAGCACTAAGCCGGCACCGCAGGGACCCCGGGTTTGAATCTGAGCAGCCAACCATGACAAAATCAGGTGCTCAAATGTAGCGAGTTGATAATCTCAACCTTGTCAACAATGCCTTGCACACACACACACACACGCGCGCGCAAGACCCATCATATTAAATGTTTTTTCTTTCATTTAAGTTGGTTTATTCCAGTTCGTAGGCCTTAAACATTTGACGTGCAAAGAGCTGTCTTTGTGGGGCATTGAAAAGGCATGCCCTTAATCTGGATGAAAAGAGTTCCATTGAAGTAGTTCAGTGATGTAATAATCTGGAGCTGTCCTCTGACACGGGGTGATGCACTGCTCGCGCGAGATTCTGAATGGGAGATCTCATTTCATGACATGATACTGATACAGCAGCACAATGGGGATGTAGTTGGGAGGAGGGTGGCGGAATAAGTATGTTACGGTATATGTGTCATGATATCTACTCCCATGTATCGTTTTACAAACGTGATGAACTTACTCAATACCAAGTACTGTTATCAAACCACAGTAATCACAACGATGCACTCCTTCCTGCAGTAATAGTTGGGTCGAACACAAGTTGAGTTGGGTATATCTGATCAGGCATCGACAATTAAAATGCAAGCAATACGAATTTGACGTATAACGGGCGCATAGTGAGTCACTCCTGGGAATCGAAATCAGCTGGCCAGGTTCATAGTGCAGTGCGCCGCCCACCACATAACCAATGCACCATCATCGTCACATAATTTCAAACGCATTCATAGAGATGAACAGCAATCGGAAAGAACAGTTTTTCGAAACTACTAGGTTGGATTAAAACGAACAAAGAGTCAAGCCGCAGTGGGCACACAGGTTGATAATTAAACGCACTTGACAAATGATCCCCGTGTTAAAAGCTCCACTCCCGAGACCGAGGGGTTAATTTGCAAACGAAAATTGACGAGGGTTAAAAATGGTGGATTTGGTTGCAACGGGATCGAGATCATAATTGGTGCTTATTAGACCGATCTGTCTGGGCTGCCAAGTGACCCTGCTATAGATGTCAAAACAGTGATTCGACTGCCGTGGCAGTCAGTCTACTTGACTCCAGTATACAAGCGTCCTTGTAGCCCATGCACAATTGACCGAGCAGTGTCTCCCCCGTGCTGATTTTATGGGCTCCTGCGGCTGTGACTGGATAATTATCTTGCCGCTCACTGCTGGTGGGTATGTTTTATTATTAATATTATTATTATTGGTCTTGTCTGGCCTCGGTGGCTTGGCGGTAGAGGGAGGTGGCGTGCAATCGGAAGCTGGTTACAAGTTCAAATCCTGGTTGGCGTTTGACTCAGCCCATCATCCGTCCAGGGTTGATAAAAAATAAATAAACGCAACAACTGTTGTCCTATGGGTAGACTCAGCCCTGCCAATGCAATGTGGATGATTTTTTCAGCACTGGCTCAGGGTTATAATCAAAAGTTGTGCACCCCCTCATTGCTCATATGAACAATTAATCCCCTGTTGTTTTATTTCACTTGTGTTTCCCAGTAGCCTCTTTCATTCATTCCAAACAAGTTCAATTTGGCAATTGCTTTTTTGAAAAACGTAACTTTTTTCAATTATAGGCGAGCGTAAATGGTGACAATTGTTCCCGTGAGGTTTCTTATTGCTGTGATATGAATATAAGCAAATGGAAATTATGTAAACACAATTTGGAGAATAAATGTAGCGAGGACTTAGCTACTCTTAATATAACATCACTCTAGTTATTTTTAATTCTGTATTTTTTTCTTTCTCTCTCGCTTAACACATGCTCATAACTAATTACATCAGAGTTGATTTCGCCACTGTGGAATATGCTTCAGTATTAACTCCAACTATATGATATCTCTCTCTGGGCCTATTGTCAATTAAAAAGTGACATCTTGGCATGCAACCTTGTTGTTTTAAAACGTAATGCCAACTCTGCTTATTGTCCCACATTGGGGGAATATCAAGAGCTCAACAAAAGAGAAATCTCACCGTCGGTCTTTGGAAATCCCATTGTGACGTGCCTTTCAAAATACTCCGCTAGGTAATTTAGGCTTGCTTGCAACCTTACTTACACCACATGGGGTGTTCACTCGTTATGCCTACTACCTTCGCATCAATGAACTCTGAGGACAAGAGATGTTCTAGTAGAGGCTAAGGCTTTAGCACTCTGAGCCAACACCACAGAGATCCAAGATTTAAATCCGGGAAACCACCTGTGATTAAACTGGGTTCTCAAGTGTCGTGGGTTGAAAAAAGTCTCTGCCTGTTCACCAATTGATTGCAGCACACATGAAAAAACTGTCACAGAAACACCCTGCCACCGGACATCCGAAATGTGCCGAGTGTCTCTCAATCCCGTGGTCTGTGCAAGACGCACCTATTTAGATTTGCCTTCCCATAACCTCTAAAATGTAAAATGAAAACAGTTTATTTCCATATTATTTTATTTATTTGTGTTTACTACTTACCTTTACGACGCTATTCGTTGCGCACGGTTGCACTTTATTTTGTGCGCAGTTGCAATTTAGTTTGCTCAGTCGGTGTTAGCCGCAGAGGGCGTGACGGGTTTCTATTTGCATTCCTTTTTGATCTGTGCCCGCGGAACCATCCCCGTTCTGCCGTAATGTGCACCGATGCACGACTTTATAGAGAGCGATATTGGCATGAAAAATAAAGATTAATTGATTTAGTTTTTCACATTTTTCTGCGTAATTGAGTGACATTCCAGAACTGGGTCTTATTTTTTTCTTGTTTTTGTTGACATTTGATGAACAATATTTGGAGGGTTATGCGAAAGATGTGCTCCTAGATGAAGAGGATTCTTTTGAAGTGACCTCAGAAATAATTTCGTGACGTAACATTCTGGAGCCATTACCCAGGTGATGTACTGATCGCTGCATGAGTTGAGAAAACATATTTATTAGTCTCATCATCGCATGACATGTGTATATCAAACATTCACAAGAAAGAACCAAAGAGTGATTCACTTGGATGTCAACGTGAGGCTCTGTTCATGGTCATGAAATAAATTAACAGCGAAAAGTGAATGCTATGACCTTGTCAATTATGTGCAGGTTAGCCATACGTTCTTGTTTTTTAACACTAAAACATTACAAGTAGTGTTATGTTAATTGTCATTCATGTTCATTCGTATTGCACCAATAACAATGGTGCAATAGGACATTGTCGATGCCCTGCACATAACCTGATCTTGGCTTAAATGCAACAATGTACAGCCCATGCTGTGTCACTTTTGGGGATTGTTTGTCCATACTTAACCGCGTTGGCCAGTGCACATTGTTGAAGAGGATAACCAGGATCGATGTCGATATCACTCACCACTGATGTCACCTGTGGCTGGGAATCTAACTCAGGAATGCCATGTTCATAGCACGGTGAGTTAACCACTGCACCACCGCTCCACCGCTTCGTTGGGTTTAGTCATGCGTAAATTAATACCGTGTTTGATGTGCGTAGAACTGTGGCGACAAAGAGAGTCAAACATGGTGTGCATAACAAGATGCAGGGCTGGTCCAATGATGTGCTCCCTAATAGCTGCTCTTTTTTCAAAGAGTACTTTTCGAGGAACCTTGGAGTCCTCGTTGAGCCAAAGCTCTCAATCTCCACCCACATCTCTCAGCTTTGCAGGATATTTCGACTTCCACCATCGCGACATTTCCCACATTGCCCCAGCTGAAACCGGAAGTCTCGTCTATACACTCTCACCTCCCTCTCGAATTGACGACTGCAACACTCTCTTCTACGGTATTTTCAAATCCTTCATATCCAAACTCTAAAGAATCCAGAAGACCCCACAAGACTCCCCATTCGCACGAGTAAAACAAAAGACCACTTCGCCCAGTACTCTGATTCCGGCGTTGGCTCTCAATTTAGTCCCAAGCAAAGTACAAGATCATCCTCACTAATTTCAAGATCCTTCACAGACGTAACCCCTGCCTACCACTCTGCTCTCGTCTTATTTAACTCCCACTCAACATGCTCTTTGCTCCGGCAGTCAAGACCTTCTGTTGAAGCTCACAGTCAACCTTTTGCTCAATGGGAAGTCGCTTCTTCTCTTCTGCTTCCCTAAGGTCTAAAAGATATCCGCACTCGCCATCCATGCTGACGAATCACCTGTTCTCTGCTGCCCATAAGCGATTACAGTCACACCTTGCTTCGAGAATATACATTTCTCCCCTCTGTCCCCACGATGCACTTGCATTTGTCATCATCATCATTGATCGTGGAACGTTCTTCCTCGGTCCATTAAGGAATCTTAGTCTGTTACACTGTTTAAATCACTTCTTACAGCTCACCTGTTTTGCACAGGTTTTTGCTCCAAATCTAAGCTCCTTGTAAAGATGATTTGAGGCCTTGTGCGAATTGCTTCTATAGAACAATAAAACCTAGTTTATTATATTTATTTTACTGTCCACATCAGCAGCAGCCTTTGTAAATCAACGACACGATTAAGGCCTCCCCATACCGCCACCACCACCTCGTGATCCTGTGATGAGTAATCCACACAGCACCTGCACACAAACTCATTTCAGCTCTCCATCTCCCCGGTGGCCTCAATCGCGGATGCATTCAATTCCTTGGCTGCCACATTGTTATTATTCGTGACCAATGCAACATACGGAACAAAAACGAATGGGTGTGTCATTCTTAAAGTCCGTTTAACACCCTTTCTAATGAATTTATACACCATGTAAATCCAAATTGCGGTGTCATTATATTGTATTGCTCTACACAATCAATATTTTATACAATATACCGTGTTTCATTTGTGATTCGTCTATAAAACATTCAACAAAAACTGTATTTCTTTAAAAACATGAATGTAGTGAATGTGAACTAGATTTTCTTCAATGTATGCGGGGTGGGGGGGTCTGTTTTGCTCTACGGAACCCACTTGTTTGATAATATCAACGCAGGTCATTATTAGCGGATTGTTTTGGTTCTCGGCCTCATGACACAGCAGTGACCTCTGAACTCAGACATATTCACATTTAACCTATGGGTCACCCACCCAAGCGGCGGGTGATTTGATTTATCTCAAGGAAGATTCAGTTTGCCACGCCGAGGCAAAACAAAAAAAATAGCAATTGAGTGCAGCGTGCAATGTTTGCATCAAATATCTTCAACGTTATTAACGTCTCAATGCCTTGCCACACAGTGGCCCACTGTGTTATTTCTGACTTCGTGAACGTCCAACTTGTGCGAGGCTGACCTGCATGTAGAGGAAGATCGGATAACATGCTCAACATGTGTGCTTAATAAGGAGAGAGGCGCGCCTTTGATATGGTAATGCCAAGTTCAGGGGGAACAGGGGCAAGCCTGGAAACATCAAATGATCTATCAGCCAAGAAGATCAATGTTAACCCAGCAGAGGGTCTCCCAGAGCGTCTGTGGGACCTGCAGCCCCCCCCCCCGCCCCCACGTACCGCGATTTGCCGGTAGAATCCAATGGCCCACGACTGTGGAGGTCATTTCCTGAGCGGCCTGTGGGCAGAGATGTCTTCTTTTTAGTCAGACATGGCAAGTAGCAAAAACCGTCACGTGGCCTCTCGCCAATTAAGGATAACATCGGTCGCGAAAGCCTCCGTGTTAAACTGACTCACATATATTTTTCGATTTAAAGCTTTCGTGACTGCAGGGATTCATCTTCTTGGTTCTTTCGGTAAAGTCACGTAGAAGGGAAATAATAAAATAATAAAAATAAAACATAATAAAATAATTCTCACGACGTTTCGGCCACAACGCAAGCAGCCATCCTCAAGAAGATAACATATATTTGTTTGTATAAACCCATCATAATGTTCAGTACAAAAAAAAACACATTATGGAGATTGATATTATGGACAACTCGCTTGAAGTGCTCATGGTGGACATGTCATGTTTCTATGGTGAACGATTGTTTGTAGAGGGTGCTCAGTACTAATTGGCATTGCCTCAACAATGCCAAATCCTTTTAGCAACCTAGCAAGGATGATGACAATAATGATAATGATGGAGGCGGGATAAAGTTCCTCAATACATTTCCCCTTGCCTACCTCCTATACCCTGTCGTCTTAAATCCACTGTGTCTCACGTGCCCCCCTCCACTCAAGACAATCAATGCATTCTGTGGAATCCCCCATTGAACCTTTTCTCAATAGGAGGTCACTCATTCTACTCCACTGTCATTTTGAACACTCTGCCCTTGGCCATCCACGCTTCTTAACTCCCTACCCCCCCCCTCCCCATTCAAGTCCAGGCTCAAAACCATCCCGTGTTATTTTGTGTACGATTGTCTCTTCCCTTATATATATTTACGTACACACACGAATAGATGCTCCTTTGTTCCCCCATGATTAACATGTTGAAACTGTTTTTTTTCACAGCTTCTTTAGATGCGGTCTGTTATTATACGCTTCGTGTATATTTAAACATTAATTGTGTCGTATTATTTCTATTGCCGATGTCGGTGGTGTGTTGGCCCAACACTGGCTGGGAACTGAACTCATGACTGTACCATTGACAATCCTGCATTTCTACCAGATGAGGTGGATTCCAGCAATAAAATAGACGTATTGCGTTTACATAAACGTTATCATCATTATTACGTTAAACAATACTGTGATCATTTACAACCCTTTGTCAATAGACTTCAGAATGAAGGCTCCCCATGCCGTGTCAGTCATATACAGTTGGTTGATCACTACACTGATTGATCAAGGTTGGCGAAGGGCGTTGCAGTGGGGTCAGGATCGGTTCAGATGTAACCCTCCATTGACGTCAACCATCGTCAGCAATTGAACTCATGCGGACAGGTTCATTGCCCAGTGCACTAAACGCTGCAACCACTGCTCTGCAATTACTGTAATACGGCCAATCAAATCCTCCAAAATAATTAACGTTATCGTTGCTTTGAAAGCAGCTGTACAATGATGCCGAGGATTGCATTTGTTTCATTCTCATTTGGAAAATCTAAATGAGCGGTACGCTTGAAAACATTTTTAGCAAAGCCCCGACACCAGCTGTGAATGTCTAAATGTCATTTTGGCTGCGCACTTTAATTGCCTCGATCGATGCCTTTGTAAGCCCTAACGACAGGATGCCGCTTGATTTGAAAGCGTTAACAGGACACCATCTGTACTCACCTGTGTCATGGCTATTATTATGTGTGAACAAGGCTTAGAGGCGCTAATGCCATTCATCATAGATGTCAATGCATTGCCTCTGCTGCTTAGCCCTACTTTGTGTCACCCTGCTGGGATAAGTGTCTCATTTTGTTTCATTCAAAGACCGCAGAGTGGAAGCCAAAGAACTGTATTCAAGTAGATGTTTATTTTCATGTCTGTCTATCAATTTGTCACTTGAACCTAACGCCTAGTCCTCAGGTTTTATAGCTATACTCTTTTGCATGCCTCTTTGTACCTTCATTTTATCTGCGGAATTTTACCTGTACGTTTACATATTGGGCCCCATACTTGTTTATTTAAACTGCGGGTTTCTTTGAATGTAGTCTGAGTGCTCACAACTGACACGCAACTGTTTTCTAACCACGTGCATTTACAGCACTGCGCTACAACTTCTTCAACGTCCGTAATTAAGTTGGAAACTCAAAACCCTTGACAGCAGAGTCACAGTGATTGCATTAACTTGAACGTAGCCCAAAATTATGACAATTCCAAGCTTTCTGTAATTAACTTGTAATTTCCCTGACAAGTCCATTTTGTCTCACGCATCCACATCTTGGCTAATAACCTTCGCTTTCCAGTCGCTGAGGTGACTTGTTTTTTTTTAAGAAGCCATAATAATAAAAGTAATTATACATTTGTAGCCCCTTTCGTCAATCACCTTACTGGATGAAGGGCCTCCCCCCGTGACGTCTTGGTCGTGGGAGTTATTTGGCCATACTTCACCACGCTGGTCATTGTGATTTGGTGAAGAGTTCAGATATCACTTACCACTGATGCAAGCCACGGTCAGAAGTCAAATCTAAGACAGGTCAATCTAAGACAGGTCAACAGGACAGTGCCACAGTGCGCTAATCACTGCATCACCACTCACCAGCAAAAGCAGCCGAAATGTAGCCTGTTGTGATATCTGAAGATTGTTATAGAGTAACGTTAGTTCAATATTTTGCGTGTACTATGTCGCAGTATAATACTATTTATAATCTAGTTAGCCTCTTAGCAAGGCATTGTGGTTTATTTGTGGCAACCACTCGGTGTGTGATGAGTCCGACCTCACGAAGTGTATTCATATTCTTGGGTTTTTTCGGTAAAGTCACGTAGGTAAAAAATTGTAAATTAATAAAAGTAAAATAAAATAAAAATAAAATAAAAATCACGACGTTTCGGAGGCAACACAAGCTTCCGTCTTCAGGTGCAACCGTCACAGCACGCTCGCTGTATCAAGTAAATAAGAAATTCCAAGAGATCCTACCCCGTATATATACTGGTTAAGGGGGGAGGAGCCAGGACAGGCCCCCTTTTTATTATTATGGATAGGTTGGTGCGGATGAAACAACGGCTAGTCTACATAGCAAAGGACTGAGCCTTTGTTATGTAGACTGGCTGAGAGGGGGGGGGGGTGCCAGAGTTGTTAAAGTGCAACTGCTGCTAATGGGACCGAGTCCCTGCCATGTAGATGGTTAAAGCAAAAAAGCAGGTCAGGAAGAAACAGCCTCCTTCTATGTTGCTTGGTGGGTAAAACTTATAGCAGGAAACCAGCGTGTTAAAAAAGAAGCTAAACACAATGTGTGTTCGTTCGGCAACCGGAAGCCAAGCAGCTCACCGAGTGCTGGACAATTGTAAACAAATCAGAAGGACACTGAAGAACTGGTAAGACATAGAAATGTGACTAGAGTCCATAGCCAGAGATGGGATGAAGATGCAAAGCAGGGCCCTGCATGGAATGTTTCATGAGACAGTTTTCGTAGTTTTTTTCTTTTCCGTTTTGTAGGCGAATTCGACAATGCCCCCAGGATAAATCTCCGATTGTGTTGCACCTTTTCCTGCAAGTGTGTGACTCATGTGGAGTAATCTCAGCACTATCCACCAACCACACCGTCACGTCACTAGATTATAGACACGCGTCACCACACCCAGCAGGTCGGAGCAAACAAAAATGAATCCCATTTGCGTGACAATCGTATCTCATCTGCAACAACAACAACAGAAACAGTTGAGAACGTTAAGTTTCGTCTGGCATTATAACTTTTCAGAGTGAGAAGATTGAGAGAGGAAGAGTACGTGCGCGTATTTGTGGGAGCAGTGGCAACCCGAGTTCGATGCCTGCCCACGGCCAACACCGGGAACGATTTTCTAAACAGGTTCTGGACCTCCCCGAAGTCGACTCAGCCTCCAATGAGTACCTTGTGCGATGTGTAAACATCGCCACTAGGGAGACAAAAGTTGCCGTGGATGGTGCCGAGCACCCACTTCCTCACTTGCAATGACAGCCTTCATAGGTGCTTGCTAACAGCACTTGCCCCAACAGTCGGTATGCCTATATGGGGGATCTCTGTCTTTTGTATTTGTGTCCTTGAACAAATTTCTAATGAAAACGTATCTGAGCCCAGCGAGTACGCCAGCCCCACCGTGCTGGTGGTAATGCCACACCACGTCTGGCTGTCACAAGTGCCTGGGCTCTGAGAGCAAGAATATTGCGTTTCTTTGTGTTGGCCCAACGAATCTCCAGCAACAAGCTGCGATGCGTCAACACAGAAGTACATGCGGTTTTGTCTGTTCAGTCTTGCTGTGAAACTCCACAGCGCGGCTCTACGAGAGTCAAAAATAAATTATCCCCAGACCCAGAGGGCCAAACTCAGTCCTCTAAGAAGAGACGCCCACACTTCTACACTTTATGCTGGCTCGCTCATCCGGCTTTGCCTTCCAATCTTGATGGAACGCCGTGCATTCAATTTGCTCGGCAGTCTCCGCTGGCAAGTTTTTTTTTTCTGGTCGTGGGGATTTGCAAATACTGCAGGAAAGATAAAAAAAATGAAGCAGTCTTTGTGACACTTGCCGTTGCTTTTCTGAGTGATCTTTTTTTTTACTCGGGGGGGGGGGGGGGGGCTTTATTTTGGCGAGTGTGGTGATGCTTGCCTGTATCTCATTGACTTTAAAGAGGATGTTTTTGTTGTTTTATAGTATACTGCACTTGTCTTCATGGCAACATGTTACCTGGAGTACGTAGTACAGCGAAGAGGCTGTTGACCTATCTCCGTGAAAATAGGCTCTTGACCGATCTGTGTGCTGTCCATTATCTGCCCATGAATGTTATCTCGTCATTTTTTGTGTATCCTCTCGATCTCCTCTCGCATACAAAACAGACGTTGAAGTGAAAATGGCAAGCGCTGTCCGGATGGTTCAGGGCATCAGAGCACTGTGCTGGTAAAGCTGAGATCCTGAGTTTGAATATGGGCAACCAGCCGTGATTCAACCACTCTCAAGTACAGTGAGTTAATGATCTCAGCTTAGCTGTGTACATCTATGAAATTACATCGTTATATTAAATTCGGGTTTGCCCTGAATTTTGATGATTTCCATCTCTGCGCATGAAAACTATTGTGTTTTTTTTACTGCCATACAACAATCAACCCCATTGCAATGTTTGTGCTAAAGTGCAACTCCTACTGTGTGAGGAATAATATTAAAAGTACTTTTTTCGATGAAAAATATCTCGTCCATTCTCTCACACATTGGAACACATCGCTCTGCGAACACTCAGAATGCACTCTTCACTTCGCGATGTGGTGCGGCACAATTGGAATGAATTGGGAAAACTCACCGTTAGGGTTCTGTGGGGCATCATGGGTGTATGCATTAACACATGCTTTGTACGGTATTGATTTGTGCATCGAACGAGACCCCATATTTTATACAGAGTGTTTTGGCCAATAACATGTGGCGATCCAACTGCATTTGCGTGATGAGACCCAGAAGGTCAAAAACGCATCCACAATTTTGCTTGCTTAAACAAATGCTGCAATATAATGCTGGCCTGGAAAGCCAATAAGCCGATGGACTATCACTGTTCTTTCCTTAAAGTCACGTAGAAAGAAAAGAACATTAATAATAGAATACACGACGTTTCGATTGCAACACAAATAACCGTCATCAGGTGTGAATAAATGCAAGCTCGGAGAGAGACACATACACACAGAGAGAGAGAGAGACACATACACACAGAGAGAGAAGAGAGTTCTGGTTATATTTATCAACGACACTCAATGTAAATCAGCGGTGTCTTCTGCATTCTTAATGGTGGATTACAGCTGTGTGTGCGTGAGTGTGCGTGTGTGAGCATGCCTGAGCAAATCGAGGGCAAATGGCATGGGATTTCTATCGTGGGTAATGTTACTTGAAAAGTGAAGCAGAAAAAGCATGCAAGCAATAACCCAAGAGGCAGCCTCCACACCGTTTCATGGACACTCACCTTATTACTCGGATACTCTCCATTCTAATGCAAATGCAAACCATGAACTCGTGTTTTTAAACCCACTGCACTTACGGTAAGATTGCCCTACGTCGTTTAGCCGACAACAGCTATGGCTTCTATTGGACGTATCGGATAGTGTTCTATGAATATCACCGATATTGTCATTAAATGAATAAATACGCGTTCCCGTGCACACAGACAAATGCTACACAGGCGCCCTCGTTAGCGTGTGATAATGCAAGCACTTCATATCGTCATCATATTGTTTTACACTGCTGGATGAAAGCTTGCCTAAGTCATTGCTAACCCCCCCCCCCCCCGCGGTTTCACGATGTATGTGTGTACGTATGTTGAACTTCTTTTGCACCATACACAGCCAACCGCGCTAATCGGAGGTGCAGGGTAGTGGTATGTTCCATCAGGTGCAGGGTAGTGGTATGTACCATCAGGTTCCATCAGCTGCATGAAGTGTGAGCATTGACTCATGGAATTCTGTGGACCTGCAAATGTTCTACCTGAAAAGCACAAGTTAATATATCTATATATATATCTAGCAGTGGATTGGCAAAAGGTTCTACATTACTTAGTTTTTAAGTCATAATACACAATGCAACAATCCATCTCACTCCTGCACACGTGCTGAACTCACGACTTCATACCACGGTGAAACAAATAATTTTACGATGCTGCAGTTGGCTGGGGTGCACAAGTACATCTCAACACATTGAGTCATCATTAAATGTGAGATGGTGAATATTTTCTGCGTTCATGTTTTATTTCATTTTATTGTATATACAGTGTCCGTGAGTTGTATGCATTGTTTGGGTGAATCTAAACAACTGGTTTTATATCAGTACGTAATTTTGGTATGGTACAAAGTTGCATGTCCTTTACTCCTTTTCTACTTGACTTCACCGAAACAAATCTGCATTTTTTTTTTACTTTTTTTCTAAAAAATGATGTGCCCTGAAATCCGTTTTTGAAATGCAGTTCAGCTTTTGCAATATTAAACCACTTCCCCTTTTAATATTGCATTGCTTTATCTCTTAGAATAGCATCAACCAGATTTACGTACGCATACAAAAATATGTTGAATTTCAGAATACTCGGTAGCTTTCCGGGAAATGAAAATAAGTTAATTCCTCAATGTTTACTTGGAGTAGAGCCGCTTTCCCTCAAATTTCACTGAATTCTCAGCGTCTTAGGACTGTCGATATGGTGCACATCAGGATACACCCTTAATGCAAGTGCTTTTTCTTTCCGTATTCATTATGTAGCACCATCTGGAGCTATTCATTATTAAAACGTACAGTTATAACATCATATTATTGATTAAATAATGTATTAGTGCTTTGTGCGGATTAATTTAGATTGGTTTTGTATCACTGAGGATTGGGAAAATAAGGAGCTTTGAAAGAAAAGAAAAAAGTCCATTGCAACACGAGCTCTTAAAACTTAATGCTACATGCAAAGCTCCTTACTGGATAATATTAGCTGGTAGTGTTATGTGCCATAAGATGCAGGGTAGTTGTATGTGCCATCAGGTTTCATCAGGTGCATGAAGTGTGGGCATTGACTCATGGAATGTCGTGGACCTGAAAATGTTCTACATGAAAAGTACACGTTTCTTATATATATAGCAGTGGAATGGCAAAATACTATAAATTATGTCGTTTTCAAGTAATAATACATGAATTTAACATGGGTGACTTTTGAAAATAAAGTTATACATGCAATTGAGCTACATCAAAATACACGCAGGCACACAAAGCGGAGTTCCTGAAGATTCACGCAGAAATAATATGTAATTCTTTTTATTTGAGCAAGCTGCTGTAAAAATGTTTCTTAAATAATAGGAAAAAAATGGTTTACCTTTGAAATTAAGTCCATGTTTTTGTTGTTTGATTTCTGAAATTTGTAATGTTACTTTTAAGCGTGTGAAATGGTATTAATTCAACTGATGCCTTTTGCACTTTGTTTTTGCTGCCCAGAGTGTTGTCTGGCGTGAATAACTGTGGGCTCCAAGAGTCTCAGTGCTCTCTTAGGAGGTAAAAGCCCACAAGGCTGCAGGGACGGCTTAACTGCTCATGGCGAGTTCCAATCAAAACTTCCTTCTCACGCGGCAGGCTGATGGGTGATACGAGTTTGGGGAAAGAAAAAAATAAACCCCTTAAGTAATGAGTTTTTTTTTGCGGCCAGACGAAAAGTGCCCGCTCAAATTAATCTTGACCAGTAAGACTTTGTACGTATGAAAAATAATATATGTAAAAAAAAAGCGATCCCAACTGTGTTACTTTATTAATAAAAATAGCTTTAACTTTTAGATTTTTTTATGCACACTTATTTTTTTCCCTAATCATCCGCTATTACACATATATTTGTTGCCATCGAAATATTTTTTATTGCATGATTTTTTTTTTACATTTTTGGTCAACGCTCTGAATGTTTAAATTATTATTTAATATACCTCTTGTCAGCCCTTATTTCAGGCAATTACATTTTTGTACGTTACTGAAATAGGGGTTTGTTTTTATAAAACTTGAAATATTGACACGCTGTCACCAAAGTTCTGGAAACAGTGAGGCTGGATGGATTTTTTTTAAAATACGTAATAAAATAATGAAAGAAACCTCACTGATGGCTGATATATTGAAAACAAATGTTCGTCTGTAGGCTAAAAATAATACTAGCACAAATTGTTCGAGAACAACATTTCTTTTCAAAAATGTTTCCAATTTCACGAGGAGCCGGTTCACAGAGAATGGCTTTCAATTTGACGAAATTTTGTCAACTATTTTGATTTTATTTTACTTTCTCATTTTCTATAAACGTTTATGAATGCAGCAATTTACCTGAATAGTTTTGGAGATAGTGCCCCAGCGTGTCAGGATGTCTCCTCTCTAGGGTCTACACAGTAACAAATAAATGTACAATCGATGTGTAGAGATACATCGCATGCTGATAGATCTGTGAGAGTTGCTGTGGTGTAATGGTTGGCACGCTGAACTTCAAATGCAGAGGTCGACCTGTCTAAACTATTTTGAACTTCGTTCGCACAGTACGTAGCCAGCCGTGCTAATTGAAGGTGCGGGTGAAGGGCAAAAAAAATTAACACAAAAAGCAGCTATAAAGAAATGAGTTTTCAATCTGGATGATTTAAAAGTGCATAGCTCCAGTGACTTCCTAATATCGGAAGGAAGAGCGTTCCAGACGGCCGCAGAAGCGCGTCTGAAAGTGCGTGATGAGGTGGCCGTCTTTGTTCGATGGCCAGCAGCCAAGAGCTGCTTGCGAGGATGACCGGAGGTCACGTGATGGTTCATGTTCCCTGACGCGATCAGCAGCAAGGTATTGTGGTTCATTTGTGGCAAATACTTTGCATGCAATTAGTGCCACATTTCGTCAGTTGAAACAACGATGCAAGTTTCTGAAAACCACCCCTCGCTTCTGTCCACCCATCAGCGTCAATCGGTAAACCGCAGCGAGTTGATCAGTGGGGCCGTGTGTGGTGCGGTTAAGTGTGGGTAGGCTCACCCGTTTCACACGACTGGTGGACGTGGAAGAGAATACTAAACAACAACCTCCAGAGCTCCCCGTAGTTGAGGCCATTCCGCCGGCAGTGGCGTGAGAAAGGGATTGCAAGGGCTGCACCTTTAACCTCGTTCGGTTGGTGAGATGTTGAAACACTGACCCTGGTGGAGTCACGGGTGCCAATGACAAGTGCTCGCATTGAGAACTGCTCGCATTGACAATTCAACTTCGAAGAGCAGTGGTTAGCACACTTCACGATGAGCTTGAATCTTAGCCACAGCTCACATCAGCGTGTGCATGATTTATATCTGAACCGGTCCAGCAGCCCTGATTCCACCTCACTTCAAAAAACCTCCATTGACTATCTTGGTGAAGTATAGGGCAAACAATCCCGACAACCGACATGGAGTGGAGTGGCCTTGAACCAGCAATGTTGATGACGGGCTCTAAATGATGAATATACACGTTATATCTAGTTCAGTCAGCTCAAAAAACAAGTTGGACCAAAGCATGCTGTTGTCTAGAAGACCGTTTGCAGCATAGGAACAATAATACGTTAGCAGAAATCATGCAAGCACGTGGATTATGTAAAGATTAGTAAAATGCGTTTGTCTTCAGCAGTTTTGTAAACAGCTGTACGGAAAGGGTAGTCATTAAATGCTAAATGCCTTCGCATATTTGCAAACGGTAATTTTTTTGTCAGATCAATTTGCCCAATTTGCAAGAGAATGAGTGCCTAAGAGCAACATAACGTCATGCTGAAGTTTCATTCGCATTGGATCATAATTGTGCGAGTTTGCATGCCGCCTCTGTTACAGACAGACGTACAGGCATATGAACAGAAACAGATGCATACATGATTTCAACCTTTGTTGGAGAGCATAAAATAGTGCTTTTTGGCCACATGTGTTCTGGCGAATTTACAAAATTAAACGGGGGTTGAATTCTGCCCCAACGGTGCAGAGAAATGGCACTTTCGCCGATGTCAAACGGCGGTGGGGATTGCTCTGCAGTGTACCCTGTAATGTATTCTGATAAAGTATGGATTCCAGAAAGTGAGCGTGTTTTGAAACTGAAGTATGCAGTCAGCAGTTGAAGTGCAGAGGGATCTATGTCCATAGACTGTATGCATAATGTATTTTATGACCTTGATGAATACCCACAGACATGTATCACGACCAATAGCTCTCTGTTAAATAAAATACGCATGTATTACACAAAACTCTTTCAGGAGAGAGCTATATTTATATTACCCTTTCCTTAAGGATGTGCCCAAGCTAAATCATTTAAAGATGTAAATAACAATATTATTTAGTTCCATACCTATAAGATTCGACGATTTGACATGATTTAAAAGCTAGCATATTGCATAACACTTTAAAGGATATTTTCATTCATATATTAAATGCGCAATCCACAATGTCAACCGCGATTGTGACCTCTATTCCGACTACTCCCTGACCACGTATATTGTTGTTTATTTATGATAGTATTTATTATTTGTT
Source organism: Lampetra fluviatilis (assembly GCF_964198595.1). Taxonomy (NCBI): domain Eukaryota; kingdom Metazoa; phylum Chordata; class Hyperoartia; order Petromyzontiformes; family Petromyzontidae; genus Lampetra; species Lampetra fluviatilis. The sequence goes on from NC_136302.1 coordinate 7,554,881, forward strand.
GACAATCTTATTACAAGGCCATACCCATTGATCTGCATGATACTTGTTTACAAGAAGGGCCTGCCATAAATATTGAATGCCATTTCCAAGACGTGCTATATTGCTAATCTGCAAAGAGCTTATTTCCAATGACATCTCGCTTGTTTTATCGACTACCTACATGCAAGAAAGCTCAGTCCAGTTCCATACTACCTGTTTAACGCTGAGTACATAGCTTGGGGCCCATCACATGTGCATTGTGGCTTCGTGTGTATACCACGTCGGCATACGTAGATGGGTGTTTAGTGCAGAGGATGATCACGAAATCTCACTAGTGGAGGGGAGAGGCCCTGACATTTCAACCTTTTAAATAGAGCCCTACATTATGGGAATGAAATGTGTTACCTTTGGTAAATATCAATAAAACAGCAATTATCTGGTGGGGGGTGAGGGAGGGGTGGAGAGCAAATGCTCACCCACCCCTGGATCCTCTGCTGGTTCAAAAAAATCAGTTGTAAAGAAATTAAGTTTTTAATCGAAACTTAAAAGTGCGTTAGCTCCAGTGGCTTCCTAATATCGGAATGAAGAGCGTTCCAGACGGACGCAGAAGTGCGTCTGAAAGCACGCGACTTAGTGACGGTCTTTGTTCGATGGCTAGCTAAAAGTCACTGGGAGGATGACTGGAGTTTGCATGGTGGTGTATGCCCCTTAACCAGATCAGCATGGTAGCGTAGTTCATTCGTGGCAAGCACTGTGTGTGTAATGAGTGCGATCCTTATAATGTATATTTGTTCGGCAGCCGTAAGACAATGCAGCTCAGCAAGCACTGGACGGACACGGTCAGATGTTGGAGTGTTATCTCCTATGGGAAATCAGACGGCATATTGTGGCATAATGTACCTGTCACACAAATGCAGGGAAATGACATGGGTGAACCTGGGGAGCGGAGAGGCAAGCAACTTTTTTCTTAATTACAGCTGGACATGTACTTTCAAGATGCTCTACTTTCCATACCCCCCCAACGTATCCACTGTCATAGCTGCTCTCGCACGACAGCTTCTTCCTAAGTGTTGCGATACGGCCATTTACAAAGTGGCTTGCTCCTGAACCTGTCATGAAGCAGATGGCAGGCCTGGGTTTTGGGTTGTCTTTGGGAAAAAGAAGGGTGTGATTTGGGGGAGAGAAAAAACGCTACAGCACATGAGAAGAAGCCGACTCGGAGATAGGGCTCGTGAATTGTGCTGCGATTATGAGGCCGATTTCTTGAGCAGCGTGGAGAAGTATGGTCAATGAAAACCAGTGAATCCACGCAAAAAAATGGGAGGCCCTTCTTCCGGCAAAAAATGGCTGTAAATTATTATTGTGCGTTTTTTTTTTATTACCAAGAGAGTTGTCTGCAACTTGGCTCGAAATCTAACCGTTGATTTTTACCCACGCATGCTGTTTTATCAACCTTTCTCTTTGGTCTTGTCCTCTCTTGAGCCGTAAAAAAAAATTGGCCCAATGTCAATCCACTGCTTCTGTTTTTTGTGTGTGTAAAGTAAGAACGCGCGGAGGGAGCGTTGGTGCAATTGATGTGCAATAGGATAGTATGGATCCATATGTTTAATTACTGGCCACAGCAGAGGTCCGTGGTTTCCTGTTCTGTACGTCTGTCTCGACCTGTGTTGAACTTCTTTTGCACCGTACGTAGCCGAACAAAAAGCAGTTCTAAAGAAATGTAAGCAGTTCGAAGCCTCCCTGAGGTGTAACGCATCCTTCGTGATGTTCCTGGTGTGATGCACGCTTCAAAGGTTGGTGGATTGCCATGGGATTGAGGTTAGTGTGGTTTGGTGGATTGGGGGCGGGGGTTGATGGATCATCAGGAGTTGAAATAGCAGCATCATTGTTATTGGTGTCATCATCCTCATCCATCATTTGTTAATTTATCGTTCTTATTGTCATCTTCAGTCATCATCATTTCCGTGATATTCTTTATTTTGATCATTATTTGAAACACTATCATTGTCATCATACACTTTTATCATCAATACCATCATCGTGTTTCGATTAAAAGCTTTCGTGATTGTAGGGATTCGTATTATTGGTTCTTACGGTAAAGTCACGTAGAATGGAAATAATAAAATAATACAAATAAAACAATAAAATTCTCACGACGTTTCGATTGCAACACATCATCATGGTTGTTTTTCATTTGCGGTTAAAACTGGTACCATACGTGAATCGCGCGGAATCAGTTTTGCGCAATATCCACATACAGTAACGCCGGAATTCCACAGGCACACAAACAAACAAATACGACATGAATCTGCAGCCGTAGATGTCCGTATACAGCAATGGGAAGGTCAGTACAGATGAAGGAAGAACAGGGGAAAAGTGCAGCCCAACATCCAGAGACTGTTGACCGGTTGATAGGGCAATTTTGTTTTGGAGATGGAGGGTTTTTGGCTTAGGTAAAGGAGCAGCCCTGCAATTGTTTGATCACGTCACTGCTGTAAGAGGGAGCTCTAGGGAGACCTTCACAAGGGTGTTTGGCCACAGGTGTCTTAGAGGAGGTGGGGATACCCACACTTTATCCCATCGCATGCGACCTGCCGGTTGACTGTGGTATACCCATTTATACTGCAGGGTGGACAAAGGCAGGCGGGTTGATTAAACTTGCCTCTGGTTTAACGTATCACGCGGAGAGATCGAACTAGCAACCTCTGGATTGCAAGTCCAATGAGCTCTCCATCACGTGAAGGCAGCATCGTGGATTCAGGTTCCTGTTTTTTTATTCTATAAAACGTCAATCTTTACCATAGCTTAAAGCAATAATTGTTCAAGTGAACGCATCAAAGCTATTTGCTCATTGTCATTTTGTTGGGTTTTTTTTTTCCTGAAGACCACGGGGATATCACAACACAAGTGGATTCGTTACGCAGGGCAAAAAAAAAAGTATGAATGTCTTATTAAGCAGATGTTTTGACTGTTTGCAAGCCCGAACATGTGACCTAATCCCACATGTGATGTTTATATTTCAATTGCAACGATCGCCACAGGGTCTCATTTACATAAACGCAAACGGAAGACTTAATCCCATTTTCCGAAAGAGAGAGAGAGACAAAAATACGGAACAGTTAATTAGGAAAATTTCGTGTTCGTGGAAGTGAGCTGCAGGCGTCATAAATCTTTAATGCTTATCAGCGTTATTATTTAATGCGGCCTTTCCCGCTGAATGGGACAGGAAATAATTGGGCATTGTTTAATGTCACTCGTGTTGCCATGCTGTGCGTATCAACCAGACGCCTTGTTAAGTTTCCATAGCATGAGTGCCAGCGTGCCATGCTGTGTACACATTGACTTCCTTTCATCATGAACAGCAGCTGCCACCTATTTGCATTATAATCTGGTGATAAAATATATGAGTGTACTCGAGCCCAGCCATGATCTTCCACGCATCCCATTGGATATATATAGGCGTATCAATTCAGAGTGTGTGTGTACCATAGTAACCCAGGTTCGGGCTTTAATGATAAAACAACAACATCCCGATATAACTCAGAATCGTTTTATGTGTTTTTTTGCGCCCTCGTTTTTAATCATTAGCCATGATCAATCCACTGCTCGGTTAACCCTCTCCTACCCCCAAGCTGTCATCATCTCTCACGGTTCTGCAACGAAGCAGACAAAGTTCCCCCATATAGCCTAAACATAATTTTGGGGAAAGTGCTGCTAGCGAGCAGTGGCGATGTTTACACACCACACCAGATAATAATTTAAGGCTGAGTCCACCTAAAGGAGGCCCAGGCCGGGTTTGCATAATCGTCAATGGTGTTGGCCATGAGCAGCAATTGAACTCGGGTCACCGGGTTTGAATAATCGTTGTTGGTGTTGGTCATGAGCGGGAATTGAACTCGCTTGCTAACCACGGCATTACGACAATGTAGCAATCTACCTAAAATCTGCATACAAAGTGATTTGCTCCATCTACAATTATATGCAGAATTTAAATGAGCTAAAAATATGTTTCACGAGAAGGCTATTTTTGGCAACTTCCAATAACTGATAAGGTGGCTCTACTTTCTCTACATTTCATCTTGAGCTATTTCTAAAAAAACGGATTTCATGCTATTATTATTTTAATTCAAATACAATTATCTTATTTTCATGTACACTCAAATGCTTTTCCTGTAATGCATTGAATCATTGGCCGGCTGGGAATGTGCAGTCAAATGGATTTCGTGTTCACTTGTCATTGACAAACTGTCACTTGATGGCAATTAATTACCGCAAGCATTCAATATCCAATTATACTAATTAATGTATTTATACAGGTAAGACCCCATTGAGAAAGCATATCTGAATCTAGATCCCTACATAGCATATCTCTTTTGCAATAGAAACATAAATGACTGACCCTCATGGTTATTACCTGCGCTTATTAAAACCTCCTTAGATGCGTCCCACAGGGAGCTGATTTGTTGGCTTTTAAGCATGGCAAGTGGCTTGCTTCATGGTCGTAGGGCAATGTAGTGATTATGAAGGGCAATGTAGCTTTACAGACAAGTCACCTGGACCCTTGGAACATGACACGGAATTGGAAAATGTATGCTAACAATCCCACGCGTTGGAATCACTCCACCTCGAATGCACGTTAATTACAATGAGAACGATGCGTGTGTATGTTGAACTTCTTTCGTACCGCACGTAGCTAACCGTTGCTAATCGGAGTTGTGGGGAAGGACAACAGACTAAACACAAACACATCTATATAAAAAAAAAATTCAATCCAGAATTAAAAGTGCATAGCTCCAGCGGCTTCCTAATATCGGGAGGAAGAGCGTTCCAGACGGTCACCATCTTTGTTCGATGGCCAGCCAAAAGCCGCTTGCAAGAACGACCAGAATTCGCGTGCTCGTTTATGCTCCTCGACCAGATCAGCAAAGTATTGTGGTTAATTTGTGGCAAGCACTTTGTGTGTGTGATGAGTGCGGCCGTATAACGTATTCATTCGGCAACGGAAGCCGATGCCGCTCTGTGAGCATTGGATGGACACGGTCGGATCTTGTGGTCCCCCGTCCGGACAGCGTGCCAAATAATTGTTGTACACGACGCAGCTTAGTAATGTTTTTTGCCAGACGTCCCGTATAGAGTAGTGAGTTGCAATCATATAGCCTTGTCGATGCCATGCTACACGCGACCGTGTTGGATATGCCCAAGAACAACCAGCACAATACTGTTGTCTGTCCACAGTGCACCGCGGACAAAGTTAACCTACTCAACTGGACACTTTTTCCACGTCGGAAATAGATTTTATCACGACACTGTTGGAGAACGTTGTCCGTGCAGATGTTTGTCGTCAATTCTGTTTTTAATAAACATGCGTGCGTGCATTAATACAAACGAAAAGTAACAAATGCAGCATTTAAAGATACACCCCCACCCCCCAATCACCTAATTGTGTAAAACCACGTCACCAATATCCTCACTGGCAGCATATTTCCATCTGCTTGACACAACACTTTCGTGATATCCGTATGCTATAATGACGACATGAATGCAAAATGTACTTATAACACTGGTCTAAACATTTTTAGACGTCGCCTGCTTCAGAGATGAAATGTGCCGTTTATTATGGATTTTGATGTGCTGAATTCAAATATGGCAATTAAAACAACTGATTGGCTACTGTTCCCACGATATTTCAGTTTGTACATTTCACGTCCACGTATATTGTGTAGATAGTAGAGTTGTACTCATAAATTGTAAACCTAGGTCTTTTCACGTGTTTATGTTTGCTTTACATGATAACATGTCACCTGTCCTGTTCATGTAACACTTAAAAAATCAGCAAAAGGGTTATATAAATACAATTTATTATGAAACAAAAAGCAAAAAACTGTTATGCATATATCGTTTAGTCTTTCTTTGGTGGCGTATATACTGACCCAGTTGCATATCTCCAAAACTACAGCCAATAAACAATTTCAAACATCATTTTCATTCTCAGTGACCCAGAATTGGTAAAGTTGGACTACATTTATTTCGGATGCATTTTGGCTGCGTTATGATTATTATTATTTCGCCCTTTTGTTTCCCGTGGCCTCACCTAAAACGATGTTCCCTTTGTAACATCCTTTAAGAACTCGGGCAGGCTTAGCGCCGTGATGCGCAGCGGAAGGAAAAAAAAACGGCGCGTTAAATGACTATAATTCTTCCTCGCAATTGCATGCAACAGCCCTTGTTGTAGTCTGTGCATTTAAAAACCGCGATCATTCGGGGTTGCGCGTGTGTGTGTGTGCGCATTCACGGAGGATTACCTGGGGGGAGAAAAGAACATGGTTAATGTATTATTACGGCCTTTATCTCAGCCTCTCACTGCTGCTGGTGAGGTCCCATTATACGTGCCGTGCTTTTGTGCTCAGCTACGTAATAAAAGGAGGACACACGTGTAAGTACACTCCACTTGTTATGCATTATACATGCATCAAAGTTAAGCAAATAGGTCACGCTGTAAAACACGCCTCGATTTGTATGCCCACGTAAACGTATATATATATATTTGTACGTGCACAACGTTATGCGCATCTTAACGACTGCGGTGCCAAAAGCTCAGGGGAATTGTATTTATTTGGAAATAAGGACAAAGTGAAAGTCAGGTAGGGTGTAATTGTTAAACCGATCTGGTGTCTATACGTGTGGGGTGAGTGTAGATGTGTCATTGCCTAGAAATATGGACAAAAAGGCAAGTAACGTATGAAATATATTGCCCATTTGCTACGCGCATGGTACAATGATACACTCTTCGTATATTTTAGACGCTATTAAAACAATAAGGGCATTGTACGTCAACCTGAAGACAGCCCCTCTGAGCCATACCACTTTTTTCCTGAAGGTCATGCTTTAGATGTTTGGCCAATTCCGAAATACGATTTTTTTTTGTTTTTACTTGTGGAAGGAAGCCAGTGTCCACAACAAACCTAAACACATGATGAAATAACGATTCATCAGTCAGTATAAACACAACCTACTTGCTCTGCTGCCACCTACTGGCCACCTGACTGCCTAATCAAGCAAGCAAGCGTTTAGCACTCCTGACGGTGTATTTCACGAGGTTGTGCTCACCGACAATCTGAAGGCACAACTGCCATTAGGCACAGCGGATGACCACCACGTGGCATATGCAATGTTCGCTATAGCCTTGGCAAAACCACCAGCTCCAGAGGGCGTGACAAGAGTGGGAGCAGTTATGCCTCCTTGCTGTCTTGTGAGCGTCACACGCCCTTCGTATGTCGTTCAATCGTGTATGTGTTTTCCGGCCCGGCACGCGTTCTCCTGTCGTGACGAGGGATCTTCCCTTCGTTCACAGAGAGTGGCGGATGTGATTGTTGTGATGGTGTTTGTGGCATCCACTGAACCCTGCCTACGGGTGTTTGCGTGCGCCACAAGTTGCGGTTGACCTTGAGTTATTATTTTGTTATACCTTTATTTTATTGTTGATTTAAAACATCGACACAACAGGAACATATAATATCAACGGCGGTACTGTTGCAGCGAATAAAGTGCGCCCCAGGTTGCGACAGAGGTTGACTGATATAACTAGGAATAGTGTTGAGCTTTTTGCACCCTCAGCCATGATCAATTCACTGCTAGATGAACCCTCTCCTACCCCAAGTTGTCATCATCTCTCACGGTTGTGCAGTGAACAATACGCAGATCCCCCATATAGCCCTAACACAACTGTGGGGCAAGTGCTGTTAGCGAGCACCTATTCAGGCCAACACGGTACACGAGGTGGGTGGAGTGCCAATACCACGCCCGGCCGCCTTTGTCTCCCATGTCCCCAGTGGCGATGTTTACACACCGCACCAGGAACACAACGTCAACAGAGGTAATGTTGCAGCTAAGTAAGTGTATCCCAGGTGGCGACAGAGGTTGGCCGTACATTTTAATAAAACACCTGGGGTGGAGGTGAGGGATGGGGGGGCCGGTGTCAGGACAGGGGGGTGTGCGGGTAGTGGAAGGGGGGAAGGTGGGTGCGGGTTCGGTGTCAAGACGGATGGGGGGGGGGGTCCCAGGGTTTGGGTGCAGGAGCGCTTCAGGTTGTGTGGGTGTCGTGGGGGGCGTGGTCTCGACAGGCTTGAGCGCATTACCTAAGATGGGACTCCACGAAGTTCTTTATTTTATGCCCTGTGACGAATGCTTCGTTCGTTCGTTTACATTAACATTTCACACCGCTTATATCGTCCCATAGTCCCCTTAAGTCATAGGGCCCTCGTTCATGGACAGAGGCGGTGCCACTGATGTTACACCATTGTTCCAGATATCGATATGCTCATGTAGGAAAGAGATTTCAGTCTACTCAGCCTGATTTACAGATGTGCCGTGTGGCATCTGGATCACGCTGTGTATTTTATCTAATTTAAATGCATTTCAATTATTCACACCCCATGTATTAACGTGGCCGGCAAGATTCACATTAAATAAGATAATGGTGAAATGAACTTATTTGAAGCGGGATAAAAACGTAAAGCAGATTTTTTTTACTTGACTTTATTTAACCTCTAATAAATGTAGTTGGATACATCCAGAGTAAGTGGGGTTGGGGCAGGACACGTTGCTAGAAGGGATAATGGCAGATGATCAGGAATTATATTCCACATGATGACAAGTCACTTCGCTGAGCGATCATTTGGAGCCAGGTCGCTTCTGAAAAAAGAGCTAGACAGCTCAGTGGGCATTACCTGATAAAATAGAAGAATAGTACTGGTAGGAACCCACTGGTTTCACCAGCCCACAGAGGATTATTGTGTCCGTCCGTCGTGCAGGGAGGGGCTGGGTGGGGAGGGAGGGGGTGGGTGGGGAGGGGAGGGTGGGCAGGAAATGGGTGGGGAAGGTGGGGAGGGGCTGGGTGGGGAGGGTGGGGAGGGGCTGGGTGGGGAGGGAGGGGGTGGGTGGGGAGGGGAGGGTGGGCAGGAAATGGGTGGGGAGGGGCTGGGTGGGGAGGGAGGGGGTGGGTGGGGAGGGGAGGGTGGGCAGGAAATGGGTGGGGAGGGTGGGGAGGGGCTGGGTGGGGGGTGGGAGGGGTGGGGTGAGGCTAGGTGGGGAGGGGCTGGTCACCCCGTGGTGCCCTTATACAACTCAACGTTTAACCTACTCACGCCGGCTTGTGCCAGCCCTCACAGTCGGGCATATATGCGGAATACACCACACCACCGTTGACGGAGCAGTGAAATCAGTTAACATGCAGGCGCTCGTTGAATTACTTACTTCCCAAGTTCGTAAGAGATATGTCGAACTTCTTCCGCACCGTACGTAGCCAACCCTCCCAGTCGGAGGAGGTGGTGGTGGCAGCTTGCGGTGGCTTTCACCCAATATTGCATTGAGCTCTGTGGATAACGTATCAACGGGCCCATTTTGTTTGTTGTTTCACGACTGCAGTCTGTTTTTGAGAAAGTCCATGCCACCAAGTTGGATTTGCATGCCTCATTGGCTGCCACGAATAACTCCTTTTTGATCATCGACAAGGCTCCCCGCAGTAACTTCACACGCCTCTGTTTAACAGGCACCACCTCACTTTAGCCTCAATTGTCTCATCTTTGTTCTTTTCAGCTTGCCCTACAGGCGCATCTTTTTTTCCCCACCTCTCACCCCTCCTCCTTCAGCCGTACAGCGTTGTCGGATGGTGGCAGCCACGTTGGTCTTCAGGTCGCCTTCGCATGCCCTAAAAGAAAATGCCACGGAAGGGGAGAGCGCAGTGCCCTTTCAGTGGGAGCGGCATTCGCTGGAGCCCCACGTGGTTCGCATTCCCAAAATAGCCGGAACGTGAGCTTCCACTCCGTGCGTCCAGGTGAAGGTGGGGACGGTGTGGCCCTGCAAATGCTTGCTCGCGGCACCGCTGGCGGAATTGGGCTTCTCGCTGCGGGGGAGAGCCCCTTTGGAAGTTGTATTTGGTCTACTCTTCCACGCTGACCAATTGAGGAATCCCTTCCTCGGTCATTTAGGGTTTCTGAGTCTGTGTCGTTTCTTAAATCACTTATGAAAACTCACCTATTTGTTCTGCAGGCTTTCCCCATAATTTTAAGATATAAAATAAACAATTTTGTTGTCTGATTGGATTTTTTTCGCTTTCATCGTAGTTCATTGAATTTGAATTTTGAGAGTTATCATTGGTATTGTAATTAGCAGCTTTCTATTCATATATATTCGTGAGTGTAGTGCTATCTTTACCTACACTGCTTTGAGATACTTCAATATGAAAGGCGCTTCATAAAATAGAGGTTATTATTAGTTTTAGATATCTTTAAAGAAATGGGAGTACCATAGCTTATCAGTGCCTACCTTATTACCGATCAATTCAGAACTTATTCGTCACGCCCTTAAAATCTCGACATTCATCCTACAAACTCCAATCGCAGAGAGAAACACGACAAACTTTTGACAAAAATATGTTTTTACTCAATTTCCCTGTACAAGAATATGGCTAAACCGCATGGGTCGAAAGGTATGGAGTTACCTACGTTTGTACCTAAGCACAATGACTGCGGCATACCCATGTATACTGCTGGGTGGACACAGGCAAGTTGAGGTATGAAACTTGCACCATTGTTTAATTTGACACGCCGGTTCGATTTGATCTCACGACGACCCTCTTGTATTGCCATTCCGGTGTGCTAACCATTATACGGGAGCAGCTTGCATCTAATCGATGTACGTTCGTGGTATATTTATGGCAAGGTGCGCAATTTATTCTAAAGGACACAAATTCCCCCTCCCCCCCCCCCCTCCCGACAAATTAACAATAATTTAGAATAAGGAATGTGCAGGGATCTACGAAGCACTGCAAGCTGTGTTCCTTCTCAGGGCCCTCCTTTTTTCAGGCATAATAAATAATCAGTCACTCAGTGGGTGAGCAGGTGAGTGGGTGAGTGGGTCGGTGAGTAAGTGAATGGGTGAGTTGTTGTGACCTGCAGTGTGGTGAGTGAGTGGGTGAGTAGGTGAGCAGGTGAGTGGATGGGTGAATGGGTGGGTGAGTAAGTGAATGGTTGAGTTGTTGTGATCTGCAGTGTGGTGAGTGAGTGGGTGAGTAGGTGAGCGGGTGAGTGGGTGGGTGAGTGGGTGGGTGAGTAAGTGAATGGGTGAGTTGTTGTGACCTGCAGTGTGGTGAGTTAGTGGGTGAGTAGGTGAGCGGGTGAGTGGGTGGGTGAATGGGTGGGTGAGTAAGTGAATGGGTGAGTTGTTGTGACCTGCAGTGTGGTGAGTGAGTGGGTGAGTAGGTGAGCGGGTGAGTGGGTGGGTGAATGGGTGGGTGAGTAAGTGAATGTTTGAGTTGTTGTGACCTGCAGTGTGTTGAGTGAGTGGGTGAGTAGGTGAGCGGGTGAGTGGATGGGTGAATGGGTGGGGGAGTAAGTGAATGGTTGAGTTGTTGTGATCTGCAGTGTGGTGAGTGAGTGGGTGAGTAGGTGAGCGGGTGAGTGGGTGGGTGAATGGGTGGGTGAGTAAGTGAATGGTTGAGTTGTTGTGACCTGCAGTGTGGTGAGTTAGTGGGTGAGTAGGTGAGCGGGTGAGTGGATGGGTGAATGGGTGGGTGAGTAAGTAAATGGTTGAGTTGTTGTGACCTGCAGTGTGGTGAGTGAGTGGGTGAGTAGGTGAGCGGGTGAGTGGATGGGTGAATGGGTGGGTGAGTAAGTGAATGTTGTGACCTGCAGTGTGTTGAGTGAGTGGGTGAGTAGGTGAGCGGGTGAGTGGATGGGTGAATGGGTGGGTGAGTAAGTGAATGGGTGAGTTGTTGTGACCTGCAGTGTGGTGAGTGAGTGGGTGAGTAGGTGAGTGGGTGAGTGGGTGGGTGAATGGGTGGGTGAGTAAGTGAATGTTTGAGTTGTTGTGACCTGCAGTGTGTTGAGTGAGTGGGTGAGTAGGTGAGCGGGTGAGTGGATGGGTGAATGGGTGGGGGAGTAAGTGAATGGTTGAGTTGTTGTGATCTGCAGTGTGGTGAGTGAGTGGGTGAGTAGGTGTGCGGGTGAGTGGGTGGGTGAATGGGTGGGTGAGTAAGTGAATGGTTGAGTTGTTGTGACCTGCAGTGTGGTGAGTTAGTGGGTGAGTAGGTGAGCGGGTGAGTGGATGGGTGAATGGGTGGGTGAGTAAGTAAATGGTTGAGTTGTTGTGACCTGCAGTGTGGTGAGTGAGTGGGTGAGTAGGTGAGCGGGTGAGTGGATGGGTGAATGGGTGGGTGAGTAAGTGAATGTTGTGACCTGCAGTGTGTTGAGTGAGTGGGTGAGTAGGTGAGCGGGTGAGTGGATGGGTGAATGGGTGGGTGAGTAAGTGAATGGTTGAGTTGTTGTGACCTGCAGTGTGGTGAGTGAGTGGGTGTGTAGGTGAGCGGGTGAGTGGATGGGTGAATGGGTGGGTGAGTAAGTAAATGGTTAAGTTGTTGTGACCTGCAGTGTGGTGAGTGAGTGGGTGAGTCGGTGAGCGGGTGAGTGGGTGGGTGAATGGGTGGGTGAGTAAGTGAATGGTTGAGTTGTTGTGACCTGCAGTGTGGTGAGTGAGTGGGTGAGTAGGTGAGCGGGTGAGTGGATGGGTGAATGGGTGGGTGAGTAAGTGAATGATTGAGTTGTTGTGACCTGCAGTGTGGTGAGTTAGTGGGTGAGTAGGTGAGCGGGTGAGTGGGTGGGTGAATGGGTGGGTGAGTAAGTGAATGGATGAGTTGTTGGGACCTGCAGTGTGGTGAGTGGGTGGGTGGGTGAGTGAATGTGTTGTTGTGATCTGTGGGGAGCGGGAGTGTGGGGGTTAGCACGCTGCGCTACAAACCCGGCGACTTGGGTTCGATTCCCGTTCACGGTCAACACCAGTGGCAATTATCTGAACCGGTCCTGAGTCTTCCCGAGGTCGACTCAGCCTCACAGCGAACGGGGCTTGGTGCTAGCCACCTCCTCGTGTGCCGTGCCAGCCTTCATAAGTGCTCGGTAAAAGCAATTGTTTCTACAGTAAGTTAAGGCTACACGGGGGATCTTTGTTTTTGTTGTGACCTGCAGTGTGGTGGATGGGACGGGAAATCTGGAAGATCGAATCCTCAACACGGGTGGATGAATCAACAAGTGAAATTCACGTGAACGGAAACCATGGCAGTTTATTCACCCCACAGCGATCTGATGAATACCATTTTATGAATTTTATTACAGTAATTCAAATGTAAGCTGAACAAAAAAATCGTAATATTTCAATATCCATTACAACAACGGATTATTTTTAGGTGCATGTAACAGTTGCAAAAGAGTTAAACAAATTAGGCCTGTCTGTTGTACGACATTAATATGGGGCTTCCTCGTGTCAGGCTGTTATGGAAAGTAGATATACCAATTACTCAGGACAAAATAAATGTTACTGTAAGTTTGACCTCATTCGCAAAAGCTACATTTCACAGGCTTTCAAATGACACTTCATGTTTCAAAGGAGTACTTCCACAATGCATTCACAATGTATACAATACAAACATGCAAATTAACCACTTATCATATAGACATGCAGTACAAAGCATTAGCAAGGCAGTAGTCCATATTAGTGCAATGTTTTGTTAGTATGTAAACATGTACGGGCACTTCTACATATGACCATGATACAGGCATAATATATCAATCGCAGTGGCGAAATGTGAACTACTTCACCTGCTCTACAGGAGGTCGTGGGTTCAGTCCCAACCTTGACACCGTACATTTTGGAGTTTGCATGTTCTACCCGTGGTCGCGTGGATTTTCCTCCGGGTTTTCCCTCGACATTTAGAAACGTGCGTTGAGAGTAGTTGGCTGATATACATTTCCACGTGATAAGCCACTTCGTTGAGATTTCAAGTGTGGACATGTCGCTTCTGAAAAACAGCTATGGGGCCGTCCATAAATGACGTCACGCACCTAGGGGGGGGGGGTCAGACATTTGTGACGATGTGTGACTTTGGCTGTAACGGTTCCACCTGAAGACGGAAGCTTGTGTTGCCTCCGAAACGTCGTGATTTTATTTAGTTTTCTTTTTTGTTATTTTAGATTTTTTTTTACCTACGTGACTTCTTTACCGAAAATAACAAAGAGTATGAGGGGGGGTTGAGAAATGTGACGTCACATCAAAATGCGCAACTTTAAATAAATATAGACAACACGTTCTACTTAATTAAATAGACTTTTTTTATATAAATGTTTTATCCTACAACATCAGAGTACAGCGGCACATTAAATACGCACTACAATGACAATTGTTTAAAGCGATTTGAAGCATGTTTTATTTGTGGGGGGGAAGAGCTTTATGACGTCATATTTGAGGGGGGGTCTGACTTTTTGTGACGCCGTGTAACGAGGGGGGGGGGTCAAAAATCGTCAAAAATCGCGAGACGTCATTTATGGACGGCCCCTATATAGCTCAGTGCAGCTTACCTGGCAAAATAAAGAAAAAAGTTTAATTGTTTTAACTTGCTTACCCTCCTCAGCCAAAACGAACTTAAGATGTAATCGTTCCATATCTGCAGTTGTCATCCTCTCAGACATGTTTCCCCTCTTTGGCTGCCACTCCATCATGAGTCTGAACAACCAAGCATCTCTTCCAGCAAAGTGTCCTGGCCAAGTGCACTTTTATCAACAGTCAATATGATTCCTCTAATGATCAATTGGTCTCTGATCCATGCGTTCCACTTTCTCCCTCTCATCGTAATTCCAACCTTTGCTACCGCTCCGTGCTTCTTTGGGCAACTTGCCTCGCGTTGTCTCTGACAGTGTTCATGTTTCACATCCAACCCACGTGTCATAACAAGCAATTTGCAGCGATTGGACTCCTTCCTTAGTCACGTCACTCTGTTGCTTTTCATTAAGTTCAGTTTTCAAACAAAACTCCATCTTGCTCTCATACGCCTTTTGTCCCAGTCCTCGGTAAACATTATCCGACGTGTTGTCGAATTATAACGTATATATTGTACCTGTGTGTCTTCAATCTTAATTTTGTAAAACGTTATGAGATCTCTTTTACCAGTGGCAAAATATAGTAGTAGGTTTTTACCCTTTTAAACTGGTACAAAACTGACACCTTTATTCAAGGCATCATGTTTGCAATAACCACAACACAAGTAGTCAAAAAAGCAAACAAAAAGAAGCAACTCTGATAATGATAAGGATAGTGCATATTATTATCATTATCAGAGTTGCTTCTTTTTGTTTGCTTTTTTGACTATTTGTGTTGTGGTTATTGCAAACATGATGCCTTGAATAAAGGTGTCAGTTTTGTACCAGTTTAAAAGGGTAAAAACCTACTACTATATTTGTAAAACGTCTCTAAATGTTGCTGGTGTCGAACTTTTTGGAGAGTTATCTCCTTAAATTGACTTCATGTACGTTTTGCATGCAGTTACTTTCTTCATGCAATCTCAGTGTAGCTGTTGCATCCTCATAAATGGCTTTTAGACTATCTAACTTTCTTATCGAGGTAATGGTTTGTGACAGATTGGATGGCTGAATACATTTGCGCTGATTAAGATGCCTTTTTTATAATGATATTTGATATTCATTGGTATTTTTCCCGAACCTGACTGAAAGTACCTTTGTTGATGGTAGAGTAACCTTTCCTAAACCTGGCTTGCTCACGTGATATGTCTGGATTCTAAATGGTTCAATTGTCTGTTCCTAATGATCTTTGTGAACAGTTTACGTTGAATGTTTTTCTCCCGTTTCAGTTCAAGAAATACTTGCGGCATCATTCAGCGATTTGTGCTTTTCATTCCTTTGTAAACATTCACGTAAAAGGGCACGCTGATTGTGTTCCGACAGCTGGTCCCACTTCTGATGATACCCCCGATAACAGAATGTCAACACAACGTGAACACGACGAATGGTAAGAGGAACCATTAGTCAGGGCATTTTTTATTCCTAAATGGTCTCACACGTCAGGTAGATGTGCTCAATGAAGGAGCCTATTTCATGCAACGTGCCAGCATTGTTGTAGTGCCGTTACCATGAAATTCCCCTTGTTACACCTCTTGTAACGTGTTGTGCAAACATACCGAGCACCGCAATGCACTCCTGTGCGTGAGAAATGCAGTCCATCGCTTGTAAGTTTTTTTTGCAACGTTTCGAGCAGGATTTCTCAGGAAATACGCCCGCGTGTTTAAAAAAGAAATGCGAAACTTGGCATCAAATATGTAACGTTGAGCGTGTCCGTGTCCAATGTTTAAGTTTTCCATAATCCTCACATTTATCAACATTTAGAGTGATTTGAACACGTGCCTTGTGGGCACACTTTGGATTGTTTAAACACACAAGGTCAAGCAAACGCGAGCAACAATCTGAAAATGCTATCCGATTTCCAAATAAACCATACTGGGCAATGAATAACCAAGAGGTGATTAATGTAGTGCGATGCGACCAGATGTGATTCGGACGATAATTTTTTTTTAAAAAGCACAACAGAAAATTAATAAATAGCACATTTGAATAACTGTTGTCCTGATTTTGCATAATTAATATACGTAGAAAATGCAATGCAACTTTGAGACATATATTATGCATCTGAACACAACTGCATCGCAAGATGCTGTTCAGAATAGAGAGGTTCGTGTATTATGGGGAAAAGAGGACACACGAACAAAGACAAAGATCCCCCGTATAGCCTTAATAAAAGTACGCAAGCTTGTAATTGACCACGCGTCTCCGTACTCAGTGACATGTTGATTTTTTCTCTAACCCCTCCCTCTCTCCGCCCCCGCCCCCTCTGTCTATTTAAGGCCTCGCCACAGAGACGATCTCCCTCTCTGTGCCTGTGTTACTCTCTCTCTGTGTATCTTGGTGATATCTGTCTGCTTATATGTCTGTCTATAGTTTTCTGGTTAGATGTTTGTTGCTATTTCATTTATACCTGATGATGATTGCTTGTGTTGCAATCGAAACGTCGTATGCTATTATTTAAATTATTATTTTATCTTTATACGTGACTTTACCGAAAGAACCAAAGAGTAATCTCAACACAAGTCAGAGACGAGATGGAAAATGAATGAAGACGTAGGTTTAGAACAAGTAAGTGAGCCAGGGGAATTGCCAAGGGAATACCAGACTGTAGGAGCAGTCGAGGAGAAGGAGCGACCCTCCGCAGAGTAGTCGTTGGTGTCGAGTCCTTGGTTACTACAATTGGCGGCATGGGGAGAAAAATAGAGTTAATTTAGACGAGGCAAGAAAGAACAAGGCAATGTAGAATTGTTTATTTGGCGGTAGAGTTGGTGGCCCAGTAGTTATCGTACTGCAATTTGAATCCAGCAATCTAAGTTTGATTTCTAGCCAGGCAGACACGAGTAGTGAGTGATATCTAAACCACTCTTGGTCACTCAATTTCACCAATCTGCACTGACGACCATGGTGAAGTATGGTCAATCAACTGCCATGACTGACATGGTGTGTGGGAGGCCTTTATCCAGAAGTGGAATTACAAATGATGAAACATTATTCTTATACCACCTACCTTTCACAGGGCAATGCATAATCATCCTTAGCAATATATTTCTACATTCTGTATAAATAATATAATTATGAGAAGTCAACAAATCTAGAATTAAGTCAGCAGTGGTCATGTGTTTGCTATGGCAATGTGGAATACCCCATTACTGTGGGGACGCATACATTGTTCTTATTGACATACATTAACCTGAAGAGCGTCTACATTTCCTTGAGTGTACACATTTTCATTTGCTTGAATAAATACATATTCAACAAATACTGACCGACACTGCTATTGGTTGAATGCGTGCGGATGGCAAGCGAGTGATGGTCGAGTGGGATTTGGTTTATTAGCCCAATTCTTGCAGGACCGAGTGAAAGGATTCAGAGCAAGCTGGTTTGGTGAGGATTCGATGATTGGCGGCACGTGTAGAATTTAACCAGACCGCTTTAACTGGTTTGGGAAACATTTTTCTTTTCATTGAGTGTACGTGCCCGAAATGCCTCGGCTGCTATTCACGGCGTCGTTTTGTTTTGCATCTAAGCCTCGAAGCGTCACGCGTGTAACCATCCCACCAAGCGGTGTTAACAGTATCATGGGAAAAAAGGCTGCAATAAAGTATACATTTGGATTTAGATTGCATTTTGTTTACCTGTATATGTATATACCACAAACGAATTGCATTCAAGCATTACTGCTGTTAAAGTCCTTGGGGTTTCCCCACTCAATTCACAAGGACATGGCAATCGTTTTCTCTTTGCAGCCCTGAGCCAGTGGTGGGAATTCGACATTGCTATGGTGGGGCTGTGTCTTTCTATAGGACCGCCACTGCTGACTTTACCACAAAGTGGCGTGCGTTTTATCGACCACATCCCCTCCCCATAGAATTGAAGCGCTGAACTCAGACTTTTCAAGTGCCAGCCGCGTGTCTCCACCGCCGTGTCACCACAACTGGTTGTATTATTACTGCAGAAGACAAACAACATCGAAGACGTGCATCTTCACAATGCCACGTGAGCGATGACTGTGGCTGCCCAGCAAGAAGCGGACTAAGGGGTTGCATCTGCAGTGATTGGGGACTGAACTCTGCAACCTTTGTGGATCTGAGCTCAAGCCCTGGGGCGGACAAGGACGAAAGGCAGAATTGTTAGATGATTTCTGAGTGTTCCACATTGGAAGGTTTCAGCGCCACCAAACAATGAGGTAATACTGCATGCGAACGTAAATCTTCAGCGGGTATTGAGTGAGTGGTTGCTGGCTGATCAACTTGAAAGGCCATATTGTGGAAATCGAAAACGTAAAGGTATTGTCTGGGGGCGGTGGTACATCTTGTGTGTGTGGGGGTGTGTGAGGCTGCTGAGGCAGTCGCCCTCCAACAACAACGGAGGGCGGAGGAGCGACGCTCACAACAACGAACGGAGCGCCGGGTGGCTAAAGCACAGCAAGTTGGCACAGTAGGGGGCACAGGTGGTGTATCAGCCAGTCATCTCAGTCAGTCGACCTGTGGCATCTGGATCTGCCCCGTGACCTCCTGCCAGCGGGCGTTCGACACTTCACGTGGCCTCAAGGTGCACATAGCCTGGCACAAGCGTCGTGGTGACGTAACCGCCACTTAGTGGCGAATGGCGGTTGTTGAAGTGCAGTGGTTAGCACGCTGCGCTGCGAACCCGGCGACTCGAGATCGATTGCCGCTCAAGGCCAATACCAGTACCTTAACTGGTCCTGTGCCTCCCCTAGGTCGACTCGGCCTCAAATGAGTACCTGGTGCGATGTGTACACATCGCCACTAGGGAGACAAAGGCGGTCGGGCGTGGTGCTGGCCACCCACCCCCTCGTGCACCGTGCCGGCCTGCATAGGTGCTCGCTAACAGCACTTGCCCCAATAGTTTGTTAAGGCTACATGGGCCATTTTTGTCTTTGTGTGTATATATATACGTATACATTACTCTAATAATATTTCTAGTGAGATAAGAAGACTTTTGAAAAAAACACGCCCGTTACATATTTTGAGCCGGGACATTTTTGTTGTGGTGAGTGTTAAATATTTCCGTTAAATTTAATTTCATTGCAAAAGTGCTCGTCGCATCTCGAGTCGTTCTTCACCCTGAGCGCGCGTCCGCGCGTGCGTGCGCGCGTGCGTGCGCATGTTGTGTTTTTGTTTTCTTTTGTTTGGTCTTTGAACTTGAGCAGTCAGAACTTCACTACAGATACGTCAAGCCTTTAAGTTTTAAGCACCCCTCAGCATTCCAATGAAAGCAGAGATTCCATCCTACGTTTCGGAAACCTGACCACGGCCTGTTCACTTTGGAGTGTGTTTCTTGGCGGAAAGTGGGGGGTGGGAAGAGACGGAAGACGACGACGGGCTACAACGACAAGAAAAAAAAGGAGACTTGTTGTGATTCTGATGGCATATTCGGCTCAAAAACGAAAAGCGGCGGCCTTTGATGCGGTCGTTGATGAAAGGAGAGCGGCAACAGCTGTGGGCGCACTTGTGCTACGGCATAGAGCCCTCTCCTGAGCAGCTGAGTGAAGCGCCTCTTCATCTTCTATGCCTCTCTGGAGTGTTGGCAGGCGGCCGATGAGCATAACTCTTTTATACATATAAAAAAAGAGAGAAGCATTTGATTCTTTGTGCATGAAGCTCGCTGGCTCAAGGTGCGGAGGTGGCGGGGCCGGGGGGGCAATGTAATTGAGCTGAAGTGTCGCGTGTGTTTTTAAAAGCGTTCTACTGGCAACCTATTGCCCACTTGTGTTCACGCAGCAGTCGGTTTTTGTAGTTGTTGTTTTTTTTTGTGTGGCCAATCAACCATTTTTGAAATGCGATTTAAAAAAAAATGATGTAGTTATCAAAAAATAAAATGACACCGAAAAGTGTTAATAATTTGCATGTATTTGTCAGGCGACTCGAGACGTTAATTTGCGAAGGAAAGCCTCGGCGAGGTGGCTTGGTTTTTTTGTTTCTTCCAGGGAGCGGTCGTGCGTTTGCGATTATTTGGCCAACTCAGATGTGCGTAAGGCTCAGGTTGGATGTTCGTGATATAAATCGTGCCGCGGACTAGTTAGGCAAGATAAGACGGATGATGAACGAGAAGGGAGAGAGTGGGATCAAGGAAGGCCGGAGAAGAATGGGGGCAAAGTAAGGAGGATTTGAGAAAATATTCAAGGAGAGAAATGTCAACGTGAGATAGGCGAGACAGATCACCCAAGGTGCTTATGAAGGCCAACAGACTATTTATGCTATGTGCACTCCGTATACTCTATATATTCGATAGAAACTACAATTTTCATTTGTATTGGAGATAGTGTACTGTGTATTCTGCATGAATAACAACATGTTTGAATTCAAGGTGTGGAATATACCGACACGTGCTTATACCCTAATGTAATTAACTTCGTAATAATTTAAGCCCTTTTTCAGTCCACTGCTGGATGAAGACCTCGCCCACATTGCAGTAGTCACAGGGGCTGTTTTGCCATACTTCACCACTTCATGTCAGTGCGGATTGGCAACGGGGAATTGGGATGGTTCACATTTCACACGCCAGTGATGCTAGCTTTGGCCAGGAACCCAACTTCGATTGTTGGTTCCACCGTGCAGTGTGCTTTTACCACTCGCTACGCTACCGCATTCCCACAACTCACTATTTTAACACGGCCTGAGCTGAAACCGGTGCGCTCATTGCATTATGAGATTAGCACGCAAAGAAACAGCCGCGCAATGGGCTTACCATTAAAACGGTGTGACTTTTCATCACTACAGTCTGCTATATATAGATATTCGGGTTAGTCGCCACGGCCGTTTGAATTCAGTTCTATTTCCGAGTACAGTAAAACTGAATCGCAGCGAAAGGAACAGAAGAAAGAAGAAACCCCGAAACATTTTCATCCGTGGAAAAGGAGCAGGAGAGCATTTAAGAAATGAGCGAGTGCTTGGCAAGAGAATCACTGCCTCTGCGGAGACTTGACCCCCGTGATTTGCAATTCCTGCTCGTTGCGTCCACAGCGGGTTTCTTGGTAATCCGCTCTCGTCTGCCGGCGTGGGTGTAGGGTCAGAGGGTACGCGCAGCAGCTGTCAGCTTGCGCGCGATGTTTCATCTTGCTGCCTCGACGGGAACACACATATATATGAAAAAAGTGGGGTCCTCCTCCACCACACCACCCACACACCACCAACATGCCTTGTCCTACTCCTTCTGCCCCCCCACGCACATACACACACCACTGCCCCCCCCAGCCCCGCCCGCCAAAAAAACCCATCAAAAGTGCATAAATATTTCATTCAATTCAATATCTGCATGGTCAGCGGATCCTGAAAGAAGCGGTAAAAATACTCCTACGTGGTTTCCATCACATCCGTCAAAATGTTTCAATTGCGACCTTCAAAATATCCACCCGCATTTACTCGTTATTTTAAAGGCGTTTTGTTGATTGCTCTATTTCGACGCTCATTTATGGGGTTTTTTTGCTGCCGCATTGGACTCTCATCACAGACTTGCCTGCGTGTGTTGCTCGCACTAAGTTCTTTTTGTTTCTGCGATAGAGATGGAAACTTGACGGAGAAAAATGGGTCAAACAATGTTGAACCCTATAATGAACCACTTGTCACTTTAATAGAATGTGTCTCCTTTGGAGTTCACTTAACCACAGCGTGTATTATAATTACATGAATTATTGCAGGATGCATGCAATTCCCACAACAGATGACGCTCTGTGAGAGTCTTGTGATGACTGACCCACAGCCAATATCTAACCAACCGTACAATGCGCCGCGTGTATAATTTTGCACGTGCTCCAATGCTCATACTATTAGAGTGTACTTTTTTAAATATTTATTTTAACAACAATAACAACAAAGAACACTTTGGGGTCACAGGGAGTTAAAATGTATTCAATTTAAACGTCCCTCCTAACCTCTCCTCTGCCAACCCCTCACTGACCAGCATGGGAAAGTATGTTCATAAATCCAACTCGACTGACGTGGAGTGTGAAGGTGTTCATCCATTGATGAATTGAGGATGAGAATTTCTGTAATGTAAATTTTTTTTTTACATTGAATACTTGTAAGTGATGTTGGATCCACGCAATAAATGCAGGAAAAACTCCTCCCCCCCCCGAATAAAAAAACAACCAGCTCTTATCGTGCAGATAACATGCAAGGCTGTGTGGTCCAACATGAGTTTGAAGGTCCGCGAATTAAAATAAAAAGCCTGACTTTAAAGGGGCATTCGGTGCCATGGCCATAGAGCCCCAGTGCTGTTGCTGTAACGTGACTGTCGTCCATTGCAAGAGGTCACTGCAGTGATGTCATTAGCGTGCTAAGGTGGTGCCCTGCAAATTTCACTGACTTAATGTATCTCTGCTAAATTATTGACTTGTGAGTTGTCTTCCTTTTATGCGACGTTGAGTGATGTTGGTGGATCGCGCTGAGATGTCGCCTGCATGTGGCATCCAAAAGCAGCATGTTGAAGTACAGCAGTTGCCTGTAGGAGGCAGTAGAGCAAATAGGTTTTGTCGGTACGATGTTTTCATCGTTTCCCATCACATGCGCGCGTTTTCTCTGGGTACTCGGGTTTCCTCCTGAATGAAAAAAATATGGGGAAAAAATGAATAGACCACACATACAAAACCAGGACCTAAGTGGAAAAGAATTTTGAAAATTAAATTAAGCCCCCTTTAAGTGTAAACAGAGAACAGTGTAGCTAGTAACTCGGTATAATTGTACAAGATTAACATTGTTGAGTATATAAATATAGGATTTTTATGAATAAAAAAACCAAGCATAGCTTGTGCAGAATCGTGTCATGACTTGAACAAGGCTTGCTGCACGCAATGTCATACAAGGTGTACAGGCAGGCCAGTTCATAATGCCCTAGCATGTAGGTGAGATAAAGTGATACATCGTACATATTGTTAAATACATACATAATAATGACCAAAATCCATAAAATTAGCGTACTGCTAAAGAATGGGTTTAAATATATATATACACTGTCTGAAACCTTGACAGCTAGACACATCAACATATTATCAAACAGAGTTTTGCATGACTTGGCAAATATTCGTGCTTTGATTCCGTGGCCTATTTTCTCCTACAAATTGCTGTCGACAGCACTTCTAGCGGGGGGTTCTTGCATTTGTGTATGCTCCCCATGCATGAAGCTACACCAATTTGCTTTAGCTGTTAATTTTTAAACAATATTTATCGTTCACGGCATGTGGCATCACCTCTGCGTTGTACCAATTGGAGGAAAACCATTTAATTAATAACGTAGCAACTTTGTTTCTTGACGAATTTTACTATTTTTGAAGTTGCCACTAGAAAAGGTTTGCCTTTTTCAATGACAAAATGTTTGTATTGTCGTTCTTCGTGAATTATCTCGGGCCATGGAATAAATAAGTGGCAATGGCAGCAAAGAGTAGGTATACATTTCGGCCCAAAAAAATTAACCCGTAAAAACAAAGTTTTTCACTATAAATCCTTTATATGCGTGGCGGCTAGAGTCCTCTCGTCCTCTGGCTTGAGATGGCTGCCACCTATGGGTCAGATGATTGCCTGCCACCATTAAGCAATTGGTAATTAAATATAAAAAAAATGTTCCTAAAATGTTGAAAATTTTGGAAAAAAAATTTCACGAAAATAAATTGTCAAGCACAACGAGTCTGTGTGCAAAATGTCAGCTCGATTGGATCACGGGAAGTGGGTTAAAAAACTACCGAAAGATTTGCACGGTCGTAAGCGCTGCAAGCAAGCAAGCAAGTGAACTTAATATGAAGGATTTAAAAATGTCTTGATGTTTCAGTTTATGTCCTTTGTAGCACGGATGATGCTGTTTAGAGACTCGCCCGGCTGTTTTACACGGGGAGAGCCCACAGTGCGTGAGCACAGCAGCAAAAAAACAAAACTAAGACATTAAAAAAAATCAATATTGCAGAATACACATGTAGGTGCCCTTAAAGAATATAGCACAACTAACAAATGAGAATGTAGTTGGTTTTCAAGGAAACACACGCAAATGAAAAAACGAGACAATGCAAACTTGTGGAAGCAAGAGGCACCAGGAATGGTTAGGTACAGGCGAAAGTATATTTTGTATTCTGTTTAATAGAGAAGTAAAGAGTGGAAGTGAAGGGAGGGAACCAAGCTGTAGGATAAGCGTAAATACTTTTTTTTACAGCAAATAGATTGTTTTTATAGGAATAAGGGGGCACTTGTGAGGCTACAGGAGGCAGTTAGAGTAAATAAGTGGTACTTTAGGTAATTGGCGGAATTGTTAAAGATGACCTTTAAGATGAAGACAGCCCTGTGGTGGTTTCTCCAGAAAGCCAGAGGGGACAGATTTCAATTAATGTCCAGGTCTCAATGATGTGCAGGTGATGACATCAGGTTTAATTGTGGAATGTAGCTGCACAGGACCAATATATTGTTCAATGGGAAGATCTTCTACTGGTGGGGCTGAAAGTGGCCGTTGCACTTATGTAACATGTACACAGGTGTGTGTGGACAGGTGTGTGTGGACAGGTGTGTGTGGACAGGTGTGTGTGGACAGGTGTGTGTGGACAGGTGTGTGTGGACAGGTGTGTGTGGACAGGTGTGTGTGGACAGGTGTGTGTGGACTCGCTGCTGGCCGTCACCAGCAGTTGACAGTACTACCCTCTCTATAACACTGGTAAAAAAAAAAATCTAAATCTGGCCTGGACTTTTGCAGCTGTCTTAGACTAATTTCAGGGTGCTGATTCCAAATCTGATCTCAGATTTGCTCTATCGCATCATTTTTATGCTATCGGCATACCCCATTTTCATTGATTTTACCCGAAATAAACTCCGTCACTTATGATTGCAAGTTGTTGCGAGTCAGTGACTGCTTTAGTGTTAAAATGTGGTGCTGTATTTTTAGGATAGTGTGTTTATAATATAATTTTATGTAGATATCCACATTTATTTAATAGTTTTCTTCTGCAGTTTTTATTGAAAATGCAATATTTGATATCTCAAAAACCTGATGTGATAGACAAAAACTGATGCCAGATTTGGAATCAGCACCCCAACATTACCTTAAACGCGTTGGAATACCTTATGCCAGAAAAAGTGTGTGACCAGTGTTATAATCATCTAGTGAATGATGCTACTGAGTGAATGACAGTGGCACAAATAATGTGTTACGGGACAACCTCCACGAAGTTTAGCAGATTTTGACACTTTTATCTTTCTTAAAATCCAGATTTTAAAAATGCCAAGTCCCTATTTTGTTTACTTAAAATAGCACAAAAATTAGGATGGGGAGGGTCTTCTGATTTATTTATCCGTATACATATATGTGAGGGATGGCTGCCATGGTGCAATGGTTAGCACACTGGATTTAGAATCCAGTATACACGTGTTACCCACAGTTCATCAATAGGCAGGTTGCGTGGGGTGGGGTGAAGTGTGGGTACTCCAACCTCTTACAAGATATCTGGCCCGCATGGAGGAGTAGGCCATATTCCCTCGAAACTCTAAAGCAGGGGTCGGCTACCTGCGGCTCTGGAGCAGCATGTGGCTTTTTAAGGGCTGCATTGCAGCGCTTAAAATATTGAGGTTTTTTTGTTTTACTGAATTCGAAAAAATGGCTCTTCTTGTTATTCTTTGGTTCTTTCGGTAAAGTCACGTATCAAGAGATAATAATAAATTAAATACTAGCATACGACGTTTCGATTGCAACACAAGCAATCATCATCGTGTATAAATGAAATAGAAACACAAATCTAGTATACTTAGAAATGTAATGTAATACAACAGAGAGTCGGATAACATAACAGTCAACACCCTACCTGGTTGATTACGTTCTTCCTGAGGATGCTAAATTTGAGAGAGAGATAAAGCACAGAACCAGAGACATATAGACAGACATATAAGTAGAGACAGATATCACAGAGATACATAGAGAGAGAGAGACGTACATAGGCACACAGAGAAACCACGCCTCTGTGTCGAGGCCTTAAATAGAGAGAGGGGGCGGGGGCGGAGAGAGAAAGAGGGGGTAGAGAAATTAGCATGTCAATGAGTGGCACGCTGCAGAAAGCTTGGAAAAATGAGGGGACAGAGAGAGAGACACACTGAATTAAATAACATCGCAAAATTTCGAAATGTAATGTAATGCAACACAGAGAGTCGGTCAACACACAATTAACGCATAGACTGGTTGATTACGTTTTTCAAAGATTGGCAAGTTAGAAGTTAAGTGTGAAATTATTTTGGGTTGCCAAAGTCCAGTTTGTTATCGGAGTCCAGTTTACCATGGGAGTCCAGTTTACTATGGAAGTCCAGATTACCGTGGAAGTCTAGTTCACCGTAGAAGTCCAGTTTATCATGGGTAGGGGTCTGCAACCTGGAGCTCCAGAGCCACATGTGCCTCTTGAAGGGCTGCTTCGTGGCGTAATGTATTAAGGAACCACAGTCTTGTGGTTACATGCATTGCGGCTCTTGAAATATTGTTCGAAAAAATGCTGTTCCTGTTATTTCGGTTGTCGACCCCTGCTCCAAAGGGTCTCCATTGAGCTCCCAGTGTGGGAACACCCTTCTGCCACCAGACGAATGAGCAAACTATTACACGGCTGCACCTTTCCCCTCTTGTTTAATCCTATATATGTAGGTGAGAATCGCTTTTTTTTGTTGACTTAGAAATATAGTTTCGACTACAAGCTCCTCCGAGGAACGTACGATAGAATGTATAGCCTACACCATTCGATTTTCGCTGTACACACAAAACAAATGGAAATGAATGCATGTGTTCCAGATATGGACGGTTTTTTGCAGACGCCAGAAAAAAATGAAACACCTCTTGGCTTCCACATATTTATTCAACAGTGCACAGCGCAGTACAGGGCTTAGCAAAATTGATAATCCCAGTCTAGGGGCTACAGAGAGATAAAAGCTACGAATAGCAGACATTCAAACATCCATTCTGATTGGTCAAAGAACTAATTCGGTTGAACAATATATGTAAGTGACTGGCTTGCCCATCTTCTCATTTCATAGGTAAGATAGTTTATATATCTCAGTATTTTCCCACCCATTTCCAAATGGTAATTGAAGTTGTTATTGCTGTTATTATTGAATTCATTGTATAGCATTACATTACAAAATGGATGTTTAAAGTAAGAGTTTTTTGTTAGATATTTTTCTCAGTTAATTTCAATGATAAATTATTGAAATGGTCAATTCCTGTTGTCGATCGGCCAGTGTGACGCTTTGCTGCACGTCATTATTACAAGGCACGGATGTGCATGTTTACATGTGTTTGTTTGTCGGCCATTTCAGGCAGTTGACCCATAACACCTGGGCCTGTCCCGTGACCTCGTAGGAGCGAGCCTTTGACATTTCACGTGGCCTCAAAGTGCATCTAGCCTGGCGCAAGCGCTGCGGCGACGTCACCGCCACTTAGTGGCTAATGGAGGCTTTTGTTGTTGTTGTGGTGGTGGAGTGGTGGCACAGTGGTTTTCATAATGCCCTTTGAACCTGGAAACCTGGGTTTGCATCCCGTCCATGGCTAATGGGTCACCGAGGTGGCGATATGTTTACTACCTCGCCTGGTATGTAGGAGGTTGAGGGTTCGATCCCGACCCTGACGACTATAAAATTTGAGTTTGCATGTTCTCCCCGTGGTTGTGTGGATTTGCTCCGGGTTCTCCGGTTTTTCCCTCCACATTCAGAAACATGCCTTTAGAGTTATTTGGTTGCTCTACATTTCCACGTGATGAGCCACTTCGTTGAGCTATCATTTGCGGCCAGATTGCTTGTGAAAAAGAGCTACATTGGTCAGTGGGCGTTAACTGGCAAAATACAAAAAATAAAATTGTTTAGTTTAATAGCAATATGTGAAGCAATCCTTACCCCGTACCAACTTTATGATCCTGCAATGGCCAGTGTGGTTATGTACGGTCAAACAACTTCCATGACCCAACGTGACGTTGGGAGGTTTTCATCCAGCAGTGGTTTCATCAAGGTGTGTAAACAAACAAATACATTAATAAACCAAAGTGTGTTTTGGAAACCGGGAGTGGCAGCGCAATGACGAGCTAATCGTAATGTGAACCTGGCGACTTGAATTTGATTCCCTGCCAAGGTGAACGTAATTGGCAAGTGGTATCAGAATCTGTCCTGGACCTACTATCCCCTGAGTGTACTCGGCCTTAAATGAATAGCTGGTGCAGTTTGTGTTGTACGTATGTATGTGTGTTGAACTTCTTCCGCACCGTACGTAGCCAACTGTGCTAATCAGGGGTGCGGGGGGGGGAAGGACAACAAACTAAAGACAAATGTAGCCGAGAATGTAGTTGGTCAAAGCACTCCCTCGTGTGGCGTGACGGCCACAGCAGGTGCTCACGAATAGCACTTGTCCCAACAGTCAGAAAGCTACGGGGATCTTCGTTGCTTTGTTTCGTAGAAATGTACCGATACGTGTGATTATGAACCCACGCACACAAATGCACATGCGCAAGAATGCAGTCACATGAACACCCTGTGTGGAGCACATTTCACAATGAGTGAGTCGAGCTGAATATTTGTTTGAAAGACTCGGTGCAGTACTGTAAATAGCTTGCCCACACTGCGAAAAAGTAATTCCTTGCAGAGAAAACAACATTCTCACAGCAGGTTATTGCAGTCTTCAATTCTCACCATCTCCTATTGAAACTAAAAGTATGCAAGCACAAGGTTAAAAGTTGTTACTATGATGACACTAAGTGTTCTTAATAGTTCCTCAACAGTTGGGATGGTGACGTGGCCTAGCGGTAGCGCGTTTGCCTCCCGTTGTAGAGATTTAGGGTTCAATTCCAGCAGCCGGCCTGATTAATTATTACTTCGAGTGCAATAACCGGACTAATTTACGCGCCGTCAACTTCGCAGTGAACATTGAAAATCCACTGATGTCATTCGCAAGAGTAGGTAGGCGATTTTATGTTTGCTTCAGCGTCCACATTGGGATTATTCGTAACAATCGTCGCCCCTTGCTGATGCCAACTTGCCGGCCACGTCTCAAGTCATCTTATGCCTAACAGGGACAGCTGACACTTGCGGTGCCCTTTAAAATGTTGGAGATGGTTTGTCAGGACCCCCTGGTGTATAGGACACTATATCAAAAGTGAAAGCGTTAATAATATTTTGTATTAACAGTAAAAATGAAAAGGAAATATTGCATTTTTTCTGATTGGCAGTGAGGTCTGAACGAGTTGAATTATTTGTAGTGAATGTGATCGCATTTGAATGTGACTGCATCTCGATATTAAATGTCCTGAGAAGCAGTCACGTTTACACGGTAAAAAAACACATCAAACTCTTATTGCATTTTCTGATAATAATAATAACAATAATACCTTTAGGCGTATTATATATTTGTAACACACCTATCATCGCTTGTCAAATGAGGCGTATGGCGGGCATAGTGTCAGACACCTACACACAATGGATAAAAAACAGGATGGAAAGCAGACTCGTCGTAAGACAAGAGTGGCGTTAAAAATACGTCGAAGGCCAGACCCAGGTGTGTTTGGCTTCCGTCTGCAATGACCTGGAGAATGTGGGAATCAGCTTTGATGACATTCCGCTTTGAGAGCCAGACACTTGTGGCAGTGGTACTTTTCAAAGACATTTCAGTGGTCGAGGAGGAGTTGTAAAGATCTGTTTGCAGTTATTGCCATGGTGCCAGAAAGGTAATGTTTGGCTAAAGATTATGTGTGTCTGTGTGTATAACCTTTTCATATACTACACAGAGCACATTTCCAAATAATGACTTTCTTTGTTCATGACAGCACCTAGCGTTCGTTTTTTTTCATCTTCTTCCTAATATGAACAAAACAAAGACCGCTACATACAGCAAGTGGGAAAGAGAATGTCACATTGCATACGCACAGGTTAATGCCAAATATTTGTCTCATTATTCAACATGCACGATTGATGAACTTACAATAGTATACGATTTGGTCATGTAACAGAACCAACATATTATTCTACTATGAGACATCTCCTTTACCAGTGGCAAAATATAGTAGTAGGTTTTTACCCTTTAAACTGGTACAAAAACTGACACCTTTATACAAGGCATCATGTTTGCAATAACCACAACACAAGCAGTCAAAATGCAAACAAAAAGAAACAACTCTGATGATGATAATGATATGCATATCAAACATGATGCCTTGTATAAAGGTGTCAGTTTTTGTACCAGTTTAAAGGGTAAAAACCTACTACTACAACATATTATTGTATCGCAAGATGCTGCACAATAGAGAAGTGTCTTGTTGGGCAATGGGTTGAATCGGCAATGCGAGAACCCGCGTTATGGATATGCTCTCTACATAATACCCTGTATACCATACACACACATCTTGTAAAGTACATACAGTGTACATGCATATAAAGTAAAGGGTGCGGCCCTGAAATTTCTTGCTAACGCCACTGCTGGGGAGCTCTACAGAGCCCCTCTTTGAGAGTATTTGGCCTACTCTTCTAACCTGGACAGACATCTGCAATGAGGTAAGAGTATGTGTGTATGTTGAACGTCTTTCGCACCGTACGTTGCCAACCGCGCGAATCAGAGGCGCGGGGGAAGGACAACAAACTGAACACAAAAAAGCTCTTATAAAGAAATGCCATTTCAATCTGGAATTTAAATTGCATCGCTTCAGTGGCTTCCCAATATCAGAGAGAAGAGCCTCCCAGACGGCCGCAGAAGCAGGAGACATTGGAGAGGGAGTTCGGCCTACTCTTCCACAGAGGTCAGATGTCTTTGGAGGAGATGGGAATGCCCACACTTTATCCCCACCACACGTGACCCACGGTTTTACAGCTGCCACGCCGGGAGCGGGGATCGAACCGGCGACAGCCGTGTCGCAAACCCAATGCACTCACTCTCACACCACGGCAGCATCCAACACGTGTGCAGGTATCTATGTGTTGTTTTTGTTGTTGTTGTTGTTGTTTATAACGGGCCTCCATACAGAAAGGCCCTTGAGACCCGCAGGGGGTAGCAGCTGCCGACTTCTTGGTGCGGCACAAAAGTGTGGCGAGAGAGAGAGAGGGAGGGGGGTGGGGGTCGGTGGCCAGCAGTGCGCTTGGCTGACCTCATTCATTCCCCAGAGCTACACTCATTTCAGGCTGAGTTGACCTGGAGAGGCCCTCACTTGGGTAGACAGGCTGGAATCCAACTCGGGTCACTGGAGTGTAAGCACAGCGAAATTGTTTTCCTCCTCCCCCCCCCATATCGCACAAACAGGCACTCTCAAAGACAAAGCTCCCCTGTATAGCCTTAATAGGCTCTAGGGGCAAGTGCTGTTAGCGAGCACCTATAAAGGCCGGCACGGCACACGAAGGGGTGGGTGGCCAACACCACGCGCGGCCGCCTTTGTCTCCCTAGTGGCGATGTTTACACATCGCACCAGGTACTCATTTGAGGCTGAGTCGACCTAGGGGAAGCCCAGGACCGGTTCATATAATCTTCACTGGTGTTGGCCGTGAGCGGCAATCGAACATGGGTTGCTAGGTTCGTAGCGCAACGTATCGCTAACCGCTACACCACCGCTCCCCACTACAGGCACTCTCACACGGATGCACACGCACACACATACACAACAAAGACAAAGGCGATTTAAAGCTTTCATGACTGCAGGGATTCATCGGTAAAGTCACGTAAAAGGGAAATAATACAATAATAAAAATAAAACACCTGCGGACGCTGTCTTTCCGACAGACCTGTTCTTCACCTGAGGACGGCTACTTGCATTGTGGCCGAAACGTCGTGAGAATTGTATTTTATTATGTTTTTTTTTAAATTATTTTATTACTTCCCTTCTACGTGACTTTACCGAAAGAACCAAGAAGAAAGACAAAGGCCTTCCCGCTTAACCTACGTAGACTGTTGAGACGCGTGCTGCCAGCGTGTACCAATGATAGCTGACAGTGGTACACGAGGTGGTGGAGTGGTCAGAACCAGACTCAGCTGCCATTGTCTCCCCTGTGCTAATATTCAGACACCGTCCGAGGTACTTATTCAAGGCTGAATTGCCCAGGTGGTATCCTCGGAACAGCTTAAGATGATAACCCTTGCCACGGATTGTCAGTCATAGAAAGGAATTGAACCTAGGGCACGAGGTTAGTCGGCATTACAGGGAACGTTAACGATTGCATGTGTTGTGTAGTCTTCGTGTGCTTGTTACATTTCTGCACAGTTCAAAGTTCGGACGCGGACATTTCACATCAAGAGTTAGGTTTATAAAAAAAAAACACGTCTCAAATTTAAAGTAAATTTAATACATTAACAAAATCTAGATGTTCGACCATAGTGGATAGTGTTAAACCGTCGCGGATGCTAATGCATTGGCAAAAATGAATTGTTTTGCAGCTTGCTTATTGAGTTGCTAGACGGGGATGGGTGTCATTGTTTTGGGCCCCATCAACACAATGCACATTCACTTTAACACACAAGCGTTTTACAGCCATTCTGATATCCTGAATTGCATTCCGACTTCCTTGCCTGAAGAAGTTTGATGCAGTTTCCAACAAAACGTCATCGATTTGCTACATTTGGCTGGTGAGCTGAAACAAAAAGGGATTGGCGCGCTAAACGCTTCCACATTTGACAACTTCATTTGATCGGCTATGTTGAATGGTCGAAAGGACATGAACACGAACAGATTATTTGCCGACGCTGCGATGGCAGTGGTGCGCAACCACAATTAACGAGTAGCTGGATACCTCCATCAATGCCACTGTGGCCTTTAAAAAATAAAACATTTAATAGGTGACGTTTTGGGCAATGACCCTTCTCCATAGCCCAAAGAAATTATGCTATGATGAAGGGTAATTTCCAAAAACGTAACTAAAAAATGGTTTATATATTATATATATTTTTTTAGGCAGCGTTATTGATGAATGTGGTGAATTTTTTTTGTATTGCTAAATGCATGACCTTGCCTTACACAACTTGACCATGTACACAGTGGTTTTTGGATTGTTTTGTTCTTATTTTTTCTGCTGTAACCAGGTATAAAAATGAGCATATATAGCCCAATGGGCTTAACCTGTGCCAAAGTAAAACCTAAAACCTAAATATGGCCAGATACTCGTGCAGCCTCAACCCAAAAATGTAAAACGAACAATAGCATTTAACATCGCGCTCATATTTATTCGTGGGCTTCACTTTTGTAGCCGATTGGCATCAAATCAAAGCGGTGTTTTATGTTGCGTAAAAAGAAAGTTATGCAATTCAGCAACAGCAGCAGCCGCCGCCTCTGGAACGAGGGCACCCACACGGCACCCAAACGCCACGTGCAAATTTGCTTGTCGAGACGCGGCCCTCTGCGCCCAGACAGATGTGCCTTTGTGCGGAGCGCGATAACCGCCAGGAGCACATGCGGGAGTTAGCACTGTATTTATTCTGACTCATTTCACCTTTTTT
Source organism: Lampetra fluviatilis (assembly GCF_964198595.1). NCBI lineage: Eukaryota > Metazoa > Chordata > Hyperoartia > Petromyzontiformes > Petromyzontidae > Lampetra > Lampetra fluviatilis. The sequence continues at coordinate 7,588,729 of NC_136302.1, forward strand.
TCCCATGCAATCCTACAAATCGCTCGCTTTTTTGAAATGCTAATGCGGCACCGCGGGTCAGGATACTGCTGGGCGAAAAAAAAATTAGAGAAGAGTTAAATGAGGTTGCGCCGGCCGTTGGCAGGCCGCAGTGTGTGCGCGTGGCTCTGCGTGTGTGGATGTTATGAATAATTATTTATTTTTGCAATCTGGGAAATTGTCACAACATTTACCCACATCTATAATGGACTTAGCAGTGCCCATTATTTCTATAAATAGATAGTCACTTAAGGAAATAATTTCTGTAATTATGGCAATTGACAAAAACATTTACATTACATGTTGGTCAAACATTATGTTCAACCCGTTATTGTTTTTGTCCTTGAAAAGTAGTTCCCGTTCTGAAGTATTAATCTTTTTTGAATAACAAAGAACAACTATAATAATTCAAGTGCCTTCCAGCATTTCCTCTTCGAGTCAATAGGGTTTTTCAAAGCATTTCTACAAACATATTTGTGCCACGCACACTAAGAGTAAATTCATTTCTCATTTCTTTTGTAACATAGATCCGTTCAGCATTCAATGATATATCTGTCTGAGCTATTTTGAACGTGAAAATAATCCTGGTTATATTTTTTTGTTGTGTTCAACATAAAAAAAATCGGTTCTGTGTAATGATAATTGCCAGCTCGTGTTTTTTGAGACAGTTAGAATTCATAGTATGTTTGACATTGTGGTGGCCGGGTAGCTCATATTTCAGATCACTTTTCCGTCAGTGCTGAGTTTGAATATGGGAAGCCACCTGTGATTAAACTAGGTTCTCATTCGTCGTGAGTAGATTGTTTCAACCTGATTACAATTGACTGCACACACACACAAAATCCACCGTGATTTTTTTAAATAACAGTTTCAGTTTTTTCAGTTTCATTTATTTGGTATAGCCCTGTGTGCCATTCGGCTCTTGAATCGGGTGCAACCGCTACAAACAAATAACAAGAACAAGAAAACATCTTAAAGTGACTATGCGCAAACAGGAAAATCCAGGAAAAAACTGCAAAAATCTTCCAGAAAAAAGCACCAGACACCAACGCTCTGTGCAAAAATACCAGTGGGATGCAAGTCAAACAACAAACAACCACAAGACAACTTAGATTAAAGCCATCATTCTAACTCCGTACTACAACAAACAAACATGGCCAAACCAAAAAACTTTTCGAAATCACCAATAAAGCCATAAAAGCAATGTAACAGTGATCTTAGGAACTGTGACCGAAATTTCACAATAAACGACATAAACAACACGTACCACCTAAACCCTGTAGCCATAGTGTGTGGGAAATGCAACCCCTACCGTGTTAAGGATACACCAACCACTGATAGTATATATTTTTTTTCTTGGAAACAAGTCCAGTGATTAATTTCTGATGTACAGTCACGTTGCTGTGTGAGATTTCCAAATGCATCCTTTGTTTCGTCGCGTGACACCGATGGCACAATTGTAATCCATCTGAGGCGGGCGGGGGGGGGACAAGACAAACATATAAGTGCGACATTAGGCAATATCAGTCTTGTGTCTGGAGAATTCCATTGAAGGGTTAGGCACAGTGGCATGTTTAATGTGAGTGAGATACAATCCCCCTCTCTAGAGCAGCCAACATAGAAGTTAAATCTTAAGTGGCAGACCAGATGAGAGGTAATGGAAAGCTAACCATTTCTTTATTCCCCAACAAAGTACAATTGTACCACCTATTCCCATGCTTGAAAAACCACACCACTGCCAGCATTATGTCATACATTTAAAATTCTTTAAATTCATCCTCTTTGACCTCTACGTCAAATCGGCGTGAATGCAGTTGTTGTTTGTTCCAGTGGTTGGTATGAACGTGTCACGTCCGATATTGCAGAGAAGAGAAAGTCGTCGGGAGATGAGTGGTCAGTGTTGTGACAGTGGCGAAACTTCAATGTATCGCTTTTGTCATGGCATCCCAAGATGGAAGTGAGTTATTTTTTTTTCGAGTGTATTTTCTTCTTCTTTTTTTGTTATATTTTGCAGCTGTCAAATATGTCAATCTTTCACATGCACTCAGATGAGCCTAAGTTATATCACTGAATGGCAGGCTAATAGCGGGATGTCAGGTTTGATTAACGTATTTGATGTGTTTGATTATGGCCTTTCTGAGTGTTTATGTCCTTGAGTGTTTTATGAATACGCATTTATTGACTTGGTGTGGAAACTTGCATATCCAAGGAATGCAAATTCAGTGTTTATCTGATATCTAAAGCCATGTGACCTCACCCTTATAGAATATACACATCCAATAATGTGAGAAGTTTAATCTAATTTGTGCTGATACACTCACATTTTGATTCGGCCTTAAATGAGTACTTGGTGCGGTGTGTACACGTCAGCACTGGGGAGACAAAGGCGGATGGGCGTTGTGTTCGCCACCCATCTCCTCGTGCACCATGCCAGCCTTCACAGGTGCTCGCCAACAGCAGTCTGTGAAGGCAACGTGGGGATCTTTGTGTGTTTTTGGTTGTGTGTATAGTATTATCGACCTATCTCAGGAACAATGTCTAATTTTGATTCTACAATAATCGATTATACCTCTATGGACACCCTGCAGTATTTGTACAGAACGAATTTATTTCGCTGACAATGCGTTATCTCTTTTTCGTTCAATATATTTATATATATATATAACTTTCTCCCATTTCCCCCCTTTCAATATGAGTGCATTGATGTCAGCCTTTTGTATGTTTGTGCCAGTTTTGATCTCTCCTCTCCATCTTGTGAATAATGCAATGAATATGCAGATTGAAGCAGAGGTGCAGCATTAAATTGGAATTTTAATGCTCATGTCTGTCAAAGTGACTGCCGTATAGATGAGGCCGTCGTGACGCATCTGTTTATTAGGCTCTTTTTTATTTTGTTTTTAAATATAGTTCTACCTAGTATGTATTTTCAAAGCAGGTGCACGCAATCCCGAAACACTTTTTTTACGTCAAAGTAAAACACACAATTCAGAATTAAATGCATTTGCCACAATCTGTAATGATTCCATGTTTATTAGTGAACAAAACACGAAACGTGTAATAACACAAATATATTTACGCTTTCCAATTCAAAATCTCAATAATCATCATGATCATGATCAGCAGCAGCGGCCATTGGCTATTTACCGCTGGATGAAGACCTTCCCATACAGAGACCATCCCTCTTGGTCATGTGATGATGCCCACAATCCATCCTACTTCAGCACGCAATCCTCGTTGCTCCATCTCTGCACAGTGGTCATCCTCTCGGGCACATTTTCTCTTTCGGCTGCCTTTCCATCACCAGTCTTGCATTATATCGCATTATATAAGCGACAAGACGTAGTGCAGAATAGACGTTTATTAAGCCAACCATTTCATGAAATGGAGTGCTTAATGTACCTGCATCATAGCTCATTGAATGCATGGCGAGTGCAAAAGTTTCTGACCATGAGTTCCACCCCCCCCCTATCCTTTGAACTATATTTTGATTGCAAACGTTTTTCGCGGCATGCGGCAGCAGGTGTTAGGGGTGAGGGGTAAGAACTACAGCTGGGGGTTTTTCCAACTCATTTCCTCTTAACACGCTCCTGAAATTGTGAATTGTCGGCCCGAGAAGAGCCAGAAAATTGGGAGATTGGATGTGGCTCGTGAAGCATTTCGCTTTATTTTTTTTCCACTTTTTAAGCCCGACCGCTCACCGCTTATGCACGAGATAACTTATTGCATCCCATTAACATTCAGCCAGATGTTTTTCAAGACGTGCTTTACAATTCATTGCAAGGCGCGCGGCTTAATGAATGTGTGTTTGCAAATAGTACGTGTGAATTATAACCGGGGAAATTGTGTTGCGGAGAGGAAATGACTCACAAACTCATTACAAAAGATTACTTGCTTTCACAATCGGAGATTCGCAAACAAAAACATTTGCCAGGGAGCTCTAGTCAAATTCACAACACCTGGTGGACATTTGCATGTTTGTTGCCTGCAGGCAAATAAAAACCAGAGTGTCTAATTCACTCGCGAATCGTCGGTGGGACAAGAGGAGCGGGCTTGAAGGAACGCTGCAATATTCATCGTTCTGGGAGCAAACAACAAGTTTCCTTATAAAAGTCGGTGTTTCGTCGGAAGAACACTTGGAATGCGAATGATGCGTTGGAAGTTGTCCATTTTTCGCACGCAGTTTGTGTGAGCACCAAAACTACACGGGGGGGGGGGGGATCCTTTGAGCATCCGAGTTGTCAGTTTGCTTTTGCGTGGAGCCCGTTTGAATGGCGTGGCCCTATCGCATCGCTGCTGAATCGTCCTGTAATTTAATATTCAAGTAAATGCAAAACCCTCTGCTTTAAGTGGACATTAGCAGCCCGTTATCATCTTTGACGTATCCTCGAAAGAAGAATATCTCACACGATCGGAAAGAGAGAAGAGAATCGAATGTCAATGTGATGTTTCCACTTGTGTCTTATTGAGCAAATTTTACAAAAAACCGGGACTACGTACTAATATCCTGGGCAGAGTTCGAGAATTCCCAGGATGACTCCTGAAAAAAAAAGAGGACGTCCTGGGAAAATTGGGACAGGTGACAAAACTAATCCAGTCTGTGCATGTGTGTGTAATGACAGGGTGACACCTGCCGGCCTGTAATGGTAATTACGGTTATAGCTGCATTACATAATGCCTTATTGTGAAGGGGCGTATCTGGGGTAAAGGTTAAGGGCGGAGTCAGTCGAGAAGCTCCGGGAACCATCCCGAAGGGTCTCGTAGGTTCTAGAAAGGGGGCGTGGCCAGAGGTGGCGCTTGGCCACGCCAGACAGATATAAGGAGCACCGAACTCGAGCTTCAGGACTGTTAGTGTGGGGTCTGGGTCCTGGTTGCATCGCTGCCATCGTCATCTCTTCCTCTTCGACCACGTGGCTGTACTTCTGCAGGACCAGCTCCATCGCCGCCGCTACGCTCGTCAACCAGCCAGCGTGGCGCAGGACGGTGATGGGCTGCGTGTTTGGACAGCCTGAGTGTCGCCGCGTTATGAAGTGTATTGCCCTGTGTGCTCTTAATAAATAAGAAGCCCTCTACTAGACGTGTCGGAAGTCGCTCACGACATGTGTGTGAGTGTCGCGGGAAGCGGTAGTGTAGCGGTTAGCACGCTGCTCACGGCAACACCAGTGACGATTATCTGAACTGGTCCTGGGCCTCCCCTAGGTTGACTTAGCCTCAAATGAGTACTTGGTGCGATGTGTAAACATCACCACTAGGGAGACAAAAATGCAGCCAGACGTGGTGTTGGCCACCCACCCCCTCGTGTGCCGTGTTGGCCTTTATAGGTGCTAACTAACAGCACTTGCCCCTACAGTTTGTTAAGGCTATACGGTGGGTCTTTGTATGAGTGACATACCCCAAAAGTTGAAGCTTAAACTTTTGCTGGTAACCAAATTGGAAAATTAACAACCGTTTCTAGGTATCCGAATATTCCTAAATCTACCTTCCAAAATGATGTAATAACTCTCAACAGAGTTTCACCGGATTAAATAAAGCACATCAGTCCATGGATGTGTCAATTGGGTTGAATAATGCTGCATATAATAGGGACAATTTGCTAAAACGTTGACAAATTTTAGTTTTTTACTTTTTCAACTCATTTTGTTATGCGCTGTAGTGCGATTAAAGATGTGTCCGTGTAAACAAAGAGAAAAAAATATTACAAACAATAGAAACTAGTTTCAAAAATCACACATTGTCAAACACACGCTCTTGTGGAATCACATGAAATTACTATGAATGCCCAGTGTCTGCTGCGTTCAAAAATCGTCTTGCAGCTGTGATAATACATCTCAAGTTTAGGAAAATGTGGAGAAGGAACACTACTGGCAAGTGAATAACCTTTTTGCAGATCAAACACCCCTTTTGTATTCCGTGCCAATGAAACACTGCTGAGTGAAGCAAAAACGCAGTGTTATTGCAAGGCAGATCATTAGTCCTGAGACGAGTTAAGATCACATCCTCGGCCGCTTATTAAAATGCTCACATGTGGACTATTTTATTTAATCCACTCACAGCCACAGTGTATAGATCGTATCTGGTGGGCATTGTTGTTTTTTGGGGGGCCACGGGGTGTATTACTGGCACAGTGATCCGACGTAGCGGGAAAAGGTGCATGCAAGTCAGAACGGGGATTGGATTGGAGGCTCCGGCTCTGCGGGATTTTTTTGTGTTTTATCAAAACTGAACAATTCCACAAGGCGAGTGCCGCACGTTTATGCCCTCTTATGATGATAATTGTTTTTTTACCCTTCTATCTGGCAACAAAACTGACACCTTTTTTACAAGGAGTCATGTTTGCATAGACCACAATACCTGCAGTCATAATGCAAACAAAAAACATAACTCTGTATGCACTGTCTTGAAGTTGATTGGTCCACACCCGAGACAGCTTTCCTTAGAGCCTAGTCTCACATGGGTTGGACCAGATGATGCCAAAAGCCTCTTATGATGTTCGACGTTTCGCTCCGCGTGGTGGGAGTGCGACAGGGGGGGGGGGGGGTCTCGCACACAACGGCTTCATCCCTGCGTTAAGCCTCCTACAGGATGCGAGTGTGTACCACCACGCCCAGTAGTTGTACCTCGTCTACTGGCTAGAGTTGGGGATTGGTTCACTTTCGTGTAAAATTCGTATCTGCGTTAATATTTTATCGTCTGCTCAAAGCTCTGCGAGTTTGTTTCGATTTTAAGTTTGACTTTGATTGCTGTGTAAACACCATCCTTCCTGTTGTTTTAATTTAGTGTTCTATGTTCTTCATTCAGATAGGATTGCACGATACTGACCGCCATTGTCATTTATTGATTCCAGTAGGCACCCTTGATTCATCCCCCTTGCGATCACAGTAATTGTCACACGTTGGGATTGTGATTCAATTCAAACACGAACTCTTCCTAATATTATGGCGCAGCTGTAGTGGCTGCAGCGGGTCACATGAACTCCACACTGTGCCAGTCATGAGGGTCTGTTTGACCATACTTCGCCACGATAGTGCAGGCTGATGAACGGGGGGGGGGGACAGGAATCACTCGAATACCCCCCGGTGCCACTGTTGGCCATGGCCGGGAATTGAACTTAGGTTGCCTGTTTTATAGCAGAATGTGTGGGTTACTCTGTCACCACGACATCCGTAGTTTTTGTTTGTACTCGTCATACATTTAAAGGGACTCATTGGTTTCAGTGTTAGTACTCTTAGTTCTTTCGGTAAAGTCACGTAGGTAAAAAAAATGAAATTAAAATTAAAAATAAGATCACGACGTTTCGGAGGCAACACAAGTCTCCGTCATCAGGTGGGACCGTCACATCCAGATTTGCTGCATTGAACATCTGGCTGTGACGGTCCCACCTGATGACGGAGACTTGTGTTGCCTCCGAAACGTCGTGATCTTATTGTTTTATTTTTTATTAATTTTAATTTCATTTTTTTACCTACGTGACTTTACCGATATAACTAAGAGTATGAATCCTTGCAGTCACGAAAGCTTCAAATCTAGAATTCAGTGTTAGTGTTCATCCGATTAAAATTAAACAGTCATTGGATTGTACACATTGATTATACTATTCCCAACACATTTGAATGAACTCTTTACAGCACGATGGATATTACAGTATCACGATATTGCACACAATATGTTATGTATTGCCTTTATAACAGACACAGTACAGTATAAGTGTGTGGATAGTTTTAATATTTTAATGCAAGCTTTACAAACATTTAGCACCGGTAAAATGTAGGCATTTTTTCGTCTTTTTAGTGGGTAATATTTCACGCTGCTAAATTATGTTTCTCGTGTAACTTTACGGTTTCGCAGAACGCGTAACTTTGAAGGTTAGGCAAGATACGGTTTTATTAGGGTTTCGCATGGCTAGGAAATTTCCATGCAGATGAATGATTACTCCATGACTGAATTATCTCTCCAAGAAGAGTAACGTCTTTGGTTTTCAACCAAATGCTCCTGCTGTGCCATTCCTCATTATGAATTGAAGTGTAAAATCCCCCGTGAAATGGTTGCGCTCTGCTTAATGCGTCGCTCTAACATACCAAATAATATACCTGCACATGGGGCCCTTGTTGGTCTTCAATGTTAGGCCAATGCGTTACGGTAACCGCGATGCAGTGGAGGATATTTGCATGCAGCGCCGGTCCATCCTCGCAAAGCAAACGAGTGCTCTGTTTTATACCCCGGTACTAACAACAATTTACCCAGCTGTCTTTTTGTAGCCGCGTTATGTAGCCTATTCGAATGGCATCGGCACACAGCAATTGTCTATGCCTGTGACCTTTATAACGTCACCACTGCTAATAATTCACGCGAGATAATGATGATTGTCATTTAGGCGTGTCAAAAGCGGATTTAATAAGAGGTAGCGCAAACATTGTTAACATGTTTAAATGTGACGCACAGCTAAACAAGCACTAATTATACCTGATGCCCGGCTAATAATATGCTAATGATTGCATCATCTAATTTGCAATTTTTCATGGTTCTCACAAACTATAAAGCATAGTGACGTGAATTTGTTTTACTCTCTGCTGTATTGCCATAATGATTATAAATAACATTTATAAATCACCTTTCTACTCGGTAAACAAGGCAATCTACATCAGAAAAAAATATATAGGCCCAGGGGGAGGAGAAGCTAAGAAGACGTATTAAAAGCTAACGCTGAGAATCCCTGTACTGTACCAGGGATGGCCAAACCACGGCTTGCAAAGCTGCATGGGGCTTCAGGCCATTTCAAGCGTGGCTCGATAGCGACGCACATAATTTGTAATTTTGCCAAAAAAAAAAAACCCTCTCTCGTTCATTTGGTACAATCCGGCACCTGCGATTAGCGCGGTTGGCTACGTACGGTGTGAAAGATGTTCAACATTCACACATATGTGCAATTGCTTTAGTGGAATTTACACAGTTTCAGAATTCTGCTAAAACGTGAAACCGAATGATTTATAAATCGGGCCGGTAGTCCCATCAGTTTCAGCTGATAATTATCTAATAATTATCTAACACCAATAGTTAGAAATAAATAACTATTGGTCTTAAATAATTACATTGAAATAATCGAATGCCTCTTTGTCCCACCTCAGCAGACCAGTGAGGCTAGTGAACAGAATACAAACTGCAATGCGCATGGCAAGTGTTAGTCAAGGTGGACTTGCGGACTAAGATGGACCATGAATTATGAAGTGAAATCGGATTTGGGATTTGACACTTGCCTCGATGGTTTATGAATTGCAGAGGCAAAGAACCTAATGATGTAAGCATAAAGCGGTCCAGAAATAAACGCGAGATTTTTTAAATGATGTAAAATAATTTACTGTCTTCAGAAGTAAATGGATGTTATGAACATCCGTAGTTGAAATCGTGGGTGGTTATTTGGTAAGATATGTGACTGTCGGATATGTGATTCATTATATTGCAAATATATGGCACAGAACTGGCCCTGCAGATGATTGTTGTAGCAAGTACTCATACGGAGCTTTTATCACAGCCAACATCGCATGCAAGTTAGTAGTACTCTGATGAGTACAATTCCTGGCCACTTTTGTCTCCCAAATATTCCATTCTGCTTTCGGAAATCAAAGTTGAGTTTACCTAGATAACATCCAGGCCAAGTTCTTATTCCATTTTTCCACTGGCATTGTGGACTATGCCCAGCAATATAACCTGGTTCACTGGAATTATGTCTCCTTATACTTACATACACGTTTGGCTACGCACGGTGCAAAATAAGTTCAACATACATACTTCCATCTTCTTGGTTCTTTCGGCAAAGTCACGTAGAATGGAAATAATAAAATAATAAAAATAAAACATAATAAAATAATTCATGTATGCGTACATACACATTACTGTCGTACAGTTGCCTATCTTAATTACCGCATTCGGCATTTAAATACTGTATACGCTTTGTCTCAAATGTTTTGGGTCTGACGGATGTATAATAGGTGGTGTGTTGGACAATGGTCCTTCATAGCACATGATTCGTGTGCTATGAATGAATCAAGTGCTACGACGAACAGCCATTGCCTGAAACGTTGCCTATTATATATTCTTTTTTCCACAATTAAGGCCACTGTTATTGACCAATTTGCTGATATTTCTAAGAAGACTTGTAAGTGACAATTGCAGTACTCGTATGACTCTGTCAATGACGTCATGCACTCATGGTGTTTCTCTTAAGGAGTATTACTAATTTACCAATTATACTAATAAGTTTGTCAAGCATAGCATTAGCATGGCGCTAAGCTAAATCGGTGTGCTTGTCACGTGATTAAAATAAACATATTCAGAAACGCTGCCTTTTTATTTTACTGTTGAGTGCTGGTGATAGTTTGCATCAAATCAAAACGGGGTGTATTTTGACAATGTGTCATCAGCATTATGTACCATTCTCTATCGACTGCTTTTTCACGGTCTTGATAAGATAGTTCCAATGGATGTTGTTTATCTGTGCGGCTTCGAATCACGGTACTCTTACGTTTCAACTAAACTCCTCTGCACCTCCTTCGGTCATCCCCTCAAGTGTATTCCCTTTCTTGGCTGCCATCCCACGAACAAAAACACGAAGCTTATTTGTTTAAGTGCCAGATTGTGGGCGTGCAGGTATGAAGGAGAAGGAAAGTATCGTCACACATGGTCAGAGCACTGATCCAAATCCACACAGTGACCAAAAAAAAACCCCAACAAAAGAGAAAATGGCAATTTTCACCAAAGGTAAAGGCGCAACACTGCAATAGCTTTCTCACACGACTAGATATCATTCCACAGCGGAAGGACCTCCACGAGGGATATTAAGAGAGCTCCCTCTTGGAGGTGTTTGGATTCAATTATCCATGCTTGCAAGACGTTTTGGAAGAGGTGGGAATACCCATATTTTATCCATAATAGAGGTTTTTTTTGGGTGAGTTTACAGGAATATAAATGCGTAGTTAAACCCACCAACACCCGACACAGGCAGTTAGTAAGGCTTGTCACTTAAACAAAATATGCCAATTGGTTACAAGTTCAGCACGCTAGTGTGTTGGAGAGTAAATCCACAACTTTACAAGTTGAGCACTTACCCATACCTCCAGAGGAATAAACTGTAGTGAACCCGTTTATACTGCTGGGTGGACAGAGGCGAAGGGATTTAAAAACCTTACTCATTATTTAAACGTCCGTGCTCGGATATTAAATGTACAAGTGCTTATACACAACCACTATCCTGAAGTCATCCATATTCGGATGGCTTGGCACTCAAAACAAAAAGCTGGCACTGCAGAGACCTGGGTGTCAGTCTGAGTTTCAGACACCGATGATTTTAAACTGGGGTCTGAAGCGTTGTGAATTGGTCTCAGTTCGGTCACCAAGCACGGCCCAAGAATCCATCACATTTAATTTCAGTTTTCAATCTTGATTTTCTGTTTTCACTGTTTTCCTTATTCCAGATCTGAAAATGTAAAAAAAACAAAAGCATTGTTTTGATTGGGATGCCACAATAAATATGTATAACTATTAAACCAACCACAGCCGCAAATCCCATCACATTAAATTGCAGTTTTCACTTTGTTTTCCTTATGACAGATCTGAAAATTAAAAAAAAAACATTGATTTGATTGGAATGCCACAATAAATATTTACAACTATTTAAATGTAGGCCCTGACGGTGAATCTTAAAGAGTCTGCCCAACGGCACTTCAGAAGTAGTTCTGTGATGTCATCTTCCGGGGGCCGTTCTCTGAAGCGAGGGCAGAGGTCGCAACCGGGTACCCGATACCCGTACCCTACCAAATACCCGACTACCCGTACCCAGCCGGGTACGGGTACGGGTACCCGTTTGTGACCCTGGTGCGGCCGGGTACGGGTAGACCGTGAGTCACTGGTGAGTAACTATTTGTAACTCATTTCCCAACGTCTTGTCTCTTCCCACAATTCAAGTTCATAGAATCAACCCACCCGTACCTGCAACATGGCTTCATCCCAGAGGTCGCAATCAAGTACCCGATACCCGTACCGTACCCAAAAAAACCCTCTATTATGGGTACGGCCGGGTACGGGTAAGGAATCAAAACCCGTTTGAGACCTCTGAGCGAGGGGATGCACTGCTCGCTGCAAGTCTCGAATTGACAGCCTCATGACATGACACAAGCGCCACAGCACAGGGGTCAGCAAACTGCGTCTCCGGCCCCGCATGCAGCTCCTTAAAGACTGCTTCGTGGCGTAATTTATTGAGGAACCACCTTCTCGTATGCATATGCATGGCGGCTCTTGAAATATCGAGTTTCTTACCGACTAAAACAAAATGGCCGTTCTTGTTATTTTGTTTGCCGATCCCTGCAACCAAAGCACAATTGGAAGTTCATTTTCGGGGGTGGGAAGAGGGGGCAGATGGGGAGAGAAGCTAAAATAAATAGAACCACAGTGTTAATTAAATAAATACATTTCCCTTTTTTTTCCTGCGTGACTTTACCGAAAGAACCAAAGAGTAATTCCTGCAGCCACGAAAGCTTCACATCAAGTTTGAACTATCTAACACTCTTGCCGTGCATCTTGCTCGAACATTTGACTTCACTCGTATCGGTATCATTTTGGACCCAGGTCCCAGTCTTAGTTCCATATTAGCAGAGGTGTGGACTCGAGTCATGTGACTTGGACTCGAGTCAGACTCGAGTCATGAATTTGATGACTTGCGACTCGACTTGGACTTGCATAACAATGACTTTGTCCCACCTATGAGATGTGGACTCGAGTCATGTGACTTGGACTCGAGTCAGACTCGAGTCATGAATTTGATGACTTGCGACTCGACTTGGACTTGCATAACAATGACTTTGTCCCACCTCTGCATATTAGCACCCAGCTATTTTCCCCATAGCCGTGCACGAATTCTAGTCAATGCCCCTTTGCCCCACCGTCCATTGTGGGGGTGTGGGGTATAGTCGGGCCAGCTTCTTGCCCGCAGAACGTCACGTGACTAAAGGCCCTTCCACCGCTGCCGGCCGAGAAGTGATTGTTCCGGTCTGTTGCTAGGAGACGCAGTTGAGTCGAGGTCCATTTCTCAAATGTTGTATCCTCCACACACGCATACGGAGATTCGTCAGAGCCTCCTTCCCCCCAGGATGGCTCCGCCACCCCCCAGCCCCACCACCCCCACTACCCCCCTTTAGAATTTCAGCTCCGAAAACCTCACACTTCTTTGTCAATTTACTTCCAAGACATTTTTACATCTTACGGAGGTCACAGGCCAAGCTTTACACATGGATGAGCGGCGATTGCTTCAATTCGCCTGATTTCTAGCTGTGCCACAGTCCATACATACAGTTTGACTTTCTCATTTTCGCCACGTTGGTGCAGGGGGGGGGGGGTTATTTTTTTCTCTTGCTTTGCAATGCAGGGGGCGTTTTTTCCGTGCTGCATGTGTTGTGTACTTCACAGCTCTTTATTTCCCAAACTTTGCTCTGTTGCTTTGGCATGCGGCAATGATTGTATTGCCAAATTGGTAATGATTTGTATTTTATATTTTGTTTCTTCGTATGAATTAACGCTGTATATACATGCACGTTGGCTGCAAATTTATATTTTTGGCTTCATATGTGTTCAAACCATTCATGGACTGAGGCCTAATTTTTATATTTTGCATTATTTTCCCTTCAAGGTAACATAATGATGAAAAAAATTCTATGCGTATGGGAGATTTATAGAGCTAGACAATAAACCCAACATTACTTCTTTCATTTGGTTTTATTTATTGTCTTTATTGTTTGTTTATACTGCGCTACACTCTCGGTAATTACAATGCATGACTGATGCTAAGTTGTAGGCGCTGCAGAAAAATAAGAACAATGCACGAATATGAAATACATTTTCAAAGGATGCTGAAAGCAAACACACTGCACATTTGTCTTCCATTAATTCTGCACGGATGCAATTGCACTTATGCATTTTTTGTTGGTGACTTAAAAAAGTATATATACAGTTTAAGATGAAGACAATGGGATAGAGTAAATAAAATGTAAATGTGCAGCCCTGCAATTGCGTGCTCACACCAATGTTGGTGGAAGAAAGTCCACTCGAGTACCCTCTGGAGCCCCTCTGGAGGGTATTTGGCCTACTCTTTCACGCTGGCCAGACATCGAGGAAGAGGCTGGAGTTACCCACACTTGACCGCACTACACGTCACCTGCCTGTCGACCAGCACAGCCGCGATGGTGTACCAGTGTTTGCACTGCTCGATAGATGGAGGATTTAAAAATAGTGCACAATCTTTCAACTTTCGGGCCTAGAGATTGAACCAGCAACCTCCGGTTTACAAGTTCAGTGTGCTGACCATTAACACCACGGCAACATCCTTGGGTACAGGTTGTAGGTTGCGGTCTGGTAACCAAATTTGTATTTATACTTTAGTGAAAAACACAGGGAGAATCTTGACTTAAAGCTTTCGTGACTGCAGGAATTCATATTCTTTGGGTCTTTCGGTAAAGTCACGTAGATACACAGGGGGTTTATGTCTAAGCTAACTCTCCAGAAAAATGCAAGTCTGCTCGATTCTTTGCTGTTCTGTTGTTTTGTGCTTAAAGATTACCACAGCAGGAATGGTTTTAATAATAATCTTCACGTTGTTTTTGTCCAGGAATTCAACACCTGCCAGATATGCAAACAAGGTGTCAGGATGCGACTTAGCCACATTCAATAAAATATGTTTACGTTTGCCCTTCTACATGTAGTTATTTTGTGCGTACTGTGAATGTAGTTCTTGACTTGGAATACAAATGTTACATTGGCAATTTGTGTGAGCATTCTTTAATCAGAAAGATTGAATATTGGCATCTTGTTATCAGAACATTTACATATGTACAAAAAACGTCAGTCTCAAATGGAAGTTTGACTAACTAGATACCTAATAAAGCATATATATTTTGAAATTGTGTAGAACAAATGCAGCGTTCACTAACTCGACCGAGATACAAACAGCTGCAATAATATTGTTGTACCCATCTCTTTCCAAAAGGAAAAAAAGAAACACTTGGGCCAATGAATAGTCATCATCAGCCATGATAAATCCACTGCTGGATGAAGGCGTTCCTAAACCCCCCACCACCTCCCACAATTCTTGTTTCGCTCCATCTCCACCGTGGATGACCCCTCTCCGACGTTTTCCCATTCCTTGGCAGCCACTCCTTTATAATGAATTGAATGGAAGGAAAGCATTGTAATTAGACAGCAACAAAAAAACCTGATGAAGAATTAATTCAGTGTATGTGCCTCTATGTAAATTTAAAGCATTTGCCTTTGAATTGAGGAAAGCTATGAAAGGCAGCTGCCTCTCTGTTGTTGTTACTGGTCGGGCCACAGCGTGAATTGTACACCTTGTTAGGAGTCCCCCCTTGGAATAATTATTTACAGATTAACGCACCACAGGCTAATGGACAGACGGGCCTTTCCGATTTCATGCTCAGGATTGCGGCAAATTAATTTCTGCTATACAAGGCCATCCCTTGGATGCGGTGCCCGCTTTATACACTGCATAATTACATATTGTTTTGGGCCTACTGGTACACGCCTTCCATGAATGCTAACAGAATTATTAACCCGTTCCCATTCACCACAAATGCATGACATTTCTTTGGAGCGCATTAATTCTCGTGCAGCTGCTCTGACCTTTTTTTGTGCCAAATGTGTGCTTGCCTTCCCCATCATTAATGCTTCTAAATGCTTTTGTTTAAAGATGTACTCACCCACCCCCCCAACCCCCCTGCCTATGCCTTTTTGCAGCCTTCCATTCAGACCTCTGGTCAGCAAGGTAGGGCCATCTCTCGCCTACTGGTACTTAAACAGACACTAGCGGCTGATAACAATTATAATAATTAGTTTTTTTTTATTGAGTGCCCTTAACACCGGGGAATTTCAGAGCGACATGTACGCGATTAGCAATGTACATCTCATCTCATTTTACTCATTCGCAGGGAACCCCCAGTGGAAGCTGTACCGATGTAGCACAAGTTGACTGCCAGTGGAGGGGGGGGGGGGTTATGTGCCCTGTGTTATCGAAATCAGGTAATTTGAGGGTATTTTTTGTTCTAATTTTATCAATTTGAACCATGCTGCCAACATACAATGGCCTAATTGCTTCGAATGTGGCGAGGAGCTCTTTAACATCCACTGTGATGCATCATTGCCGCAATGCATTGTTGGTACCGCTGACATTCCGATTATATTCCATCCTGGGCTCGCCCTTCCACAAGCCTGCACTGACCAGCATGGTGAAGTATGGCCAAACATCTCCCGTGACCGACACGATGTGGATAGGTCTTCTTCATCCAGCAGTAGATTTGATAAAGTGCCCGTTTCCATAATTTGGTCACAAAATATGCAACTTTTTACACGCTTTTATTTAACTCACTCCGTCTGTTGTATCCTAAAAAAAAAATTGTAACACAATTTTTACCAACTTCCCAATGCGCTATCGACTGCAAACATGGTATAGGTATGTAATACTGATGACAAGACTATATTCTATCCTTAAAATGTAAAAAAAATATTGTATTAAACATTTTGCACGCTTTTATTTAACTCACTCTGTTGTATCCTCAAATCTTGTAACTCAATTTCAACCATCTTCCCAATGTCGTAGGTATGTCATATTGATGACAATACTATATTCTATCATAAAAATTTAAAATATATTTTTAAAAATATTTTTTACGGCTCTAATCGTCGACGCTCAACTCACGTTGCCTGTAAATCACCACGTGGTCCCTGACGTCACGGCAAGCCTCGGGGAGCCATGCCGAGGGGCGGAGGATGTGGAAGGAGGGGAGGGGCGATGGGGGAAGGGGGCAGGGGGAGGGGCAGCTCGGACAGTACATTTCATTACAGCGTGTTTAAAAAATAAATTGTTCATATTTTTTAATACGAAACTATAGAGTGGAAGAAAGTTCGGTGGCATTCTAGTCAGACAGCAACTGTTAGTGCGCCGCGCTGTGAACCGTCGTCAACCCCAGTTTGATTCCTGGGCATGACCATCGTTGTCCACTCACCCACTCCAGTGCTGTCAAGATCACAATATGCCCTGGACAGATTTATCTCTCCACTACACGAGCCTTAGTCTTTAGAGTCGCAATCGCGCAGCCACATAAGAAAAATGTCTTTCGTTAAAGAAGAGTTGATGACTTCCACATATTACACTCCCATAAGTATTACACAAATCAATATACTGCGGCAACAACACGGGCCAATCCGAGGCTACCGTTGACGAGCAGGATTGCCCAACGTTGTTGTTATTTTTAAATACTTTATATTAAGTTCACTTGCTTGCTTGCTTGTGCGCTTACGACCGTGCAAATCTTTCGGTCGTTTTTTAACCCACTTCCCGTGATCCAATCGAGCTGACATTTTTCACACAGACTCGTTGTGCATGACAATTTATTTTCGTGAAAAAAAATCCTTAAATTTTCTACTTTTTAGGATTTTTTATATTTAATTTAAAATTCCAATGTGATAAAAATGAAACTCTTACTCAAGAAAAACAGAAATGAATAATAAAATAAAACCGATGCCACGCATATAAAGGATTTATAGTGAAAAACTTTATTTTTACGGGTTAATTTTTTTATCTTGAAAATGTCATTGTCTTTGCATGTTTTAACCATTGTTTTTCCTCACTTGAGAACACCCAGAGGTGGTTGGCCACGCACAGTGGGGTAAAGTGTGGGTAGTCCCACCTCTTCCATGAAAGGCCAGATATTGACATGCTGGGGCTTTAAGTGATGGCAAGCTTTAGGGTTCAAACTTTTTTTGAACCCTTTAGGGTTCAAACGTTTTTTTAAAATATCGGAATGAAAATAACCGTTGTAAAGAGGATTTATTTTCTACCTTTCTCTTTAATTTTTCAACCGATTATGTAAAAAAAAAACGTGAAGCTTTGCATGATTTGTTTTCGTATTTAGTTGGACCCGCATTATGTGAGACCGCATACGCTGTAGCTTACCTAACTTATTCCTAAACCCTGCACCACTTTCAAGACGTCTGACCAGCGTCGAGGAGTCGGTCAAACACTTTCAAGAGGTAATGTTCAGAGCTCCTTCTTGTGGAGGCCCTTCCGCCAGCGGTGGCAATGGCAAGCAATTGCAGGGCTGCGCCTTTGCCATTTTAGTGACAGCCATGGGAATGTGTCGTTGTCCTGCTAAAATGGGATTTTGTTATGATTATAGAAGCGAGCGTTGCACACTGGGTGACTTCGTTATCTTGCCGATTTGGCGTGGTCACAAAGGGATTGCACGCTTGGAGTGGCGGAGTCACTTTCGAGAGCCTCTTGGACTCATTATCCACAGGCAGTTGTTGGATAACCACTTGCGCACAATTGCATGCTCGAACGGGAAGGAAACTTCCACTCTTCCGAGCAATCGAACGTGCCATGACGAAGCAGATCTTAATCATGTCTTTGGTACGATTCGCTTGTATCTGGCAACCTTTTCTCATACAAGTTTAATCAAAATGCCCTCCAGTAGATTGCTTTGAAAAATAGGGCAGGTCCTCTGTGGTGAGCGCGCGATGTCCTGAACACGTTCCAAGGTTTCTGCAGAAAGAAAAAAAATTGTTGGTAAATAATGTAGCACACTTGCGAAAACGTTAGAACCCAAACTTTTGTCAGCTGAAGTTAACGGTCTACACGTGCATAGTGTGCAAGTTTGTGCCTTTCACAGCTGTTCTCTCTCCAACGCGTTTATTCATTTATCCCCGTCTCCCTCCATTATCGTATTCATTTGCGCATTCCGTTTGCCTTTCCCTTTTCTTTATTTCAGTTTCGGATGCCGTTTTGGTAACCGATCTGGTCATTACCGTGCAAAAAAAATGCAAATCGCGCAACGCTGGGTAGCCTTGTTTGTCATATTGATAAAAGCGTCTCTCAGATACTCTAACCCCTGCCGACATGAAATGCCTATTTAGCGCAGTGCCTCTGGCGCTCTGCTGCCATTTATGATTTGACAGCTCTTTCCATTGGCTATTTCCCCCCCTCCTCCTCTATCTTTATTCATATGCTTGCTGATTGTGTTATTGTAACCTCTGTGCACTCTGATTCTCCTTTAATTGGCCTTTCCCTTTCAGTTATATCGATGCTGAACGCACGATGGCATACTTTTTTTATTAATATTATTTTTGAGAATAACTTCAAAGTGCAGTGGGTTATTCTTTATTCAATCATTTGACCCTCATTATAATAAGCAAGTGTGCACATTTAACGTGGATTACCATCCTGAACCCACTCCGCGCACAGCCTTGCAGAGCCAGCGCATAAGAGGTTGATTAATTATGAAACCTCGCGGTTTTTTTCGTTCATTGTTTTCAATTCCTATTGTTCTGCTCGCAAAGCTCGAGAAATCATTTTAGTCGCTTGCATAAAACATCTCGCGGGTAGTACATTAGAAGTAGCAATGACCAACAAATGTGAGCCGTAATGCGATTAATTTATTTTATTTCTCTCGCTGCGCAGTGTATATGTGTATGCGTTTTCACAAACCACTCGTGCATTATGAAAGGGCACAAGTGGCAGATGAGGTTACTTGGTCGCTTGACATGCAGTGCATTGACTGCTCTGCTTGCCGTGCGTGATGTCTATCGCTTGCGGCGCTATGTCCTGCTGTTCCTCACCGTGTCCATCTGTTTATCTCCTCTTCGTTTTTCAATCTTTGCCAACCTCACTTGCAGAACCCTTAGAGATGCCGTTTAAAGGGGCTTAGTCTGCAAGGATACATACATCTTCTTGCTGTTGCGTGACCCAGCACACTATACCATACGTAGATCCATGACAACCATCATCCCTTGCAGGGATTTATTATAATTCTCTATGGAACCTTTTTTTCCCTCTTCAAACATCACGTACTTTTATGGCAATATTTCTAGTTCGAGCCACTGCCAAGATGCCAAGACATACATAAAACAGTGGGGACCTTCATCACCCCCATCTAATCTCACTATGACATATCTCAAGTATACAAATTCAAAGCGGTGCTGAACCCCACACTACAGTTTTGTTTCATGTTTCTAAGCCCAAAAATAATGGTGGTGGCGAGGGAAACCCTCCCGTCCGCTTGCACGTTATAGCTATGAATGTTATAGTTATAGATATAAATGGAATGAGATGGAATTTTTTTTTACACTTCTTGAAAAAAGGCAAAAAACGCCCAAACTAAATGTGAGTCAGCAACTACTCCGAGCTCTGTGTCCGAAATAGCGGGCAAAAATGTTCGGTGTGTCTCAGTCGTCGTGTGCACACCAATTCGTGTCTGGGTCATCGTTGATGTGTAGGGTTATGCCTGGAATCCTGAAACGTGAAGCTATAGGTTTCTACTCTTGTGCCGGACTTAGTCATTCATTTGTCGACTGGAGGGGCGCGTGTATACTGTAACCATCTTGAGAGTTGAGTATATCTCAACAATGGCCATTCATCTTTAATGGGGCAGCATCGCGTCTGACCCCAGCTTCATGCAGTGGCTCAATTTTGATCTCACACCCATTGTCATGTTTTGTCCTGCGCCCTGCTTTCTGGCCTCCTTGTCTCCTGCAGTCAATCACTGCCCTTGTTATGCCAGACTGACCTAAATGCCTACCACGGGATATTATTGCCGTCGGATGGCGTGAAATCTACTGACCTAGAAATTGGAAATGGTTTTAATGCTCAGGTTATGAAAGGAAGTGCAAGTGGAAATATGTTGAAACGCTGATTTCTCATCGCATTGTGCCATTATTTTAAATTATCTCGTCCAGCGTTGAAGAGACCATTCATCAGTGAATGGTCGTTTATATAATTATTGATGTTTTTCAGCATTAACGTTTTGCGAAGAAAATGTTGACGACAATAGTTTATGGGTCAATAAAAAAATTCATCATAATTACAGAAATGATTTCAGAAATTACGATGGACAATGTGTTACTCATTATTGTATGTGCGATTATTCATTATATATATATTTTTTTAATCTGCTTTTGTTCATTTTTACTTCCATTCCTCCGTCCATCTCTTCTCTGACCTTACCCCTTTAAAAAATAGAGATGTCACAAAAGTCCCATTTGTTAAAGCATCTTTGGCCACACGTTTAACTCTGGCGAGATTGCACATTCAAGTCTGCCATCTGCACAGTTTGGCAATTTGTATCTGTAAGCTCCCTGCTGTGCATTCAATCAGGACGTGATTTTAATCACCTCGTATAATAATCAGAAAGTTGACTTGGCATGAGGCTGTGACATATATACTGCTTAGTGTGTATCCAGTAAGATGAATGTGAGCAATACATTACAATTCAATAAAGCGTCTCTATCATCCTTTTAAAATATGTAGTACACACGTAATGGAATAAAAGTCCCAAACTCGACGCTGCATGCATATGAATATGAAAAAAAACTTTAAAAGTAAAATGTATGCAGCTCAGGTGGTTTTAACTAATAAAGCACTGTAGCACATCAAACAGAATCCTATATTGGGTTCATATTTTCTGTTCCACGCCACAGACTTGGCAGTGTGTCCCGTGGTCTGGTTGGATTCCAGGATTATAGGATGCATTTGTCTGCTTTGGACTGGAAACATTTAATGAAGACATGTACACTTCACGGATTAGCCCATGGAATACTATAATATATACAGCACCATATATCCCTAACCAATTTCCTTTAGAAGCAAGCCACTAACTTCGTCTTATATTGACAGTGAATAACATATAAGCATTAACAGCTGTAATATTAGTGCAATAAGATATCCCAAGTCCTATAATTTTGAAAAAAATGTGGTTTCAAAACAAGTGAAATGGTCTGTAAATGTTCTTATATTGGAGGAATATTTGTTTAAGTTACCATTCACTGAGTCTTTTTGTTTTGAGGTGCACTGTTCATTAAACTTCTTTAAAAGCTTTTTTGCCTTCGTTTATTTTATTTCTTTAAAAGCTGGTTATCAGTGTGAGCTAACTGATTACCATGGGTGGAGTTTGCAGGGGGGCACGGGGGGAGGGCAAACTGGACGCCTTTATTAATTTAGTTTCAGTAGTTCAAAATTAAGATAAAAAATCCATTATTTATATACACCCGCGGATCCTAATGTGAAGGACAATGCAAACCCTCCGCTCCCCCCAAATATAGCAGTCAAACTCCTATACTGATTAAATACTTGTATATTTGTACGAATAATGAAGTTACCCTGATGCGTTTTAAAGATCCTTAATTAACATATTCCTCTCCAACACCACGTGAACACAAATTGTGTATTACCGTACAAGCTCGTCAGCTGAGGTATCGCCAAGGAGAAGTGTAAATGTCAGCAGCTATGTAAACATCGATGTAAAACGACAGGCAAGTTCCACCATGCACAAATACTGCACCGTGTTAATTATTTGGGGGAGATATGTGACGACGAGACATGCGATCTTGTCCTGTGTATATATTTGATAGGCCGCACCTTTGCAAAATAATTTCACTGGCTACGAAATATTAATACTCGGCCACCTTAATCAAACTAAAACTAAACTTATACTAATAGGGTTTTTCCCCTTTTTTCTGGCAACAAAACTGACACCTTTTGCAGGGAATCATGTTTACATTAACCACAATACTTGCAGATGTAGCTGCTCACCCCGAGCTCTCATTACTCTGATAGTGCGTTCTCTTTGAACTGTGCGCCTTTAGGCGTCATCTGGTCGAACACCATATGAGACTAGGCTCTAAAGAAAGCTGTCTCTGGTGTGGACCAATCAGTTTCAAGGACAATGCATAAATTATCACAGTATTGTTTTTTGTTTGCATTTGACTGCAAGTATTGTGGTTAACGTAAACATGATTCCTTGCAAAAGGTGTCAGTTTTGTTGCCAGAACAAAGGGGAAAACCCCTATTAGTATATTTTGGTACTGGCAAAGGAGGTCCCATGATATGAAACTAAACTTGTTGTTATGTTACGAAGTAAGGCCCACTGAGCTGTGTAGCTATTTTTCAGAAGCGATCTGGCCGCAAACGATAGCTCAACGAAGCAGGCTCATCACGTGGGAATTTATAGCAGCCAAATACTTTAAACGCACGTTTCTACTGTAAATGTGGAGGGGAAAAACTGTTGGACCCGGAGATAAATCCACACGACCAAATATACAGGCGTCAGGGTCGGAATCAAACCTCTTGTGTACCAGGTGAGGTACTTAACATATATGCAATTCACTGACATTACTTATATGATCATTAATAATCAAATAATGTCCCATATTGACCCAGGTAGGCTTCACTGAGTTTCAAATATTATTTTGAGGAGGGTTTTGCATCAAGATATTCGGTTGATTCTAATAATTCAGTGTTTTATCGCCTTGTAGGAAACTGAGTACTTGGAGAAACTCCATGCATGGACATGGAATGACGCTCATCGCTCTGCACAGGTTGAATCCATCAGCAAGATGGCTCACAGGTCGGTTCATAGACCAACTTCATTGGGTGTGTGCTTTCCTGTTATCTCCTAGCCACATTCCAGCACTGTGTCTACAACATCCGGTGTACACTAGCAGGCACGTGTCCAAGCTAACTCAATACAATGGTCAGATCAAGCACAATGGGGGTGATTTGCTGGCGGTGTTATCTGATAACCCTTATCTACCCGACATGCCTTCGAAACACAGGTGTATTGTACGTGTGTTGAACTTCTTTCGCACCGTACGTAGCCAACCACGCTAACCGGAGGTGCGGGGGTAGGACAACAAACTAAACACAAAATCTATTTAAAAAAATGTAGTTTTCAATCTAGATGATTTTAAAGTGCATAGCTCCAGTGGCTCCCTAATATCGGAAGGGAAGAGCGTTCCAGACGGCCACAGAAGCGCACCTGAAAGCGCCACGATGCGGTGACCGTCTTTGTTCGATGGCGAGTCAAAATCCGCTGCGAGAATGACCGGAGTTTGCGCGATGGTTTACGCTCCTCAACGAGATCAGCGGTACAAACCTGCAGCAGGCATCGTTTCTGATTCAGCCTTTTACTATTAAAAACTAATTTTACAACGTTGGATAACAGCAAAGCAAAAAGTACGTCACCCGACATTGTTGAATTGCATTCTGTGTGCGTGTGTAATCACAAGTGCCCTCACTGAGACCATGAAATGTGCTGCGTGCCAAAACACATCAGTTCCACAGAACCAAAATAAATGTTTTACTCATTCGCCCAATGGCTAAAAACCCGAGATCGCAGCGGTGCTGGCTCAGTACTCCTTCACGTGATGCATTAGACCCCCTGAGTCACGAGGCTAACTCACCGGCATTCAACATTAATCAGGGTTACCAGTGATTGTAAAATGCGTCAATGTGGCTTTTCCACTTGCATGTCAAGGCTGCAAATGGAGTTGGATTTCTCTGCATTTCTCTGAGAAGGGGAGAAACCACCTAGCATGTGAGTACGCGACGACTTAAAGGTAAACGAAACTATTTTGATTTTACCAGGTAAGGCCCACTGAGCTATGTAGCTCTTTTCCAGTACGAACCTGGCCACAAATGATAGCTCAACGAAGTGACCTGTCACGTGGAAATGTACAGCAGCCAAATACTCTAAAAGACTGTTTATAAATTCGGAGCCAAAAACTGGAGGACTCGGAGAAAAATCCACTCGACCACGGGAAGAACACGCAAACTCCAAATATACAGCAGGCGTCAGGGGCAGGACCGCACCCACGACCTCCTTTATACCATGCGAGGTAGTTAACATCTCACCACCGTGGCGCCCCTGAGGTATAAGAAGAAGGAAGAACACAAATGTTCGACTGCTGCATGGAATGGGGATATTTTATGCCAGCAAAATGAGGCTGAAGGAAGCTGCCACGGTGTCATGATCAGCGCACTGACCTTGCAGTTCAGAAGGTGCCTGTGGAAAGAATATGAAACGTTTCGCATGTCCCACAGCCCCCCGCCCCCCCGCCCCCCCTGTCCACCACAGTTAAAACGATCGGCAGGTTGCATGTGATGGGATAAAGTGTGGGTACGCTCACCTCTTCCAACACGTCCAGTCAATGTGGAAGAGTAGACCAAATACCCTCATGCGCTCCCTCGAGCAGAGGCCCGTCTGCCAGCCATTGGCGCAATTGCAGGGAATCGTTTTTAATTGCCTGCAAATTACTCAATTGCGATTATACGTAGAAATCAATGCCCCCTACTGTGGCTACCAATGCAGACTATGTCTGACAGGCTTGCGTTGTAAGAATGGCACGAATACCCAGTGTACTAATTGTTATTGTCAATTATATTCGGACGTTTTGTCTCCAATTGTGTTCTCTATATTGGCCTATTTGTAATAATAGTACAGCATTCCATTCACATATTCCATTATTTACGTGAATTGTAAATTATTAATTCTCGCCTGCATTATTTGACGTAAGCATAATTTTTAATCGATAAATCAACGTATCATCACACATCTATAGCCTTGGGGGTGTTCATTGTGGCTATGAACACACATGCCTATTCTCAAAATGTTGCTTGGATAGAGAGCCCAACGACTAATATTTCACAGTTTGTGAATGTTCCAAAAAAGTGAGATGCTATTTGGCTTGACAAACCCCAATGTCTAAGCTATAATACTTAACCAAAATGTTATTTGAAACCCGCCATACGTTCACATCCATGTATACGCCACCTGTGCACAGGCCTGTATGAATATTTAACGTGTGCAAAAAAAAATCCCCGGCTGTGTCCATTTGATTTGCATTCAGTCGACATGCTCTGAGGCCGACTCAATACATGTCACATCTCTAGAACCACAACGTTGTTTTAATAGGTAGCACTTTCACACCAGCGAAGATACTATCAGGACAGAGACACAAAAGAATACGTTAACTATAACAGTGAACGTTTTAACGATAAAAATTGAATTTGTCAATTTTTCTGACAAAGGCCTCTCCAATTTAATTCGTGGGATTTGTTTTGACTGTGCTCCACCACACTGGTCAGTGCAGGTTCGTGAAAGGGGGGAGGCCTAGGATCGGTTCGGATATCACTCGCCACGAATGCTCATCGTGGTCGGGAGTCGTACTCAGATTGTTTGGATCATAGCACCGCGTGCGAACAACTGCTCCACTGCTCCACCCCGCATGTTAATACCAGTGCAATAATTTAAAGCAACAGTAGAAATGATACATCAAGCCGGTAAATGCTTAAGAAATTAAATGTCTGGGGTTTGGGAGAGATTCAATTGGATTTGCTGTTCCTGCCAAATGCCCTGTGGATAGCACACTTACTGTCACATGCAATGGAGGGAAGTCCAGCGTTTAATTAGGTGGATTTTAGCCAGGTCCAGGATAGTATGGCTCAGCGAGAGAGAGCAGTGTCAAATGTGTGCTACTGGGGATGTTAATAGTGGAGGCATTTGGAACAGGAAAAAAATAATCAAAAGTGCCACTTTTCACAATCCTGAGGGCAACAGTGGAGACACTACACTGTAAATAGCCTGCTGCCATATTTTGGTGTGGTCCAAAAAAAACTTGCAAGGGTTTTTCAGGCTGATGTAAGGTCTTTCACAATTGATGGATTCACCAATACATTTCTATACAATTTTGGGCCTCCGGGGAGCCTTGCGCAGCAGAAAATCTGAAATCTACGTGCAAGTAGTGCCCATTGGCGACATATAAGAGACTCGGGGATGTGATGGTTACTGATTGACCATCCTTGTGGGTAATCCCATGAGTGCACTTATTAAATGTTTAAAACTTTCCTATTAGGCATCCGACACTAAAGCTCCAGTGGAACTCACATTGGTTCACATACTATTGTACACGAAGGGCCGACTGATTAATGATGAAATTCCCTGATGATAACTGCACGATTGCATATTGGCTCGGGTTCGCCAGAATTTTATCACCGTATATGCATTTGTGTTGCTTGCAATGAAATCAGAAACATGATTCAGCAGCATTCTGTCTCATTTCCATCACACTTCTTGATTGCAATGTGCAATGTGACAATTGACAGGAGCATTACAACTTGATGTGGTGTGATTACAACATGCAGAAGGCATCGCAACCTGTGCAGTCTCCCGCTGATGATACCTCTACTGTAGTAAATCGGGATCATGAATGCAACGGCATCTCTAAATTATATTTTTCACAAAAACTGGGTGGACATTAAAAAAAGAACAAAGTTGGCTTTGAACTCCTCAGCCAATAAGTCAATGTATTATGGCCATAGGGGGGGTGGCAGGTAAGTCATTTTCCCCCAGGGCTTTAGATAAAAAGGGGCCTCAGAAAGGGCCGAGGGTGCCTCTGAGGGATCGTCACAGAGGGGGGGTTGGGGTGGGTAATCTTGCATTTTGCCCCGGGGCTTCCGAGAAAATGTATGACATCGCTGAGTTAG
This sequence comes from Lampetra fluviatilis, assembly GCF_964198595.1. Taxonomy (NCBI): domain Eukaryota; kingdom Metazoa; phylum Chordata; class Hyperoartia; order Petromyzontiformes; family Petromyzontidae; genus Lampetra; species Lampetra fluviatilis. Next base: position 7,616,108 of record NC_136302.1, read on the forward strand.
AACCCTCATTTTGACAATGTAGGAAACCCAATAAGACTGCGAGTCTATTTTTTTGCCAGAAGGACGTGGGTGACCTGCTGAATTATAAACGCACTTCTTTAAAACTGCTTTTTGCATTTCGTTTGTTGTCCTTACCCCTCATCTCCGATTTAGCACGGTTGGCTTACATACAGCGCGAAAGAAGATCAACATACGTTATAACCATACATACATGAACAATAAGCTCTATTATTTAACCTGAGATGTTCGAGATGACTTCATTTCTCTAAAGTCCAACGGGATGAAGCACATGCGTCATCGTAATAGTGGAAAAGGCATAGGTGCAGGGAAATGTAGACCATGAGGCCACCACACAATGGCCTGCTCATTTTCGAATGACGTCAGGGGGGTCTTTAAAACCCACGAATGGAGGAGATGGAAACAACACACACGGGACTGTGAAATGATTACAAATTTGGACCCCGGAATTATTGACGATTCATCGAATCAATGTGAGTGTCAAGGGGGGAATCGTGAGATGATAACATTGGCCAAAATGACCGCTTTAAATTGGCCGCGATAATCATATACCTGGATCTTATCGTTGTGTTGAGTCCGTGATACCAATTTAGTTCGAGGCAATGTTCACGTAATTTAGTAATTGAGCCATGCCATCATGTGAGCGATAACGCGAACGCTGTCTCGGGTCCGTAAAATGCAATTTACAGCACATGGGAACACTTTGGTAATTGCCCCCATGATGTCGTGGGTGACTGTGAACATCAAACCAATGGAATATGTGGAAGGAGCATTCCCGCAGAGGTAATGGGAAGAAGGTGTTGACTGATTCTTTGCTTCGTTGCACATGTTGCTCCAAGTGTCTCCAAAGAGTAAATAGCAGTTACCTTAAGCTACACTTTGCTGTTATTACATCGTAAGTTTGAGAGCGCTATGATGATGATGACACTTGGATGTAGGTATGAGTAAATATGATGCACGGCAGACAAGACTGCATGTCTCCCCAGGTTTCACTCAATTTTTTCGGCTAGCCATTGCTGCACCGCACGCTTTCAGATGCGCTTCTGCGGCCGTCTGGAATGCTCTTCCTTCCAGTATTAGGAAGCCACTGGAGCTATGCCCTTTTAAATCTCGATCGAAAACAATTTTTTTTAGAGCTGCTTTTTGTGATTAAGTTTGTTGTCCTTCCCCCGCACCTCTGATTAGCACGGTTGGCGATGTACGGCGCGAAAGAAGTTCTACATACACGCATGAGTCTCTACTACTATGTAAGCCGTTTCAGAGGTAAATGTCATGTTGTACTCAGCCACCTACACCCAATACATCACCACCCAATGAGAACCAATCAATCCCCTCCCCCCTTCCACCCCCCCTCAATTCCCCACCCCCACACAGTGATGAAAATAATAATCAAGGGATGGGGTTAACACGTTCCTTCGGAGTGGGCAGGATGGAACTTGGTTGGACAGCGCGGCGTTCGGGGGGGGGGCAGTTGGATGAGTGAGCATGTTGACCGACCCTTCCCCCCCACCCTCCCCGATATCGTCAACCAATCGCGGCGTAGTTCGGTGTTCGTTGGGGAGGTGCATGGGTGGGCGGAATTCCGGATATGCACGACAGACAGACACATAATCCCTGGTGGGCAGTGTGGAACCTGTTGTTCCTACCTGTATAACACTCTAGGTAACTAAGACTCACACACACACACACTCACTCTCACACACTCACTCTCACACTTTCAGACTCACACACACACTCAGCGCAGCGTTCAGGGGAGGGCAGTTGGATGAGTGGGCGTGTTTACCTTCCCCCCACCGTCCCCGACATCCTCAACCCCCTTAACTATCGGCCCCTCCCCCTTGCTTAGGCACCTCCCCTTACCCCCCTCCCTCAGGCCCCTCCGCTGACCCCCCCCCTCCCTTAGGCCCCTCCCCTGACCACCCCCCCCCCCCATATCCATAGGCCCCTCCCCTGACTCCCCTTCCCTTAGGCCCCTCCCCTCTCCGAACACGGGAGTATGTCTCCACCAATCAAAGAGCTGTTTGTATTATATATTTATTTATGCCCGACAGACAGTCAGACAGACACATAATCCCTGGTGGGCAGTGTGGAACATTGTTCCTACCTGTATTATGCGATTGAATAGATGTTTGTTGTATCATTTGTACCATCCAAATTGCATCGTCTATAACTACTTTGCTCATTTGAGGGGTGTTCGTTTGCTTTGATGCCCTACATATAAAAGGGCAATATAATGCGTGTACATGGTCGATTCTTGTAAAACACGAACTTAAGGATTAATTTTAATTAACGAATTTGACGGATATTTACAAGTCTTGCATCCGACCGGTGAAATGTATCTGCGTTAAAGTTCATTCAAAAATGTATTCCAACTTCAGAGCCTTCCGCGAAGATTTTGGAATGAGCCCATGATTGGCAAGTGACGTGGGGGTCCGTTTCTTGCCTCCACAAGCGCCTCCTTCCTGCACCACACAGAGTAACATCCCCTGCAGAGGAGGGCCCTTTCAAGTCTGCTCAAACAGGTTCGTCTTTAAAGGGAATGTGAGAGCGTGTACACTTGGATGTAACGTGTACTCCTACACCACTCATGGGAACTTTAAGGGCAAGTATGTGGACTTAACTGGCAGCTGGGGGCTAGATGAACTAATTACTGTGATTGTACGGGGTCGCGGTTTTCTGGCGCAGAAGTTTGTGCAGTGTGCTTTGAACCCGATAACTTGAGTTTTATTCCTGACCATGGCTAATATCAGGGACGAGCGATATTTACAGCAGTACTCATTTATATACGACTGAGCTATTAATTTAAACACGTGATGCAGCATTATCACTAAATAACTTACTTTTTTTATCTTGATTTGGAGCTTTCGTGACTGCAGTAATTACTTTTTGGTTCTTTCGGAAAAGTCACGTAAAAAGAAAATAAATTAAATAATAGCATACGACGTTTCTATTGCAACACAAGCAATCGTCATCAGGTACGAATGAATGAGAAAACAAACCCAGTAAACTTAGAAATATAATGCAATACAACACAGAGAGTCGGCAATACAACACAGCGATTCAGGTGTTGACTTATATATGTTAGCCGACTCTCTGTGTTGTATTGCATTATAGTTCTAAGTTTACTGGGTTTGTTTTCTCATTCATTCGTACCTGATGACGATTGCTTGTGTTGCAATCGAAACGTCGTATTCTATTATTTAATTTATTTTCTTTTTACTTGACTTTACCGAAAGAATAAAAAAGCAATTACTTTTTTAATCTCGTGACACACGGTATCAGAGCGATAACTATGACACAGATGGGAAGAACATCATTGCTCTTGTAATACGTATCGTCATTTGAGATGAGCATTGCCTGTATTGCACAGTGCAAATAGGTGGAAGCGTATAGAAAAATTGGAAGATTAGTTAATCTCTAATAATTCAATAGGATTATAAGGGGGGGGGGGGTGTTAGACATAGAATAATAAGGGTTTCCATGCTGCAGTTATGGTGATGAAGTTGAACGTGACTGCTCTGTTGAATTTTTTTCTTTCCTTTATTTTTTTGTACATCATGTCAGAGCAGCGGTAATGGCCATAGCATGTTGGATTCATGATCCAGCACAACATAATAACCTAATTAGCAATGCTCCGCTTCAATTAAGTGTTTAATCGCGCTTAATGATTGGAAGGACTGAATATGCATGACACATTATGATGATGACTTACAAAAACGTGGAACAGCTTGGAATTTTTAATTTAAACCTCAGATATATATTACATTTAAATTTTTCAAGATGTGTTTAAATATTATGCAGCCATGCGCATATTTGTGGGATAAATTTTAAGATAAAATATAGTTAATAAAAGTGAACACTGCACATTCATTAAACACTATTGGAAATATATCTCACTTAAATTTTGACTTAAAGTTTTCGTGACTGCAGGAATTCATATTTTTGGGTCTTTCGGTAAAGTCACGTAGATAGGTTCAAAGAAAAGTAGTTTTTTATGAAAAAAAAATTGTTATTTTCTTTAAACTTATCTACGTGACTTTACCGAAAGACCCAAAGAATATCACTTACATTTGGTGACATATATTATTTGTCCAAAACTGTACTGCTATTGCTGTATCACATAAGTACCGCATTTATAAAGCTCTATCTGGTGAACAGATATGTGCACATGCATAACACATAGACATATTGATGTTGTATTACTAATATTGTATCATGTGAATTTTAAAATGTTATTTTGCACTACTAATAATTCACCGTTGCAATTCAGTTGGGGGGAAAATAATCAAACACACGAACGTGTTTCATTAAACATCTCATCTCATTTTTTCACGAAGGCTTTTGCGACCAATATCATCCATAATACAGGTCTTTTGGGTTAGATAGAATAAATGTAAATGTGTCGTTAAACCCGCCACCACCCGACACAGCCAATTAGTAAGGTTTGTCACGTGAACAGAATATTCCAGTTCGTTAATAGTACAGCACACTGGTGTGTTGGAGAGAAAATCCACAACATTTACATTTGGAGTATAACCACAATGCATATATATAATGAATGCATGTAAATTACAATGGATACCCATTGTAATTGATATGAATTTATACTGGTAGGAACCACCTGGTTCCACCAGCCCACAGGGGATTATTGTGTCTGTCCGTCCGTCGTGCTTCCAAAAATGGGAGGGGTGGGGCTGGGTGGAGAGGGTGGGGCTGGATGAGGAGGGGAGGGTGGGGAGGGCCTGGGTATGGAGGGTGGGGAAGGGCTGGGTGGGGAGGGGAGGATGGGGAGGGGCTGGGTGGGGAGGGTGGGGCTGGGTGGGGGGTGGGAGGGGTAGGGCTGGGTGGGGAGGGGCTGGTCACCCCGTGGTGCCCTTATAAAACTCAATGTTTAACCTACTCACGCCGGCTTGTGCCCGCCCTCACGGTCGGCCATATTTGCAGAATACACCACGCCGCTGTTGACCCTGGCCAATGACCGAGCAACCCAACGTTCCTACCAGCTCCCTCCGCAGGAATGTGTTTAATATCCCCCCCACTTCGCACAAGAAGGGCTCACCAATGACGTCATCACATCTACGCCTCTATTTCTGGAACGAAACAGGAGTATTTCTCTACAGATCTGGCTGTCGCCTGATGATGCCGGTTGTAATTACTGGCGAAACGTCGTACTCCAATTATAAATGTCGTGGCTTTGCTCTCCAACACACCGGTGTGTTGTACTAGTTACGAATTGGCCACGTTCTGTTTACGTTACAACCCTTACTAGTTGGCTGTGTCGGGAGGTGGCGGGTTTAACGACATTTATATTTTTGCAATCTAACCCAAAAAAATCTATGCTTTATTTCAGTGTTAAATATTAGATACAGTACATTGTACACTACATACAACTTAACCCAGTAAAATACTACACTATATACATCACCTCATGCAGAGACTTCGAGATTGGAGTGGTAAATACAGTACAGTAAATGCAATAACTTTTTTAAAGTAGGATTTTCATTCTTGTCTATTTATATGTTTATTTAGGCCAATTTCACATCACACTGGTCTACGATTTTTTTAGACGTCGTCTGCTTCAGAGATTAAATGTGCTCTTTATTATGGATGTTGACGTGCTGAATTCAAATATGACAATTACATCTACCGATTGCTATGGTTCCCAAGATATTGAAGTTTTAATATTTTACGTCCATGTATATTGTGTAGATGGTAGAGCTTTACTCATAAATTGTAAACCTAGGTCTTTCCATGTGTTTATGGTTGCTTTACATGATAACATGTCACCTGTCCTGTTCATGTAACACTTAAAAAATCAGCAAAAGGGTTATATAAATATAATGTATTATAAAACAAAAGGCAAAAACTATTATATATATAAGTACATAGTTTAGTCCTTATTCAGTGTCTACTCGGCGCTTCTTGGCTTGTCTCTTGTATTCATTAAATGGAGCATCTCTTGTCACTGTCCAGCAATAGTCTGCAAAGCATTGATGGGCTCCATTTACAACTGATAGCGTATCTCCATTGATGCAATGTCCTGGTGAAATCGCTCGCCATGCTCATCGCTCACTGCTCTGCAGTTCGGTGGGAAAACATCTAGATGAGAGTACAAAACATTTATCTTTAGTGACATGTTGCAACCAAGGCTTTTGTATGCCTTGAGGAGGTTTTCCACCAAACTTCCTGTAGTTGTCTGCCTTGTTGTTGCCGAGAAAATGTGTTGCCACTAATTGGAAGGCTTTCTGTGCCGTTTTTTCCTTGCCACGCAGTGCGCTGTCAAATGCATCATTTCGAAGAAGTTCACGAATCTGAGGACCAACAAAGACACCTTCCTTCATCTAAGCTTCACTTAACCTTGGACATTTTCCACGGAGGTACTTGAAAGCTGCTTGTGTTTTGTCCACAGCTTTGACAAAGTTCTTCATCAGACCCAGCTTGATGTGTAATGGTGGTAACAAAATCTTCCTTAATTCAACAAGTGGTGGACGCTAAACACTTTTCCTCCCAGGCTCCAATGACTGTCAGAGTGGCCAATCTGTCTTGATGTAGTGGGAATCTCTCGCACGACTATCCCATTCGCAGATATAACAGCAGTACTTTGTGTATTCAGTCTGCAGACCAAGCAAGAGAGCAACAACCTTCAAATCGCCACAAAGGTGCCACTGATTTTGGTCATAGTTTATGCACCTCGAAAGTTGTTTCATTGTTTCATGTTGTCATAGGTTTCCTTCATATGGACTGCATGACCAACTAGATTTGATGGCAAAACATTGCCATTATGCAGCAAAACAGCTTTAAGACTCATCTTCGATGAATTAATGAACAGTCTGCACTCATCTGGATCATGAACGGTATTGAGGGCTGCCATCACACCATCGATGTTGTTGCAGGCTACAAGATCACCTTCCATGAAGAAGAATGGGACAAGATCCTTTTGACGGTCACGGAAAATGGAAACCCTAACATCACCTGCCAGGAGATTCCACTGCTGCAGTCTGCAGCCCAACAGCTCTGCCTTACTCTTGGGTTGTTCCAAATCCCTGACAGGGTCTGTCAGTTCACCTTGTGTTATGAGGTGTGGTTCAGAGGAGGAGGATGGGAGAAAATCTGGGTCACGTGACCTCGATGGTTCAGGACCAGAACTTTAATCCTCTTCTGCTTCCAAATCTGACTCAAGTGAGAATGTTTCTGGGGCATCAGGAATCGGCATTCCTTCTCTGTGGGGTACTGGCCGTATAGCTGATGGAATGTTTGGATAATGCACAGACGCCATTCAGAAGTAACAATTGCTGGTATGATCTGTTGGCTGTCTCCAAATCAGTGGCACTGCAAAAGGCATATATTTCCTTGTCCTGTTCAACCACTGGCGAAGATTTGTTGCACAAGTCTTGCAGCATATGTGTGGGGCCCACGTCTTGTCCTGATATCCAATTTTGCAGCCAAAATGAAGGTGTTTTCTTAACCATAGTGGTTCTACTGCGCTTTTGTGATGCAAAAGTCACTTCACCACAAACATAGCAGAAGTTATCTGCTTTGTTCACACAAGTACGAGGCATCTCTGCTCCCTTTGGCTAAACACAAATGTGTCCCTTTGTAAAATCAAACACTGACAAATAAGAGGGCACGACACTGTTTGATTTCTAGAGCTGATATAGGGCAATTTGTTCAGCAGAGGGATATAAGCCTAGTTATGATTGCATCATCCATGACTTCTAGGAATAACATGATGCAATTTATATCATACATGATGCAATACCAGGTTCAGATTGCATCATTCATTGTTTTGCTCAAAAAGCAAGTACAGGCCAAACCCAGTCATAGATTTATTCATAGATCCAGTCAAATATGTATTTTAATCATTTCTGGTTTAAATTGAGATCCCTTCCCTTTATAACTCGCTTATCCTCCACCATTCCCCAGTGAAGGGTCACATATACTGACCCAGTAGCATATCTTGAAAACTAGAGCCAATCAACAATTTTAAGCATCATTTTATTTTAAGTGATGCAGAATTAGTAAAGTTGGACTACATTTATTTCGGTAGCATTTTGGCTGTAGAACAGTGTAATAAACACATTTAAAACACTACAAAAGACATATGCACAACACATAAAACATAATGTTATACAAGAATGTGTAAAAATATGCTATTTTAAATAATGATGATTAGTAATTATCTGGCGTTTTTGAAAATCCGGTGCCTCCTCTCCCCCGAAGCCGCCGGATAATCGATTATCTACTATACTGCTGGAGTTTCCAGCAATTACCCAATATATGTATTAAAAAACACTTTTGTCTCATTCGCCCATCTGTGAACACAGGACTCTCTGTACTAAATTGTTCAACATTGTGCAGTCTATATGCATATTTAAAGTCAATAGAAATTGATTATACAAATACATTCATAGCCTCATTTACCACAAATCATATTAGCCATCATGAATTATTCTTGGTTCCAGGTTCACATGCACGGACATCATTGCAATGCAAATCTACTAACTGCTTTAGCTTATTGAAAATAATCTTTTTTTCTCCATGTATATCCTTTATTCCCACCAGAAGCACTGGCTGTTCATTTGACAGGAATCGATAGACAGGGGCTTTAACACCATGAGCACTGGCGGTGGGAATAAAACCTGTTCAAATTTGGCACTAATGGATCTCCGCTGTTTGACCTTCTGTTTCCCTGCTGGGCCAGCGACCCCTGACCCCTCTGCGTTGTGCCGGGTGGCCTGGGAGACCCAGGGGACTCTGGGTAATAGTGGCTGTGTGTCTCTGGGGAGGGCTTTTACGGTTATTAAATATGATCTCAGATGGGCTCAATCCCAAGGCTGTTGCGTCTTCATCTCAGAGCGATGGAAGCATTTGCTCTGTTGAGGACCCCCGCATTTACCGATTAGCAATTCGTCGAGTTTAATTTCGTCTGTCAATATATAGTGTGCTGCTGCTGCTGCTGGTGGTGGTGGGTGGCAGAAATGCACAAGGACAGCCCGGACGTCGCTTTAGCGCCGTTGCAAAGAGCAGCCTCTGTCAGGGGCTGTCGGGGAGAATTTGGGAGAAAATATAGTTTTGATGCAGAGGCATTATCTTACGCATCTGCAAGAAATTGGATGGGACAGAGCAGCCTGGTGACCGTGGACTTCGTGGTAGTTTAGCTCCAAAACATTTTTACAGGGTGAGAGATTAAGCTGGTGCATTTTGGTGTAGGTGGCATTTTTTTTTGTTACGGCTTACAAAAAATACTTACCTTAGGAACTATCTCCATCTAACCGCACAGATACTGCTTACGTAACAATTGCAAATATTGTGTTTTATGCACATTTAGAATTATGTGAGGGAGATCCTTTGCAAAAGTGCACCCTATGTGTCCTAGAAATAAAAAGTGTTTGATCAGTGCATATTACTTCCTTTGACATATGGATCACAAACATAGTCACTGACAAAAAAAATTGAACAAAAGCCGAAATTTATTCAATGATGCATGGCGAGTTTCATGCTTGGAATTACACTGACAGACAAACAGAGGAACATGCTTATCGGAGAGCACATACACGAATGTAGAGACCTCGCATTGACTGTTAGTAAAAGTGCCCATGGGCAGGTCATGTTGCGAGGAAAGATGCTTGGTGTAGTATAATCGCTGCATTGTGAGACGGGGAGAGATGGCGATAGTTTTGGGAGGTCTTCATCCAGCAGTGGATAGATCATGGATAATGATGCTGATAAGTGAAACAAAAATGGTTTACATTAATTGAATTATCAGTGTAAAAAGCAGGTAACATTTGAAAGTTGTTCAGAGAAAAGGTGCATCTAAATTATATTTTAGTTTTACAAACCTGAGCTCCTGTATGTGTGCCATGGATTAGAAGTACAATATTACCAATAGGATTATTCGCATGCGTAGACTTTATATATAAGCAGGCTATGGCTTATTGAGATATGTCATTTGGACTGGAGATGGGATTGTATCAATGGATTGAATCTATCTGTGCAAAGATTTGTGTTTTGACACCTCGTTATATGTGTTGGTTTTCTATGAGTACTCCAGACTCCTGCCACATACCAAACATTCATTAGTGGAATTTGCCAATTACCCCAGTGCAGGATCTCACTGAGGCTCTTTTGAGTAAATAAACGGCATTCCAGTGATTGTAATTAACACATGAAGGCAGTGGTTCATATAAAACTATAACAAAAATTTTTTTCATACCGGATAATGCCAATTGAGCTATACAGTGATCCCTCGTTTATCGCGGTTAATGGGGACCGGAGCCCCTCGCGATAGGTGAAAATCCACGAAGTAGGATTGGCCCCCTAGGAATTTCCGTATATGTGTGTGTGGGTACCAGAATGTTTAAAATATGTATATTTATACTTTATATATATATTTTACTTAAATCTATTTAATTATAAAACCTTAATAGTATACATTCACTCTCTCTCTCATACGATACGTATTATGGTGTTCTACACTCACCAATGACAGTAGTATCTTGAGACTTGACTCCAGTAATGACGACGACGATGACAGACCTGTGCAGTTCGATGAATGTGATGATGAATGATGATGATGGTGGTGTTACTGCACAGGTATAATGAGACCTTTAAATCAGTTCGAAAAATCCGCGATGCACTGAGGCCGCGAAACTTGAACCGCGAAGTGGCGAGGGATTACTGTATTGCTCTTTTCCAGAAGTAACATGGCCACAAATGATAGCTGAACGAAGTTAATGTATAGCGCCAAATACTCGAAACGCATGTTGCTAAATGTGGACCTCGCGACCACAGGGAGAAAATGCACACTCAAAATATGCAGGCGTTGTCAGAGTCGGGATCGAACCCAAGACCTCCTGTATACCTGGCGAGGAAGCTAGCATCTCGCCACTGTGACCCCCGATACAATAATATCTAACAACGGTATTTAACACCAGCACGTCTCAGAGCACCAACATCGTACAGTACAGCGGTAGTTTTTAATGCTGAGACTTTTACCTGTCCATTTCAACCACTGCATGAAGGTATAACTCAAGAACACGGTATAAGGAACTCAAGTTACAATTTGAATGGAATTATTTCCAAGAAAGGATAGTCAAAACAAGGCACGTAACGGATGCCTGTGTGCACCTTACCACGTTGTGGCGATGTAATATTAAAAACGCAATTGTATAGACAGTATGTGTGTGTGACAGGTACATTCATAAATAACAAACATATAAATAAACAAATGAAAGTCTCACGTTTCCCCAATGCTCTCATGGGAATTCCGTATTGACGTTTGCCACCCTGCACGGAGCGGCTTGTGTAAATATGCAATCTGCTCCTAATGGTCCCGTCTAAGTGATGTCCCACCTCAACACTTTGGCACGGGGGGGGGGGGGAGATTTCACCTCCCCCCCAGGCAGGCTGCGATGCTTAAGAGGCCTAATCGGTGCACACTAAACAACTCCGATGCTACTCATGTGGAGGCGCGGTCGCGGTTGAACAGCAGCGCCACCACCACCCCTCCACCACCGACCGCCCGCACTGGCATCGCGATTTGTTTATCAGAGGGGAACCTAAGAGGCATATCGCCGGAGCTTAAGTGACGGCGGCGCAGCGAGAAAGCAAGCGCCATGCTGCGTTTGCCTGCGCGCTTTGCTAATTCACGTTGATTACTGCAACCCGCCCGCTTTCAACGTACACACCACCGGCACGCACGCGCTGCCACTTTGTGTGTGCGGTTAATGTCAACGCAGTCAACGTCGGCGAGTTCATGTAATAACAGCAGGTCCAGGAAAGAAAATGTATTTTTTTAAATGAAAAATAAAATAAAACGGTCACCGTTTAAATGCGCACTATAATAATTATTATAGAGCCCGAGAGCGGTGGCAGGCTCGAAGGAAAATTACCGATTCTCCTAATTCAGCATTTGTTCGAAGAGTTTGAAGTCGCACTCCGATTTAATTCGCACGGCGACGTTTCAGCGTGCGGCGCCGCAAGATGCTGGCTCTATGCAATGTCCTCTCGACTTGCCATTTGCGGCATTCAGATTTTCATTTGCAGTTTATACGTTTCCGTGAATCTATCCCACGCATTTTTGTTTGTGATGCCAATTGAGCATACACTCAAACGTCATTGGCTTTTTGCAAGCATGCCAATGGCAAGATCTCCATGAAATACACTTTTGCGAGGTAAAAGCTTTGAAGACGCCCAACACAACGTTGTAACGATGGAAAAACATAGTTACAATGTGTACTTAGTAAAAAAACAACATACGCTTATTTTTACCCCCTTGAGATTGTGTGTAATGTTGTCAATTCATAACTGGAATCGTGCATCCTTAGTTTATGCATCTTAAAAGTGATTCTGCATGAAGTTGGCTTCACAGAATTGACAGATGGCTTTCGTAATTAACTAGATTGCATTAAGAAGGACCCTTTGCAGTGTCTGCACGTGGATGCAGCGCACGGAAATCAATCAATATCCGCACGCTCGAGCCAAGGCCCCACTCCGCACTTAGGAGTGGCAATCCGATTAAATTGCCCTGCCGATATCTAATTTCCGTCAACAAGGCATCACATTAGCGACGGGCGTTTTACAGACCCTCCTGCCGCCTCCTTATCCCACAAACAAGGGCAAGGCGTGCACTGCGGTCTGATGTACCCCACGCGCTTGATCTCCATTTGTGTGGACGGTAGGTTCATAGGAGGAGGCGCGTTGCTCAGAGACACATACCCCCACACCCCCCCCCGAAAGTGAGAGCCGACACATTTGACATCCATTCCTGGCAGCCACCGTAACCCTGACCCCTCTCAGGCTAGTGAGGGCACAACACCAGCTGTTCCACGGGTGACCTCGTCAAGTAGAAACTGCCTTGGTTTCATGATTTCAGGATTTGCCACTGATTATATTTACATCCTAGGCAGCGCAGCGCGTTTCAGAAAAGTACCGGAGACAATTTTTTCATGGATTTTTCTAACTTAATTTCACAATTTTCTCCGTGTGCAACAAACAAGAAATGCTTGCTCAAGCTACATTTTAGCCCAACTTTCATTGTCATAATGATCGAACGTCCGACTGCACGGGAACGCGTGTCACTTGGAAGTTTAGACGGGCCTGTCAAGTCCATTGACTCGTGTGGAATTTCATGCCCCTTGTTGCCAATATTGATCGGTTTACATTTCATTTTTATTATAAGAGTCCCTTAAACAAATTTAGTTGCATTTTAGGAACGAGCTTAGATTTCAAAGTGTAACATTTGGTTGCATTAGCCTTGATGAATGGCAGGTTTTATAACATGAAGTGAGTTATGAAACCAAAACATTATTATAACCAAAATAAAATTGGTTAATATACCAGATTAGGTTAAAAAGTTAAAGCCTGAAGGCCTTTTTTCTTTAATAGCAAAGAAGTATGTGTAATGTTACTTTGTGTTGGTTGCAGATTTAACCCTACTGTCATTATGATAATGATGTTTTTTCTCACTAACAATTAACATTAATGGGAATCTTCTTCTAAAATGCCATTACCTTCAAAGCTGGCAATTTTTGCAAACCAGTGCCTCTTGAAACTGCCTCTATTTGGAGCTGTTAATGTATTTAACTTAAAATTACCCATTGAAGTTAGTGTTTGCCTGTGTGGCAAAGCCATCATTAATCTTATCCATTCAGGCCACATCATAACCAAGTTATTTAGATCTGGAGCCTTGCACTTGGCTGAGATGAGACAATATGGAATAAAATAATAACGAAATATAAAAAAAATAGATTCATAATTTTGAATGCAACTAAACTTGTTATAAACGTATTATGCATGCAACAAAAGTGTATTTAAAAATGTTACATGGTTTTGCGTAATAAATGGTTTGCAGCCATTTGTAAATTGCCTGCTGAGTGAAGCCCTCCGCATGCATTGTAGGTCACGGGGCACACGGGGAGCAGTTGCACAGTGGTTAGCGTACCGCACGATGAACCTGTCAACCTGGGTTTGATTACCAGCTCAGCTAACATCAGTCGTGAGTGATATCAGAAACAGTATCGGGCCCCACTTTACCAACCAGAATTGACCAGCATGTATGTATGTATGTTGAACTTCTTTTACACTGTACTTCGCCAACTGTGCTTATCGGAGGTGCGGGGGAAGGACAACAAACGAAACACAAAAAGCAGTTTTAAAAAATGAGTTTTAAATCTTATATTTAAAAGTGCATCGCTCCAGTGGCTTCATAATATTAGAAGGAAGAGCGTTCCAAATGGCTGCAGAAGCGCATCTGAAAGCACGTGATGCAGTGACCGTCTTTTTTTCGACGGTGAGCCAAAGGCCACTGCAAGGATAACCGGAGTGTCCGTGATGGCTTATGCTCCTTGCCGAACTCAGCAAGGTATTGTGGTCCAGCATGATGAAGTTTTGGTCAATCAACCTCCGTAATGATCAGCAAATGAGGAAGCCTTAATCTAGCGGTGGATTGGCAAAGAGTTGTATACAGTATAAATTAGAATTCATCAATTTGCATATGGGCACAATGAGAATGCTGATGCCATAGTAAAAATCCTAATTATATTCTTTTGCACTGGAATTTTTTATTTTTTAAAGGAAATTCTTATTATCATATACTTGATTAAGTAAAATGCATATTTTAACTAAACTTTTTTGCAGAAAAAAATTAGAATACTATATCCTTTCAAGATGATTGCGCAAAAGTCTTGGTTTCTTTTTTTACAAATGCTTTTTTTAAGAGGAGTGTGATATTTACATACTGTTTGTGTAATACATGACCAAAGTAAATCTTCTACACGAAAACAAATGCTTCACCTACAACGCTCCAGGTTTCAACTTTATTGATATTTTTTTTATAGAACCCTTGTTTTTTGGAACAACAAATGCAACTATATTAATGGTATACTGTACGACGAGGTTTGTGAAGCGTGGGTTTTCCATGTGAAATTATCAATGCCTTGTTATTCAATTTATTATACTTAGACATCATCCAGACACCACATTCTCCCCTATTCTCTCCATGTAAGGAATTACGCCAGAATTGCTCAACATGAATGCGTTGCAAACATACATGCATGCACGCAACTGTACCCATACACAATCCAAACCAATTGTGGTTATGAATGGTAGCAATTTTAGAAAGCAATACCAACATTTATTAATAGATTAAATGCGGCCTTGCACCATTGTAATTTTAAACTGTCCCTGGGCTGCTGTGTGGGGAGGGTCCCATATGGATCATGTGTTTGCTATAGTAACACACATGCGCTTTTCATTCATATTTACCATTACTGTCGGGGATTCCTGCTGGATTCGTGTTCAATCCCGACAATTTAGCTCTGGATGAATCCTATAGAAATTGCGATTCTTCTATTCCGATCTTAAAATTTTCGTTCGTTTCTCAATCCGCTTGTCCTGGTGGGGGTCGCGCCCCCCTTAAAATATTCTTGCACACATGAGTGAGCGTCTGCATGTGCACGCATACGTACGCAAGGAAGAATATGCGTGCCTGAGTACGTAACCCATTTACCTGGGCTCAATTGCCAGCCAGGGCTTAACGTCATTGGCGAGTGAAACCTAAACCAGTCCTGGCCAAGTGTTCCTTGCCTGTCGTAATTTTCCCAGGATCATCTCTTTTTCTTGGTAGCTGTCCTGAAAAAACACAAATATTAAAAAGTCCCAGTTTTTATCAGTCACATGTGGTTCTCCCCTCTTCCGGTATTGTGAGATGTTCTGCTCCGCACGATATATCCCTGGTTTTTGTATTCCCAGAGATGGAAACCCTACCTTGAGCCTCCTGGGTCAACTCAGCTTTAAATGAGTACCTGGTGCGGTGTGTAAACATCAGCCCCCGGAGAGACAAAGGGGGCCGTATAGTGGGCCCATCGTGGCCGCGGAGACTTGTGGAGCCTCTGTTTGGATCAGTGGAAAAGTGGGCTGCTGAGAGCGGCTAAGTGTGTAGCCAAGGCTATTCAGTATGTACACACAGGAGCCCCGTGTATATGTTAGGATATAATCAAGGCTACATGCACCCCAAAGCGTTTCCCATATATATGCTAGACTATGGTCAAGACTGCATACACGCATAGCTTATCCCATACATATGCTTGGTTATAGCCAAGGCTGTTAATGGCGGTGCTCTGTGTATATGTATTTACGATCCTCCATAGCTATTGTGTAAACTAATGGAATTGTGCTTCTTTTTTAGCATAGGGTAAATTTAAAGCAAGCAATGCAGACACAGGTAATGTGTTTCAAGTGTGCTCCTATCATGGTCTCAACTGTGCACAACGTTTTTTTTTAATCCCCAAAGACAACTACGTTGAGAATTGGCAGCGTATGAGTGTAATGTTCTTGCAAACAGGTACATCCATCATTTTAAACACTGCATACAAATACAAACTCGTCGGATAGATTTTCCCCATGCCATACCATGTGGAATAATGTATATCCAACGTGGCAACATAATATGCAAATTATCAAATGGCCCACGATGTTGGAAAAGAGCCTTTGTGTTATTTTTTCTAAGCTATAACCTGAAAAAAGTGTCATCCTGTAATATTGCCGTTGAATTTCTAATAAATATTGAAGATTTTTCTTTTGCCAGATTGATGCTTTCTATTGATTGCAGCTAGTATTTGCCGTTCGACTATCAGGTAATTAAAAGTAATTTGACAAACACCCATCTGAAATATGTTCCAGAAGCTTTCTTTTCCAGCAAAATTATTTATGACACTTTCATAAATTCAGACGAACATATCTATAAAATTATAAAACACTGTCAGATAAACTTTTGTCTTAAAATCTTCAACAAATCTCTTGTGACATGGCTCCATTTAGCCACCACTTACACACACGTGACATACCTATATGCTGCTTGGCATATGCTTAGACTGGCACTTTGATTCATGACAACGAAGTCATTCTCATTTTGTTTGATCATGCATGTTATATCTTTTCTGCGGTAATATAATGTGTTCACTGTCAGCACATTGAGCTAACACAAAACTACTCTACTGTAATTCGATGTGTGTGTGTGTGTCTAACCTCTTCTGGTTCTTTCGGTAAAGTCACGTAGATAGAAAATTAATAGATCACGACGTTTCGATCGCAATACGAGCAACCATCATCAGGTGAGACAAACACAGCAGGAAAACTGCTGACGAAAAAAACCAAAGAGTTTGGATTCCTGCAGTCACGAAAGCTTCAAATCAAGATTGTGTGTGTGTCTATTTATGATTTTATGAAGCTGATGAATACAGAAAAAAAAACTGGAATACATGATAATTGTTTTTTTACCCTTATATCTGGCAACAAAACTGACACCTTTTTTACAAGGAGTCATGTTTACATAGCTGTCTCGGGTGTGGACCATTCAACTTCAAGGACAGTGCACATTATCAGAGTTGTGTTTTTTGTTTGCATTATGACTGCAGGTATTGTGGTCTATGTAAACATGACTCCTTGTAAAATAAGTGTCAGTTTTGTTGCCAGATAGAAGGGTAAAAAACCAATTATCATATTTTTTACTGGCAAATGAGGTTCCAATGGTGACTGGAATACATGTTTAAGTGTGCAGGTGATTTTTTGGGGTCAGAACGTTGAGCTGGTAATGCTGAAAACCTGGGTTCGAATCCAGGTATCAGCCCCACGTGATTATACTGTGTTTCGTCGGTGTGTAGTGGATTGACTGCAATCATACACTCGCATGTTTTAATTTTATATGGATACATTCCAACTCTGAGAATTCAAAAAATATCAGTCTGTGCTGGGCACGTGGGAAAGTGTTGGAAGGGACCTCTCAAACCTCAAAGGAAGATCTACTTCTACACAGTTCTAAATGAGCACTTCTTGTCATTCCGAGAATGCTGATAGCACAATTGCAGTGACATTTTATTTTATTTTGTTAGGAAGGGGAAATTATTACGTAAAAGTTGAATGAGAACACTTGCAAACATGACAAGAGTACAGCCGAGGAGCGGTTGAGATCAGATTATTGATTTTTTTGCATGTGAATTTGTATTAACACCCACACACTTGAACAATGATTTACCTTCCTACAAAAAAAAAGTTTGTGATGTATATAAAATTCTCAACGTACGCAAAGTTCTTGGAAATTGTTCTTTGCATTGTTGCCACGAAGGGAACTGGTCGTGTTGC
Organism: Lampetra fluviatilis; assembly: GCF_964198595.1. Taxonomy (NCBI): domain Eukaryota; kingdom Metazoa; phylum Chordata; class Hyperoartia; order Petromyzontiformes; family Petromyzontidae; genus Lampetra; species Lampetra fluviatilis. The sequence continues at coordinate 7,634,264 of NC_136302.1, forward strand.
ATAGCATAGTGTGTCTTTTCCTCTAGAAAGTGGAACTTCCTAGATATGTCAGATCCTTTATGCCAACGTTGCATACTATCCATCACATAAGGAGGCATTGCAGGATATCTATAATTTATTTTTGCCACCATGTTCTTTTTCATATCACTATGAAGTTGCATACATGCACACGTGATTGGCATTGACATCCACTTGAATTTTGTTTCAGGAAGGGTGTTTTTTTAAGTAAAATATTGAGATAAAGAATTTGTATTTAACTTAAAAGTGTGTCAGTATCTTCTTGGTTCTTTCAGTAAAGTCACGTAGAAGGGAAGTAATAAAATAATAAAAATAAAACATAATAAAATAATTCTCACGACGTTTCGGCAGCCATCCTCAAGTGAAGACCAGGTATTTCTCCTGCGTTGTGGCCGAAACGTCGTGAGAATTATTTTATTGTTTTATTTTTATTATTTTATTACTTCCCTTCTACGTGACTTTACCGAAAGAACCAAGAAGATGAATCCCTGCAGTCATGAAAGCTTTAAATCGAAAGTGTGTCAGTATTTTTGCCTAATTTAGCATGTCTAATTTGTATATACATTTAATTGGTAAAAAAAGATATCAATAATAATATGTAAACCCATTTTAAACACATGGAGAGGTAGTAGTAAGCCCATTGTGCTATTAACCACAGCGAACATCAGTCGCGAATATGTATATTGAATTTCTTTCGTACCGTACGTAGCGAACCATCCTAATTGGAGGTGTGAGTGATATCCAGACCAGTCTTGGGGTCCCTTCATCACCAACCTCCATTGACCAGCGTGATCAATCAAGTCTGGTATTTAACGCTCCTTGTCTGTCATGCCATGGGGAGGCCTTCACCCAGCATTGGATTGACAATGATCTATATTATTAGTGTTATTCTTTTTGTAATATTTTATCCCCAGAACTATCAAGATAAAAAGGAGGATGTCGCACACCGACCTTGATGAAATTGACTCGATTGAAGAAGCAGTGGAATTAGCTGAATGTAACAAATAATAGTAGACATTTACGTTGTTTAAACAGAAATGTAAAAAACTCAACCGTTTTGCAATGCCTCTTTCATTCTTCTAGTCCAGGGGTCGGCAACCTACGGCTCCGGAGCCGCATGCGGCTCTTTACGGGCTGCTTCTTGACGATATGTACGTATGTACAGTATGTACTCAGATGCATTGCGGCTCTTGAAATACTGAATTTTGTACCGAATTGGAAAGAAATGGCTCTTCTTGTTATTTTGGTTGCCGACCCCTGTTCTAGTCAAACATGGGGGACAAAACTACTTGAGGATCCACAGACCCACGAACCCATCACATGCTCATGAAGATCTCGGAGAACCAAATATAGTAATTGACACATTTCAGGAAAACCAATAAAGTGAGGAATTTGCAATTAGAAAAGGGTTTGTCCCATTAACCATATAACAGATTCCATAATATCAAATACCCTTGTGACTGGCTTTGATGGACTATGAAGAGGCAATCGACTCAGTAGAAACGGATGTGGTCATTCACGATTTCATTAACCAAGGCCAGATTGCAAATATATCGAAAACATTTAAACAATTGTTGAGATGAAAGAGCTACACTGAGAATACATTTCGAAAGTAACAAAATTATGTCACCAGGGCTATTCAGAGTGGGCTTTTGGGGAAAAAATTCAGCATACCATTGTTCCTTAAGATAAAGGTGTTCAATGCGTGAATGTTACCTGCGCTGATATAAAGATTGGTAACATGAATTTCGATTTAAAGCTTTCGTGACTGCATGGATGAATCTTCTTGGTTCTTTCGGTAAAGTCACGTAGAATGGAAATAATAAAATAATAAAAATAAAACATAATAAGTCACGTAGAATGGAAATAATAAAATAATAAAAATTAAACATAAGAAAAATATTTTATAATGTTTTATTATTATTAAGTTATTATTTCCATAAAAATAAAACATAATAAAATTATTTTATGATGTTTTATTTTTATTATTTTATTATTTCCATTCTACGTGACTTTACCGAAAGAACCAAGAAGATTGGTAACATGGACAAGGAATATGCCAAAGAGCTGTAAAGTACTCAAAGCAGTACTGGGAGATGCACGTTTGAAGTTGCACTGGGGGTAAGAAAAACTCGCGGATCAGAAATGTAATGGAAATCAGAGAGTTCATTATGGCTGATGGTGGACTTTGGACAGTGTCCATTGGTAGAAGAGAAAATTGCCAAATTTGGGGACTGACGATGGAGCAGTGCCAAAGCAGGGAAAACGCATGAGATGACGACCAGCACGGAGGTGAAATGATATGGTCGGTTCATTCGCAGGAGCGAGAGATACATTGTGATATGGTGGGATTGTGACGACGTTGTACAGAGGACTTCATCCAGTAGTGGGTAGTTCCATGACTGATGACAACGATGATGAAATGCAATTCACTTTGATTATAAACTTACGTAACACCCAGACGGATAAATCGCCGCATCTTAACCGCATGCAATGACCTCTAACCGCCCAAAGCGTTGTGGCGGACAGATAATTATTCATTAGCAAAATGTATTAGCATTCATTCATGAGAAATGCAAATAGCAGATTGATAAGTTTATTTGAAAAGCTATTGAGATTAAAAGCATGTCCATGCTGGAGCGTCAGATGCCCTGGTTGTAAAAAAAAAATAACTGCATCGCTGACAGTATGGGCTTTTCCACAGGGGGTTCCAATGACATATCATGTTGATCGTTTGTAACACGTTATTCACTTGCGCTCAATAATAAATCAAAGAGCCGAAGGTTGTGCGTGTCACTTTCATGTTTAAATTTGTTGTCATGGTCTTTTGATGTTCCAGCCCATGTCAAATTGTAGGCTGCCAGCGGTGAACGCTAATTACCTATCTCTTCCCACCATGCCTCACGCGCTCTGGCTAAGGATGATTAATGCCGCATTTGAGTCTGAGGGGGAAGTAAGCTTTTGACAGATTTAACAATGCCACGCCATTGCACTCTTGACTCCTCTTTCACGTCGACAAAGTATGGGACCGAAACATGTTGGGCCTATTAAACAGATTGACTTAAAGGTATGAGTGTTTATCAGTTTTACCTTTAATATGCTCGGTGTCATCGTTTTTAAAGGCCATTTTACGCGCCTGTCATATTTGGGGGGCTAGAAACAGTCCCTTTATTTATTAATATTCACCTTTTTTTGTCTTTTGATCTCTCAGTAAAGATCCAGGAAATAATTAAATGTGGTCTTTTATGAGCGTGCATTTTGTCATGTGCGAGTGACTTTTTAAAATAGAACCTTGACAAACCATTTGTGCGGTGGTTTTTTTTTACGTGAAGTATATAATTACGTGAAGTTAGTCAATTGGCAGTGGGCTGAAGTGCGGACATTTCCACCTCTTCCGAGATGCCTGTCCCGCATAGTAGAGTCGGCTAAACACCCTCTAGAGTTGCCGTCTATAGCTCCTTCTAGTGGAGGCCCTTCCACCGGTCGTAGCGTGAAGCAATACATTTCACCTTTTTCCATTTGATGCTTTTCACCTTTTTCCATTTGACGCAAGCAGCCGTCCTGCGTTGTGGCCGAAACGTCGTGAGAATTGTATTTTATTATGTTTTATTTTTATTTTATTATTTTCCTTCTACGTGACTTTACCGAAAGAACTAAGAAGATGAATCCCTGCAGTCACGAAAGCTTTAAATCGAAATTTAGCTTATTATGTATTTACATTTTTATATATATATTATTCTAATTTAAAATAATAATTTACAAAATGTTGTTAATCTACTGTTAAGTGAAGGCCTTTCCATGCGATGTCATCCGTGAAACATGTTTGACCATACTTCACCATTCTGATCATTGTGGGCTGGTGAAGGGGATGCCCGAGACTAATTCAGATATCACTCACCACTGACTGCAACAATCTTCAATCAAATTATCGAACTCGGGTCACCATGTGCATCGTGTAGTGCGCTCACCACTCTACCACCCCTCTCCCCCCTCTGTGTCTTTTTAATGTCTGGCAAATTTAAACCAATGCAACCAGCATTTATTATGTTAGCAGGTCTTAAAAATTTAGACATTTTGAATCCACATTTTATTGCCAAATTACAACAACCATGTAACCAATGCAAACTTCGTGAATGCTCTCTCGGTGTGCTAATCATTTCACCCATGCAGTGTCTGGGACTTCACATCGGTTTAAGCGGAGTTCACCTTGGCAAGATAATTCACCCAGGGGGCAGGTCAGTGGAATAAAAAAAAGTATGAAATAAGTACATCCGCCGCCCTCAGGCCATCGTTGACATGTTCTATTCCTTTCTTTTGCCAGGTAACATCCAGCACACCCAGCCGTATTTTACCGTGAGATCTGTATTGCATGCAGTGATATTGCCGAACACTTTCTTTGCACGATTATATTTTTTTCCCGCACCTCCGATTAGCATGGCTGTCTACGTACGGTGCGAAAGAAGTTTGGCATACAATACGATACAGTGTGGGTCTATTTAGCGTCGAAGTGCAACTGCATCTCTTGACATCTCTGCAGATGCAGCGGCACATAAGCACGTGAGGGTAAAGGAGTCTGCTTATTCGTACATCTCTTTATCACCAGAAAGAGACCGGTCGGGCATAGGCAGAGGATTGGACTAGCTCGTGGGTAGGGAGCCAACAGCACGGGAGGCCCAAGTACGGCGGTTCCAAACTACTGCGGCAGCAGAGAAGTGACCTCCTGATGATCGAAGGTTCACTGGGGGCTTCGACAGAAGGCCTTTGGTTGCTGGAGGAGCATGTGCGGAGGGGAGTAGAGAGGATAGCGATGCAGTGGAAGTAGGCAATGGGAAACTCCATGGATGTTCTAGAAGACTGTTGTGCTCTCTTGACATTTGTCTGGCAATAGATCTGGAGGCAATGTAGAGATTGTTAGCAGTGAGGTGGTGTGCTCATGGGTATGGCTGTCGGTGAGAAGTGTGTCAGCGTTGCATTTCGGATCATCTGGAGTTCGGAGACTAGGCATTGGGGAAGCAGTGGAGGAGAGAGTGGCAGCTGCTGAGCTGTGCGGTAATGAAGGCAGCATGAGAGTCTCAGCGGCGGCTGGAGTAAAGAAATGTCCGATGTGGAAAATGTCGTGCCGATGGGGCTATGAGGTTCCACAGTGTTGGGATTTGTGGACAACTACAGAGAGCTCAGAATCAATGACACCTCCAAGGTTTCGCTGACTCTTTGTGAGTGCAATGTCAGAGTTTGGGAGGTGTATAATAGAGCACGCATTCAATCAGTGTCATTTATAGGAACCATTGATTGGTGAAGAATTTGGTCAGGTCTACTGTGGAAAGGGCCTTGAAAAATTCCACTGTTTTATGACAAATTATTTACTGTAATTTTGGCGTGAGGTGACTTTTAATTGTCTGATGATTATCAACAACATTGTTTATGTTACCAACATCGTACATAATTTTTATTGAACAAAATGTTTAATGACAAAATGCACCCAATATGCCATACGTGTTTATTTATGTGCACTATTTCCCTTGAATAAAAAGGTTTCTTTTTTTGCAAATGTGCTTCGCGTTAATCGTGCTTTTTGGGACAGGTGGCGTCCTGTTGACTCGCGAACTGCCTTCCAAGATGCATTAACCTGCAGTGCAAGGTTTCCTATTTTTGCATCATTTATCAAAATGATCACAAATAGAATGTGATGGGATTGGATAAGAGAGTTGTGGGTAATCCATCTTCATGAGTCAAGGCACATTACTAACTCGCATTGGAGTGCAGTGAGAAATGTATTGGGTATTTGTTTTCTCTCTCCCTCTCTCTTTATGCACACCCTGACATACGCACACACACACATTCACACATGACGATGAAAACAACAATACCACATTGAATTTAAAACCCTCCACCAGTTCACTGCTCGATGAAAGCCTTCCCGTGCTGTCTTACTCATTGAGGTTGTATGTTGAACTTCAATCGCACCGTACGTCGACAATCCTGCATATCGGAGGTGCGGATGTTGTTTAACTATACTTCACCATGCTGGTTAGCAGAGGTGTGGACTCGAGTCATGTGACTTGGACTCGAGTCAGACTCGAGTCATGAATTTGATGACTTGCGACTCGACTTGGACTTGCATAACAATGACTTTGTCCCACCTCTGAGATGTGGACTCGAGTCATGTGACTTGGACTCGAGTCAGACTCGAGTCATGAATTTGATGACTTGCGACTCGACTTGGACTTGCATAACAATGACTTTGTCCCACCTCTGCTGGTTAGTGCAGGTTGCTGAAGGACGGAGCAGCCAGGATCGGTTCGGATGACGTTAGCCACTGATGTTAGCCGTACGCAAGTTTCCAGGTTCACAGCGCAGTACGCGAACCACTCCGCCACATCTCACCTCGTACATTTACATCTACCTCCAAAAACCGCATTGGTTATATACACATTAGCATAGTAACAATTAAAATCTCTCAATTTAATATGTGTGATGAAATTGTAATTGCATACAAAGAGAAGTGTTATGCACCTATTGAATATACCATTCATCAGTAGATTTGAATGTATTAATGATTAATATCACGTTATGATTGGATGCATATAATTATTACTGATTTAATTGGTAATGCAATAAATCTTACTATAGTTCTTAAATTGCATTCTGCACGCCCGTAACGTTAAGCGCGCCGCATTTAAAATTTAGCGCGGCCCAAGCCAGATGCATTGCAAATCTGACGAGAGTTCATTGTTGATTTCAATCAGGTGAAATAAGCTTTAATCAGCATATAAGAGCAGGCAATTCATCAATGTCAAAGCCCATTTAAACCCATGCAAATGCCTATTTACAGTGAGACCTAAAGAAGTCTGCTATGGATTCATTTGAGATATTGCATCGCAAAGACTAATGGCTTTGCAGATAATATGCTCGCTATCTGTTGCAATCATTAATTGCAATTGGATTTTAAAATGCCATCATAAATAGGCAGCCTGAACGAATCGCACTACACTATTTAATATCTATACCGTGACTGTATTTTTTAAACTTGGCGATCAGCTGTATATATCCAGCAGCAGTTTGCAGCTGTGATACGACATTGTCTCCAATGCTCCTGCAAATTGCATTTTAATTACATTAATAGCAATCGCCTTGATGACATTAGCAAACACCTGCTTGCGCCATTGAAAGCTCATTTATTAATATAGATGGCAATTTCCATCATGATTATTATTGCCAGAAGCATGTCACCAGTGTCAGGAGGTAACGTGACAGTTCCACCACGATAAAAACTCATCCCAGTCGACCTAAGGTGATGCCTTAATCAATACCGTGAGCCGTTGCCATGTAGATAAAAGGATGATTCCCCCCCCCCCCCTTCTCTTTTAACCTTTTTGTGCACCGCCGCCACCGCAAGACCAACATTGCTTTCCATCGGCACGTGTTGAGCCTGCTCGGCTTCATTTTTTTGGACGCTGCATTCTCCCTTTTGTAATAGGATAACGGGTGTCTGCTGAGATTCTGATTTGAGATAGTGCCGACTGATCAATATAAAGTGAGGAAGGTGTGCGTTCTGACATTCACTGGGCACTTTCAAGAGAAGAGCACTATCCTGAATATAAATCCGATGCGCGTTGTGTTATGCCTTGTATCTTCTGCCCTCGCTCTCGTGGTATTTCATTTGATTTAATTCTCCCCCCCCCCCCCCCGTTTTCTACCCCCGTTTCCATATGGGCATGCAGCACTCATTGCTTCTTGTTAAAATCCAGATACAATTGGTAATTGGTAGCTACTGCTTGTAATCCTTCTTCGTTATCGATTGGCGGAGTCTGTATTGGGGGAAATGCATGAAGTGTGTGCCCACGTGGTCAGGGACATACAAAAACCCGGCTTGCTTGAGTTCAGGCATGTCAGACTCCAACGTAGACTAATGTCCTGTTTGACCCGAGATGTGCACCTAGATCCCAACAATCAGTTTGTTTCTAAGCCCTTCGTCAATTGGCTGCTGCTGCTGCTGCTGCTGCTGATGTTGCTGAGTGAAGGCCACCCCCAAGCCTCATCAGTCATGGGGAATTGTTTGACCATACCTCACGACGCTGGTCCAGTAGATCTTGGTTGGAGGTAGGATAGAAGCCCAGGACCTACCTTTTCGAATATCTATCTCTCACCAGGTAATGGTCGTTGTGGCTGGCAATCAAACGCAGGTCACAGGGTTCAAAGTCCAAGGCAGCAATGACTGCGCCGATACTCCACTCCATGGCTGTAACCAAATCGTACAACACTGCAAAATGAAGGACAGCCCTTTTGTCAATTAACTGCTGGATAATGGCCTCCCTCTTCCGCGTGGGCCATTGAGCACCAAGCTGAACATTGTGCGTTGGTGAATCCGGGCAGCATAGACATTGGAGCATAGTACGGTACAACAATGTGCTGTGCTGCACTGCCCTCTGCTGACAACATAGCACCGTAGCAGACTACAGCGCCTGCGTCACGCGTGGTGAAATTACGAGAGCGCATGGCGTTACCAGTCGCAAGCAGGCACTGCATTTTTTATGAGCGATCTCTTCAATTACCAGTTACTTTAATGAAAACAATTAAGAACGACCGCACATTCTTCCAAATTGCAAATGTAATTGAATTTCCATTTGCAGGTGGAATTACGCACGGCTTGTCCTGCATAGCCCCCTTTAAAGCCGGCCGATGCGGAATGCTGCGTAAGTTATAAACATTGGAGCGTGTTGGTGGCTAAATGTGGCTTTCTTCCCGTGGACATAGACTTGTGTTAATTGCGTCGCAACTCTGTTGACTACAACGCAGTTGATTGAGGTCTGCGCTGCTTTGTATCCCACTGTTCAGTGTGTTCCCTGTTAATTGAAAGTATGTGTTTTTTTTTTAGATAAGATTGTCTACTTGTGTAAGTGGTGGCGCAGCGGTGAGCGCACGGCACTGGGATATTGGTGACCTGGCTTTTATTCCTGGCCGATGCTCGTGTCAGTGGCGAGTGCAATATTGCACCTATGTTGTACGTATGTTGAACTTCCTTTTCACCGTACGTAGCCAACTGTTCTAATTGGAGGTGTGAAATATTAACCAGTCCTGGACCCCCACCAACCAACCCTCACTGACCAGCATGGTGAAGTATGGTCAAAGAATGACAAAGGCCCACAGAGTGAATTTAGAAAGGGTTGTATATTGTGGCTGTTGTGATTTACTACATCTATTTATTTATTTGGAGATAAATTAATGGAGCCAATAAGACGCGTGTATAACATGCATTTACAGTGGTGCATCATGTACGAATGGGGAAGAATGCTGTAAGGTAATTTTCTGCTCAGCTATCTCATTCACTTTCGGCATGATTGTAACTGGTACCGCAGGTTAACGCCGCTGAAACCTATCAAAGAACGCCACAAAATCTTTAAAGTCGACAGGGTGTACAAGACCTTGGTTTGATGTCTCATCCACAAGACATCACCTCCTTTGCAGAGCATGTCAGCCACTGGTATCACACTGGGGCACCCATTGAATCCTGGGCTCTATGGGAAGTAGTGAATTAGAAATCAATGAGTTGATTTAAAGCCAGGAGGGAACACAACGTAGTTGAACGTGTTCATAAAACAAGACAGGCGTTATAGACCAGTTGCCCATCCCGTTATTGTACGAACGTAAACTTCAATTACATATAACGTGGCGAGCTGTTACCCATGGCGTGTTATTCTCATGAGGAAATGAATAACAAAAAATAACGATTTTTGATTGAAGGATTTCTGAATACGGCTGCAAAAAGTGTAAGAAATGCTTTAAAACATTCTCCGATGAATCAACTCTCATTGACTCCTCAACCTATTTTAAGGATTCGGTCCGATTGTTTAATCGCATTCGCAGTGTGTTCAACAACCACCACCACCACACTGCGGGTCAAACCACTTCTCTTTCCGCTTCTTCCCTCTCACTGCCCGACGTTTTATATCAACTCACCATTGTCTCATGTTTTGTTCATGTTTCCAATTTACGGTGATTTTCCATACATTTCTTGTTAAGATTTGATCCCCCCCAGAAATTAAATAAATCCACGTCTGGGCGTACGCTGTAATTCCGCAGATGTGCGGGTTTACAAAGGTCTGTTTCGTTTGCTCAAGGTATTAGCACAACCGAGATCTGCCACCCATTAAACCTATCAATCACACCAACAGCACGATATCTAAAGTTCAGCGAGAGTTTTGGGATTTTGGAATCCCTTTTATATAGACATGTGTGCATTTAATTTGCGCTGTAGCCTCCGATTTTTTTTATATATTTGCAAGCACTTCCATTTGCCACGGGTTACGTGGGGCACAATTGGAATTCTTTATGCGACCTTCAATTTGGTCTCTGCATATGCTCGCTGGGGGAAAATGTGAGACTTGCACACAATTCAAAGTGACGCACGGAATGCGCCGCATTGGTCGCCATTCATCGCGGGTGTTTTCTGTGTACATGGTCATGTCGTTGGAATGTGTTTTTTTTTCTATCGCGAAAATCTATGCATATGAAATGAATATGAGTGTTGCAACGTGTGCATGCTCTACGCGTGCGCATGAACGCAATTGTACTGCACACGCACATTTTGTATTCATAAACGAGGTGTGTTTACAAAATGTACTATATAAGACGGCAACTATCCGATAAAATGGTTATCACTAAATTTTCACGGTTTTCACGATCACTTAAATTGCATGCAAATTAAGCTTTGTAGATACACATTTTCGAATTGTTTTTTTATCGACGTTTTTTATGGAAATCGTATGTCAATGGACCACTCTTCAGGTTATTTCTATAAGAGTGCATGGATTAACTTGCCATCTCGTGGACATGAATCCACACCATCGGGCCTTGCAAGGAAGGAATGAACATACCCTTAGTTTTTTCGGTAAAGTCACGTAGGAAAAAAAATGAAATTAAAATTAATAAATTAAAATTAATAAAATTATTTTATTAATTTTAATTTAATTTGTTACCTACGTGACTTTATCGAAAAAACTAAGGTATGAATCCTTGCAGTCACGAAAGCTTCAAATCTATAACGAATGAACGTTGGATGTATTTGCATTTATTGCATACTGTGTATATTGTGAGTTTTAAGTAATTGTATTGTGGAGCTAAAAACTGGATGTGAGCATTTCCCCCCTGATACACAGGATGTGTGGATCGTCTCTGCTAATGCTGGAACGTGATTGTGAGTGTTCATTACTAATTTACTTGTGTCCTGGTGCTTTTATTTCTCTTTCTGAGTGTGTATTCCCCTTCTCCCTGCATATTGCATTGGTCTCCACCACCGGTAAAAATTTTATGATCATCAGGGCCGAGGGGCACAAAATGCCTTCACCTGACATATTCCATCAATATAATTAGCATAGGAATGCCCCAGAATGTTAATATGGCCAGGCAAACAATATCCATGCAAAATACTCATTGGGTGTTAGTCTTTTGGATGTGATAATTTGCATATTTAAACGTATAGCTCGGTGCCGGTTTAGTTTATATACCCGGTTCAAATGTGATAAGTAATGGTTTTAGATGTATTTATTTTTATTCTACTATCGCATCCACAGTGACTGTACTGTAACTTACGCACGAATTAACAAATTGACGTTGTAATGTACGATGCATCTGTTTTATTCTTCTTTGAATACAACGGAGATTTGAATACACTGAAAAATAAGCCAACGTTTTAATTCTGGATAGAAATAATGTTGGAGGATGTTAAAAAGCCTGGCATCAGCTTGAATATTTAAAGTATCTCTCTACTCTCTAACTTTGCCAAAGGAAATGTCATAAAATATCAAGTCAAACAATGTGGGAGTGCACTGGAGTGGAAGCCTGAAAGGGCACAGCCCATTCACGTCTTGGAACGAGCAGGGTAGATCTGCACAAACACCGTGACGATGTGCTTTGGCGTGGAGAAGAGAAAAAAAAAACCCTGCAATATTCTTTAAAAAACGGAATATTTTTCAGTCATCTGGGAAGGCGAACATTGTTATTGCATTGTGCATTATCATAAAGTGCCAATTATATGACAGGCCTTGGACAATTCTGTTTATTTAATACGTACATTTACATGCGCATGCCAGCTGAAATGAAAGTTTATTATTAATTCAACAATATTTTGATTCATTCCTGTCTCCCTCCTGAATTTCGAGTTCATAAGATAATGCAGTGTATGTTTATATATTATTCTTTGCTACTCGTTAAAAGCACTTGCCACAAACGTCTATTCGGGGAATATTTGTGAGTGTGAGTGAGTGGGAAGTGATCACGTATTCGTAAGCACATTGCATCCATTGACCTGAGTGTTCTTCCTGACCATGAATAACATGAGTGGCAAGTATTATCGGAGACAGTTCTTGACCTGCCCTAGGTCGGATCCAACCCAAGATGATGCGGCGTGAAAACATTGCAACTTCGGGAGACAACATCAGCCAGGCGTGGTGCTGGCCACATCACGTCCTCTCTCTCAGCCTTAGCGGATGATCGCTAATGGCATTTTCTCAAACAGTCTATATCGGGGATCTTTGTCTGTACATAGAAACATTAGCGCAATAAAATTTCGATTTAAAGCTTTCGTGACTGCAGGGATTCATCTTCTTGCTTCTTTCGGTAAGGTCACGTAGAATGGAAATAATAAAGTAAAAAAGTAATAAATATTTTTTATTATTTTATTATTTCCATTCTATGTTTTAATTTTATTATTTTATTATTTCCATTCTACGTGACTTTACCGAAAGAACCAAGAAGTGACATGGATTTCATTCGCATTCCTGCATATTATCAGTGGCGAGTAGATTCCGAAGATAGCCTGGGCCGCCCCTTGAAAAAACATCGCTCAAATTAACGGCCTCGTGCGATGTGTAAACACGAACAGGAACGGTTCGGATACCACTCGCCGTTCATGTTAGCAGTGGCTGGGAATTGGATCCGGGTCGATTGCCGGGTTCATGGCGCAGCGAGCTCGCACACTGCCATGCTGCTTCCACCCATAGTGCATGGTATCCAACTATGAAGAGCAATGATACTGTTGTCTGTGTGCTCCCATCTACTTGCATGGGGAATTGGTGCCAATTAGCGCAAGTAACTGAAGGCTCCAGTGCAGCCCTGCGTATGGCGGGGTTGCAGTGCGTCTTTAGGGTCAAAGGGACTGCCTACTTAGCACCCAGGGGGTGGCTCTTATCCATGATGACATTAGCCATTCATTTCCATCAGAGCGCTCATTTGTAAGCTTGGTGTATGGGGAGCAGAGAGCACAGGCTTGGATGCAGATGGCAGCTGTTACCTCCACTTAAAGCCCAGCTTCTGTGCAATGCCAAAATCAGTACGGGCAGGCCGAGCGGATTTCATTATTTATTTATTCACGAATATGTGAGCGTATTCGATCTAATCCGTGTAACTTTCCTCTGCTGCTTACTTGCATGCTTGTCACTACGACTGTCCTCTTGTGAAACCATCTGCCAATCCATCTACCCAGTGGCTTGTTCGCTCGTGCTGATCCGTCCAATTGTGTGGCTCGCAATCTCTCCACAAATATTCCCTTCCCTTGGAGGAGGTGGTGCTAGTGGTTAGCGCACTGCGATTCGATGCAGCGGTGAGAGATATCGTAACTGGTCCTCCGCCAATGCGCGATGACCTACGTGCTGCAGATTACTCAAACAATCCGCATCAGTGGCAGGACATGGGAATGCCCTCGTCCAGTAAGGTAATGACAAAGGGTTGTAAATTATCGTATATTGTTTTATTATTCACATTATCTGTGTAATGTACAGTCTTCTAATACGAATGTCATTACACACGATGCATGGTTTTAATCGATTAACCCAGGGATGCATCGCTGAGTTCCTTATTTCATTTGCAGGAAGGACCTGCGTTGGCATGTTTGGGTAATTTCATCTGTCTGTCAAACATGATGCTTGAGTATAAATGGGGTTTTACTTACCAAAAAGGCAAGTGTATCCTGCGCATTTGATGAAGTGATTGTGCAGCGACAACACTCTGCGTTCGTGCATTACTCAACACCTCGGTTTTGGAACTGGTGGTTCTCGCAAAATTGCGAGAATTAGTGTAATGCCCAGCATACGCGACTCCCTGCATAACCTAACTCACAGCATAACGTGATTCCCAGCACAACGTGATTCCCTGCATAACGTAACGAGTTCCGTTTCTCTTGTTTAAGCCGCCTTTTTGCACAGTATAAATTGTTGATGTGATTAAATTGCATTATCCAAGTAGTCGTACGTAGCATTCTCAGTGTACCAGGTTAATTATCTTTATATTTTGTGATTTTATTTCTCGATTTTCAACACTCACAATTTAGAAGCATTTTTTGTTCAATGAAATGAGTCACGAGAGTACATGTAATAATGACATTAATGTCCATTGCCCAAAAAATACATTTCACGAGGGCCCTGTATTTGGATATTTGGACAGTTTCATGAATTAGGTTTTATTTTTGCGTATCAGATGAAACCAGAATATGTGCAGAAAATCCACAAATACAAGGAGAGTAACACTTAAAGATCGACACAGATTGATAAACCTGACAGGCTCCCATCCACATACTAACCAAGGTCAACCTGGCTTAGCTTCCGAGGTCTGATGAAATCTGGCGCATTCAGGGTTATTTGATCTTATAAAGAGCAGTTTTCTGTGTACACACACACACACCACCTGTTCACTGGTACGTTTCTTTGTTTGCTGCGATTAAGGACCATGACACTATTTATTGTTGTAGAGCATTTTTTTGTGATTTGTGACGGTTTTATATATATTTTAAGTATATACAAATGTTCGATTTTTTCCCCCCATATGTTTAAAATAATATATAACAAACTAGTTTTTGTCTTGTACAAATTTATAAATATATAACAAGCTCATAGTCAGGTCATGACGACGATTCGGCACAGCCTGTGCACATTAAATGCTCGGTGGTGACAATTCAAGCAGTCGAGTACATTCCCGCAAAGTTATTTTGCTAACAGACACTGCCATTAAAACAGAAAAACACGTGGAGCAATACAATTGCCTTATTCCATTAAGAGGGTAGCTTTATCATTATAACACAATACAAGGTACACCCCCACGTTATTTTACCATTAGTTGCCAACATAAAAGCATTATCCTAGCATGTTGATTTATTTCGATTTAAAGCTTTCGTGACTGCAGGGATTCATCTTCTTGGTTCTTTCGGTAAAGTCACGTAGAAGGGAAATAATAAAATAATAAAAATAAAACATAATAAAATAATTCTCACGACGTTTCGGCCACAACGCAAGCAGCCGTCCTCAGGTGAGGTCTGTCGGAAAGACAGTGTCTGAAATGACACTGTCTTTGTGTCATTTCAAACAGAACAGGTCTGTCGGAAAGACAGTGTCGGAAATGGCACTGTCTTTCCGACAGACCTCACCTGAGGACGGCTGCTTGCGTTGTGGCCGAAACGTCGTGAGAATTATTTTATTATGTTTTATTTTAATTATTGTATTATTTCCCTTCTACGTGACTTTACCGAAAGAACCAAGAAGATGTTGATTTATGTTCGTCCTTCCCCAGCTCATTTGTCTGCTTGCTTGCTTTATAGGTTCCAGTGCTCAGTAGTGCAAGAGTGAACTTATTTAGCGGAATACCCTTTGCTGCTGCAGGTGACGGCGCTACATCGCGCGGTGCGTGGTTATTCCAGGCCATTCATGCAAAAAGAATACACACGGGCTTTTGTCAGAGTGCAATGACCCCAGAAATGAAATGAATGAGCTCAGACCGTTGGACGTGGTCATCGTTCCCGCGGAATGCTACGTCTCTTTGACCGTCGTCTTTTGCCGGCATCACGGACGACCGAGCCTACTTAATTTGACAATTCATAGGGGTGTTTATCTCATTATTTTGATTAATTATTTTTTCATTTGTGGATTTTAACAGTGATCAGTAGTGGAAATTATACCTCTCACTCCTCGGTTTACTTGTTCCGTGTTTGTAGAGACTTTGCCACTTTTCTGTCCATCATCTCTGGTCTGGCTGCGCTATGAATGTCCGGCAATGCTGGCTTGACTCGTGGCCACGGTTAACGTCAGGCGTGAGTGTATCTAAGCCGGCGTTGGGTCCTCCTTTGCCCAAACTGCACTGACCAGCATGGTGAAGTATGGATCATGGACATGGCGTGGTGAGGCCTCCATTCAGCAGTGGATTGACAAAGGGCTGGAACAACTATCCCTGCTATTGTAGCAAACCCGCAACAGAGCGACGGTTTTGTTTTGCCACTGGAACTAACCTGGATTAATGATCATACACTAGGCATGCAGGTTGCTGCCACGGAGTAATGCTCATCGTACTCGACTTGTAATTTGTGAGTCGCCAGTTCGCTTCAATCTCCTGGCGAGGAGACAAGTGCACATGTTTCTTCAATCCCCCCCACCTCTGTCCAACCAGAAGTTTCTTCACTTGCAATCTAATTTGACACGTAACCTTTATTGTTCACGTGCCGACAATAGTAACCCTATATCTGCGTAATGTTTACGTAACTTGCTTTTAATTGCACACTGTTTCGGTGGAATTCATATTCTGCTAGAGCCTTACTTGCGCTGCAGGGACATTTTTGGGGGGGTTTAGATTGTGTTTAAACGTTATTTTGTATTCCTCAAATGTCACAGTTGTCTTTGCTCTGATTTATATTTGCTGCCTTGCTGTACTCCATTTGTTTTGCTTTGTCATTTTAGTGACCCAGGCCACTCTTGCATATGAGACTATCTCTGGTCTCTTGAGTTCTCACCTGGTTAAAGAAAATCAACGTCAACGGGTGCAGCACAGTTTAGCCGATTGGCTGGTCGCAGTCAATGGGTCAAAGTGTGGGCACTCGCACATCTTCCAAGGTGTCTGGCCAGCGTGGTACAGAAGGCCCAACATTCCCTCTAGAGGAGGCTGTCCTGAGCCTCCTTTCGTGGAGGGCTTTCCGCCAGCGATGACAAGATCAAATAATTGCAGGGCTGCCCCTTGACCCACGCAGCACCATGGGAGAAAAAGAGACACTGGCAGACAGGCGAGCTGGCACACTGAGTGTGCGTGTGAGTCATCATTTCGTGTTCGAGATACGGAAGCTCTGCTTGGCACACGATCATAGGCACCAGAAGTGATCTTGGTCTTTGGCAAACCAGTGAGTGCACTCCGTCCTTGCTCGTGATGCTGGTGTCCCTCTTGTAAGCTCTTCCCACCACCATTTTCATGGCCTTCGCTTGTTTTCCCTTCTCTCAATCACGGTGGACAGTGCTGACGGGGGATGGGGGGGGGTGCCGATCGACGCCACTACATCTCAGAAGAATACACTGCACCCCAGCTGCTCTGTCTCCAGCATCTATTCCAGTTTGATACACTGGTTAATTGATTCATGCATATCGGAGTTCTCGTATTATTCTCATCATTTTAGTTGACGTATTTGTACCAGTTCATCATATCGCCCGGAATGGGCTGCATCTAATCAGATCTCAGAAGCTAAGCAGAATTGAGCCTGGAAAGCGCTTAGATAGGCGGCCACCATTCATGCCAGGTTGTCATGGGTTACCCCAGGGCTACGTTCGTTGGGCAGCAAAGGAGCGGTACAACACGATGAGTCGTCGTACCGTACTCTCTATGCTTCTTCAGCTATGCTCCGTGCCTTAAGCAACCCACGTTGAACCAATACGGTGAAGTATGGTCAAGCAACTCCCCCTCGCCCCCCCCCCGCCCCCGCCGCCCCCGCACCACGTGGTGTCGAGCGGCGCTCATCCAGCAGTGGGTTGACAAAAAGGGCCGTGGGCACTCTTGATGTGTGCCGATGCCAAGAAGAGCGATGCAGAGCCCATGCAGACTTGGGAAGTGTTCTCCACTCAGTTGTTCCTCCCTCTTGACCGTGACCAAATCATCCTAAATGCGTGTGGATATCATCATATCCCAGAGGCTAAGCAGGGCAGGTCCCGGTGAGTGAATAGATGGGTGATGACACCAGAGCCTGCCAGGTGTTGTAGGCATGGGGCAGAACGACGTGGCAGGTAGATAGCAGTGATGAGTGTCATCCCCTCGTAATGCGCTGCGGGATTTATCCACGCAACTCTGGTTTCCTCCAAAAACGAATTCAAACGCTCACAAATGGGATTGGCCAAAATAACCCCAGAAAGTTCTGACACCCAATGAGATATTTCCGTGTAAATAATTGACATTGTTGTTTTATTATTGCATGTCTTGAGGCTTGAAATTGCAGTTTCTTTCGACGTGTAAAAATACTAAATAATGACCTGGCCAAACATGAAAGGAAGAATCCTCATGGAAAAAAAGTCTTGACACTCAGTGTAGTTTTCCCTAGATTAATAAATTATATGATTAATTAATTAACAACCCTTCGAATTAGAATTTTTCTAGCGCGAGCAACACACTATAAAGCCCCCTCTCCTGGAAGCCGTTCCACCAGCAGCAGTGAAAGCAAGGAATTGCAGTGCTGCACCTTTTTACTGAGACCATTTTTTTTATTGCTGTCATTTATTCCGGTGCAAAAAGCCTCTTCATTTCAATGACCCAGATTTAGATTATAAACCTGCCTTAACCAGTGTTTGTTTTGTCAAAGTTGTTATATTTAAAACACCCTTTTATATGGTATGCGATTTACCATATAACCAGCCCATTTCCTTCCTTGGGGTAGTTTGTACCAGTATCAAACATTTACAATTTTTGAGTACGACGTAGTACTCAAAAGTTGTAAATGTTGTGGTTTCACGCTTCAACACACCGGTGGGCTAAAGTAGCGAACTACTGTATTTGTCTTTTGTCAACGTGACACTTTTTTTGCTGATTGGCCGTGTCGGGTGGTGGAGGGTTACGACACATTTATAAATAACGCGATCTAACCGAAAAACGTTGATTATGAATAATATTGGTCGCGAAAGCCTACGTGTTAAACTAATTATTTGTGTGTGTGTGTTGAGTCATTGGTGACTGGACTAAGACCATCAACTCACTGCATTGCATAACCCCCATTTAATCACAGCTGGCTATCCAGATTAGAACTCAAAGTCTCGGCAGGGGCAGCTGAATGTTTTACTTATTTAAAGAGTAAAGTGTCGTGTGGCGTGTACAAAGCCTGCACGTAGAATAACAAGAAACTACAACTGTTTTTAAACAAGATAATTTGGATTCGGAGATCAACAGGGTTCGTTCGAACTTGCACTGCCATCCCTTAACTAATTGGAATTCGAAGTTCGGTCTAAAAAAATGTAATTCAAAGAGACCGTCTTGCTCGTGTTAAAATATGCACGCTTCTATGTGAGGGATGGAGCTCCCCATTACAATCGATGAGCAAGTGTTTCCAATGGAGCATCTGTTCGTCTCTTTTCTGACAATATCAACCCTCGACCAATCTCTTTTTAAATCCTTTATATTAAGTTCACTTGCTTGCTTGCTTGCGTGCTTACGACCGTGCAAATCTTTCGGCCGTTTTTTAACCCACTTCCTGTGATCCAATCGAGCTGACATTTTCCACACAGACTCGTTGTGCGTGACAATTAATTTTCGTGAATTTTTTTTCTCCAAAATTTTACACTTTTTAGGAAAAAAAAATTATATTTAATTACCAATTTCGTAATGGTGGCTGGCAATCATCTGACCCATAGGTGGCAGCCATCTCAAGCCAGAGGACGAGAGGACTCTAGCCGCCACGCATATAAAGGATTTATAGTGAAAAACTTTGTTTTTACGGGTTAATTTTTTGATCCGTTCTATTGAGTTGCAGCCAGTGGGCAATTAAATGCGGCCAGGTTTCCGAGCGATAGAGCGAGACGCTCCCAATCGGAAGGTTGCGAATTCCTCCGTGGTCAATGCAATAGGCACCCACTTTGTGGTGGTGAAGTCAAAGGTGGTCATCCTACGGATGGACTCGCCCCCAAGATAGGAATGGAAAACGTCCGCTATTGGCTCGCGCTGAAAAACGGAAGATGAGCAATGCGTGATTGCCCCTCTCTTCAAGTGATCGCACTGATTTATATTTTGAGTTGACATTCCCAAAGACATAGACCTGGTGACTTTTGTGCCATTGCAGTTTATCTCGTAGCATATCTGTGCCATGTGGTCAGAGGCAGTTTAATGTGCCCGTGCTAATGACTCTGCAAACATTCACTATGGCATTGTTGCCTATTTCAGGAATTATGTGATGCAAAGTGGACAGGGTGGTTGATTTAATAGACGACAATTATTTTTTATGTTGTTTTAACATATGTGTGCATAGCAAAATGTCTGTGACGATATATGTCAGCGCATTTTCAATCTTGCTGTATTTAAAAAATATTGCAATCGATTATCAATGTAGAATTTATTTTATCTAACATGATGTATATTATAATAGGGTCTTTCCACTTTTTTTGTGACAAAACTGAAACCTTATGCAAGGAATCATGTTTACATTAACCACAATACTTTCAGTCAAAATGAAAACAAAAAACAACACTGATAATTGATGCATTGTCCTTGAAACTGATTGGTCCACACCAGAGACAGCTTTCCTGAGAGCCTAGTCTCATACGGTGTTCGACCAGATGACGCCAAAAAGTGCATGATGTATATTGATTAAAAGAGATGATATCACTTCAACCCATCTCTTTGGTGGTTTAATTAATTGGTGCGATTCAGGGTTTCCGTATACTAAAAACACATTGATTCTTACAAACGCATGTTACCTAAGGTTATGAATGTATACGAATCTATGCAACGATGGATCAATACAGGTATGTGTATGATGTTATCACGACAGTGTTGGCACAATAATCCTCTCCCTCTGCAGGGAGTACATTTTAATTTAAAATGTTTAGTGTTTAACCCTGTCAGCACAGACTGTTAAAGTATATAAACACAACTCTGTTCTGTGTCTCCACGTATACATGAAAATTTAATTTGGTTCTAACGGCCCGTTGGCCCATAATGCTCCACAAAAACGCGCAAATCGTTTGTATCGTGTTGAAGTTCACCGTTTCACGGCTGTTCAATATGCAATGATAGAGACAATTCAACTGGCAAGAAACTGCTCTGCTGCCATAAAAAAATAGCCTAGTGCCAGTGCACCCAATGCATTGTTTTATTTACAACATCTGCCCTGCCACGCAAGCAACATTTGGCAAATATGTGCCAAGATCACCACTGCGACCATCCAAATTCAAATTCAGTCTCAACTGCGAATACTATGATACGTCACTATTCATGTTATGTATTTACGTAACTTATTTCAGGGTCAAGATTAGTCCTTTATTAATTACAGTGAGGCACATAAAGTACTGCAAATGAAATCTAAATAGTATGTATATATAGGTGGCACTTATAGAGCCCAAATTATTTTTTTTCAAATGGAAGCCAATTTAAAACTTTTGCCTGTCCTTACAACACTTAAATATGGTCTCCAGACTGTATTATATTGCTGCTGTTTAATTGCATTTCTAAGTAATGCATTATGTTTTGATGGGAACTTTTTAGTCCAATAGGTAATTAAATTCAGCAAGTCACAGCAGACGTTTTGACAATTATGACACTGAACAATTTAGTTTTAAATATTTGTCTGCAATCATAATCGCTGTCATCATCATAAGCAGCTGTTGTCTATCCATTGTTGGATGAATGCCTCCCCCCCCGTCAACATCGCCCGCGTTCTTGTGCTGCTACTGTCCCATCCCACTCCTGCACAAGCATGGATTTCATAACTCCATCTCCACAGTGCTCGTCCTCTTAGATGAGTTATCTCATTTGTCTACCAGTCTGTCACCCGTCTCATACCATAAATTATTATTTTTTCTGGTGACGCGTCCTGCCCAAACCCATTTACTTGACTTTATTATCAACACGATGCCGCTCATTTTAGTTTTGTTCTCTCATCCATCTGCTCTTGTCTCTGTCTCCCAGGGTAATTCTGAGCAAAATAACTTAGAATGCATCTGCAAAAGTCTGCTTTCCTCTTATTAAATTATTTACGGTCATATAATGATTTTAAATGGAAATTGCTGTAAAGGCAGTTTAATCATGAAATCGATAACTTTTGGGTTTATTTATTTCAGAAAAAAATATTTAATCTGTATTCAAACTTCATGTATTATGTGTGTGTGTTTTCACATTAAATTTGTAAACATTAATTGTATAATTTTCCAGCATAATGCCCACATACCGTGTTAAATTACGTGCTTGCAGCATTTTAAATTGTCTTAATTTACTTTCACAGAGTACACTTTTCAAATAACATTTATAATGCGATCAACAATTATGTACTAAATTTAATTTAAATTAAATTTTGATTTCTGAGCAAGACAAGTCAATTAAAGACGTGTTCACGTAAATCAACAGCTTTATTGGGTAGGGGGTGGTGATGCACTTTTATAGACTTATTTATTTCACATCTTGTAAATAATGACAAAAATAATAATTTCGGTAATTATTTGTATTTCCTTACTTTGTTCTTGTTTTAGCCTTCTTCTATTTGTTGCATGACTGTGGAAATTATAACTTTTTAAATTTAAAGAAAAAGAATGGGATCCGTATCATGTAAAATTCATGGCTGATTGTTTAAATTAAAGTAAAAATGTACAGGAACTTTGTGAAATGCACTGGTAGATGAAGGTCTTTCCATGCCCTTGGTTCTTTCGGTAAAGTCACGTAGATAGAAAATTAAATAAAAAATATATTAAAATTGAAAAATAAATTAAAATTAAAAATAAAAGCAAAAACCCACGACGTTTTGATCGCAACACAAGCGGTCTTCATCAGGCGGAAGACCACTTGTGTTGTGATCGAAACATCTTGTTTTTTTGCTTTTCATTTATTTCTTAATTTTAATTTCTTTTTTTTTCTATCTACGTGACTTTACCGAAAGAACCAAGAATATGAATTCCTGCAGTCACGAAATTTCCAAGTCAAAATCTCCCCATGCCGTTGTGGTGGTTGGAGGAGTTTGATCCATCCTTCACCATGCATGTCAGCGACTTTGCGAAGGGACATCCAGGACCGATTCAGATATCACTCACCGCTGACTCGTGTTAGCCATGGCCGGGAATTGAACTCGGATTGGCAAGTCCACGGCACGGTGTGCCAACCAACTTGCGCCACCTCTGCACCAAATAGTTGACCAGCAGTCTGCCGTGTACACTTCTGAAGTAATTGTCGTGTGTTGGCAAAGATTTTGCTTGGACTATTAAAGTTACCGGTAACGCATTGTCTCTCATCAGCATGTATAGCATCGCTACTCAACATATTTTCCAATATTGTTTGATAATAGGCTTGCAATGATTCAGAATTGGCATTGTATGTATGTATGGTGAACTTATTTCTCACCGCAAATAGCCCACTGCCCCATATTCCAATGATGATTCGATTCATTATCAGGATATGGGGTCACAATTCGGTTTAATTGTATTAAAAAAATACGTAGACTGCAATGACATGAAATTTGACTTAAAACTTTCGTGACTGCAGGAATTCATATTCTATGGTTCTTTCGGTAAAGTCACGTAGATAAAAAAAAAACGTAAAAATAAAGTGATAAAAAATATCACGACGTTTCGATCGCAACACAAGCAGTCGTCATCAGGGACAGGGAAGTTAGCCTCTGAGGGCAAGTTATTTATAAAGGTTTAGAGATGGGCGGGGCAGCTAATGTTAATGTGTGAGAAAGCTCCGACACCTGCAGTAGGTCTACACCAATCAAAGCATTGCACCTCGCTCCACACATCCACACTGCTGACGGTGGAGGTTGACAAGAAAACACAAATCAAGTCATGACCCAAAGTGGTTGATGACATCTTTCCAATCATTGGAGGTGCAATGCTTTGATTGATATAGACCTACTGCCGGTGACGGAGCCCTCTCCTACTGTAACATTAGCTGCCCCGCCCATCTCTAAACCTTTATAAACAGCTTGCCATCAGATGCTAACCTACCTCCCTGTTCCTGATGACGACCGCTTGTGTTGCGATCGAAACGTCGTGATATTTTTAATCACTTTTTTTTCATATCTAAGTGACTTTACCGAAAGAATGATAGAATATGCAATGACATGGTTTAGAAACGTTGCCATCAATGACAACCGTAGAACAAAAACTGAAAAGTATACTAAGTAGCATGGAGATATGCATGCTTGGGATTGAATTGAGAAACAGAAAGAGGGACACATAGGATTCGGGCACATACATAGGCTACATATGGGTGGGAACAGGGGCAGGAACATAGGGGTGCCACAGTGACGAGATGTTAACGCCCTCCCCTGGTATACAGGAGATTGTGGGTTTGTTCCCTACCCTGACGCCTGCTGTATATTTTGAGTGTGTGTGTTCCCTCCTTGTGGTCGCGTGGATTTTCTTTCAGGTCTTCCGGTTTTCCCTCCAAATTTCGAAACATGCGTTTAGAGTATTTGGCTGCTATACATTCCCACGTGGTAAGCCACTTCGTTGAGCTATCATTTGTGGCCAGGTCGCTTCTAGAAAAGAGCTACATAGCTCAGTATGCCTTACCTAGTAAATAAAAATTGGTTTATATATGTTTTAGTTTATACGCAGGTTAGTAGTATAATTCAAATTGTTAAAGAATAAGTTGCCTTTGGTCAAGCACCTCACTAGAAGGGATGATGACCGGTGAGCAAAAATAATAACAGCGACTCAGCCAAAGAATGGAATGCGATTATGTCCACTAGCGATGGAGCAAGGAAATCAGTTCCTGTACAGGTTTTAGGTGGATTTAAACATGACAGGATCGTAAGATATTATCGCCGCATTGGGGAGGCCTTCAACCAGCCGTGGATTTACCATGGCTCATGATGATAGTGATGATTATTATTTTTTGGTTGTGTTTTTTACTGCATAATTTTGGGTTGTCTGCCCTCACATGTTACGTCTCGTTTAATTCTACCCAGAAAGGTGACACTTGTGTACACGTTCGTATATGAACTGCATAAATAATACTTAGTCGGTGTATGTGCCATGAGTGTACCAGTGTATTTTAATAGGAGCATAAATTGATACATCCATGCCTCTGGTTACATATAAAATTTACCAACTTTATATCCACAGATGCTTTGTAGGCAACATTTCCTGTTGACCACTGTCCCATGATACTCTATAAATCTACCGTATGTAGCAAGCCGCAGTGATATTTTATGATACTCTTTTTTGTTAAATCTATATGTCTCAGAAACCTCTAGGGTACTTCCCGACAAGGTAGTAAGCTGAAATGTGTTACATCGGTAGCTTTTAGGACAAAAACAGGAAACGTCTAAAAATCTGAGATTTTTTCAGCCCCCCAAATATCGATTTTAAGTGCCCCATGAACATGTGTGCGTGTCATTCAGAAACCGTTCAAAATATAACATTGTGGTTTATTTCGTTTGGCAGAGTGTTGAACAGCAAATAAAGTCAAAGCGAGAACCATTGTTCTATCTTTTATTGTTGTTGCGATATTTCAGGTTCAAGCGGTTTTACGCATTTTATGATGTTCCAATCTGAACAATTCGAAAACTGTAGAATATTAAGTTCATAAATGTTTGTTCTTTCTAATAAAAAAAAGAACAGAGTTTTCAAATTGAGCGGTTTCCGATGGTTACGTCTTTAAACATATGAAGTTGAATCAAGGCAACAATTTTTTTTGCGGAAAAAAAAATTTGGGAGGAGTTAGTATCTGATAGTAGATAAAAATTGTGAAAATAAATCATATCAGGGTAATTATATTTCATGAAACCTTTTGCCTGGCGAAGACAGGTTTCATGGACTAGTTTATAAATACATGTATAGAATTACATGACTGAAGTGGTCTGCAGTGCAGTAGTTCAATTTTAAATTAAAACAAGTCATATTCTTGGTTCTTTCGGTAAAGTCACGTAGAAGGGAAGTAATAAAATAATACAAATAAAACATAATAAAATAATTCTCACGACGTTTCGGCCACAACGCAAGCAGCCGTCCTCAGGTGGAGAACAGGTCCGTCCAGTAGACAGTGTCTGAATGGCACGCTCCAGGCTTGGAGCGACTATTTATGCTATAAATAGTCGCTCCAAGCCTAGTCGCTCCAAGCCTGGATCGTGCCATTCAGACTCTGTCTACTGGACGGACCTGTTCTCCACCTGAGGACGGCTGCTTGCGTTGTGGCCGAAACGTCGTGAGAATTATTTTATTATGTTTTATTTTTATTATTTTATTACTTCCCTTCTACGTGACTTTACCGAAAGAACCAAGAAGATGAATCCCTGCAGTCACGAAAGCTTTAAATCGTGAAATAAAACAAGTCAGCTACAGCGTTCAATGTGTGTGGTGCTAAGCACCTGCACGGTGCTCATGCACTCTGGCTACGTTGAAGCTCCGCTGGAAGGATGAATTCATAAACGTGGGGGTCTGGCAGCCCATCAGAAACCCTACCAAGACTCTGGCCCTCTGGGCAGATTCATTTTAACTCATTGAGTGCACGGTAGAATAACGCCGTGCAGGAACTCACATTCACGTGACCTACATAAACAAAACACAAAGATCCCCCCCACACCTCCCATACAGTACAGCCTTGGCAGGCTGTTGGAGTCAAGCGCTGTTAAGGGGCCGTACATAAATGACGTCACGCGATTTTGTACGATTTTTGACCCCCCCCCCCTCGTCACACGGCGTCACAAAAGTCAGACCCCCCTCAAATATGACGTCACAAAGCTCTGCCCCCCCCCCTCCAAAACATATTTCCATTTTGAAAATAAAACATGCTCAAAATCGCTTTAAACTATTGTTTGTAGTGCGTATTTAATGTGGCACTGCACTCTGATGTCGAGTGTTGTTATAACAATTAGTGTTGTTATTACAATTCTATATTTATTCAAAGTTGCGCAATTTTGCTGTGACGTCACATTTCTCAAACCCCACCACCCTCGTCACAATCGTCACAAATGTCTGACACCCCCCCCCACCCCTAGGTGCGTGACGTCATTTATGGACGGCCCCTAAGCGAGCACAAGTGAAGACTGGCACCGCAGTCGGTCGTCTATCTCCCCCAGTGCTGATGTTGACACGCCAAACCCAGGCACTCGTTCAAGGCTGGCTGGGTCATTGTCGCCGAGGCTGAGGACCAGTTTCAGATAGTCACTGCTCGCGTTAGCCGTGGCCAGCGATCAAAACTGGAGTCTCCAGATTCTGAAAGCTCTACCGTCCTATGGCCTAGCCTATACAATGGGGCAGCTATACAGTATATACGTAGCCTCGGCAACAGACTGACATATACACATGTGAACTGTCTGTATATTTCGATTTAATGCTTTCGTGACTGCAGGGATTCATCTTCTTGGTTCTTTCGGTAAAGTCACGTAGAATGGAAATAAGAAAATAATAAATAATAAAACATTATAAAATAATTCTCACGACGTTTCGGCCACAACGCAAGCAGCCGTCCTCAAGTGAAGAACAGGTCTGTATATGTTTTTTATTTTATACCTACGTGACTTTACATGCACTGTCCTTGAAGTTGATTGGTCCACACCCGAGACAGCTTTTCTTAGAGCCTAGTCTCCATTGGTGTTGAACCAGATGACGCCAAAAGGCACACAACTCAAAAACAGCGCACTATCAGAGTATTGAGAGCTCGGGGTAAGCATTAACACTATGAGACCTCCTTATCATTATCAGAGTTGTTTCTTTTTGTTTGCATTTTGACTGCTTGTGTTGTGGTTATTGCAAATATGATCCCTTGTATAAAGGTGTCAGTTTTGTACCAGTTGAAAGGGTAAAAACCTATTACTATATTTTGCCACTGGTAAAGGAGATTTCATAGTGTCTGTATATTGTCACAAACTTAGCTGTTCCATGCATCCTGGCCATGCATCGGTGTGCGTAGAGATCAACATTTATCGATATATAAACAACAGTTGTTAGCAAGCACCTCCTAAGGCTGACACAGAGCGTGATGCTGTTGTTATGGTTGTTGTGGCCTAAAATTCTCCTAGCAGCAGTTGCACTGTCTGTTGAACTTCTTTCGCACCGTACGTAGCCAACCGAGCAAATCGGAGGTGCGGGCGAAGAATGACAAACTAAACGCAAAAAAGCAGTTCTAAAGAAACGAGTTTTCAATCTAGATTGAAAAGTGCACAGCTCCATTGGCTTCCTAATATCGGACAGAAGAGCGTTCCAGACGGCCGCAGAGAGCGCATTTGAAATTGCGCGTTTCGGTAACCGCCTGCGTTCGATGGCGAGCCGGAGGCCGATGTTAACGCACTGCAGCAGCAAGGCCTAGGGCTGGTTTGTTATGCACGTGCCCCTGCTGCTGATGTTACGCCTGGGGCGAGAATCGAACCTAGGTGGCCAGGATTGTCGTGCAATGCGCAAAACTTGCCGCTGCGCACGTGCATGCACGCGCTCCCGAAGGCAATGCAATTCCACGAGGCATGATGCTAGAATTGCAAACAAAAATTCGAAGAAATCGAGCCGCGGTGATCGTAGCTTGTTGTCATAGCATAGCTTCGGCAGTGATTCATAAGAGTAATGGGGTCGGGCTCGGGAGGTGGGGAGTCGTGACAGGCTGGGGGTTGAAGGGAGTGATTGCATAAGCACCGGGTCATAACACTCTGGCAACATTAGGCCCATGAAATCCAACGCTTAGAGGTTCAATAATCCATCCGAATCAAGCTCCATCCAAGCACACGCATGGGCAAGAAAAACAAAGATCCCCCGTGTAGCCTGTAACAGACTGTTGGGGCAAGTGCCGTTAGCGAGCACCTATGAAGGCCGGAACGGCACACGAGGGGGTGGGTGTGGCCAGCACCACATCCCAGGCCGCCGCCTTTGTCTAACCAGTGGCGATGTGTGCACACCGCACCAGGTACTCATTTGAGGCTCAGTCGACCTAGGGGAGGCCTAGGACCGGTACAGACACTTGTCACTGGTGTTGGCCGTGAGCGGGATTCGAACTAGGGTCGCCGGGATTCGTAGCGCAGCGTGCCAGCCGCTCCGCAACACGCATGGACACCACCATAGGCACACGCCGTAGAGCTTCTTGACATCGTGAATGCTCTCTGTGTTTACGCCCCACAGGGAGATTCCACAATCCCCGCTTGCCCTCGTTGGTGGATTGAATTTGCTATTCACATTGTCAGAAGCCATGGATACCCATTGTGGCTCTTACAGAGACTGCCCCCCTGAGTTTTGTAGTGCATTCATTTTATCTGAAATGTTTACACGTGGCAATGACGTGCAGGTGTAGTGGGAACAATTTATATGCAGGCTTTGTCCGTATACAGCAACTGCAACTCCAGTTGGGCAGTTCCGTCTGTAGCAATGGGAAAATCAATGGGTGTATAGATCTAAGTTAGTTTCCCAATGGTGTGGTTAAATTAGGCCGATTTGAAGTGACATCAGAAGTGCAGTAGTTTTGTGATATCCTCATCCGTGATCACTTACTTGCACATGCTGGTGGGTGGGGTGGGGAAAACGGCAAATATCTATTATTGGATTTGTTTAAAATTGCCTATTATACAAATTCATCATATTTATACTCTGCATGTACACACAATTTCAAAGTTGAGACTGAGAAAAGGCACCAATGTTGACTTAAGATATTTCCCCATTGCAATTCTAACAAACGCGTACAATATATATCAGCTATAGTTTGCTGCAGGGCTGACAGATGGGCTGGGCTGCAGAAAATATTTTCAAGATAACATCGAACTATCATATAGATTAAGTCAATTTCTGCAGAGAATTACAACATACCAGGGATAAGCCGTGAGGTTCTGTTCACTTTTGGAAAACATCGCTTTCAAAGCTTCTGCCAATATTCAATTGTTTTTTTTTTAGACAAACACTGGGACAATGAGCCAACGATGATTTTATATGGCGTGTTTAAGGTGCACCTCTATAACTACATGAAGGTAAATTCCTCGGGGAAAACAAGCGCAAATCCACCTTGGCAACATTGCATATCGGCCCTCCAAGTTATTCAGGGCCTGGCAGGTGAGAGTGTTACGTCTCCAGAATACGGTCATTGTCCCTGAGGCCACGTGCTCCATGGCCTAAGGATTAAAAACAAGTTATTTTAATTCTCCCCTTTCCTGCATTCCCATCATCTAATTACCATTCTTTGCCTGTAACACCATGGCCTGCTGGGCTCCATGGGTCACGGATAAGAAAGATTCCCGCAGAGACGTTGGGTAACCTGCCAACACGCGCGCGCACGCACACATACACACAGAGGCACGTGCATGGTACGTTGTAATGTGTGTGTGTGTTCTGGCATTGCAGTTATTTCTGTGTTAGTAACAAAAATACATAACGGAAATGAAAGTATGGAAGATGAATAGAAAGAAAGTATTTTGTTAGGAAGTCATCGTCAGGAATGTAATGCACAGAGAATGTAAATGGTTCTACATCAAGGACAATTACAACCGCAATTACATAATTATCAAACTTTTTGGAATGCCAATTTTTGTATCAACATGTTCGCCGATTTTTGCCCTAATTGTTGCTTTGGCATGCATTGTAATCACGATTAATTTAAACCACGTTGCTGTATATTTCATCTATATACAACATGACCGCGAGTGTTGTTCGACACACTGTAATACTGCAAGTCCTTGATCATTCCTGTTTTGTTTGTTATCTTTGGAGGATACGACGGTGAGGAATCATTTGTTTTTATTAATATTGAGCGATGAAATAATAAATCAGCGTTAAACGCGCTCCGGGATAATGCGAACCATTAGACCTTGTACAACAGCCGCGCAGGTTTGAAGTTTCGTATCACTTGGATGTGCAATGAGAGCATACAAGAAGTCCAATGTTTGTTTTGCATGAGTGCGAAATTAAGCGATGAGTTTGGTTTGTGCCCCCTTTGAGGCATTGTTGTCAAGTAAACGTTGGAACGCGCGCAAGCTGCTTGGCTAAGCACGTGGGCCAGGGGCTCGGGGCAAATGCGGACTTCATCTTCCAAAGATGCCGCCGCACACTGCACGCGAAGCCAATACGGGAGCACGGCTGGCACGTGGCGTTACATGCGGCCGATGGCAAAGGCAATAACAGACACATATGTTTGATTCTCTTAGGTTTTTTCGGTAAAGTCACGTAGGTGACGGAGGCTTGTGTTGCTTCCGAAACGTCGTGAATTTTTTAATTTGTTTTATTTTACTTTTATTAATTTAAATTTTTTACCTACGTGACTTTACCGAAAAAACTTAAGAGTATGAATCCTTGCAGTCACGAAAGCTTCAAATCTAGAATATATGTTCCAATTAATTGTTTTCTGCTGTACATGAAACAGCTCGCTGGGAAAATCTAATTGTGGGGTGAGGGCCCGCCCCACGCATCGCGTGTCCGTGAGGGGTCAGTTTAACACGTGGCAGTGCTTTCGCGACCAATATTAGTCACGATGAAGACTTTTTTGGGGGGTTAGATCGCGTACGTATAAATGTGTCGTAACCATCCACCACCGGACACAGCCAATTAGTAAGGATTTGTCACGTAAACAAAACGGCAATTAGTTACTACTTCAGCCCACCGGTGTGTTGGAGAGTAAATCCACAACATTCACAATTTGAGTAGTACGACGTTCCGCTGGTAATTATATCCAGCATCATCGGGCGATTCGCCAGAATAGTGAAGTAATCCACCTGCTCCCGGTCTTAAATAGAGCGGCAGGACGACGTCATCACTGTGAGGAGTATTTGACCATACTAATTCTAGATTTGAAGCTTTCGTGACTGCAAGGATTCATACTCTTAGTTCTTTCGGTAAAGTCACGTAGGTAAAAAATGAAATTAAAATTAATAAAAATAAAACAATAAAAATCACGACGTTTCGGAGGCAACACAAGCTTCCGTCTTCAGGTGAAACCGTCACAGCAAAATATCTGTACACTATATAAGGTACTATATAAGGTACAGATATTTTGCTGTGACGGTTTCACCTGAAGACGGAAGCTTGTGTTGCCTCCGATACGTCGTGATTTTTATTGTTTTATTTTTACGTCGTGATTTTTATTGTTTTAATTTTTTATTAATTTTAATTTCATTTTTTACCTACGTGACTTTACCGAAAGAACTAAGAATATATATATATAACCATACTTCACCACGCCGGTCAGTACGGGTTTGGCAAACGTTAGGGGAGAGTGTGGAACAATGGATAGTTTGCAGGGCTGCCCTCCTGTGCGTTTATTTTCTCGTTCTTCCCCCGCACCTCCGATATCAGTACGGTTGGCTACGTACGGTGCGAAAGAAGTTCAACATACATACACTCACCCACTCGCGGACCCACTCACTGACCCAATCACAACGGTTGGTTGTGTACGGTGTGAAAGATGTTCAACTTGTATACACTCTCTCGCCAACTCACTGACCTACTCACTCACCCACTCACAGTCGGCTACGTACGGTGCAAAAGAAGTTCAACATACATACGTGGCGGTCACCCATCCAAGTGTTAACCAGGCTCAAACCTACTTGGATACGGAGGTCAGATGGGAGCGCTGCATTATTATTGATTTTGTCAAAGGAAAATTGGCATTACTGTATTATTAATATTATTCAACATGCGACGTTCAGTTAATTAATCAACCAGTCAAACAACATATGTGAAATATGGAATTTTCTCCTGAGAAGAAATCCGCCCACAACTTATGAGTGCGTGTAAAACAACTGTGCACATGCAACATCCTTTTACGCAATAACATTAAACACGCAGCATCAGAGTTGTAATCTCATCACGCGTCCTTAATAACCCCATTAGCAACCCTGATTAGGAGCGATACACGTGGAAGCTGCTGTCACCCCATTTTCTCCTGAGACTAATTAATAACCAGTTAATTGCTGCGCCGTGGGCTCACCGTAATCTTTGTGATGCTCGCGTCTGTAGGAGAAACCCAGCAGAGTAAGTGGGAGTAATTTAGCAAAACTTCTATTGCAAATGATGACAGCGCGCTCATGCCCATTGATGTGCCTCGTTTCTCCGATGACCCCACTTTCCACCCAATCTCTCACACCCATCTCCTCTCTTCCTCGCCTTCTCCTTACCCCTCTGTCTGTTTCTGTAACCTCCCAGCTCAAATAAATATTGTGGGTGTCATCATTCATATGTCACGTTTTGTCTTTACGGTTTTCTCAGTTCTAGTTTTAAAATAAAATAAAAAGCCACGTAAAAAAAAACAGTGTCACTGCCACCATCGTGACACGATAGTCAAAAGGCAGAGTGCGCTGGGCATGAGGTGGCCGGTTTGATTTCCCAGCACGGCAGTTGAAATGCTGGACAATTTTCAAAAAATCCCACTCGCCTCCGTCTACCCGGCAATCCAAGGTGGGTAGGCGACACTTGGTCAATGGGCAGGTCACGTGTGGGGTGGGGCAAAGTGTGGGCACTCCTACCTCTTCCAAGATGTCTGGCTGGCATGGAAGGGTAGGCCAAAATTACCTATGGTGGGGGCTTCATAACTGTATCTGGTGGCGTGACCACTTAATTGCGCAGGGCTGAACCTTTTTGCTTTACCTTTTATTCAAAGAGAAACTGTAAAATGTTTGCAATCAAATTCATGAATAGATCTAGGTTTTGCATATTTGGTTGTCCGCGATGGTGCACGATGAGTCGCTGCGTGAGTTCGTTGGCGTTTCTCGAATTTTATCGCGGTCACTCATTCCTCGATCCCTGCACGCTCGTGTCATCATCGTTCAAATCTGTCACCGTTTTTTTTATTGATGTCAAGCGTCCTGAGTGAAGGTGCTCTATGAATATAACATAACATTAGATAATAAGGTCACAGGTATGCAAAATACTTACTTTCCCAAACATTGCCTTTGCGAAACAAATGGGTCGTATGCATGAAAACAATTCAAATGTAATGCCTAGGATTTGGCCCATTGATATGGATGCACCAATTAGGCTACAAACCCATTTTCACCACAAATAAATCATTCTAGATTTGAAGCTTTCGTGACTGCAAGGATTCATACTCTTAGTTCTTTCGGTAAAGTCACGTAGGTAAAAAATGAAATTAAAATTAATAAAAAATAAAACAATAAAATAACTGGTATTTGAGAGCTTGCATCTTGAATCACTTCCTCACTTGATGCAGCAAATCTGGCTGTGACGGTGCCACCTGATGACGGAGACTTGTGTTGCCTCCGAAACGTCGTGATTTTATTGTTTTATTTTTATTAATTTTAATTTCATTTTTTACCTACGTAACTTTACCGAAAGAACTAAGAGTACAAATAAATCAATCAATCAGTTGTGCTGCCTTTTAAAAGTGGTTCCAAGCCATACATTTCCTTATTATTTGTGTCTGTACTCTACTCTTCTTGAACATTATTTTATCTTGAGACAATTCCATTCCTGGATGTTAATTTCGCAGTTATTACACAGAAAGTGCTTTGCCACACTATCTAGCCGCAATACCTCGCTGATTTCGTCAAGGGGCATGAACCATCACCATCACGAGAACCCCGTGTCATCCTCGCAGCAGCGGCTTTTGGCTGCTAGCCATAGATCAAAGACGGTCACTGCAGCCGTCTGGAACGCTCTTCCTTCCGATATTAGGAAGGCACTGGAGCTATGCACTCTCCAATCTAGATTGAAAACTCATTTTTTTAGAACTTATTTTTGTGTTTACTTTCTTGTCCTGCCCTCGCACCTCCGATTATCACGGTTGACTCCAGACCGTGAAAAAGAAATTAAACATACATATACATACATGTTATCAATACGGCGCTTGGTCAACCTCTTGCCTTCCATTGCTGTTAGAACTGTCTTCTACAGACTTGTATACCCAGTCTTCACCTCCACATGTCCATGTATCTCAATCCATATGACTTTCAGTATGATAATTACATGATTTTAGAGGAAAATGTATAAGAATTTACCCAGAAAAAAATATTTAACAATCCAGTGTTAGTAATTGTAGTGGACAATTTCGCCAGTGAAGGTTTGTATGTTCACTAATGTGACACCTTGCTGGTAAGTTTTTAAGTAAATGTTTCACTTTCAACATGAGCAGGTTGAGAATATGTTGCTTCTTTGTGACACGGTATATCTTAAAATCTTGATAAAAGCCTCTGTATGACGATCACATGAGGAATGTGTTCAAATACGTCACACTGTAATCAAACATCTGGTTCATACTTTATGTTCGCGACAGCTTACTCGACTGAAAGCAATAAAAAAAAAATGTCAGTAAAAATCCCGCATTTCCTTACAGCTCGGTCTTTTTAATATATAGATTTAAAGTGATGAAATGAAATGTCCGTGATGAATTTCACGTACTTTTTTTTCTTCTTCCAATGTGACAGTAGGAATTTATTTCGTAATATGCATCACGTGTCGTGGAAGCAGAGTAACGTGCATACCTGTGCAGAGTTGATGAGGACACCATTTCGTGACAATCTTTAAGCCTACACTTAATTGAAATTGCATGGGAAAGTGCAGTGAATTGAATGAAACTTGACAACGGTGCGAGCATTGAAAAAAAAAAACTCATTCACATTTGCCAAACACACTTGTACTAACAATGATACCGCGAGTCCAATCTATTTTGATACCCTCGACTACCACATCATCTAGAAAACAATAAAACTATCGAGTGCTGGAGAGTGGATTGTGCAGTCAATCGCTGACACCCCTTTAACCCTGTGAGCTATGCGAACTATAATGAGAAACTACAACAACAAAATATATTTTCGCTAAAACATGGGTTTTTAAAAAAGAAATTGTATCGCTGCTAAATAAAAGTTATCTATACAGACGTGAAGAATGAGATGACTTACTACTGCGTCGGTGTTGGTGGTTGTGCTGTGTAGCTCTTCCATTAATGTTGAGGGTTTGAATCACGTGTTGTTCAGCACGGCATCCAACACTTCACTCCACGAACTGGGAGCTCCTTCAGGAACGAAATGAATATGGCAAATCATGCCATTCAACACGTGCGTACAACATGGCAGCACACCGGAGATCCGTGAAGATGAATTGCAAGAATTTTAACCGCATTGTCTCCATTACGCTTGTTTACCCCGGAAAGTCTCAGAGTCGCAGCAGTCTCTTTTTTTTCAGGAGAATCCTGTCAAGGAAGCGATGTCGCAATGCATATGTGCTCCCTCGTTATTCGCGAACATTCTGACCGCGAATAACGAGGGAACACGTGCACATTTGACGTTCTGTCCGCGATATTGACTATCCGCGAATCGCATCTGCAACTCTACACGACTGCATTTAAAAATAGAGAGCACTGAGAGAGAGAGAGAGAGAAGGTGATGAGATATGAAGTGATGAGATGAAGTTTAGAAGCTTTGTAAAGGGTCGGAGCAAATGTGGGTCGTTGGCTCAGGGGTGAGAGCAGTGCAGCTGCACTGCTGAGGATTGAATCCAGGTGGCCCCCTTTTGATGAATCCGATTTCTCAAGCACAGTGAGTTTATGGTCTCAGTCCAGTAATGAATGCATGCATCCAAAAAAACGATGATAATCAATGTGGTTATTCACTTTCCCCCACCTCCGTTTAACACGGTTGTGTCTATGCACGGTGCAAAAGAAGTTCAACATCCATACACAGTCAAAATTATATCGATGAGAATTGCAAATATTGTGTTGGTTGGCATGCCATGAACATTTTGCTGCAGCAGGGTTTGTGGTTAAGTGCTGCGGACGCGAATTTTGGATATTGAAAAAAATCGGCTAACTTCAGAAGTAGTTCTGTGAAATCTGATTCCACAGGACGTTTCACAAGACACGGGGCAGATTAACTGCTGCGCAAGAGTTGCGAACGGACACTTCATCTAATGACGAGACGGCAATTGTATAAGTGGAGTAAAATTGGGTGAAAAAGGCGAAGAACTTTCTTGAAGGTGGCAATTTGACGGAGACACATAGCCCGCGGATTTAATGCCCGAGTGAATCGCGCTTTCTCATGTCCAACGCTCGGTGCTCTGAGCACAAACTTTGTTCACGAGTTCGAAGGTCACTTGATGTTGGTCACCACGTGCACCGTTTGAATATTTTGCTCTCTGATTGAAAACTGCCAGAGATGTTGATGGCAATATGTCACAGTTTGAACGTGATAATACCTCTATATATTTTTTTAAGTTTTATTAGGCATCATTACTATTTAATCTTAACATTGTGCAATGGGTTGACTTGAATCATTGTTAGCAACAACAGAAAAAAAATCCCTCAACGTGATTTTGTGCTGCAGTTTTATGCAGGGTTTAAGGCTTGGTCATAAATTATTTCGAGGTTTTCCCACACAAAAAATCTATCGAGCAATTATTTATTTTTCGTGAGCCGCTAATTAACCATTTAAAATTGATATTAATCTATTCTCATAGGTATGCTTATCTCATTGCGTGTAACAAAATGTATTATTTAGTATGCATAAATATT
This sequence comes from Lampetra fluviatilis, assembly GCF_964198595.1. NCBI lineage: Eukaryota > Metazoa > Chordata > Hyperoartia > Petromyzontiformes > Petromyzontidae > Lampetra > Lampetra fluviatilis. Next base: position 7,671,626 of record NC_136302.1, read on the forward strand.
GAGCATTTTGAATTCTGAAATTATAATTTAAATGACAGCCAGATAGATTTGTGAGGGGAAAAACTCACCACCATCACCATTACCAACGCCTTGTTTCACAAAACCGATGTAGATAATTCCTTTAACATTGCATTCAATGGCCATTATGAGAGTATAATACACAAGTGTGAAATAGCAGGCCAAAGTCCTCTCCAGAGGGGCTCTCTAGGGCTCCCTAGCACTCCGTCAGGTTAAGAACCACTGCACTACACTATACACTACACCACCATACACTACTATACACTACACTATACACTACACCAGTGATTCTTAAACCTGGGGTGCACGGACCCCCAGGGGGAGATGCCCTTTCTGGGAGTGTGGGAGACATGGCTAGATATTTTTTAGAAGGTAAATAACTACTTTGTTTGATCAAACCTATGTATATTACCATTATATATTTACATTGGAAACCAAAGGGGTGAAAGGTTGCAGTAAAGGTTAAGAACCACTGCTCTACTGGAAGCACTTCTGCCAGCAGTGAGTTGAACAAGCAATCGCAGGACTGTGCCTTTACAAAGTGAACGTTTTGATAATTATGATATTGGTTAGAGATTCAGGGTGCAAATCTTTGACTTGCGTAACTAAAAAAATAAAAATCAGACAACACTTTGAATTCTGGTCTCTACCTCCATATCTTTTTCCGGCTTGGTCATGTGGTCAGAGCTATTTCTGGATGTGACAAAATATTTGGGTATCTCAAAGTTCAAGAGACATTTACTCTTGAACTTTTCTAACCTTATATATGTGAGAGAAAAAAATCAATCCCATGAGAGATATCATGGTCACGCACCACCACTGCCAATTTTCAGAATTTCCAAACCATTCAAGAGATACCACAGGACAGAGCAGGCAGAATGTGGAATGATTCTCTTTCCATCACCTTTCATGCAGAACCAGTATCAGTTGATTACATATACACGGCTGTACTGTCGGATGCCGCTATATTCTAATGGTCAGCATGGTTAGCGTACTGTAGTGAAAACTCGCTTTTTGTGTGGAGTTTTTTCGTCTTTCTTCCCACACCTCCAATGAGCACGGTTGGCTACGTACGGTGCGAAAGAAGTTCAGCATACATACAACATGATTACATACACACTGGACCTGCAATCCAGAGATGATGGGTTTGAGTCACCCAGCAGTGTTAATGGGTTCACAAGTTAGTGAATTGGCAGATCGTATGTGATGGGGTAAAAAGTGTGGGTACTTCCACCTCTTCGCAGAGACATTCAGTGAGTGTGGAAGATTCGGTCAAATATCCTCTAGAGAGGGATTCCAGTTTTCCGTTTCGTCGAAGCCCTTTCGCCGGTAGTAGCACGAGCAAGACATTGCAGTCCTTCACCTTTACCTTTGCTGCACTCCTGCAATGGAGTGGGGTCCTTTCCGGTCACGTCCACGCAAACCACTCGCTCTACTTGGTTGGGGAGTGCCAAGACAATTGCCACGGTGATGGTAACGGTGCAGGGATAACACGTGGGTTGAGGGCAGTTTAACGCTTTCCTGTTCGGGGACGTCTGCAAGTTGCAGTTAGCTTCCACGTGCCACGTACGTCATCGGAGTGGAATCGGAAGAAAAACTGATGACGTACACGCACGTGGGAAAGTGTTAACAGTGTGTGGAGCCTCCAGAGGGAGCCAGCGATGATCACCCTTGCTTTATACACTTTTAACCTCATCTTCTTGGTTCTTTCGGTAAAGTCACGTAGAAGGGAAGTAATAAAATAATAAAAATAAAACATAATAAAACAATTCTCACGACGTTTCGGCCACAACGCAAGCAGCCGTCCTCAGGTGAAAACCAGGTCTGTCGAGGCGACAGCGTCTGAATGACGAAAGCGTCTGAATGACGCTGTCTCCCTCGACAGACCTGGTTTTCACCTGAGGACGGCTGCTTGCGTTGTGGCCGAAACGTCGTGAGAATTGTTTAATTATGTTTTATTTTTATTATTTTATTACTTTCCTTCTACGTGACTTTACCGAAAAAACCAAGAAGATGAATCCCTGCAGTCACGAAAGCTTTAAATCGAAATTTCACTTTTAACCCGTTTCAATGTTCACAGATCATCTCACGCAATGGTTCGACCCCCTGGTAATGTCGCACCCCCAACCCCCATCCTGCCTTTGGCCACATATTTATTGCAAGTGTGCAGTTTCATCTCACATGAGTTGTTAACAAATTATAGTGTGTCCTATTGTCTGAGCCAATGCCATCATTTCGTGGTGATCGCGCCAATTGTATTTCTACCCTCTCGGCGAATTCACATCTGGAATGTAACTTTTTATTCGTTTCGTTTTGTTGTCGTAACATCGGGCGATGCCAATGTGACACATTTAATTTAATTTACCCCTCATAAATTTAATAGAGGTGTAATGATGAATCGATTCACTGATTAATATCGAGTCTTATGCTCATGGCAAACGTGTTGAATCGCATGTGTATGAAACAATGTTTTTCAATTTGTCGATGATGCATTTAATAGGTTCACGTGACCCCTTGTCGCCACGAGTGGCTGCTGCATTTACGACTAAATAACACATTTTTTAATGCAACATTGACCGTGAATTGCAACAATGTATCAAGTTTCTGGGGGGCGTGTTAGGGGTGGGGATGAATGATTACACGTGAAAAAATTTAACATCAATATGACAATAATTGGAGCGGTGGTAAAGCGGTTAACAGAACTGAGCTCTAAACCCAGCGACTGAAGTTCGATTACCAGCCAGGGTCAACATCAGTGGAAAGTGGTATCAGAATCAGTGCTGCTCTTGCCCAGTTTCACCAACTCGCACCGACCAATGTGGTGAAGTATGGTTTAAAAAATGCATGAACAGCTAGGTATGAGGAGGCCTTCATCCATCTGTAGGTTGAGGAGGGCTGGAATGGAATGCATTTTCTTAATTTCATTACATTATTTATGAATATTTTATTTCATCATCTACAGCCCTTAATCTACTGCGCGATGAAGGCATCCCCACACCATGTCAGCTCGGGGTGAAGAGAAGGGCTGGGATTAGTTCAGGTAGCACTCACCATTGACAAGTCCAGGGAATATAAATCAGGTTGCCAGGTTCACAGCTCAGTGTTCATGCAACCCATTGTAATGCCTCTTTGTCATAGGGATAACGTCGCATTCCTCAAAAATCAGACATTGATGAAACAGACAATCTGAATGTTAAGCGAGTTATATTGACATTCACATGTTTTGGAGGGTTTTTTTTATCCCAGACAACAGCTTATCATTTGCCCACATTTACAAAATTTAAAAATAACATCATTTTGATTAAAAAAATGGGCACAAATCGTTTCAGTAGAGACAAGCGCTTGGCAGACAGGAGAGCGCACACAAGCCAGCACACATCCTGTATCAGGTCAAAGCGGTAACGATGTGCAAGTCTCGTCCCGCTGGTGGACCGCCAATGTTTAATGAAGCGTCGCGGCGGTGAGCAAATGCCATCCCAGTGGCACTTTGTTCTCGGCATGACGCTGGTCGGCGCGGCCGCGTGCGTTAGCGCGCCTCGGTGTCAGACGAACGAATGTCGTCGCGCCGTTTAAAACAACAAAAAATTAACCCGTAAAAACAAAGTTTTTCACTATAAATCCTTTATATGCGTGGCGGCTAGAGCCCTCTCGTCCTCTGGCTTGAGATGGCTGCCACCTATGGGTCAGATGATTGCCTGCCACCGTTAAGCAATTGGTAATTAAATATAATTTATTTTTTTCCTAAAAAGTGTAAAATTTTGGAAAAAAATTTTCACGAAAATAAATTGTCACGCACAACGAGTCTGTGTGCAAAATGTCAGCTCGATTGGATCACGGGAAGTGGGTTAAAAAACGACCGAAAGATTTGCACGGTCGTAAGCGCGCAAGCAAACAAGCAAGTGAACTTAATATAAAGGATTTAAAAACTTGCTCCGTGGAAGCGTGCAACTGCGAATAATGGTGGAGCAACGGCAGCGGTTGGAGTCGTGTGCGTCTGCCTGCACCCTCCCCCCATGTCGCTTTATTGTGTTTCAGGAGCAGTGCAGTTGTGTTTTTGCAGTGTTTTCTTTTTTTCATAATAGTAATACTAATTGTAAACGGGAAAGGATGGGTTGTTATATATATATGGGTGCAAGTTTGCATGTTCTCCCCGTGGTCGCGTGGATTTTTCTCCAGGTCCTACAGTTTTGCCCACCACATTTGGAAATGTGAGTTTAGTGTATGTGGCTGCTATGCATTTTAACATGATAAGCCACTTCATTCGGCTATCTTTTGTAGCCAGGTGGCTTTTGTTGTGGTTAATTTGTGGCAAGCACTTTGTATGAAACATTAACAACGTGTTGCCATCTCAATAATAACAATAATGGCTTTTAATTCGCCAGCACAGTGGTTAGTGCCCTTTGAACCTGTTGAGTTCGATTCCTGGCAATGGATGACATCAGTGACATTCTAGATTTGAAGCTTTCGTGACTGCAAGGATTCATACTCTTAGGTTTTTTCGGTAAAGTCACGTAGATGAAAAGTAAAATAATAATAAAAACAATAAAATGAAAATAACTAAATTAAATCACGACGTTTCGGAGGCAACACAAGCTTCCGTCTTCATGTGAAACCGTCACAGCACGATTGCTGTATCATATACTATAAGGTCGGGTCTCTTGGGACTTCTCTTTACTTGATACAGCTATCGTGCTGTGACGGTTTCACATGAAGACGGAAGCTTGTGTTGCCTCCGAAACGTCGTGATTTATTATTTTATTTCTATTATTTTTTCTATTATTTATTTTTATTATTTATTATTTACTATTTATTTTTTACCTACGTGACTAAGAGTACATCAGTGACAATCAGTCGATGGGTTCGTAGCACAGTGCGCACACGACCACAGCTGCGAGCACATACAATGAACCGTCTTTAAATACAATTAAAACCATAAATGAACGCCTGTTCCAGTCTGTTTTGATTAAGCAGAGAAGAGTATCTCTGGAGATTATATATCCTGTTAAATATTCAGAAGCCATAAAGAAAATTGTTCTTTTGTTTTACACCAATTGTTAAGGCTTTTTTTTCACTCTGATGTCATATATTTGAGAAAGGAGATTATCAGCCATCTCACGATACGAATTCGTAATTTAGCAGCGTTTTGCTTTAAATGCTTGCATTAATGTGAATGTAGATTGACCTATTTAACTGCTGCTAATACTTGAAGTGTAATATATTGCAGGTGTATGCCATACTTCAACGGTATACATTTGATGATCGGAAATTATGTCATCACAAGTGTATATTTCACCTTCAGTAAAACCATGAATAATTATTCTCACGCATTAAAAAAATATAAATTTCATAGCAATGATCAATTGGCGAATGCTTTTATATAATTGACAACAAGCAAGGAGGCTATAACACTCACCTATGAATGGGGATTTGATACTTCTGTATCCAAACAAACCAATGTGTTCTGAGTTTATCTTCTTGGTTCTTTCGGTAAAGTCACGTAGAAGGGAAGTAATAAAATAATAAAAATAAAACATAATAAAATAAAATTAATTCTCACGACGTTTCGGCTACAACGCAAGCAGCCGTCTTCAGGTGAAGAATGTTCTGAGTTTGCTGGTAAAATCTGCCGTTTCATCTCAACGGCATTATCCACCGTCAACAGCCATGATCAGTTATTATTTGGTTATTTCGGTTAAGTCACGTCTAAAGATAAAATAATAAATTAAATTAAATAATAGAATACGACGTTTCGATTGCAACACAAGCAATCATCATCAGGTATAATTTATTATTTTATCTTTAGACGTGACTTAACCGAAAGAACCAAATAATAATTCCTGCAGTCACGAAAGTTCTAAAATTAAGATTGAGCCATGATCAGTCCACTGCTGCGTGAAGGGTCTCCCCACGTCATCGCAATGCCTCGCGATCTTGTGATGCCAGAATCCATCTCACTTCTTCTCCACGTGAGCCGATGTCATCGCTCCATCTCGGTGGTGGTTCTTCGCTCGTGTTGTGCTCATTTTTGGGTGACTGCCATTACACCACCAATCTCATCAATCAATTGGCCATCATCCCTTCGATTAAAGCCCGCTTTCTTATCTAAAAAAAAAGGCAGTACTATGTTTATCATCGATTTCCTCTTCCTGTCTCTCCGTGTGATTCCAAGCAATGCACAGCTGCATGCTTGCGTGTGCACCTTTTGAGGATTTCTTCCAAAAAATTGATTGGAGACGTAGCAGTCATTATTTGAGATACATCCACGCATTGACTCTCTGATGGCTTCATCGTTTGCAACCGCTAATGTTTCCGCATTTTGCTGAAATCATGAACACAAAGCCTTGCTCTTCAAGTTTGTTTCACCACGAGATAACTCAAGACACCAGGATAGTCTCATTTGCGAGAGTGACCCGGAGAATGAGCCTGCCTGTTAAGGAGCAATAATTGCGAGGTGTAATCCCAATTGGGTAATTTGGAAAATGTGCACCCTGACTTTGACACACGTAGTTCTACCCTTGTACACGACATCAGGGGATCTCTAACGTCTAACTGCGAAGCAGACGACGCGTAGTATCGTGGCGGTTATTAATAGGTCCGCACTCATTACACACGCAAAGTGATCGCCGCATATCAACCACAATACTTTGCTGATGTCGTCTCGGAGCATGAACCGTAACGAGAGCTCCAGTCATCCTCCCAGCAGTGGCTTTTTGATATCCATCGAACAAAGACGACGGTCACCGCATCGCAAGGCGCTTTCAGATGCGCTTCTGCGGCCGTCTGGAACGCTCTTCCTTCCGATATTAGAAAGCCACTGGAGCTCTGGCACTTTGAAATCATCCAGATTGAGAACTCATTTGTTTAGAACTGCTTTTTTGTGTTGAGCGTGCTCTCTTTCCCCCGCACCTCCGATTTGCACGGTTGGCTACGTACGGTGCGAAAGAAGTTCAACACACATACAGCCGCAGTAAATACCACTTGGCCACGTCACCGCTCAAGTGTACGTGGTCATTTCTACATTGCTATTTAACTTATTTTCTTTTTACATACTTGCTCCAGCAGGTAAATTGAATGCAAGTCTAAGAATGTTGCTAAACACAGAAAAATCATCTTTATATTTTCTGTGGCGCTGTCAAATATACATATAGATCCATAAAACAGGTCGTTTTGTGTTCGATGGCATACATATGATGTGTCGTTAAACCCGCCACCACCCGACACAGCCAATTAGTACAGCACACCGGTGCGTTGGAGAGCCAAGCCACAGTACTCAGATTACTCTTTGGTTCTTTCGGTAAAGTCACGTAGATGAAAAAAAACAATAAAATGAAAATAACTAAATTAAATCACGACGTTTCGGAGGCAACACAAGCTTCCGTCATCAGGTGGAACAGCCACAGCAAAATTACTGTAGTGAATAGATTGTAATGTTGTGGGTTTGCTCTCCAACACACTGGTGTGTTGTACTAGTGTAATAAAAGACTTGACCACGATCTCTGGCTCAGTGTCCTTTATTTGGTCCGTACTGCATTCCCACACGGCTGTCTCTCTCATTCTCTCAGTGCTGGTTCCGATGTCACTCCAGTCACCATCAGCAGCCCCGCTGCTGTTCTTTGTCGCTCTTGCAGCCCCACAGTAGCTCCGCTGCTGTTACTCACTCTCAGCCCCCTTGGCTGTAATCGCTGGTGCTCACTCCGCAGCGCTCTGACAGACTCGTGCTGTCTCTCTCTCTTCGTCGCTCCTGCGACTCTCTGCAGCCACACCGCTGCCTCTAACACACAGCCTTCCTGGCTGTACTCTTCTCTCTCTTCGTCGCTCCTGCGACTCTCTGCAGCCACACCGCTGCCTCTAACACACAGCCTTCCTGGCTGTACTCTGGGGTCGGCTCCCGCTCGCCGGCGGTGCCCCCCTCCTCTCATTCGCCCTCGTGGCCTCACCCTTTTCCATTCACAACCCGACTGACTTCTCTTTCCGGTTTACCCGCTTAAGGACCCCAACCTTTCACCCACGTCACCTGGCTCCGCCTCCTCGTGACGTCACATCCGGAAGGTCGCTTTCGCCCGCATTACACTAGTAACGAATTGGCATGCTCTGTTCACGTGACAAACCTTACTAATTGGCTGTGTCTGGTGGTGGCGGGTTTAACGACACATTTCTATATTTACGCGATATAACCCCAAAAAAAACCTGTGTTATGGATGATATTGGTCGCGACAGCATACGTGTTATAGTGATTCAAATGGGGTTCTACAGGCAAGAAAGCCGACACTTGGCACAAATGTAATCACGCCTATGCTTATACTTGGACAAATCCAAAACCGTTTTCTTTCTTATTGGGCACTCCTTAAATTACAGTCCGGAGGTCGATTGGTTTCACTCGTAGAGGGTAGCGACAGCCTAAAGTTCGTTATTTCTTTAGCGCCTGTGTTACTAATGACCTAAAAATATGCAGTCCCCGTCATCAGCAAACCAAGTAAGGTAATCACTTCTCGTGCAGTGTGACACTCAAGATGATTGTAAGCGAGCGAAGGCTGCCGCAAGTTACGAGCAATGCAAACTTAGATATTTGTTTCCGCCTCTACCTTTCCGCTGCTGGTCAAAGGCCTCCCATTTCCTTTCCAATCTTCCCTTTGTTGTCGCAGCCCGCACGTGGCCTTGTGATTCTTTGATTGCCATCTCGCCGTCTCTTCTGCTGTCTTTACTGTGCGTTTTCCCCACTCCTCTCGTTCTCCACCCCGTGGTAAATTTCGTGCCTCGTCTCTCATCAGTTATTCAGCAATACCACTGAACACACTTAGTTGCAATGCCAACTTTGTTACGGATAAGAACACATGCATTCGCTGACCTCTCAAATCCGACAATCTCCATTTTTTCTTCCGTAAAAACATGACGTCTGGAATGACAACGTTTATTTTCGTGGGAAAGCGGATCAATTATAGATCGTCGCGTGTTTAACAAAATAAGCCAAGCCGTTTGACACTATCTGTGTACAAAAGAAATGTTTAGATCCTAATCACAGGCCTGTGCTTCGCTATTGATTTCAGCTCAGAGGGCTTTATAACAATTGGCTTATTTCAAAATTGATTCGTGTAAGTACATACAATTAATGTGGTACTAAATTACATCGCAGGCTGATAAGAGAATACACACAGAAGCACATCTTAGGTGGGGGTATTTTTAGCTTTTTTTGTGCTTCGTCATTGGAGTGGAAAAGTTATCTTCGCATCAGTAATCAGTTGGGAGAACGTACAGAGTTTCACGCTGAAATAACTGGCGTCAGTGTCTCCTCCACGTAATGGGACATTTTGTATAACACTTCTTTCATTTGTTTATGAATAAATTTTGATTAAACTGACCATGATTTGACTTTATTTGGCTCGAAACTGTATAAATGTTGAACTAGCTTCAAATCAAGATTTAGCAATGTTATGTTTTGAGAATGTAGATTCGTATTTATATGTTTTGATAAGCTGAAACTTCATGACTATTGAGTCAGATGGAAGTGTAATGAATTTAGGCCCAAAGCTATTAATATATCCCACATAACATAGAGAGAGAGAGAAAAAACTGTTCTCTATGGTACAATATTTCATTCTTGGATGGCAAAGTCAAATTCCAACTGGCAGCAAAACAATCATGTCAGAAGCAGATTTCGGTTTTTCAAAGAATATTGGAAAAGTCATTGCATTAGACCAGAATTTAAAATGAACCCATTTGCAACACATGGGGGATATTGTGCAGGAATTAAGTGTGGTTACAGCTCCCATCTGATATACCTCTGGAGGGAAGCAGGAGGGATGACATTGCACAGCGCAGAATGAGCGTGCCACATATGCAGCACAAGTTATGCCGTGCAGCCCTGAATATAAAATGTGGAGCTCCGTGAAAGGCACATCAGACATGTCCTTGGAATACGTAGACGTAACAGACACGAACAATTTTTTTTTTTGCTCAAGTTATAAATACGATAAAAACGAATCCCGAGTGGCCTCGTGTATTTGTCACATAGTTAGACTCTTTACTTAAAACATTAATGCTTCAACCTTTAAGAAACACTCATGCACCGCTGCCACCTATGCGTATAGTGTTGAACTGTACATCAGACCATTTTTTGTTGAGCACTAGTTTTCCCATTGAACAAAACAAGAATGAATTAACAAAAACTGCATCTCCACTGTGTTTCATTTCACTTCGCGTGTTTCTCTCCACTCCAGTGTTCTTGCATTTTTTAAAAGTTTCAGGTTTTATTTTGCAAAAATATAACACTTTTACTATTTAATACAAAGTAATGAATGTCAAATTCCATGTTGTTTGTGTAGATCCCAATTGAGCAGCGAGCCGTCACGTGGAGTCAAATTTATTCTCCAAACACACTCTTTATACTTTCATCGTTTCAAAAATAAAATCAACATCAGCAGTCACAGCCATCGTCAGTCCACTGCTGAATGAAGGCATCCCCACAATGCCACCATCCCTCGCAGTCACGATGTGCAACTTATCACGGTGGTTTGGCTAAAAAAAAATTACTCTGCTTTGGGGCCATCCTATTAATGAACAAGAAGGTAAAGGTGCAGCCCTGAAGTCGCCTTGCTCATACCACTGCTAGCCCCGTTGCTTCAAATGCCTTGCCGGATGATTGAACCTTTCACCTCTGGAATTGCAAGTCCAGCGTGCTGACCATCACACCACGGCAGCATTCGACATGCGGTGGCTCTCTGCTCTATATTCGTGCCTTGAAAGCTGAACTCGGCATGCAGCACACGTGTGTGCAATAACCCCGCAACGGTGCCTTATTGAATGAACCAATTGATGTACGAATCACCGTCCTCTCGATCAGCGCAACTGGCTACCGCTGCAACATATCCACTCTTTTGTTACAAATGCCAAACGCAAGAGAGCTGGCAAGCGGCAATGCGGGCGGCGTGCACTGTGAATCAACCGCGGTGTCGCAGTGGCTTAACTACAACCGTCGGTCCAGAGATTACTGAATCACTATGTCGTGTCATGAACATGGGCCACGGAACCGCGTTGAGCGCTAACAGGACCGCGAGCAGGGCTGCCGCAGAATGTTAAGCAGGCTCCAGCACAGCGGCACTCTCCGAGTGTCCGTTTCTTATCCTCCCATCCAAATCGCAATCCGTGTTCTTGACGACAGTCTCACTTACAACTTCATTTGCACGAAACCGCTTTTTGTTTGTTGAACATAAATCTGGCTGTCGCCTGATGAAGCTGGTTGTAATTACTGGCGAAACGTCGTACTCAGATTGTAAATGTTGTGGCTTGGTTCTCCAACACGCCGGTGTGCTGTACTAGTGACGAATTGGCACGTTCTGTTTACGTGACAACCCTTACTAGCTGGCTGTGTCAGGTGGTGGCGGGTTTAACGACACGACATTTATATATTTACGCGATCTAACCCAAAAACACCTCTATTATGGACCCTTTTGTTAATTACGTATTAGCACTGCAACTGCAGTCACCCTGTATGCGTTTCATGTGAATGTTTATGTTGCTTAGTTGTGTAATTTGTGCTGTGTTCGATCTGTCAGAGCTGAACATTGCAGGGAATTGTGTTTGCTATATTTACAATTACTAATGTGATTTCGATTTAAAGCTTTCGTGACTGCAGGGATTCATCATATTCTTGGTTTTTTCGGTAAAGTCACGTAGAAGAGAAATAATAAAATAATAATAAAAAAACAATACAATTCTCACGACGTTCCGATTGCAACACAAGCAATCATGATCAGGTGTGAAAACGTGACTATACCGAAAGAACCAAGAATACTAATGTGATGTCAGTTTTTTTCTTTTGACTTTTATTTCGGTTTTTTCTTTTGTCATGTTGGTGACTCATGTCACTGTTGAACAGGAGACTATCCTGGTCTATTCAGGTCTCACCTGGCTAAATTAAAATAAAATAAAAACCTTAAACTTGAAGCTCACATTAACCGCTGATTTATGCCTGCATAAATCAAGAGTCTGATTAGTAATGTAATGCTAGAGGATGTTGAACTTTTATCGCGCCATACGTAGGCAACCGTGCAAGTTTCAGCATCTCTAAAAATGTTAGTTTTCAAAGTAGATTTAAAAGTGCATAGCGCCAGTGGCTTACTAACATCGGAAGCAAGAACATTCCAGAAGGCCGCCAAAGCGCATCTGAAAGCGCACTATGCAGTGACCGTCTTTATTCCATGGTTAGCCAAAAAGCCACTGCTGCGGTGGTTTGTGCTTCTTGACGAGATCAGCGAGGTAGTGTGGTTTATTTGTACCTTACTCACATCACTCCTGGCGGAAGGACTCATCGGAGCCCCATCTCAAGGCTAATTTTTTCGTATTCTTTCACACTGACCAGATGTCTTGGGATGAGGTGGCAGTCACCACTCTTACTCTTAATTCTTTCGGTAAAGTCACGTCGGTAAAAAATGAAATAAAATTAATAAAAAATAAAACAATAAAAATCACGACGTTTCGGAGGCAACACAAGTCTCCGTCATCAGGTGGGACCGTCACAGCCAGATTTGCTGCATCAGTAGATCTGGCTGTGACGGTCCCACCTGATGACGGAGACTTGTGTTGCCTCCGAAACGTCGTGATTTTTATTGTTTTATTTTTATTAATTTTTATTTCATTTTTTACCTACGTGACTTTACCGAAAGAACTAAGACTATGAATCCTTGCAGTCACGAAAGCTTCAAATCTAGAGTCACCACTCTTCATCATCTCACCGCACGTGACCTGCCGATCAACTCACTGCGTTGCACCTGCTTATGCTGCTTGATGGACAGAGGCGGGGAGTGTTAAGAGATTTGACGTTGCAACTGCAGTGCCTGGAGACTGAGTTGAAACCAGCGACCTCTGGATTGAAATTCAAGTGTGCTCACTGTTTACATCTCGGCAGCATCCCAGGTTAGTTAATAATGAGTTGTCAGTAATTACATTCAAGACTTGTTTCACTTGCTTCTTTTTTCTTACTGTGTAGGGAAAATGTGCGTCTGTGTTTTGTGCACGGTGTGAATAAAAGTATGCCCCGGTTTAAGTCCAAGGTCAAAGGCACTCCCTGATCAAACGAGTAATGGAATGCGACTCATCTCCGTTTAAAGATCTGAGACAGTGTTTAAAATGTCACATTTATCAATCCACTGCTGGATGCAGACCTCTCCACGCAGTTTGGTCATGGGAATTGTTTGACATTGAGGGTTGGTGTCGGGGTGGTGAAGGACCTGTTCAGAGATAATTTGCCACTGGTGTTAACCATGGCCTGAAATTTCACTAGGACCACACATTCATTGCGCAGTGTTGCCTGACCACTGTGCCACTACCCCACCCCTGTCTAACAAATGATACTTCTCACTTACATGCAATGTGTGAGTGTGTTCATTAAGGTATTCATATACTGTAGATATGTATGTGCTCTGTAATGTGAAAATAATTAAAGTGTTAACCTTGCTGACATTGTATCCAGCTGTTTTTTTTTCAGTAGCGTATAAACTGACGTCATAATATACAATTAATAATAAAACATGTCTAGTAGTTTTGCGAATGTAAAAACCATCCACTGTTTTGTAAGTGTGGAAAGAAAATATTTCCGTGGAATCAATGTAGCCTCCACTAACCCAAATTGCTCTTTGTCTTTGTCATTGTGATTTTGACGATGATGGGTTATGACAGGATATCTGACAGACACATTTTTTTTTACAATTTTTAAACCTTGCGCGGTCGGGGGTACGGTGGGAACGAAAGAGAATTGGGATTGTTTTTAATTAACCTAGTTCAAGGGGGGTCATTGTTTGAAAGCACATTTTTTTTTACGCGCAATTTTAGAGGTGATAAAATTCCGAGATGGTTCAAGATTTCAAAAAATGTTGTGGAAATCGTCCATAAAAATTGACAGCTGTGTGACTAATTAAGGGCAAATAATTGCTGCCCCTCTCTGTTTAATGCGATATGCCTCATGGCTGCGTAATAAACAGTAATTACTGCCAAACGCTGCCGCTGCGTTCATTACTGCGAGGAAGTCTGCGCGTATGCACGCGGGCGGCCGTGATTGAGGGCCATAGTTTTTTTTTATGTTCGTGAGAACTCGTGAAATTGCGTTCTGCCTACAAGGGACACTATAATGCGAAGTTCCCTTCATCAGTAACCCTCCCTTAATATGCATTTTAAGAGGCGCTTTTTAATTTGGTTTAAGCGTTGTACATTATCTACCGATAATAAATGGACATTCTCTTCGATCTATTCCTAAGTGTGAACATTTATTGCAAGCATTTGTGCTGTCCTTTTAAGGAAACCGCAATTGTTTTAGCGACCATTACTCACCTCTTTAAGGCAATTCGTTTCCTAAAAAGGCTTAATATCGCTTCTCTTGTGTGCAAAGACCCATTGGTGTATTGGGGTGTTTTTTGTGACCTGGTTGGTTAAACGTAGGCAAAGCTGCAGGGCTATGGAATGCGATGGCCGCCGCCTCCACCCCTACTGCTGCTGCTGCTGCGAGTGACGGGATAAATGTGAGCGCGTCGGTTTTTGTTCATAATGGCCGTGTCACGTGTCGCCAAATGTATTTGAATTATGTGTAATTTTAATGTAAAAGCCATAATAACTAACGGCCATGACTTATGCAGGCTTTCAGAAATGTGAAGGGAGAGAAAAAAAAAACCCATCATGCAAACGTGGAACATTTGGCCAAGAGTCGTCATATTCGCGATAATCTAACTGCACAGACTGTTCGGTTCTTAAATGATCAAATACTGTTTCCACCTTGACACTATATGAGTTTGAGAGTGCGTTAAACAAAGTAAAATTGTGCATATTTTTATACGTTTCTTTTTCTTGCTCTATTTTCACACCCACTATCACATCAGGTTAAGAAACATGATCAATAATTCAATAAGAATCAAACAAATCTATGGAATTATAAACACATTTTTTTATATTTTACCAGGTAAGGCCCACCGAGCTATCTAACTCTTTTTCAAAAGCAACTTGGCCACAAATGATAGCTCAACGAATTGACTTATTAGGTGTAAATGTATAGCAGCCAAATACTCTAAACACCTGTTTATAAAATCTGAAAAAGTGTGCCAAGCAGCATGGAGAGATGCACGCTTGAAATTACACTGAGAGACACAAAGGGATCTAGGCAAGGAAAGGCACCTTCTTGGCATCTAAATAATGCAAAAACATTAAAAAATATGGAAAAAAATAGCAGAGGTCAGTGAGTTATTAATCTTCATAAATATATATTAATAAAGTCGTCCTAGCCATCATAGGCAGAACAAATGCAGCCATACTCTTAGGTTTTTTCGGTAAAGTCACGTAGGTAAAAATTAATAAATAATACAAATAAATTATTATAAATAATAGAAATAATAATAGAAATAAAATAATAAATCACGACGTTTCGGAGGCAACACAAGCTTCCTTCAATCAGGTGTAAAAGGCCGGATCGAGGGGGCTAAATGGACGCGGCACGGGCTAGAGAAGAGATGGAGTGATGTGGTATAGGAGAATGTGGAGCTGAGTGGACTTGCCGATGACTGGTACCAGCGGTGTCAAGATCGGCCTCTGTGGAGGAGGCTCGTGAAGGACGCTACTGGGCAGTTGGAGGCAGTCGCCCTCCAATAACAATGGAGGGACGAGGAGCGACGCTCACAACAACGAGCGGAGTGCCGGGTGGCTAAAGCACAGAAAGTTGGCACAGTAGGGGACACAGGTGGTGCATCAGCCAATCATCTCAGTCAATCGGCCCGTAGCACCTGGGTCTGCCCCGTGACCTCCTGCCAACCGGCGTTCGACACTTCACGTGGCCTCAACGTGCACATAGCCTGGCACAAGCGTCGTGGTGACGTCACCGCCACTTAGTGGTGAATGGCGGTTGTTGTTGTTGTTGTGTCACACTGCAATGGATGATGCTGTGGTGTAACGGTCATACGCTCAATGTCCTGGTGACCACACAATTGAAACAGTTGGGCAAATTTCCTATAACGTACCTCCCAATCCACCTGCTGTCAACCCAGCAAATACATCTGTCCGGCATGAAAGAGTAGTTGCACATCCTCGTTACAGGGTTCAGTGGTGTGAGAAAGACATTGCAGAGCTGTACCTTAACTTGTGACACTGGTGAGTAGCATGGTATAGCAAAGCAATGAAACCAATTCAACACAATTTGCCTACGTGGAGGTAAGATTATCATGTGTTAATTCTGGTATTCGTATATGTTATCAAGTAACTGAACATTCTGCGTTTTAGGCACTGACATTTACATATAAAGTATATTGAAATAAATGCAAGGGTTGGTTTTATTCATAAACATTTCTCCTGACCTCTTCACCTCCTGTCTTCTTCAGGATATCAAATAAGGTCCCTCAGCGGTATGAGAAATAAAAGTAGCAAGATGAAACATCAACTCCTTCTTTTGCATTTTACCGATAAAAATATATATCAACTAAACCACCACAGAACTATCCATGCATGGGCAGTTAAAGTAAAAAATATATATTTGATGTATTTATGAGAATGTTTTTAAAACCTTTTTTTATATGTATAAAACACAACGTGATGCTAAATGAACGTGCTAATTTAAGTAAATAATATAAGGTCCCTTGTTTTTGTTCTTCAGAGAGTCTTCCTGGCAAAATATGATATAAATCAAATTTGAAAGGCAAACTTGCAGGAAGATGACAGTGAGTGTATAATTGAAAGGAGCACACATTTTACTCGCAAAAGCCCAGGCGCAACTGATGCAAAGCCTTTGGCAAGCGCTTTTGAAATTGAAAGCATTGCAAATGAGGCGATGCACTGAGAAAAAAAACAACTCATTTATGCTCGTGTGACCATCCCTACTGCCATAATAACGTCCCCAAAGCCCCAACCTCCACACTTTGAAGTCTGGGGCAGCGAAGCAGATCCTTATTATAAAGAATGACTTTTTTTAGCACGAGGTGGTTATTGTGCCGCGCATCTGTGTTTAGTTTCGCCAGTTCTAGTGGCTAGCGCACCGCGCTTACAAATACTAACAAATATCTGAAACAATGATGGGCATCCCTTAGGCCGAATAAGCCTCAGTACCTGATGTGGTGTGTAAACATCAACAAAATAAACTCTTGCGCATCAAGTGGAATAACTCAGGGTTAATATATCATTATCTTTCGGTGACAATTTCTCCTGGAATTTGAGCTGCCCTCTGCTCAGCTCTGAAACTTAAACCGGCATGTGCCGTGTTGGCCTCAATAGGTGCTCGTTGAAAGCACTTGCCCCAACATCCTGTGTCGGCTAATATGATTGGTTGTCTTTGTTTCCCATACCGATATTAAACGCACTGAAGTTTATACTGTGTGTGAGTCGTGTGTGAGTCGTGTGTGTGTGCGTGCATGAGTGTGCACGTGTGTGTGAGTGCGGTCACGTGTAGCCACAAAGTTAACATAGTCTGGCACAGGCGTCGTGATAGCGTCGCCCCCATTTTGTTGAAAATGGCAGCTGTTGTTGTTGTGTTTGTCTTTGTCGTGTGTGTGTGTGCTGCGTGGCTTATAGCCAAGCTTAATGTTGGGCTACCATTTAACAGTTCGCGGTTGCAGTAATACGTCTGGGATAACTTATTTGCGAATAACATTATTGGCTGCTGTGGGACTTCATCGTTGCATTACATTCGCATCAGTGAAGGCACTTAGCCCTTGCTGGCATTAACTTTTTAGAATCGTTTGTCATTCGTCTTGTTTTTTTTTATCTGAGTTGTAACGCAAGATAACAAGGGCTGCGTTACCCCCGTACCGAGCCAGCGCTCACGTGAATCACACTGGTTTCTTCAGTTAATGGGATTTGTCTCTACGTTTGGTGATAGGTGGCTTTTCATTTGTTCACGTTTTCAATGTGTGCATTTGCCGTTACCCTTTTTTTGGCGTTTGCCATGAAAATGTACGGTATTAATTCCCACCGTAATTCTGCTTTGGAAAAAAAAGAGACTTCAAATCTCAATGGGATCTTGCACAATTATTGTACATGTACAACACTACGTTAATCCACTGCTAGATGAGAGCCTCTCAGTGTTGATCAGAGTGGGTGTTGGTCTTCTTCTTCTTCGTATGGTTGGGGGAAGCAGTTATAGTTTGTTGTCGAGGTTAGCAATCCATTCAACGGCTTCAGGTGCGCCACGGAGTGAATTCATGGTTGTGATGCCACCAGCGGATGGATCTCTCCTCAGGGCCAGGAGTCCATTAGGTGGGGCGATCGTTTGACTTGGGTGGTGGCCACGGTCACAATTTGCGCCGTTCCTCCGCGTTACACTTGTGGAGGCAAGTGGCCGCATCTTTCCCTGGACCTGTCCTCAAGAGGTCGACGGTTACATCATGGGACCTCCTTTGCCAGTACCAAAATATACTATTAGGGTTTTTCTCCTTTTTTCGGCAACAAAACTAACACCTTTTGCAAGGAATCATGCTTACATTAACCACAACTGCGAGTATTGTGGTTAATGTAAGCATGATTACTTGCAAAAGGTGTCAGTTTTGTTGCCAGAAAAAAGGGGAAAACCGCTATTAGTACGGTCGACGGTTGTCCAAGTTTCACGTGGTAGGTTGAACCCCGGGACTTCACTGCTTGGGGTCAGCAGCCAGGTTGCAATTGGTGACGTTTGCAGTCAATCAGGAGTGGGTTGGTGAAAACAGGGAGCATAGACGAGTAGAGTACAGCAAATGGGTTTTGCCGCACTGCTTCTCTACTGTCCACAATAACCTGTAACACCTGTTTCATGCAGAGTGGCGTTACAATAAAATCGTATTTTATTGATAGTTCTGTCATTGAATAAACGCATGCATCTATAATTCTGTTCAACAGGTTTGTATTTGTATTTCCTGGTTATATGACCACTCACCAATGCAGCAAATCACTTTATATAATGAGCGCACTGACGGTCAGGACAGGCTATTCATACGACTATTTGGTCAAATCTTTTAACCAGCAGCAGGGAGTCAATCGTGCCGTGACTCGGGAGCCACGGCTCAATCTCACGGAGACCGTAGGGAAGGCGGTTGGCGGGGTGGGTGTGGGGGGGGGGGCGCTTTAGCATCCGCTAATGGACACAACTGGCAGCTTGACAGCCCATACGCAGAAAAGGCTGTGGCTTCGCAATGCGACGGTGCCCTGACACAGGCAGTCAGCCAGGGCCCGGATGATTCTTCCGTACATCGAGCGTGTGCGTGAGAAGCAGGATTTTGTAGGATGCGTGCGTCGGCCGGCTTGTTGTGCCTTAGGCCCGAAGGTGTGACATTTCAAAGAAATGTTGGCAATTAAAAAAAACAGAAAATTGAATGAAACTCAACACTTACGTTAATGACACTGCCCTAAAGAGGAATGTGTTCATACATTTACACGTTTATTTTCCCGCACCTCCAAATAGCATTTCCCGCACCACC
The DNA here is from genome assembly GCF_964198595.1 of Lampetra fluviatilis. NCBI lineage: Eukaryota > Metazoa > Chordata > Hyperoartia > Petromyzontiformes > Petromyzontidae > Lampetra > Lampetra fluviatilis. The sequence goes on from NC_136302.1 coordinate 7,691,050, forward strand.
GATTAGCATGGTTGGCTACATATTGTGTGAAAGAAGTTCAACATACATCCATAATAGGCAATTTTTCAGGCAATTGATATTTTTCAAAGCAGAAATATCTGCTTTGTGAGATATATTTTGAACCAAGGGACCTTGCTGCCCAACACGTCACCTATTGGATAGTTTTCCTCTTTAGGACCTTGTTATTGATCAATATGTTGTGTTGTTTTGTTGCATGTCCTGGTTCACCACCACTAATGCAGGACCACAGACTTTCCGTCTGAAATGTAGTGCACCAGTTAGATGACGAAGAATAATTGTCATCATATCCGACATTCTATTACATACTCTTCCTATTATCTGTTCTGCCTGACTCGATCCATGGAAAATCCTATTATCCCCATATTGATTATTCATATTATTCGAGACTTTTATGCGGATGGAAGGCCGTGATCAGGACATCTTTGAGAAATGACATGGCACATAGAGAGAGAGAGAGATAATCGGATAATGAGGAGCCCATAAGAGGAGGCAATTTCGTTCTCATTACCATGGCCTTCCATGAACAAGTCACCCGGAAGTGATCACTCAGGAGCACAACATTGATTCTGTTATCCACGCTTAGCCACAGACAAGAGTAGTGACCCAGAAGTGGCAGCGAATTAACTCCGTTACCTATGCTGATCTGTTGATAACAGGAGTCCCCAGATAAGAAGAGGTGACAGATATGCATCTGCATCATAACATACATCTACTGCTGGATGAAGGCTTCCCTAAGCCACCGTCATCTCTCAAGATGCCGCAATGGAATAAGCCCCCCAGCACCTGCACCACGAGCTCATTTTCATCGCTCCATCTCCGCTCGGATGAATGACTGGTCGTGAAGTCGTACGATGAAAGAATTACCCTTTTGTCGAGAAAACCGCATTGAATCGTGACGGCCGTCCGGTTATGATAGCTGCTTCTACTCTTTTTTATATATATATAATTTAGCAACTTAATGCCTGCGTAGGCGAAAGAAGAAGAAAAAAAAACGAACCAATCTACATTTCCATACTCCTGTCGCTCAGTAGTGCGATGGAGGTCAAAGCTTGATCTTCTAAAGGGACGTAACGGCGGGAATTATTTTGTGCGGAAATGTGATTATTTCAAACATCATCGTGTCGTCCAATCCTTTGGCGATATTTTCCCACGAGGCAATGCATTTTTCTGACCTCTTTTTTTTGTACAGTACTCGCAGTCGATAAATAACAGGAACAATGCTTTGATATTTTCTGCACCCTTGTGTGGGGGGGGGGGGGTGATGTCCATTAAATTCGGTCAGGGTCCTGAGCGTGCATTGGAAACTGGCAGAGTAAAGGGCCACAGAATACTTGACACTGAACCAGAATGTGGAGTTACAAGGTAAATGTGTTCTGAAATACGTGTGTGTATGTTGGACTCCTTTTGCATCGTACGAAGCCAACAGCGCTAATGGGAGGTGTGGTGGAAGGACAGCAAACTAAACACAAAAATATATAAATGTGTCGTTAAAACCCGCTACCACCCGACACAGCCATTTAGTAAGGGTTGTCACGTAAACAGAACATGCCAATTCGTCACTAGCACAGCACGCCGGTGTGTCGGAGAGCCAAGCCACAACATTTACAATCTAAGTACGACGTTTCGCCAGTAATTACAACTAGCTTCATCAGGCGACAGCCAGATTTGTGGAGAAGTCCTCCTGTTTCGTTCCTGATATAGAATCTCTCCATCTTTTGAGGAAAGCCAGTGAAGACGACAGCTTCATCCGCTTAATTCGGAGTATTTCCAGTGGCGTTACTAACAAGATGCAGAGATTCAAAGGTAATTCCACACGCAGTTGAAATAACTCAATATACGTTGCCTCAGTAATCTCCCCCCCCCCCCCCCCCCCACAATGTGCAAGAGCGCCCATCTACGCCTCTATATAAGGAACGAAACAGGTGGACTTCTCCACAAATCTGGCTGTCGCCTGATGAAGCTAGTTGTAATTACTGGCGAAACGTCGTACTCAGATTGTAAATGTTGTGGCTTGGCTCTCCGACACACCGGTGTGCTGTGCTAGTGACGACTTGGCCACGTTCTGTTAACGCGACAACCCTTACTAGTTGGCTGTGTCGGATGGTGGCAGGTTTTAACGACACATTTATATATTTACGCGATCTAACCCAAAAACCTCCATTATGGATGGTATTGGCCGCAAAAGCCGACATGTTAAACTAAACACAAAAAAGCAAGCTTCTCTTTTATCTGCACTGCACTTGGCACATTGGGTGGGAATAGAAAAACAATGTGCCTACATTATCATCGCTGCACAAAGATAAATATACCCCATATAGCCTTTTATGGAATGTAGAGGCAAGTGCGGTTAGCGAGCACCTATCAAGGTCAGCATGGTGTAAGAGGAGTTAGCGTATCCTTGTATGTAGAACTTCTTTCCCATCGTACGAAGCAAACAGCGCTTATCGGAGGTGCGGGGGAAGGACAACAAACTGAACACAAAAGCAAATGACTGAGAATGTGGCACAAAGTACACACCGTACAATGCTGCAATGAGCAACATTTGATATTCATACTCTTAGGTTTCTCCTCACTTGATACAGTAAATCTAGCTGTGACGATCCCACCTGATGACGGAGACTTGTGTTGCCTCCGAAACGTCGTGATTTATTATTTTATTTTATTTATATTATTACTTTTATTAATTTTAATTTTATTTTTGTACCTACGTGACTTTACCGAAAAAACCTAAGAGTAAAAAAAATTTGATATTCTCATACAGGGCATAAACATCCTTACATTGATGTAGCAGGAATTTAATGACTACCGGATTGTTTTATTTTTTTGTGCTTTTACAAGTGTAATAATATGGACAATGTGGGTTGAATAATTCCTGTCACATTTATTGAATGAAAGATCTGTGACAATGTCTCCGGGTGTAATTTTTAAAAATATGATTATGCATGAGGATAATTAATACATTACCACGTGCTATGCTTTTTATATGTTTGAATACTAATTTATTAATTGTTTCATGATTTAACTTCCCAACGGACGCATTTGCAAGGGCTGTCAAAAGCAAATGTGGAAGTTTCAGTGCGTTTACATATTCACGTAATTATCTGGAAATATGACAATACACAATTTCAGGATACACGTAAAAAAAATAAACCTAAACGGTCTGTTGCTAATATTTAACATAATTGAGGTTATGTTAATTTTTCCTTCTTTATCATTAATGGAATCATTTATCCTTTTTAGTTCTAATTATTTTAAATGCCGCAATGAAATTTAAAAAAAATTGGAATTCCACTAATTTTCTCATTTGCAAACTGGAGCCATATACCAAGGGGAACGTTTTGTTACAGACTCAGATGAGGATTAATGTTCTTTGCAGGGTTTTTTTTCCAAGACATGTTCCAACGAATTAATTAAACATTTGGCTTTGCAAACATTGCTGTAATATACCATGTGAAACATTAGCAAAAAGACATTACATGTTTCTTTTGAGCCGAAAGAAATAGAATGTCACATTCCATTTCAATCCACTTAATATGGGTGATGCCCTAGCTTTGGCGGTTTGCATACTGTGCTTTGAGTTCGATTCCTGACCATGACTAACATCGGTAGAGAATGGTATCTGAACTGGTCCAGGGCCTTGTCTTGTTCACCAATCCTAACTGAGCAGCATGGCCAAGTATGGTCAAACAAACCACGTGACCGACTCGCGACAAAGCATTGGAAGGCTTTCATCATGCAGCGGATTGACACAGGGCTGTGATGTTATTACTTGTATATAAAATAATAACATAATACAACAGGCAAATTGGCACAATTCATTCATATGCATGTGGTTAAATGTTTACAATTCCTGACAAGTTATTTCTGGCAAGATTAAATATTCAATGCAATTTCACACTTTGATACCGATCCAAATAGACGTACGCGAGTTTGTTTTGAGAATAACGCTTGACGTGCCATCCGTCATAAAATAGCCACGCTTATAAATCCGGAATTTGATTAGGAAAACAATTTCCATCTCCAAAAAAACGCCGATGTTTACTTTAACGGGAAGGTGAACGGTTAGGTGTGACCTGGGGAAATTAAGACGAACGTTTAGCGAATGTAAGACAAACGTAACTGCGGACAGTGCAGCCAAAAGGGGCTGACATTCCAAACTTGAATTTCGATTTAAAGCTTTCGTGACTGCAGGGATTCATCTTCTTGGTTCTTTCGACAGAGTCTGAATGTCTTCTCGACAGACCTGTTCTCCACCTGAGGACGGCTGCTTGCGTCGTAGCCGAAACGTCGTGAGAATAATTTTATTATGTTTCATTTTTATTCTTTTATTATTTCCATTCTACGTGACTTTACCGAAAGATACAAGAAGATGAATTCCAAACTTGCTTTATTTTTAGTTAAATGTATGTTTTTGCACCATGTGATCTCATTGCATATTGTGTTATTGTTCTGTTGTTTACATATATACCGTACATCTGGAATACTAAATGGGATGGGTTTTTTATACTTTTCTCACAAGAGTATGTTGAGTTTGAGGTCTTTTGTGCAAAAAATAGGCCGATGTTACTTAGAACAAGTGTCTTTGCCTCTGCGTATATATTCAGAACACCCTGTTACGCTTGTCACTTGTATATTTAACAAAGCGTAACATGCTCCTATGTTAATCACAACTACAATGAATGGTCTGACCTTTTTCAATGTTATTACCAACAGACGTTCATACTTTATGTATGACGTGTCATATAAGTAATGTATTACTCGTATATATTTGCATGCAAATATTAAGTTTGAGATCTTTGACCTATTTGCATGGAATGTCCCTCCCCGTACCTACGAAGAGCACAGTTGGCTGTGTACGGTGTGAAAGAATTTTTTTTTTCGATTTAAAGCTTTCGTGACTGCAGGGATTCATCTTCTTGGTTCTTTCGGTAAAGGCACGACGTTTCGGCCACAACGCAAGCAGCGTTGTGGCCGAAACGTCGTGAGAATAATTTTATTATGTTTTATTTTAATTATTTTATTATTTTCCTTCTACGTGACTTTACCGAAAGAACCAAGAAGGTGTGAAAGAAGTTCAGCATGTGTAAATTCATAATGAATAAATTGTCATCACCACAATTATCATCACCGTCACCAAAAACATCCACGCACAATCCACTGCTTGATGAGATTTCACCATCCCACCTGATCCTGCGATGCAATGATACATCTTTACTCCGGAGAAACTAGCTGATTTCGTTGCTCCATCCCCGCATAAGTCTAACCTCTAGGACGTGTTCTCCTCTTTGGCGACCATTCCATCTCCGGTCTTGATCGTGGGTCATCTCCTTGTGGATGCTATTCCACCTACTCCAGATTCCCCCCCCCCCATCCCTTTTATTCCACGTGCAAATGATTCAAGGAGTCGACGACAAGATTCGATTCAGCAGTGCCCAGAAAGAGGAAAAAAAACAATTCTGAGACTTGGTGGGGTTTATATTGGCTAAATAAACAAAACAAAAAATCACTAAACTATCCTAGCCAGGAATCAAACTTGTGTATCTCGTTTAGGAACAAAATTCTCTGCCACTTTGCATCAAACATCAACACATGCATTTTATACTAAAATTAAGAATACATATTTGAAACATGTATTTTTCGGTCTGTGTAATCACAGCAGGCATATATATATACACACACACATCAATATCCACCCACATGCGTTAATTTGACTACAAGGCATCTATTATGTTTTAGATTTTTCTAAAAATACAACAAAAGAAACGCCATTGCTCACACGACTCGAAGTTCTTAAAGCTGGACAGAACCACAAATGAGTGCCAGTGGGTACTCTTGACATCAGCTTTTTATATACACAGGACATGGGAAGCATTTGTTTGATTACATATTATACTGGTAGGAACCTCCTGGTTACACCAGCCCACAGGGGATTATTGTGTCCGTCGTGCAGGGAGGGGCTGGGTGGGGAGGGAAGGGTTGGGTTTGGAGGGGACGGTGGGGAGGGGCTGGGTGGAGAGGGTTGGGGCTGGGTGGGGAGTGGCTGGGTGGGGAGGGTGGGGAGGGGCTGGGTGGGGAGGGTGGGAGGGGTGGGTCTGGGTGGGGAGGGGCTGGTCACCCCGTGGTGCCCTTATAACCTACTCACGCCGGCTTGTGCCCGCCCTCACAGTCGGCCATATTTGCGGAATACACCACGCCGCCGTTGACCCTGGCCATTGACCGAGCAACCCAACGTTCCTACCAGCTCCCTCCGCAGGAATGTGTTTCTAGGCCACATCGAGATTTTTCTATATTTGTGTTAACCGTTATACGCAAATGATGCACACGAACATGGCGATTGTCAATATACTGATGAATGATGGCCTCCCAACACCGTTTGTGTTCCCGGGAAGTTATTGGACTGTACTTCACTATGCTAGTCAATTCAGTTTGGGGAGAATGAGCGGAGTACAGAACAAGCTATGGAAATTGCTTCAATGCCCTCCAAAATAACGCATGATTTAAATAGTACTTAGAATAATAGAATGATAATAGGTTTTTCCCCTTTTCTTTTGGCAACAAAACAGGTGTTAAGATGTTAAAACACCAAACTGAAACCTTTTACAAGGAATCATGTCTGCATTGACCACAATGCTTGTGATCAGAATGCAAACAAAAAAAACATACTCTGATAATATATGCATTGTCCTTGAAACTGATTGGTCCACACCAGAGACAGCTTTCTTTTGAGCCTCGTCTCAAACTGTGTTAGACCAAAGGACGCCAAAAATCGCACAGCCCAAAGACAACGCACTACCAGAGTAATGAGAGCTCGGGCTGAGCAGCTACATCATGGGACCTCCTTTGCCAGCACCAAAATATGAGAATAGTTTTTTCCCCTTTTTTTCTGGCAACAAAACAGGTGTTAAGATGTTAAAACAGAAAACTGAAACCTATTATCATATTTTGTACTAGCAAAGGAGTTCCCATGATGTAGAATAATAGTAGCCTGTACAAACTATAGCATTAAAAGCCATCCTAATGATCTTGACAGTACAACAACAGTTGTCTTTGTACACACTGAATTATCATTATAGATGTTATTGCACGTTACACTTTAACGTACCCTTCTCATTGAACCTCTATTTTTTCATGCTAAAGAGGGCGTTCCTGTAGTGATGTGCATGGGTGCTTTGCTAATGAATTCAGAGATGCACATCTCATCGAGTTACTTTTTTTGTATGCGGCTAAGCAGTGCACACAGGACAGTTGAAAAGAACCACTTAAAAATGGTCCGCGGGATTTGAATGTGTATAATGATAAGCCGATTGCTATCCCTCGCTGTAGCAAAAGAACAAAACAGTGAATTAAAATGGGAACCCCTGGACACTTCATTTTCATTTTTACGGCTGCCGGGGTTACGGTGGGTGTAAGTCAAAAGGTTGCCCGATATTTCATCAAACTCTTGTCAAGACAGGAAAGTACTGCAAAATATATATACTTTTATATATGCTACATAGACGCTTGTGATATATTTTTCTTCGTCATGTGCTTCCTTATATTTAAATTAGACTATTTTAATTGCTGAGTGCTAACAGTTCTATCCCTGTCATATACACATGCAAATCTGTCAAATATATATGTTGTTGTGGTTGATACCAGCATCTAAATAGTAACAAGAAATCGGTACACAGTGACTACATCACATTTACCTCTCTATTTAAGACCAAAGCAGGAGCATTTCTCCACAAATCTGGCTGTCGCCTGATGATAGTTTTAATTACAGGTTAAACGTCGTACTCGAATTGTAAATGTTGTGGGTTTACTCTCCAACACACCGGTGTGCTGTACTAGTAACAAATTGACATATTTTGTTTACGTGACAAACCTTACTCATTTGCTGTGTCGGGTGGTGACGGGTTTAATGACACATTTAAATTCACGTAATCTCATGCATACAAAACTCTATTATGAAAATGGATGTCGATGATGTTGATTGTAATAATAGCATCAGGTGTCAGCAAAAACATCACCGCAATTGCCACTCATTCAATTTCAGCAGCGTTCACATCTACAAACAAATTCAGACGCCTGTATTCCTTCCTTGATACATTTGCCTGCAATGCATTACGTTTAAAATCATTGTTCAAGTTCACATTGCCATCGTAAGAAAACATCGTTCAAAGGGATTTCTCTGCAGCTCAGATTCTCCCGAAATGTGTAGAGGTTCGTTGGCTTATTATAATAAACGCAAAATAGCGTGTTGTGTATTATTGCGTACGTGTAAAATAACCCTCTCTTTTAAGTAATTATTTCGTCGTGTAAGATTATAAATTGTCTTGCACAATGGAAAACAGCGGCGCATAACGATCGCACCGATGCTTATTTTTCAAGACAATCTGTCACCCGTCCAGTGTGCAGCACACACAGTGCCAGGAATTATTTTCAAATGATAACCTGACGTTCTCTATACTGCATTCTCACCCTTACATTATTCAAACTTAAATGAAGCCGGTGTTTGGGGCACTAGTTACGAAAGGGCAGGACCTTTACCGCTGGATGAAATAATTGGCGATGACCCAGCAGATGTAACATTTGGGAATCTGCACTATAAAGATGATGCAGATTTGTGCCACGGATTCAGAAAGAGCATCTATTTACAAAAAGAAAGGAAACACAAATCGTGACCTACTGCTAGAGAACTGTCATCACTTGCAAATTATGGCCGTGGTAGCTTTACAAAGTTGCCTTGTTTACAACCCCCCCAAAAAAATATTCTTGCAAAATGGAAGTGAGGAAATATATAACAAATTCACTTTACAATAACAAGGGGTCCCTCCCTGGCGTGGTTTATTTGCTGCTATTGTGACATTATAATGGATTGGGTTCATTTTCTGCCCTTCTGACGGCTGGACTGGGCTGATTTCCCCAGGGAGCCGTGTGGGACTGCATTTCAAAGCCCTCCACAGTGCCGGGAGTAGAATAGGCAATTCTTTCATGGCTCTGCGCTTACCTCCAAGCAGCCCCTCTGCTCGTTCATATGCAGTGCCAGTAATGCACTGCGCGCGCGTCTGAAGCGCATCGCGTATCACATACACACGCGCGGTGAAAACAACAGTCGGCGATAAATAATTATGTTGCAAGCCAGCCATGTTGCGTGCGTGTTACTAATGAACTGCTAATTGTTTTGCGAATTTAACTTGGTTTGAATTTCATTACCCCGATAGCCACGGTGGAATTATTATTTTTGCGGGGCGTATTAAAAATGGCACATTTTCAGTGCCACTGTTGAATGGCATTGAATGGCCCTAATGCCCAGCGCGCGTATAACTCCTCTGTTTGGCGAGTCGGCAGCAGGCTGTGTTCCTTAGTGATGAAGGGTTGTAAAAAAAAAAAAATTCAAATGAAGAAAGCATTGCTTCTCATGCTTGCAGCGTTCAGAATTTTGCCACGTGAATGGGCAAAATATGCACGCATTGAAATCGGCTAACAAGCTTTCCTTTAAACAAAATAAAACTGCTCGTAAAATGGGGCAGCAAACATCGCATGTGTTTATTATTTTCATTGTTATTGAAACGTCAGTTTCGTACGTAAAAAAATATTACTCATAACATGTATCCACATTTGTTTAATATCAAAAGTGTTATCCCAATTTGGGGTGCCAGAAGCAATCTTGATAATAAAAAAAGAAACAGATAAGACGCCAATGCAAAAATACACCCCACAATGAAACATCTGTGTGTTTTATTTACGCAAGATGCACACAACCTTCCAATGAGATTTTAAAACTCGTGACAATAAGTGATTTTCTGCTTCCTTAATAATGGGGGGGGGGGGAGGAGGCATCACTGATTTACAGCCCTTAGCCAGCGGTGAAAATTCCACATTCCTATGACAGGTGTGGGTCTTTCCATCGGAGCAAAAAGAAAATGTCGACGTTGACTTCCCTTCAAAGTGGTACCTCAATTTATCATCCCTGCGGAGAGATGAAGGGCGAGTCGACCGCCTAACTGGAATGTGAACTCAAGACCTTCCGATTGAAAGCCATGTCATCATGTACCCAAACACCGCACCACCTGGCCGGAAGAAAACAATAACTCGCCAGTGCTTTCTTAACGGAAATGTTTTTTCTTTTTGCCAAAGCTCTAAATATAATCATTCATTTTAACTTGCTAATGAACAGCCGTGTGATGCAAACATGTGCTATTAATCATTTGCACGAGTATATGTTTTCCATAATGTGTCCTAATATTAGAATGTAATATAATTTGCAACGTTTGCAATTTAAGGGTAAATGTATTGCATTCATGTCGTGGAATCTGGATATATTTCTATTATTGTTGAGTGCCTATGCTGAGGTCCAGTTGCGTAACGAGTGGTGGGCAGGGGGTTCCTTGCCCCCCCTCCTCCTCCCCTCGTGGTAGCCAAAGCTACGAGTTGGGGGGCCCCCTTGACAACCACCATGAGATATCTTCTCAGAAGTCTAAAATAACATCAAAGTAATAAAAAAAACGCGGAAAAATGTTGCATTTCCATGCCAATGCTTTCATTCACATTCCATTCGAATCGAATTCGAGCGCCAATGCAAAACATTGCACCCCGGCAGCGTTTATATGTTCGACATGTGAATCGGCAAGAGGAGCCGCGATATATATTAAACAGCCTGGGTGCGACCATGGGGGATGAATTAAATATTGGGCCCCCCCCCCCCACGTGACCAATTGCCGCACCACGTGCTGACGGTGTCGTTGCGACGCTTCTGTCGACGTCTGCTCGTCACGAGAGGCCTTCGGTGGAGAGTTTGTGTAGCTTTGCTATTTCTCCCAAGTTGAAGGACCACAGACGGAGGCCGTCGGACTGCGAGAAGGGCTGCGTGCAGAACGAGAGAGAGTGAGCGAGAGAGAGAGCGAGAGAGAGAGCGAGAGAGGGAGCGAGAGAGAGAGCGAGCGAGAGAGCGAGCGAGAGAGAGAGTGAGAGAGTGAGCGAGAGAGTGGGCGAGAAAGTGAGCGAGAGAGTGACCGAGAGAGTGAGCGAGAGAGTGAGCAAGAAAGTGACCGAGAGAGAGAGCGAGAGAGTGACCGAGAGAGCGAGCGAGAGAGTGACCGAGAGAGCGAGCGAGAGAGTGGGCGAGAGAGTGAGCGAGAGAGTGACCGAGAGAGCGAGCGAGAGAGTGGGCGAGAGAGTGACCGAGAGAGCGAGCGAGAGAGTGAGCGAGAGAGTGAGCGAGAGAGTGACCGAGAGAGCGAGCGAGAGAGTGGGCGAGAGAGTGACCGAGAGAGCGAGCGAGAGAGTGAGCGAGAGAGTGAGCGAGAGAGTGAGCAAGAAAGTGACCGAGAGAGAGAGCGAGAAAGTGACCGAGAGACTGAGCGAGAGAGTGACCGAGAGAGCGAGCGAGAGAGTGAGCGAGAGAGTGAGCGAGAGGTGGGGGTTTTACATGAAGCTAAGTTTAAAAAAATATACGAAATGATGAACGAAGCAAAGTGCCGAATATACCGAGAATCTTCTTGTTTCCACTGATCGTAAAAAAAGGACTACAGACAGCGGTTTACTTGCTATATGGTCCATAGTTTGGGTTGCATCTGGTCATATGAGCACACCGCTTGGGAGAAAGGTTAAGTGTGCTTTTATCTGACATAGTGTGCTTGTATCCGAAATTTCCCTTTGCCCCCTCTCCCCTAACCAGTGTGACGTAAGCACGTGTTGCTTTTATGAGTTCTGTGCATTTATACGGCGCATTTAAATCCAGCGTCTGCGGCACTGCAATGGTTATTTACCGCTTGCATTAAATAAATGCTAATCCGTTCTAATAGTCTCTGCAAAGTCTGTGGGATCATTCGTGTTTACACAGCTTAACAAAGAATGCTGACGAACGAAGTGCCATTGCCCGGGCTCAGATGAATGGCACGTGTGTTGCTTCTGTGAAGGTTGGTTGAGCATGTGACTGAGGCTCTACACACGACACCTTTGCAGTTGCCAATGGGATTCAACTTCTGGAGGCAGCATTCCTGGCGATTCGTCGTTCGCAAGATGGGTTTGCATTTTGTTAATTGTGCCCGTAATGTTCGTCTCTTTTGCGTTGTCGCGAACAAGGTTTAATATATATGTAATAAAGGACTCTTCAAACAGTGTAGGTCTCCGTTGTCCTTTATTCGGGTTCTTGTCTCTCTCGCCCCTACGGCGTCCTCGCTCAGACCCGCACCTCCTCCACCGTGCACCCTGCAGCCACACCGCTGCTCCGCTCCGCAGCCACACTGCTGCTCTGTGTGCCCCGCACACTCTGCTAGCTCTTCACGCCTGGCTAGCTTCCCACACTCCACTAGCTCTGCTGTGCCCCACGTACACCGCTGGCCAACGGTGCCGTGGCCTCCCACCACGTGGCAGTCGCGCCACCCTCTCGCCACTGCCCAGTGTGGCCTCTTCTTGTTTCCACTCCTTCTGAACTCCCAGATCCCTTCCGATTCTCCCCCTAAATCCTCACTCTCTCACGTGACCCTGACTCCTCCTTCTCCTCACGTGACCCAGACTCCGCCCCCTCTTTCCTTGCTCGCATTACATATATATATGCTATTAGTGACACTTGTTATCGTGGTCTAAGCTTTTTTTTCACCATGATCGTCCAAAACAAACCCATCACTTTAAAATTGTTTTCGCACTTTGTCTGGGGCAAATTACAGCTCTGAAAATAAATGTAAAAAAAATCAGTTTGCGTGACATTGGACGGACACTCTAGTAGTTATGTGACATCAACGTCTGCGGCTTTTTTTTCGAACACAGGGCGATGCACTGTGTGCTGTAGAGTTGTGAATGAAAATCTCTTCGACTCCTGATGTTATACTGAAAGAACATTTGAAATTAAATTTATAGTTTTTAAAGTAAAAAAAACGAGAGGTATATGTTGGCCATGTTTATTTATCGGTTCTTGTTTATACATTTTCACGGGATATGTTTATCATTTTTCCTAGATAAATTAATGATATTACAATAGTCATAGCATGTTACATAATTGGCACAAAAGTTACATAAATTCGATTCTAAGTTCTTGCATAAAACAGTGCACGACCTATTGCCAGAAAATGCCCTCTGGAAGTTGATATCACATAACTATATCTGATATTTCTTGAATTGCCTCATATGTGCACCAGAAGCACTCTACTTTCTCACATATCCTTGAAACTTGAAATATGTTTAAATAAGTGGAAACCCACGTTAGAATCATACATGGGTATCTTTGTGACGTAGGTGTAGATTGTGGCATCAGAAAGTATCACCCATATGTTTGGCTATGCGAGGTTTTATGGTATGTTGGTGCCCATATTTTACCGCTGATTATTGTATACACTGTAGTTTGTATGTGTGTGTGTGTGGCTTGGAGCTGCGCTCTGGTTCGCAGACCGCACCACGATCCCGGTGTATGCTGTGTTCAAGCTGTGGATGACGTGAGGGGCAAGTGGTAATTCAACTCATCCCGGGCTTCCCCTACGTCAACTCAGCCTTTAAAATGAATACCCAGTGCAGTGTGTAAACATCAGCCATAGGGAGGATATTGGCAGTCCAGACGTGTTGACCCCACCTCCTCCCGCCTCTGATTAGCACGGGGCGCTAAGTACGGTGCAAAATAAGTCGAAAATAAGATAAGCCCTCTTGCACAATGCTGACCTTGATAGGTACTCGCTAACAGCACTTTCCTCGACAATCTTGTAAAGGCTATATGAGGGATATTTGTCTTGGTGTAGCTATCAAAATGTAGGCACATTGGTTTTCTATTCCCATCCTATATGCCAAGTGCACTGCAGATGAAACAGAAGCTGCTAAGTGTTTTTGCCAGTGTTTAAAGATAACTTGTGAAACACTTTATTCAGACTGTCGACACTGTCTTCCTCCGCAATCTCTTTACTAAGTGTATAAACAGCCAATTACATTCTTAAAATAATCTTTGCTTGTCCGTATCTGAATACTATACATAAAAAAAGAGTGTTAATGTTGATAAGATTCATGCAAAAGCCGCAGCTTAGCTCTTAAATGTTTTTTTCTTGCTATAATCTGACACTACATTTTGTAATATTTTTACTAATTTTCCTTGCGCGTATATTCCTCGAAATATTATATTCAGCGTATATTAAGGCTGTACAAATATGCCGCTCGAAATTGAATGCATTTCCACTGTGCTTCAAGAATTGTTTCTTTCTTAACATTGCGGTTAATATAGCCCCTCTAGTGGCTGCAAAGGTCAGAGGTGATGAGTGAATTTTTATCGATAAATTCCTTCAACCATTACATGACCGGATGAATAACGAAATAGAGCCATTTTCATTCCACTGCGGGATGAAAACCTCCCAATGCGGTTGGTCGTGGGGGGGGGGGGGTGGGGGGAAGGTTTGACCATACTTCCCCACGCTGATCTTTTCGAGATCGTGGAGGGAGGGCACCGGTTAGGATTTGATATAATTTGCCACCGATGTTATTCATGGCTGGCAATCTAACCGAGGTTACCGATTTCACAGGGCAGTTTGCTAATCACTGCTCCACCACTCCCCCGCTGAACGTATACCACACAGCACACACGAGGATTATTGTAAAATGCTTGATCTGGAGGCTCATCCTCAATTCTTGTTAAGTCTGGTGTGTGTGTGTGTGTGTTTTACAACCTGATGGCTGGTTATAGCACCGGTATAAACACACTTCCATTTAATCTTCCGCGGTGCTTAAATGGGTTTTATTTGCTGCACTTAAAATCCGGGGAGCTCAGTTGATCAGAATTTAATTTCCATTCCAGCGCGGCTTGGAAGTGAGCCCTCCCACATCTGGTCCCAGAGTGGCCCCCTGTCTGCCGTGGCCATAAGACTTAATGTGAACCGCGTATATAACTATAAATCATCCACTTAACGAGATTGGCCACACCTGACAGTGGCATTTGGGGAAATCTGGGCCTGTTTAATTTTTCTCTACCTGTGGGCTAAAAAAAAAACTGCGCTTTACTTTTAATGAAAATTTAATATTGCTTGGGGGAGCATCCAATGCCTCTTTCGTTCTGATATCCTCCTTTTTGCTGGACTGTTTTTATTTATTTGCGTGTACTCTGCTTCGGAAATGCCTGGCTTGAGTAGAAGATTATACCAAATACCCTCTCGAGAGGCCCTCTTAAGAGGTACTTTTGTTGGAGGCCCATCCGCTCGCAGCAGTGTGAGCAAGCAATTGAAGGGGCTGCACCTTTATCCACACGAATCGAAAAATCAAAACCACCGAGAAAAATAATTCAACCAAGGGACAGAATCCGAATCAAAACACATCGTAAAAAAAAAAGATTCTGATACGACCGCAAACATGTTTTTTTCCCACGCAGAAATCACAGGCAACGCAACCCTACCAATTTCGCACAACGTGCATGAATACCTATTTGTATTTCACTGTGTCCAATCAGCAGAATTTACATGCAAACAATGTCCTCGGTTTTTTTTGCTGCATTTCAAAATCCCCTCAACCCCCGTCTCTCATCACTTAATGCTGCCTGCCTGCGGTCCCTAGACGAGGCACACACAAAAGCAGGGGAGGTTCTCTGAGCGTGCTCCACTGAATTGGTGACAGCAGTTCAGCCCCAGTGCCTTACATTCATTTTTCAATCCCTGAAGTGCACGCGCTCTCTCCGTGTACTTCTCGTGGTGGTGCTCCCTTCACTCCTCTCTCTCTCCCTCCCTCTCGAAGGCAGTAGCTTGTGTGCGCTTGAATGGTCTGTAAATTGAGTTCATCCCTTTACGAGCTACCCGAAGGATATGCCCCGTAGTTAAGCATAATTTCCGTGCACTATTTATTTTCATATTAAAACACTTGGAAGGGATCTGTCACGTTGGCACGAGCTTAGGATGTTTGCTGGAGGGATTGGGACTGAATTGTAATTTCGGTCACGCATGATATTCTAGCACCTGTTAAAAAAATCCTGTATATGCAAAAAACAAATGTAAAAGTAGTTTCCCGGTCAAAAGTTGGTTGGCTCCGATTTTATATTTACAGCTCAGAACCAATTCAAATGACTCATTCCTATGACAGGGTTAGGTATGTCCATCGGGGAACCATCGTTGACTTCCCACACACTGTGGCATGGTAAGCGATAGCGCAAGCAAATGGCAACAGGCTTCGCTTGTTTCCTGTCGCATCACATTCTGTTGGAGATAAAGCACTTAGTTAAGTGATTACGTGGAATGTATATGGCCTAGGTGTTTCACATAGAATTAAAAAAACAAGTTAGAACTTTAGGATGACCCTGCCCTATTTAGTGAAACCGATTAAAATCTGATCCGAATTTTTTTAGGGGCCCAAGTAAAAAAAAATGGTTTCGGATTATCATAGTCATAAGCATAGACTTGACTATGTATGTGACAATTTCAGCCTTTTATCCTTTCCAGAGCACCATTAGAATGCAAATCTGTCATTCACCCCACAATTGTCAAGATATCAGATAAAATAATCTGACGTCCAACAATAAACAGTGGTCATCTTACTCTTTAGTTATTTCGGTAAAGTCACGTAGGTATAAAATAAAATACATTTAATGAATATAAAATAAAAAACTAAATAAAAATAAATCAAATCACGACGTTTTAGAAGCAACACAAGCTTCCGTCATCAGGTGGGACAGCCACAGCAATAAATAAATTGCTGTAGTGGGTAAAAAGAGTTGCTTGTGACTAAATATTATATAAGGTGAATTAATTATAACGTGTCAATCACCGTGCTAAGTAATCTAACGTGAGGATGCTGGTAATTACCAGCATCTTTCCTTGTTATTGCCGTGACCTATGAATAATGTTGAAGATTTTACTTTCTCGCATTCACTTAGCATGCTCAGTCAATGTGCACTGCTTGTGAAATTAGCACTCGCGAGTCGCATTTCAAGGGGACTTTCAAACAGGTTGTATCCAATTTAATATCTACTCCGAACAAACGTAATGAATTAAATGGAAGGAAAAAAAAATGGAAAGAAAAAATTGCTCTTTTCTGGTTTGTATTATTTTTTTTTATCTGATCTTGAAAATGTGCTGTTTGTGAGAGAGAGAAATAAATTGAGCAGCCAGCTAGTTCGCTTCATGGTTTTAAAACGTATTACTTTCATATATTTCAGATATCCCAACATTCCTAACGAAGATCCGACATACGTATACTCCCCAATCCAACCTGTGACTACAGCCAGAGCCATCTGTCAACGAACATGGGCCCTGTGTGCAGATGGGAGAGGGCTACTGATAACAAAGAAAGACATAAACAGAGACATAGTGAGACAAATTCAACAACAGACATGCAGAGAGGCGCAAAGAGAGACACACACAGACATGTACAATGTAATGGTGACATCTATATGAAGAGACCCAGACAGCAGGAGACACACAAATACACGAATTGACACAAATGGAGACAAACGCAGACATTTGTATCGTTAGTAAAATATCGTAATATGAAAATGGTGGTAAGGATTTTTGCATCCCTTCGAAAGACAATTTGTTTTGCATGAATATAAATCCCATTTATTATAAGACCATTTTATTTGTCATGAATGTGAATGCCAGTAATGATTTTCTTACCCAGGAAAGTCTCACTGAATCTCACATATTTTGTTTAGGAGATTCCTGCATTGGGATGTATGGCCAAAGTCACAACAGAGAGTTGGGGGGTTTTCGTAATAAACTGGACAAAACCCCACCAAGTTAAACAATGAATAAAATCAAATGCTTTGAACAATATGTTCTCGTAGTTGTAAGTGTACCTATGGTATTTCTATCATGGTTTTCCCAAGCAGAACTAAGATTACCTACACATCACACCAAAATAACTCTGGCCAATTGTAAACATATATATTAAAAAAAAAGTTGTCCCTTATTTGACACGAATGTCAATTGCAAACTAAGGGAACATATCCCTTAAAGTCGCTTTAATGTAGCCGGTCACAGCCCTTTAGACTGTGTCGGGAATCGCTAATGAGGAACGGAGCGATTACCTGTGGCTGCTTGTCAGTCCGCCCGTCTGCGCCGTCGATGTCTCAAGAGTGCCCTGCCTGATTGAAGATAAATGTGACACAGCTTCGTATCAACCTTCAGCCGAAGAATGGGAGAGGTGTCGTTTGGAGAGGACGAGGCATTACCGGCAGGAGAAGAAAGAGGGAGGAGGCCACAGTAGACTTTGATTACCGTATCTATCATCAGCTCATGCAAATGAAAACTTGGATTTAATGTATTCTGTATGATGTACATTGTAGCTTAATATTGCGACATTACCCATGAAGGCCAAAGCATATATACCATTCCGCATACGCCTGCCTCTACAAATGTTACCACTGCTGGGCAGACTGTCTTGTCAAAAATTTTTGCTTGGAAAGAGAGCAGGTCTACCTGTGTGCACATACCTCCCATATTCTACTCAATATCATTATATATTTAAAAACAACTCATCAGCAGCAGCAGCCATTGCCTATTCACTGCTGGATGAATGCCTCCCCACACTTTTGCCATCCATCACTTCACGATCAAGTAATTCCACAATCCTTATCACCTGCACACATGAACTGATCACATCTCCGAGGTGGCCATCATCTTGAGCACGTAGTCTCCTTTTTGCTGGCATTCCCTCATCAGTCTCGTCCATCAGCCATCATCATCATCATCATATTTTCTAGTAATGTGTTCCTGCCCAGGCCCACTTCTCTCACCAGTCAATACGACGTATGTCATTTCTATTTTGATGCTGATCTATGTGGTCCTCTGTCTGCCTCTCAGTGAAATTCAGAGCATTCATCTATCGATGCTTCTTTGTGCACTTTTCATCTTTTGTTCCATTTTTTGTTGTTGTCAAGTGTCCACGTTTCTGATCCATACGTCACGGCTCCCTGTAAATAACATTTCCCAGTGATGGGAAACGACAAAGAAAAAATGAACCACCTCTTCACATGTCTGCCCACTTGCGCTCGCTCGAGCCAACTGCCAAACGGTGCCCTCATATTTTAAAACACGGAGAGCTGCAGCCTTGAGCACAAAGGCGCCCCGCGGGAGCATCTCCCACACGGGCAGACACGCGCCGGCAACACTGAGACGCCGGCTAATCCGGCTTGTCTCTTTTGCACCCTGCGTGCCCGCGGAAAATGTTGATGTGTAGCGCATGGGTAAGGGTTCTCTAGTACCCTCTGCACGTATGGCCATCGGTGTTTTACGAAACGTAGTCTGCGCTGGACCATCGGTTTGCCTAAAATACAATGGTACAAAACAAGCTGATTCGGTGAGAAGTATATGAATCTTATGCTAATCATTTCACGAGTTAATTTTTTTTCATTCTCATTATTATTACTTTGGGCAGGATCGTGGCACAATGCTAACACTTGTGCCTCGCAGTAAGAAGTGCCTAGGTTCGATTCTCAACTCGCGCGACTGTCTGCGTGGAGTTTGTATGTTCTCCGCCTGTTCTGCGCGAGTTTCCTCCCATCGCTAAAATCAAACAAAAGAACGCATCAAATGTAACTGGCATTGGTCAATACACCTGCAGTTTGGATGAGACGTGGTAGCAGTATCCCGACCCCCACCGCTACCGCAGTTTTTGGCAGGACCCTCCTGAAAAAAAGAGTCGTGAAATTTTTTCATGAGCCCTTCCTGGTAAATATGCAGCGTGCCAATAATGATGAATAATGGGACTTATTTACGAGGACAATAGCAATTAAGTAAATATGAGTGCAAGTAACAGCCAGTTTACGTCGTGGTTAACACACAGTCGCTTGAGTTTGATTCCTGGATGTGGAAATTAGCGGCAAGTGACATTTGAGCCAGTTGTGGGTCACCCTTCATCAGCCTGCACTCACCATCCTGGTGAAGTATGGTCACAAACTATCGCGATCAACGTGGAATAAGGCCTTTATTAAGTAGTGAATTGACAAATGGATGTAAATTATTATAATTGTTTTCATGTATCTGTACCGTTCGTAAAAAGTTGACTTACCATTGTTAGATTTTACAGAAATCAGTGGAACTCTAGAATGTCATTATGGAAAGATTTCTGAGATGAAAAGTTCAATTTGACAACAAAAAGCCTAACACAGGCCTTATCATGGGGAAGAAGCCCCAAATCAGTAATTGCTTGTCATTTGTGGAAACAAGGCAACAACAGATGACACATCTTTGTCAAGCAAATAATGTATTGTTTTATATGCCAAAGTGGCTGGTGAGACTTTCCCCTTATTTCTTAGAACTTATTTCGTGTCAATGGCATCACACTGTAGCACACGTCATCTCGCACATAAAGGCAGACAACTAACAATATAACCTTAAAGGTTTGTTCTGTGATTTGCAAATTAGGTATTTTTACTTTAACAGTTAGCGTCACACACGGAGGAAATACTTGCGGCTGCCCTTATGCCCGTGATTTCCTCAACCGTGACTCGTTACGTTGCAAACCCCTTGAGCGGAGCACCAATGTGGTCCTCATTCTTATGAAATTGATGCCGCGAATCAGGCACGATGCAGCAAAACTGTCCGTCTGGCCATTTTGCCTCTTCATGATTTGTTCACTCCAGTCTTCCTTGCCGTTGTTGTCGTAGACTCCATTTGCGGAGAAAGTGATTGAATGGTGAGATTCCAAGATCGCTGTGCCTCTGCTCTCCGTGCCCAGTGTTAGCGATTAATTGCCATCGTCATTCAAATAGCAACGGGAGTGTCCGCCAAGCTATGGAACACGTCTGAGAGGGCATCCACCTAGGAGATGGAGCGATGAAATCCGTTCGTGTACAGCTTCTGGGTGATTGAAAAATAATTCTCTATATTAAAAACTGATTTCTTCAGAACTGCGTTTTGTGTTTAGTTTGTTGTCCTTCCGCTGCACATCCGATTATCAGGATTTGCTACGTACGGTGGGAAAGAAGTTCAACATACATACATACTGGGTTGGTTCTTACATCAAAGCATTGGAGACGCTTTTATCCATTGACCGACTGAGAATGGCTGCATTTTGTTTACATTTTGAACATTCCTTATTCTTGAATTAAGTGCCATTCTCGAAACATTTCTGTTAGTTCACATGCACGTGGAATCACAAACCTGTAATACGATTTCGGGAATGTCTAAGTTTCTCACATGCATCCACAGATGTATATCTCAGCCCGAGGGTGTTGGTGGGAAGTAACAAGTGGGGCTGTTGGGCATTAAAAAAAAAGCAGCAATGCATAACTCTTAAACAGAATATTGTGTAGGTCAAGCACTCTTATTCCATTCAGCCGGGATTCGATGCACGTCATGTTTCAGCTTGCGTGTACCGCCTCAATCACCATTATGAAGGTTAGCCATTGAGAAGCACTTGTCAAATTACCAAATAGGTAGATACAATTTGCTCGCCCTGCCTCACATTTTCTCGCAAAAGACCCGGACCCTCGCGAGTGGTGAGCAACGCAAGCTCGTAAGACAGCTGTGATGCAGACCGTGAAATACAATACCGTCTGCAGCTGCACTAAGCACGATAATTTAATTTATGTTGAAGTGAAGCTTACGCCCACGGTCTAATTAGTACCCAACGGGAATTAAGGGTGGCAAGGAATAATACAAAAATCTCTTGATTGTTTTCCCTTTTCGTGTAGCATGAAGTCGCGTGTGTGTGTGTGCACGCGCGCGCACTGCCCTGCTTGTGTTTCCCTTGTGCGCTGTAAAGGGGGGGGGGGAAAAATGCGAAATCGCGTAGATTGGTAGTCGGTCCTAATTTCGGTCTCGATGTTGGGTAAAACCTGGAATTTATTGTGCTGCTGCTGCTGTATTGAAAAATCTGCGCGGAGGTTTTGAAACAGATGTCCTTATTTTGCATGCTATTAAGCTCAGCTCCACTCCGGAATGTTTAAATACACCGGGGGGCTACCAGCATCAAAGTGAATTTTGAGTCAAAAGCCTATTTGAAGTCAAAATCGTAAAAAAATGCACGGGAGAGTTACCGCCGCATCTTCGGGTTTTGATAGCGAGCCTAGAAATAAATTGAATTTCAAATTGCGAGTTTCTTACGTTGTATTTAACGTGCATTTGTGTCTGCTCTATTATTTAATGGACCACGTATTGTGCGACGCATACATATGAAGCTAAACTTATTTGCTTCATGCGGGTGTACATGGAAATATGAAACAGTGGCAGCCAAGAAATAGAATGGAATGTGTCCAACGGGATGGAGGATCTGGAGCAATGTGTAGGTTGCTAGGTGGGTTTTCTGCAGTGCAGGATCTTGAAAGATGCCATCTACCTTTGGTAGGACTTCATCCGGCGGTAGATTGACCATGGCCGATGATGATTTTGGTAGACACTGCTTTGCATGTGACCCAGATTTCATTTTTAATGATTGGACATTGATGACAGCAGAAACTGAATATGGTTTGGGCCTCCTTTTGGTAATATTACCCTACATAACTTATATCATGCAAGAACAAAGGAGAGATGAGGCTTGGACGATCATCATTAGCACCCGCCATGGTGAATACACCATTGGATGAAAGCCTCTCCAAGCTATCGTCGTCTCTCACATTCGTAAAAAAAACAACATGCATGAACAGCATCTATGTAAATTAAACTATTTTTTATTATGCCAGGTAAGGCCCCAATGAGCTATATAAGCTCTTTTTCAGAAGCGACCTGGCCACAAATGATAGCTCATCGAAGTGGCTTATCATGTGGAAATGTATAGCAGCCAAATACTGCTTAACGCATGTTTCTAAATGTGGAGGGTAAACCCGGAGGACCCGGAGAAAAATCCACGCGACCACGGGGAGAAAACGCAAACTCCAAATATACAGGCGTAAGGTTGGGATTAGACCCACATTCTCCTGTAAGCCAGGCGAGGTAGTTAACATCTCTCCACCGTGGCGCCCACTGTGACGAGATCTAGGCGCTTGTACACAGGCTTTGCTCCACAAGTGTACAAAACCCACAAATATGAGGGGATACGAATGCTCAATGCTCCGCACAGATGGATTGAATCCACTGTCTGTGCTGCCATCTCTTGGTGGCCTGATATCAGAGCACGTTTGGGAGTTCACGTATTCCTTGAGATTAACACGGTTGGCTGTGTACGGTACGAAAGGATTTCAACATAGATACATACATACACATTTACCAACCCTCGACTACAATAGCCTGGATTATAGGCCCGAGCCACAGTGCCTGGCTCATGTCATCGGGAATGTAAATGTTAAAATCATGCTCTAGAAAAACTAGAGTTTTATTATGAAATCTGTAAATTTGTATAATGTGTCAAGACGTCATAAGCACCTAATATTCCATTCCCACCTTCAGTGGCAATTAAAAATTTCACTCATTTCTAAGCAGATTTTTTTTTTTACAATTTAATTAATGTTGTACGGTGTGGCATGTAATTAAATTATACCCCTATGTAAGGAATTTGTAATGTGTCATTCCTTTGATTCTGTACGCGGAGTGCCCTTACACAGTCATCAAAAAGGCATTTCAGAATAATATTCAATTTAAAAATGAATACTTTCTGCTCATGGTATGCAAGGTAGAATTTGAGCATAAGTTTAATAATCATAGCAATAATACCAATAATATTCACATGTATATGGTGCTTACATGCCTGAGCACTTTAGTGAAATCTTTAATTAATTCATATTGCAAACGAAAACGTTTAAAGATTATTATAAAAGGATAAAATATTGCATTAATTAACTATTGATGTTATGCTTTACACATTGCCTCATCCTTCCTTCTCCTTGCGTACACTGCGAAGTGTAAAGCTACAATTGCTACAATTACAACAGATTTCCCCGCGGTGCAAATGGTTCATGCACTACCGATGGCGCGCCTTTGGGATCGTGTGGTCCGGCTCACATCACAAGTGTCACCGTGTCGTCCCTCCGACGCATTGACTCTGCAAAGTCGAGGACCTCGTCCAACGCCCGGGGGTCTGTTCGGGCGTGTGAACTCATCTAAAAATCGAACGTTCCCGCTTGCCTTGGCCCCCACGGTTTTAGTGTCAACAAAACTATAATAAACGTTCATGGGTTAGATCGCGTTATTTATAAATGTGTCGTAACCCTCCACCACCCGACACGGCCATTCAGCAAAAAAGTGTCACGTTGACAAAAGACAAATAGTTCACTTCTTTTGCCCACCGGTGTGTTGAAGAGTGAATCCACAACATTTACAATTTTTGTGAGTACGACGTTTTGATGGTAATTACCAGAGGTGTGGACTCGAGTCATGTGACTTGGACTCGAGTCAGACTCGAGTCATGAATTTGATGACTTGCGACTCGACTTGGACTTGCATAACAATGACTTTGTCCCACCTATGAGATGTGGACTCGAGTCATGTGACTTGGACTCGAGTCAGACTCGAGTCATGAATTTGATGACTTGCGACTCGACTTGGACTTGCATAACAATGACTTTGTCCCACCTATGAGATGTGGACTCGAGTCATGTGACTTGGACTCGAGTCAGACTCGAGTCATGAATTTGATGACTTGCGACTCGACTTGGACTTGCATAACAATGACTTTGTCCCACCTATGAGATGTGGACTCGAGTCATGTGACTTGGACTCGAGTCAGACTCGAGTCATGAATTTGATGACTTGCGACTCGACTTGGACTTGCATAACAATGACTTTGTCCCACCTATGAGATGTGGACTCGAGTCATGTGACTTGGACTCGAGTCAGACTCGAGTCATGAATTTGATGACTTGCGACTCGACTTGGACTTGCATAACAATGACTTTGTCCCACCTCTGGTAATTACATCCAGCATCATCGGGCAATTCGCCGGAATGGTGAGGCTCTCCTTAACAAAACTATCTGGAATCAAAGACGCCAAGCAAACGTGGGCTCACCCAAGGGGTTGCCCACGCTCAAGCCGGTGCTGTTCACGGATCGTCGCTCTCGATGGATGCAGACCGTGCCAATTCAGGAGGCCTGGCCCTGGGTGATGGGTCGCGGTACCTGAAGGAAAGTGCCAAGTGGCCCTGTGATGGGTTAGCAACTGCCACTTTAAATGGTTAACACGCGAACCATTACATCGCGGATCAATCTCCCTGCACGGAGGTTAAAACAATGGGCAAGTTTCTTATACCCCCCCCCGCCGCCGCAGCCGCCTGTGTGTACGCAGCAGTGTAAATGGATGGACCATGGTTTGTCAATCAACAGGTCTGTCCAGCATGGAAGAGTAGGCTAAGTTCAATCTAGAGGGGCGCTCTAGAGCTCCCTCTAGAGGAGACATTTCTGCCAGCAGTTGCATGAGTGAGAAAATGCAGGGCTGCACCTTTACCTGTGAAGTGTACAAAAGTAGCTTGTTACATCTTCTTGGTTCTTTCGGTAAAGTCACGTAGAAGGGAAATAAAACAATTATAAAAAATAAAACATGATAAAATAATTCTCACGACGTTTCGGCCACAACGCAAGTAGCCGTCATCAGGTGAAGAACAGGTCTGTCGGAAAGACAGCGTCTGAATTATTTTATTATTTCCCTTCTACGTGACTTTACCGAAAGAACCAAGAAGATGAATCCCTGCAGTCACGAAAGCTTTAAATCGAAATTTAGCTTGTTACAGTTGGCAAGAGGTCATCACTGAATTTCTACGTGATTTTGCACAATATTCTCGCACTGTAATGTTTCACACATTGTGTAAATAATATTTACTGGTTTATAATCCACTTTATTTCTGGAAAAAGTGTTCTCTACCTTATTTAAAATGTTGCAGACAATGTGTCGAATGGATCAAATGTACACCTCGCACCTCCGGTTAACACGGTTAGCTCTGTACGAAATAAGTTCAACATACATATATATCGTGTCCAAACAAATAACTTATGCAGCTCACGAACTGGAAACAAAATTGTATGCATCTTTTACATTACAGTATGTCAAATAAATCCACTTAGGATGCAGTGGATGGCTTTTAAGTCGAAATAAGCTTCACGTAATGAATTCCTTCTAATTACATGCAGTTATAATCAGGACGCTGCTGTAAAATGTGTACATAAATCACCATTACGTAGCGCCAGTAGTGCCCATTAAAGAGAAATAATCTCGATTGGGAAATGATAAGTTACTCAACTTATTTGAATAACTTTTGATTGGATTAAGCTGAGTTATTTCTCCCATTCCTTAATGGAAACTCTGTGATTGTAATTAAAATTAAAAGCACAGCCTCTACGCCGCGCGACCGCTGGCGTAGAGAAGAGTCTTCTCGATTTAAAGCTTTCGTGACTGCAGGGATTCATCTTCTTGGTTCTTTCGGTAAAGTCACGTAGAAGGGAAATAAAAAAAAATATTATAGTATTATATTTTATTATATTATTTTATTATGTTATTTTATTATATATTTTTTTTATTTTATTATTTCCCTTCTACGTGACTTTACATAAAAAGCATCAAATGTAAAAAGGTGAAATGTATTGCTTCACGCTACGAACGGTGGAAGGGCCTCCACTAGGAGGAGCTATATTTTATTGTCTTATATTATTTTAGTATTTTATTTTATTATATTATTATATTTTATTATGTTTTCTTTTTTTTCTTTTATTATTTCCCTTCTACGTGACTTTACCGAAAGAACCAAGAAGAAGGGTCTTCTCTTCGCGGATGCTAACAGAGAGATGTGACGGGGCCTCCTCTTGCACGCGGGACCAGACATCTTTGCAGAGATGGGAGTACCCACACTTTACCCCACCACGTGGGACACACACCATTCTATTAACTATGGTGTACACATTGACATTACTGGGTGGACAGAAAGTGGGGGAATCATCTTCTTGGTTCTTTCGGTAAAGTCTCGTAGAAGGGAAGTAATAAAATAATAAAAATAAAACGTAATAAAATTATTCTCACGACGTTTCGGCCACAACGCAAGCAGCCGTCCTCAGGTGAAAACCAGGTCCGTCGTGGCCGAAACGTCGTGAGAATAATTTTATTATGTTTTATTTTTATTATTTTATTACTTCCCTTCTACGTGACTTTACCGAAAGAACCAAGAAGATGAATCCCTGCAGTCACGAAAGCTTTAAATCAAAATTTAAAGTGGGGGAAGTCGGAGGAGAGGGTGGGGGGTATGAACATTGCTCTTTTGGCGTCACCTGGTCCAACCCATGTGAGACTAGGCTCTAAGGAAAGCTGTCTCGGGTGTGGACCAATCAACTTCAAGGACAGTGCATATATTATTAAAGTTATGTTTTTTGTTTGCATTATGGCTGCAGGTATTGTGGTCTATGCAAACATGACTCCTCGTAAAAAAAGATGTCAATTTTGTTGCCAGATAGAAGGGTAAAAAAACAATTATCATTGCCCATTGTTTCAACTGCCCTACCAGGGAGATTGAACTAGTGGACTTCTGCTTTTCAAAGTCCCAGTGTGGATAACCGTTTCACCACGGCAGCGCCAAAGTGATTGAAATGCGCGACGTTGTTCGGATATATAACTATCCACTGCGAGTTGACAGATTTGCAGTTAGCATTCACTGCATTGTTAGTGGAGAGAATAAACTTACGCCAGCAGGCTTTGCGTACTGGTCAGATGGAGCGTGTACACTGCGTTTTGTAAAGATATGCAAAAGAAAAGTGCCATTGTGCCATCATTTTCACAGGGATCTGCACAATCGTGGTACTACTCTCCCAGGAAAACCACAGTGAACCACAGCAAAGAATAGCAAAGCCTGCTGCTGTTGCTGTTCACCCAGCTCAGCAGCAGTGTCAGCTGAACAAATTTTGCCACTGAACCCCAGTGAAAGCAAAAATGTGCGCGAATCCTTAATGGGCCTTGGTCCCACGTGGCCAGGAATAATATTATGACCAACGCATGCCATCGGTATCTTGGGGTAGGCTTGTGTCTTAAACTTGTAACTTTCATCTCATTATACATGTGACATTCATATGTTCGGTATATGTGTGTGTGTGTTTCAATAAAGCCGCGTCCAAGTGAAACGGACCCCGTACACAGAGGCTAATCCTTGTGCTACTTTGGGCTCTTGCGTTGAAAGTGGACCGAGGGACGAACAAACCCGACATATTTCCTAACATCCATAGAAGTACGATGATGCTGATCATGAGAGTAACAAGCATCTTTTGAGAAATCAATGGTAACATGATGACGATTTGACAAGATATTGTCAAACAATAAAAAACCAACCAGTCACTTCACGGAATTGTTTTTCCTGCTCTTTCAACAAAAAAAAAACTTGCATTCTGAAAACGTAACTTTTTTTTTGCTAACTTTTTTTTTTGCTAACTTCCTGTGTATTGCACACCCTCGCACTATTTTGCTTTTTCACGTTGTAAGCAGAATGACAACATCTTTCAACAACTCATTCGTGGTACAAAATATACAAAGCAACCGATGGTTAGCACGCTGCGCTACATGTTCGATTCCCACTTACGGCCAACACTAGTGATGATTATCTTAACCGGTCCTGGACCTCCTCTCGGTCGACTCAGCCTCAAATGATGAGCAGGTGCGGTGTGTAAACATTGCTACTGGGGAGACAAAGGCGGCCGGGCGTGGCGCTAGCCACCCACGCCATCGTGTCCCCTTTCGACCTTAATAGGTGCTCGCTAACAGCACTTTCCCCAAAAGTCTGTTATGGCTAAACGGGAGATCTTCGTCCTTTATTTGGTTGCTGCACGTCCAGCTGTGTCGCGTATTGTTCAGCACGATGTCCGTCGTTTCGCTCCACGTCTCGGGAGCGAGAGAAGATTGGGAGCACGTGAAGCAAATAATGGGCGTCGTACCAAACAACGAACTTTTCAAATCCGCTTTTGCAATGTAGTTGTAATCGCCGATAGCATTCTTCAAAGAATTCTGAAAACACGAATAGAATATTTAAACACTGCAGAGGGTTTTATGTTCATTTCGTTGTTTTGATCGCAGAGTTGTGCATATATATATACATCAGGGTTTTCATTGATGGTAGTAATTGTTATTATATCTGTTATTGGTTTGATCAAACATATCCATTGTCACTGCCTCTTTTCTAATTAAGTCATGTAAGGCAATTCAGTAATCGCGCTAATGTGCGAAAGCCATTCCACTTATCCAAACTGTCAATTTGTAGTTGTGTTTATGTTTGCATTCGCCTATTCTGCCGCGGTATTTTGTAAAACAAATCCTAAAAAGGGAGACAATCTATTATCAGTTATGCGTGAACATAATACAATTAGACGAAGCTTCCAATTGGTGCCACTGAAATGTCAGGTTCATTAACTTGTTGTCGCAGTGACTTCATTGTCTTTAGTACAACGAGTCAGCTGGATGTGCACTGGCCTTGAATTGCAAGCATCGCCGGGTTTAGAATTCAATCCGGGCACCCCGCTGATCTGTGCATCCAACACACAGGGTGGAAGGGTGGCACGCCAAGGTCTCACTCAGTCTGTACATCCGTGGAGGTGCGTTAACCACCGCAATGCTCTCTGTGGGCGCGTGGCGTTAAAATTCACAGCCTCGCAAATCGGCCGTCTACGTATTTCTTCGCCAGAGCAATATTTGTTTTTAAACTCAGCATTTTAAAGATGAACTCCGTGACAAAGCAGCTGTGGTTGGACGCGAGAGAGAGAGAACTCGTCAAACACGTTACATTATGAATGACTATATACTGTGTGACAAAAATATATTTGTTTTTGTCCTGGGTAGTAAGTGTTATTTTCTAATTGCTTATTCCTCAAAAGTACAGAAAGTGGCTATTATTCCCCATAAACTTTGCTTTTGTGACCAGGGCATTGATATTTTGAAATGTACCTATTTGCAATGAGAAAACGTGTGCATTTGTGTCCTTCCTTCACGTAAAGTCCTGGTCACAAAAGCAAAGTTTGTTGGAGAATGATAGCTATGTTCTATACTTTTGAGGCATAAGCAATTATAAAATAACAGTACCCAGAAACAAAAATCTTGTTACATAGTGATCTGTATGGTGGGAATGAATATAACATTGTGCTATTTATAACAAAAGTCTCCGATTTGATTCGTCAGGATTGACGGTCAGATTCACACGCAAATAGATTTGTTTTGTATCACGATATAATCTATAGTGATACACTATAGAATCTATAGTGATACACTATAGAATCTATAGTGATACACTATAGATTATATCGTGATACACTATAGAATCTATAGTGATACACTATAGAATCTATAGTGATACACTATAGAATCTATAGTGATACACTATAGAATCTATAGTGATACACTATAGAATCTATATTGATACACGATAGAATCTATAGTGATACACTATAGAATCTATAGTGATACACTATAGAATCTATAGTGATACACTATAGATTATATCGTGATACACGATAGAATCTATAGTGATACACTATAGAATCTATAGTGATACACTATAGAATCTATAGTGATACACTATAGCATCTATAGTGATACACTATAGAATCTATAGTGATACACTATAGAATCTATAGTGATACACTATAGAATCTATAGTGATACTAATGCGGTGTATACTGTACTGTAAATAATATAATAATGTATAGCCACTTGGCAAGCGAATCGAAGCTTCCCCACGGTCCCGTAGTTCACGTGGGTAATTTGACGTCACACTCGACCATACTTCACCAGTTTATATTCTTAGTTTTTTTCGGTAAAGTCATGTAGGTAAAAAATTAAAATTAATAAAAGTAAAATAAAAATAAAATAAAAATCACGACGTTTCGGAGGCAACACAAGCTTTCGTCTTCAGGTGGAACCGTCACAGCACGATAGCTGTATCACTTGATACCAGAGGTGGGACAAAGTCATTGTTATGCAAGTCCAAGTCGAGTCGCAAGTCATCAAATTCATGACTCGAGTCTGACTCGAGTCCAAGTCACATGACTCGAGTCCACACCTCTGCTTGATACCACTTCACTTGATACAGCTATCGTGCTGTGACGGTTCCACCTGAAGACGGAAGCTTGTGGTGCCTCCGAAACGTCGTGATTTTTATTTTATTTTTATTTTACTTTTATTAATTTAAAATTTTTACCTACGTGACTTTACCGAAAAAAACCTAAGAATATGAATCATTGCAGTCACGAAAGCTTCAAATCTAGAATTCACCAGTTTGGTCGAGGTGGTGTGTGAAGATGGTAGATCCCGCCCCCTGTGCTGGTTCAGATATAAACTTGCCAATGATGTGAGCCGTGGCCGGAAATTAACTCAGGGTCACCTGCTTCCGTGCTTCTTAGTGAACACTGACTCAGAGCGCATGCTAATCTGCTCACTACTGTTTCACCTACACAGTAAATTATCATAAATCAGAAACAATCAATGCTGTGATGCATGCGCAGTGACATTGAATGAGTCACTGTAGCGCGTGCAGCTGGGAGATTGGTAGGCAATGGGATTGGGGGTAACAGCCCGTTCTACCAGTTGGACCTGTGGGCAAGGCACGGAGCCCTCTGGGGGGATACAGAGGGGGGCGTGGCCGAGGGCGGAGCCTCGCCACGCTGGGAAGGATAAAAGGCGAGCTCCGACTTACAATCGGGGCTGTTGCGATATGGAGTGGAACTCGTAGTCGTGATCTTCGCCCTCTACAAGCCGTGGGTCTGGCGGCGTGTTGGCTGTCCCGACCCGGTGTGTAGTTGTCTCCTAAGGCTGTGAAGGCCGGAATAAAAGCGAGAAAGAACCTCTTACTAGTGTCTCTGAATTAGTACACTACGCATGTATTGTGGGCATAAACATTGATTTTCATGAATGCATCAATCAATACAACATTACATCCCGACTATGTATCAACATTAATAATTCATATATTACAATACACAAATACAGATAATTGCATATACGTTCAATAAATATTGGATTCGTACTTTAACTTGCAAAGGCGAACCATTGACTCATTAATTTCCAAATGAGACAATAAACGGCATTCGTGTAACTCTTGAGAGTTCAAGTTGACCCATTGCACTCCAAAACAACAATACCTGGTCAGTGAAACCAATTAATCGTCATAACATTTCAGAGCTTCATGAAAGACACGCGGTCACAGTAGTGCGATTGTGGGCATTCGACCCACACTTTGGACCATAGAGTTAAACCGCTGTGGTCTGCGCTCCTTCGACGGAGGAGGAGGAACTGCAAAACGATAAGCACTATCTCCTGAAGCCCTCCCGTCGTGGCCAGCAGTAGACCTCAACATTTGCATTCAGGTAAAGTCACGTAGGTAAAAAAATACATTAAAATTAATAAAGAATAAAATAATACAATTAATTTTAATTTAATTTTTTACCTACGTGACTTTACCGAAAGAACTAAGAGTATGAATCCTTGCAGTCACGAAAGCTTCAAATCTAGAATTAATTTGCATTTAGCTGCAGAGCCACATTGCTGCCGCTATGCACGAACGGAAGTCTTGATGAGTAATCGTACAGATCACACTCGTTAGATGAATCATTTTAAAACGTCAACCCTTCATCGGTAGTAAAAAGTCACGCGTAGTTATCGCAGGGAAATTAACAAAACAGCTGTCCTGATTGGAGGGTAGAGGTGGTCTCCTGGCATTCTGTTTGCCCCCCCCACAACCCGCCGCTCCTGCCTCTCCTGCCTCTCCACCCCACCCCCCAATTCTGAATAATGAGCCCATAGACTTTTTGTGGGGGCTCAGGAATGTGTTGTTGGTTTTACGCGCGCATTCTCAACCCCGCTTTTTGCTTGTATTTTCATTTTGTTTGCACACACTGGTGATTTTTTTTTTCAAGGACGGCTGGAGCCGAACGTTCACGAGAATCCAAGAGGCGGGTGTGGGGAGGAGGAGGGGGAGTGGGGAAAAAAAAAACTAAGAGCAGAACAGATGTGCGCGTGCTCAAACCACGCTTCTAACATTGGGCGCCCATACGGATCCAATTCTGGTCTAGTCGGAACATGGAACATGCATCCTGCTTACACGATCTGTCTAGAAAAGCAAGGCGCGAGTTATTTCACTTTTTTTTTTAAACCAGCCTTTGGGCAAGTACAGTGTTCGGCTGGAGCGAGGAGAGGAAAAACACTGAATCGCGCTCGTTTTTCCTCTCTCTCTGTCTCACTGTCTCTCCGTACGAGCTGATTGCTTGAAAACAAGGGCGTATACATTTTCCAGTCGGGAAAATTGAGCATCGTGATTTTGGACGGCGTCAGCAAGCAAATGCATTGGCCCAGCAGCGGAATGAAAATGCATGATGATACCTCGCCACCATCTCCTCCTGAGGCTTTTTTTTTATTAACGATGCACAATGCAACTGTACAGAATGCACGTAACATTCTTTCACGTACGTTACTCCGCTGTCTGACTAGGTGGGTGGGGGGGGAGATTGCCACCTGTCCTGTGTTTTGTGGCTTTCCAAGATCGTCGTCTTATTGAGGCGGTTGCCGTCCTACGGGACATCTATAACTCTTGTCAGGACAATACCATCCAATGCCGTTGTCAGTCGAGTCGGCGCTTGCGCATTAAGGATGTACTTTACTCAAATTTGAGAAGATGTTAAATTCGTGTAGATTTCGACTTAAAGCTTTCGTGACTGCAGGGATTCATCTTCTTGGTTCTTTCGGTAAAGTCACGTAGAATGGAAATAATAAAATAATAAAAATAAAATATAATAAAATAATTCTCACGACGTTTCGGCCACAACGCAAGCAGCCGTCCTCAGGTGAAAACCAGGTCTGACGCTGTCTCCCCGACAGACCTGGGTTTCACCTGAGGACGGCTGCTTGCGTTGTGGCCGAAAAGT
Organism: Lampetra fluviatilis; assembly: GCF_964198595.1. Taxonomy (NCBI): domain Eukaryota; kingdom Metazoa; phylum Chordata; class Hyperoartia; order Petromyzontiformes; family Petromyzontidae; genus Lampetra; species Lampetra fluviatilis. The sequence continues at coordinate 7,724,745 of NC_136302.1, forward strand.
CGTGAGAATTATTTTATTATATTTTATTTTTATTATTTTATTTATTCCCTTCTACGTGACTTTACCGAAAGAACCAAGAAGATGAATTCTTGTAGATTCACGGGACAATCTAGCCAAAAAAAACGGAGCAATGGCACACAGCCATGGCTGAAGCTACCCAGTTGCTTGAGAAAGAGCGTCTTGGAGAAACAACAAGCCAGGAGACGCGGGTTGGAAGTAGTTTCGGTGTCGACCAGTGCATCTGAATCTCAGGAGTTACCCACAGCCCCACTGTGCATGTGATCTTTGCGGAAAAGGTGTCATTCACACGCCGGTCTTGCTCGTCACAGGAATCGAGCGCAACGACCTCGTGAGGTGACGAAGGCTTACGGACTTAAGATGAAAGAGAGGTCATTGTCCTCGGGGACGGACTGCGTGATGTCAGTCGAGTAACTATCCACCCAATCAAGACAACGCACGAGCGTGTAATTTCCCCATCCTCTTGTATTATACGATAGTCTTCATCCTTCCGAAATATCCAGATTTTTCTTGGTTCTTTCGGTAAAGTCACGTAGAAGGGAAGTAATAAAATTATAAAAATAAAACATAATAATATAATTCTCACGACGTTTCGGCCACAACGCAAGCAGCTGTCCTCGGGGAGACAGCGTCTCCCCGACAGACCTGGTCTTCACCTGAGGACGGCTGCTTGCGTTGTGGCCGAAACGTCGTGAGAATTATTTTATTATGTTTTATTTTTATTATTGTATTACTTCCCTTCTACGTGACTTTACCGAAAGAACCAAGAAGATGAATCCTTGCAGTCACGAAAGCTTTAAATCGAAATATATCCAGATTTGTTTGTTCGTTTGCGAGTTAGAGTTGTAAACTTTGGTCGTGCACTCTTTTCCAATGGCGGAGCTAGGATTTTCAGGTAGAGGGGGGCATCCCCTCCAGCAATGAAAAATGATAGAGGAGTCGTTAGTAAGTAAGAACTTGTACCTTGCTTTTTTTTCGACGCGTGTGCGGCGAAGGCGCAGCCATTGATCGAGGGTCGAAATCGAACCACGTTCTGTGATCGGCATCGCGCTCTCTGAAGCTGTTGGTGCATTCAGGGAAGTCGTGTGCTGTAGACGCAACTGCGCACAATTCTGTGAGTCACCTATAACTGCTTTGCCGTTACTTATTTCCAATTATGGACCCAGACCATTGTCCTATCATCTCATAGAGTCCCTGGCACGTAATAATATGCTACACAGTGACAGTGGGATTCGCAAAATGCCGATTTATTACTAATAAACCCCAATGATCCGATCGAAATTAGGGATTTCTATAGGATCATTGGGGGGGGGGCACGTGCCACCCCACCCCCCCACTGGCTCCGCCAGTGCTCTTTTCGTATTGTTTGCAGTCGAGATGCCGCATATTGCTGTCACCACTTTAACTTGGCTATGTATGAATATGGTTTTGTCTATCGGTCTGCATGCATGTCTCTGTCTCGCCTTCACGCATACTTGCGAAACCATTACCGTAGTGGTGAGTTCATGTTCGCTGAATGTGTGGGTATTTATGGACGTCTGAACGTCCTCCCATTATTTCGAGAAAACCCCCAACGTGTTTTACAGTTCATACGCTAATAATTTCACGGTGACATTTTGCAGGCGGTGCAACGTCATAAATGTTTAGAACAAACCTGGCCTTCGTCGTGATAAATTATACGGAGAGGAGAGAGTAAGGTTAGTGTGAATAGGGGGGGGGGGGGGTGGGGTGGAGGTTGTGATTATTAATCCATTACTGATGTTATTGTATTTCTCAAGCGAAGATGAAGATGGTAGCCCGTGTCCAATGGCAGACAGATAATTATCGCGAACATTATTATTTCACGATCGTTATACAGCACGGTTCCATTAGCCACATGCGACTGGCCTACAAAGAGGGCCCTTTGCTCTGTTAATGTAGAACGACTTATCACACATTCCATACACATCACGACTCGTCCTCGCGCAGCAATCATTCTACAAAACCTCCACAGGCACACGCAGGAAGGTGGAACAACCTGCTTAACATCCCTTTTCAAAGGGTGACATTTGCCGTAATCCAATGCCCAAAACAAATCTACTGCAGCTGAAATTCAGATTAGGACCATCACAAGCCGGCACTCCCAGCCGCATGAGCGATCGCTCCCCTTCAGTCGGTGTCACGCGCAGATAATGCCATTTTTTTTGGGAGGGGGGAGGGGGAGCAAGATTGAGAGCGGGCTCAATTTTAGGAGGGCCATAACCTCCCTCTTCCAAAAGGTAAACAATGAACCGAAACATCTCCAGGGATGGGGCAGCTGCTGGGGAGGAGAAGTGTCTGGGCTCAGAGGTCATAGCGCTGAGCTGGCACACGCCGATAACCTGGGTTCAAATCCGGGTAGCCGCCTGTCATTATTAACCGGGTCCTGGAGTACAGTAAGTTGACGGTCTATAAGTCATTACTTGCGAATATAAAACTCTGAGAATTGCAAAGATCAGCATGCAACTGATATCTCTGGCGGTGGCAGGGCACGTGGGAAAGTGCTGCCCCCCCCCTACTGTGTGGACCAGAAGTCACTTGAAGGGATCTCGAGAGGGAGCTCCGTGACATCTGCTGAAGTGGGCCATCCTCGGAACGCAAAGGGGACATCCAAATGGCTACTTCGCACGCGTGATACGAGGCTGAGCGCTTCACACCGCTAATGCGCAGTCGCAACCCTCCGGTTGATGATGCCTTTGGATCGTTTCCCTGACGATGCACGTTGCACAGCGGAGTCGTAAAGCTGAAGGTCTTGTTAATTTTAAAGGATCGCTTGCCGTCTGGTCGCGTACGTTTTTTCATGCCGCGTGGTTCAATTAAAATTGAAAGGACAGTACAAATAAGAACGTCATTGCTCGAAGACAATTCTACTCTTGACGTCGTGTGAAAGTCCTCCGCCACTCTACCAGAAACGCACTTTTTTGTTTTTCAAGTGTCCACCGCATCGCTCCGTAGGCTTCATTGTGATTGTGTTTGTGGCAAAAAAGAGGCGAGTTTTGCTTCAATGACAACGGTGGACGCAAGTTGTTTACGCGCTAATTATCAATATTCCGCGTGTTTACACACCAACGCCTCACCGAGTCGCGTGACCTTTTTTCAACAGGGTCCTGCCAACATTTCACAGAAGGGGGCGATGACTGCTGCGTGTATTCCAACCGAGTCGTTTGCGGGTTAAATTTACAAAGCCGGCCAATTTGGACCACGGCGCCAGCACACACAATGTTCGACTCATCTCGCGAATGACGTAGCGGAATCTTTAAGGCTCACCGTGAAGCAGACGGCGCGTATTTGTTACATTAAATTACGGCCACGGCATTAATCGGGTATGCCGCTAGGATTCGAACTGCGCACCCCTGTAACGCGCAAGCCACTAGGCAAGCCCAATGCTTCGCACATAGGGCCTGATTTCTAACCGAATATTTTCCAGGTCACTGGTAGACTGGAGAAGGTGGAACACAACGAGTGTACGCAGCCACAACCAGAGGTATTCTCAATGCGGCGTGCAAAGTGCTGAATAATTTCCAGATAACTAACCCTGATAGACCCAGTTGGAATGAAACCTTGCTTGTGTAAAACGCCCAATATCTTGCAGTTTGCCGAATATTTGTATTGTCTGCTAGATGCATGATAATATTAAATAGTGCATATGTACTACTTCTGTCACACGTCTTGAGATTAATTTCCGTTTGGACGCAATACAAGTTCACGCAGTGGTTGGGTTCCTCCTTCCCTGCAAGGCGTACGAGGGTGATCCGCACACAGTGTTGACGGGAGATCGTTTCAAAGGACTTCAGAAGTACTCATGCAGTTGCGTGATAAGACGCCAAAAAAAATGTATAAAGAGCACAACAGCATCTGTGCATTATGCAAACAACAATCAGCACTTCCTGAAGAAGTGCATCGTGGTCCTTCTTGACTCGGGTCACCATCGGAAAAAAATGTAAGCGAATGTGACACCGACCAACGGAAACGATGCAGTAATAGACACCTGAGGACCGTTTCATCCTCTTCAGGGACTCAGCCTGCACGAGTATTCTGCTTGTGACGGAGTTTCTTGTCATTTAACAGTTTTGATACGAGCTATGTAACGCCTTCTGGGATTATATCACTGACACAAGGGGGCACGCACCGCTGCCTGCGTGAGTTACAAATGCAATCATTTGATTGATCACGTGCCATGATGCTCATATCACAGTCAGTATATGCATCGGAAAGAGATAATGTAAAAAAAAAAGATGGGCTTAAGTTACGTTTTCAAATTATCTACTTTCAATCTATTTTAAAAGCAATAGTGGGTCCTGGCATCTGCCATGTTGCGTCTTTACAGATGTGGGGTAGTGTACATGGCAAGGGTTACCGTGGGGCCAGTGGAGATGCGTGGAAATAGGTGCAGGGTGCTGCTGTACGAGGGAAGGTTCGAGAAGGGAAGTAGAAGACGGTAGAGTCTGCTGGAAGAATCTACCGGGGGAAAGTGCTGGAAGTTACCGGGGCGTGGCCGAGCGGGTATTTAACGGGAGCGAGGCCCCGTGATTCGGTCGCTTGCTCGGGTTACTGAAGGACGACTGCAGGTGGCCGACTGTTGGAGATCAACATGGTGGAAACCATCAAGAAAGACTGTCCGAGATTCATCGAGTGGAAACCACCGGGGGCTGCAAGATAGTCATAGCCTCGTGAAATGTGCTCGGCGTACTCTCGCCCTGTAAATACGTTACTGTCAAATAAGTCGTCTAGAAAGTGGAACCTGCGAAGGAGCTTCTTCACACGACCAGACGGACGACGCCATGGCTACTATGGTCCACAACCAGGCGTACGCTCGAGGAAATGAATCATGACACCAAGGAGAATTCTCTAGATCAGGGATCCCCAAACTCCGGGCCGCGGACCGGTACCGGTCACGTGGCCTGTTAGGAACCGGGCCGCACAGCAGCAGGAGGTGAGAGCGGTGAGACCGCGCGTGGAACCCGCCCCCATTGTTTTATTGTTGACCACTTCCGTCCGCGCCTCTTTCCCGCACTGCGCACTTGTCTCAGTCACAGTGTTGGTAAGCCCACAAGCTCTAACCCCTGGCCAAGATGAGTCAAAAACAAGCGTCGCTGGAGAGCTTCTTTGAAAAGGGGGAAAGACCCAATGATGACCCCCCCCCCTCCCCCGGTCCGTGAAAAAATTGTCTTCCACAAAACCGGTCCCTGGTGCCAAAAAGGTTGGGGACCGCTGCTCTAGATGACCCAGTGTACAATAATGACTAAAAGTGCAGCCCTGCAATGTCCTGCTCTCTCTACTGCTTATGTTTTGGCCTCATTGCTTCCGCACTTGGCAGATGTCTGGCCCAGGAAAGGAGGTGGGGTTGCCCAGAAATGTACCCCCACCCCTGTAGTCGACCTGTCAATCAGCCGTGGTTGTACCCATATAATCTTCTGGGCAGATAGAAGTGGGGTGAGGGGGGTTCATGAGACTTGCTCCATTGTTTCAACTGCTGCACCAGGGGGGTCAAATCTAACCGGTGACCTCTGCAGGTCCAGTGTGCTACCTACCGTCACACCAGGGCAGAGCTCAGTCTCCATAGAACAACCGGAGTTGACTCCCTACAATACAGTCCCGTTTGGGCCGATTGCAACAGATCGTATAAATCACAAACATTAATTATAATCGTTCACTGACTTGCTGATGCGGTGAACAGAGGCGGTGGAGGAGGAGGGGGCTTAATATTTCTATTGTTTCAACTTCTGCGCCGGGAGGTCAAATCGAACCGACGACCTCCGTCGAGCGTGTTAACGATTACGCTTCGGCAGCGTCCCTAGCCTCTTTAACGCGCTTCTTTCATATAACAATTTTTTGACATTTTTGTTTTACTCCCTTTGCTGTCGACATGACAGGGGCGCTTTCATGAATCAATTAGCACTCGCTCAGGGTATGGCCAAATGCCCGGAGCCCCCTGTCTCTTGTTTGACGTTGCCGCAGGGAGCAGTGGCTGGCTTGCTGGCGGGCTGCTGCTCGCGCACACAACGTGAAAGGTAAACGGGCACGAGCGTCGCGCGTGCGCTGCGTGCGCGCGCGAGCACGGCGCGCCCTAATTTGGTTCCTGCTCGCAGCGCGATGCCTCCTGGATTGGTTATTTTATTTTATTATTTGAGAAAAATGGCCATGAAAAAGGTAACGATCCCGCGGCGTAATGGTTGCAAGCCCCTGGATTTGCAATCCGGAAGGTCGCCGCTTTAGATTTCCCCGGAAGGATTGCAGAGCTTGGGCAACTGCTGGCACTAGCTCGTTGTACAGCTGCCTTCTCGCTTGTGCGTGGTTTCCCAGCGATTACGCGATGCAATTTCCATCAACGAAGCTATGTTAAAATTCAAACAAGCGTTTGAAATGGGCGTCAATCAGTCATGGGATCCAGTCGTATATAGAAAACATTGCCTATGTGCGGAGACACCAATGGCTTTGACTATGATAACATCGCGACCTTGACCATATCTGATATATATTCAAAACATACTTCCTGTCTCTAGATATCAAATACCCATCGACAAAATAGGCATTCTAACAGAGTATTCTGACATCATAGTTGTTGAACAATCCCTATTACTTTAGTTGTCAGAAAATTTTGAAAAAAAGCTCCCAGAAACTTTTTATAATTCACAGAACGCAATGTTTCTTTTGTAAACTAAATTCTACACATTGTTAAGAGCAGCGGCATGCTTTCACATTGTCAGATTCAGTTCTGGCCCTTGCTTTTACTAACCGAGCACGCGACCCATATTGTTCTTTTTCCTTTTCCACATTCAACGTCTGCTTTTGTGTGTCGCCCTGTACTCCTTCCTAGGAAAAGTAACTCATACAATCCCCCAAAAAAATCTATATTAATGGATACATATTACTTGCATAAGGGGAAGTCGAAAATGTACGAGAGGATTTGTCATTTTATTTTTCAATGGAATTCCGAGTATGTGCCTAAAAGCAAAGTTTATCGTAATTAGCCTGAATCGCTAAAAGGGAGCTAGCATTACCCTTTGGTTCTTTCGGTAAAGTCACATAGGTATAATTTATTTTATTTTATACCTACGTGACTTTACCGAAAGAGCCAAAGAGTATGGATCATTGCAGTCACGAAAACTTCAGATCTAGATTGAAGCTATCATTGTTATTAATTATGTACAGCACCATATGGTGTCAGTGCACCACTGGATCTAGGCCTCCCCATGCCGTGTCAATCATGGGCATTGTGCGGCCATAGTTCATCCACGCTGGTCAGCGCGATGTTGGTGAACGATTGAGAAATCGTTCGCCAATGGCGATAGCCTTTGTTAGGAATCCATCTGAGGTCACCGGGTTCATTGCGCAGTGCACTCACCGCTGTACCTCTGCTCCAAAAAGTATGGTTATTATCGTGGCTTAGTTTGGTTGCAAGAAGTTTTAACTTTGAAAAACGCTCAAGTGTTTTTGACATTCACTTTCAAGTAAAATTGGATTTGTAGTTAATTCCGAATGAGAAGCGGCGAAAGTACGTCGCGGTGTTTTAACTCGTTAGCGTAAAAACAAAAACAAACTATCTTTCACAAAAAAAGCAGGGCATCTGCTAACCGCTGCATTTGCCGGCGATTGTTTGACACGTCTGCTTGACATATTGCCGTTAGCGTTAATTTACGAACGCTGACTCGCATTCACCGTAATTGCATTCATTATGAATGCCGCAAATTAAACTTGAGGCCACGGCGCGTTTCATAAGCAGGAAGCAACACGTGTCTGGATTTTGACAAGCGGGGATGTGGAAAACGCGTCAAGTTGAGTGTCAGGCTCCGACCAAACACATCAAGCGCCTGCCATTAAAAGGTCTCCGAATGGGAGAACTGTTAGTGACAGGTAAAAGGTTTTCAAGATTCTGTTGCTGCTGCAGACCCAGCACCCCTCACCCGCCACCCCCCCTGTAATGGATGAGCCACACACATCAAGCTCTCAGCTGAGCGCAATAAATATACGGTAATGTAGTGCACGTCAGGCATGGTGCTGGTGGAGGGTTCGCTTTTCTCTCTGGCGAGCCAGGGCTCTACAAATCATCGAAGCCACTCTGCCGGCCTTGATAAAACTGTCACTTGTTTATTGCTTTCACATCCAAGGTGTCCATCGCTTCAGATACAGAACCAGTGGGCTGGCTTTAAAAAAAAAAGTAATTTAACCCTTTCTCGACGGATTTACGATCATAAAAAAAGTCACTCGGTGCTAACTAGTCGACTATTTTGCTGTCCGAATAAAATCCAGATGTACTTTCTTCGTCTCTTTTATTTTGAATGTAATTTCGCATTACGTAAAAAAACACGGGGAAACTTTGACGTCGCTGATGAAAATATTTCTGCAGTGTTGGCTTTCTCAAACAAGAAGGTTCGTTTGAAAATTATGATAGATTTTGAGATGACATCGCGTGCCACTTGTGAAGTTATGCGATAAAATTGCCTACTGTGATTCACAAAAGAGGGAACAATTTGTCACATCAATTTTTGTCTTTGAATTCCAATTGCTTTTGAACTTCCAAATCAGGAAAATTGTCTACCTTGTCAAACGAACGTGATTTTTTCCGATGTCAAATTCTCTTCAGTTTAACTGCAATGGGCAACGTCTGCTTGTAGTTGTATGGTCCAACCACGGTGAGTTGATGCGAGTGGAGGATTTCCACATTTCCTTTGCTGAAACTTATTCGCTGATAGCTAGTTATTGGAAATCTCACCACTTGCTTCATTTCATAGCAAGGCCACCTGGCTCACATAGCACAGCAAGTCTAACAAAGTCTCGAGTTGAAACTTTAGCCGACGAGTATGCTTTTTGTTACAAACGTGAAATCTCGCCCAAACGTAACAGTCCGCCAGAGCGTAATTACGTGTGCAGGTGCATTCATTTTTATCGACATTTCCACGCGCTTTCCAATCATCATTCAGTTTTTTTTCACTTACGAAATATAAAGACGTTTATGAACGCACCTGTGTGTGCCATAACGTGCTTTAGCAGGCGCGTTAGTGCACTGGGCTGAGACCATTCTAAACCAATTACAGTTGCAGACATTTCACAACGCTTGCCGTGGTGTACTGGTTAGCACGATGGACTGTGCGATCCAGCTTGACTCCATCTCCCAGTAAGTGCGACTGAAACAATGGTGCAAGTTTTCTCAACTCCCCCGTAGGTTGGGTGTGTTGAACTTCTTTCGCACCGTACGTTGCAAAGCGTGCTAAGCAGAGGCCGCTGTTACAGAGCTGTTGGCTGGTTGCATGTGGTGGGGTCAAGTGTGCTTACTCCAAATCTTCCCGAGATGTCTGGCCATTATGAGAGGAGTAGGCTAAAGTACCCTCTAGAGAGGCATCTCGAGTGCTGCGTCTGTGCGTGGTCCTTCCACCCGCAGTGCCATAAAGCAATTCGCTGCAGGGCTGCACCTTTACCGCTGCCTTACCCGGCAATGCAGACTTGTGTGTGAAACGACGCCAGATTTGTCTGACCCCGGTAACCACTCGGGAGCATTTGTTTTCCCCTCCACATTTGTCATCGCAACTCGTGCCCCTTCCACTTGTACGGTCTGTACCCTGCACGTGTCTTGCAGCTGAAATGTCTTCTTAAAAAAAGGTGCCTTGCTCGAGCGTGCGTTAACGGACGCAGACGGCACGGTTTTATTTTTTGGGTTGTGACGCAGACCAGACTGCCGTTTTCAGAATCGCAGGCTGCGCGCGTTCGCGCGTGCGTCTCGTGCATGTCAGCGCGGTACCGAGCGGCCCTCGTAATTTTGCTGCAATGCGACGTCAAGAAAGATCACACCTAGCGAACATCGAAGCACAATTACCCATGGGTGGAAAAAACCCGATTTTTCCAGCGGCAGGCATCGGTTTTTTTTCTTTAATACAATTAAACCCGACTGCCCCGGGCACGGAGTAGTCGTAGAATGCGGGCAGGTTGGTGTTGATAAACACGAGCTTCTCCACAATCGTGGGCGCCAGTGAGTTCCTTAGCTAGGAACGGATGAAGCCTATCGTTGAAAAGTGCGCTTCTGTAATTAGAACCAATTAAACTGGATTTCTCCCAATTCCAGATGATCGGGTTTAATATAAAAAGACAATAAAACCCGATTGTAAAAAACCCGACTGTGCCACCTTTGCAATTGCCAGGACATTTTGCGCAGGGTGCTGCGGAGAAGTGTTTTTTTGTTTCTTCTTTTTGGTGACTGGGTGCGGTGCTGCCATGCGGAGACACTTTGATTCCCGTGCCTAGCAATGAGCCACGCAAACCCTAAACAACCCCAAACATTCCAAGCGCGAAACCCTCTGAAGGAGTCACTGCGCAGATGACGACCGAGTGAGCGTCAATGTTCATCGGGTGCCTGTGGAGCAGGGGGAGGAAGAAGGGATGAGCTAAGTCGTGGTTTGAGGGTTGGGTTCTCCGCTGACTGGATCCACGGACATGTAACTTGTCTTTACAAGCACGGCTTCCAGAGTTTTTTTTTTGTGGTTGTGCCGTACAGCTCTACGATGTGGTTCAGGGTGCGTGCCACGTTTCCACACGATTTCCGACGTTTCGTTCCACGTTTTCAGTTCCATGCCAAACAATGTGTGGTAACAACGCGGAAACACTTTTGAAGGAGCATTTGTCTACACGAGGGATTACGCTTAGTTGCCCAGGAAAGCCCTCGCTAAGTCTCATGACTCTTTTTCAGAATCAGAATCTGAATATTTATTCAATAGGAGGAATGCGATGAGCTATTAAGCTCCTTTTCACAGATGTCCAGTAGTGGCGGGGAAGTTATCACAGTAGGGGGTGGGGCAGCGATTGCTACGATTTTGCAGATGTCTAACGATCATTGCAGATTTTTTTCTTTAGATTCTAAGGTTGATTATTACATTATGTCATTTAACATGCCTTCGTGTTGACAAGTGACATTATCTATGCTACGTGATGCCAATTTTGTCCGGAAAAGAGGAGGATGTTATGTCATGTTAATCTGATGCCATATTTTCATGACTAATCCGTTCTTTTTTATGATTCCCAAGAAATGTCACATCGAGGCCTGATTTTTCGATTTCTCTGATTAAGCCAAAAATCAGGAACATGTCCCAAGTCTGTACCAGTGAGTAACAATCTAGCCAGGAGGCACTGTCGTCGGATTATGAAGGTGGTGAATTCCAATCATGGTCAGGTGTCGGCAAAAAACCCTTCACGTCTCTTGAGGATTTATACAAAAAAAAAACGCATTCCACCTTGTGGCAAGTCGGCAGTGGTTGTCTTATTGATTAACTCACCCCTACCATAGGAATGTGGAATTCATACCAGTTGCTGAGGGCATTAAAGAGGACATGATTACCACCACATGCTCGTTTTGAGTGGGCGAAGCCGAGTTGGCTTTTGACAAGTGTGCACATGTCTGGTGGGTAAGTGGAGAAAGACCCAAGTTAGCAGGAGGTATGTTTAAAAATTCCACTTTTAAGGCTTGGGATTTTAATGAATGGCTCTACATGACAGTAATTAGACTGGCCTTCATTGAAAAGTCTCACTTTAGGTTCTGTCTCTGCCAGCACATGTAGTTTGCAGTTACTAATTGTGCGTACATACTTGCCATGGTTTTCTTTTTCGTGAACGCCGTTAGCTCTGCATTACAACACTTGTTTAGGCGAGTGACATTCATTTGATGTCCAAATTTTTTCTTCGTCCAGTTGTTTGTGTGCGCAGTGCATGCAGTGTTTTTGTTGTTATTTTGTTCAGGAAATGCAACGCCGTGCGCCGCTGATTTCTGAACTGTGCTGCCGGATAATTGGTCTTTCAGCTTGCGAGGAATATAATTATTGCAAACTGTTCAATAGAACACGCAAGACGGTAATTGATCACACCGACAAATTATTTCGAAAAATGTGTGTTGTGGTCATACGTGATATTGGTAGCAGCGATGGGATGTTTAAGAGTGCGGTAATGTTTAGGCACGTGTGCAATGCGTCCGCTATACAAATGTGTGGCTTGGTGTGATGAAAATAAGCATGAAAATAAGTGTATTGAGCTGCTCCAAGTAAGATATTGCCCATAATACAGGGGGTTTTTTGGTTGGGTTAGATCGCGTACATATATATAAATGCGTCGTTAAACCCCCCACCACCCGACACAGCCAATAAGTAAGGTTTGTCTGTGACTAAGACATTACCGATACAGCACTTTACTTTTTTCCGTCACTCTTTCTGAGCACAGGCCCAAAGGCCAACACACAAAATGGTCAGCCACAAACAACATTGTTAATGGTGCAACAGATAAGAGTTAAATACGTCTTGAATTTAGCAAGCGGATAGGAACGTGAGAAGGGAGGCACTTGCAAAGCTGAACATTGCGTGGGATAAAGCACGAAAATAAGTGTATTGAGTTGCAGTTTGGTAGTTGAGCTGCAGGACAGTACTGTACAGTATTCCCTCATTATTCGCGAGGGATGCGTTGCTGAGATGCTCATGAATAGAACATTTCGCGAATGATGATATTGGCCAACAATAACCTATCTGTTTAATGAATTACCTTGAATAAATACGTAACTAATCAATTACATATATGAAAATTATGACAACACAAAAATAATAAAATAGTTTGTAATGAACATAAAGTAAATAAAAAAATTGTATTTAAGTATTAAATAAGTTTATAAATGAACTTACCTTAAATTATGATGATGCTATGCATCACCACTTCACCTCATCACTTTATCTCATCACTTTCCCACATCGCTTTACCTTTAGATTTAAAGCTTTCGTGACTGCAGGGATTCATATTCTTGGTTCTTTCAGTAAAGTCACGTAGAAGGGAAATAATAAAATCATAAAAAATGCAACATAATAAAATACAATTTTCACGACGTTTCGGCCATAACACAAGCAGCCGTGTTGTGGCCGAAACGTCACGATCATTTTATTATATTACGTTTTATAATTGTTTTTATTATTTCCCTTCTACGTGACTTTACCAAAAGAACCAGGAATATCGCTTTACCTCGTCATTTTCTTTCTCTCTCTCTCTCTCGAGATGCAGTTGTGTAGAGTTCCGGATGCGATTCGCGGATAGCCAAAATGGCAGATCGCAAGCTCTTGAATAACGATGGAATACTGTCGTTGAACACAGAATGAATGAGACTCAACTTGGGTGAAATAATCAATGAGTGAGGTTCGTGTCCATGGCAGTGGCGATAGAAGATGAATGAGAAGGGAAAAAAGGTCTCACCACACCACGTGGGTTGTTCCGGGTTCTTTGACCATACTTTACCACAATTTATCAACGCGGGATTATGAAGGGGTTGCGCAGAGGAGCAGGAGTTGTCCAGGGCCGGTTTAGATGCCACTCGCCACCGTTGTTAGCCATGACCAGGAGTCAAATTCAGCTCTTTGGCTTCACAGCGCAGTACCATAATCACCGAGCCACCGCTCGCCACGTATACAGCGAGCTGAATATCTTCCGATTTGTAACACACATCTGTTTAGGTTATTCTGCACCGGAGCTTAAAAAAAAAAAGCCTGGCATTTCATTTTGTACATCGCTTGCTCGCTTAATTTTATTACGGTGACAAACCTTACGCTAATGCGTCTTTAGTCAAAGTTGGTGAGGTTTTTTTTTTTCAAATAGATTTTATATCAACTCAAAGCGAGCCTGGTACTAACAAAAGCCCGAGATCGATGCAGCCGGGCTTAGTGAACGCGGGTCGATTAAACTAAACAAATTTTTTTTTACCATGTATATTTAGTTCTTTTTCAGAAGCTACCTGGCCACAAATGAGAGCCCAAAGTAGTGGCTTATCACGTGGAAATTTATAACAGCAAAATACTCTCAACGCATGTTTCTAAATGCCGAGGGTAAACCGGAGGACCTGGAAAAAAAATCCACATGACCACGAGGAGAACATGCAAACTCAAAATATACAGGTGGCATGGGCCCAGAATCGAACCCATGCCCTCCTGTATACCAGGCGAGGTAGTTAACATCTCTTTCCCGTGGTGCCCTAGATTGGGCTCACTGCCCCACCCAGGTGGGTGACTGTAGCAGAAAAATTAAAGTTGATATTGGGGGGGGGGGGGGTAATTTAAGGGGGAAGACAACTAACATTTCGCCACAGTGGCAAGGACATGGGTTCGAACCCGACCCTGACGCTTCCTGTTTATTTGGAGTTTGCGTGTCTCTCTCTCTCTCTCTTCCCGTGGTCACGTGGATTTTTCTCCGGGTCCTCCGTTTTTTTCCCCTCCACATTTAGAATTAACATTCGAGTATTTGGCCACTAGAATTGTCCACGTGATAAGCCACTTCGTTGGGCTATCATTTGTGGCCAGGTCGCTTCTGAAAAAAAGAGAGCTATAGAGCTCAGTCGGGCCTTATCTGCGAAATAACTAAAAGGTTACATAAAAGGGGAGAAGGGGGATGGGAAAGAGGGCAGGAGGGGGGTGGAATTTTCATGAGCTTCTAAACCTCTTTTGGAACACCAATTTTGGGCAAAGTCGGCGGATGCCCCTTTCGCCCATCCACGAAGAGCAACCAAGCCAACCCTTCAACGACGACGACGCAATCAATTGCAGCTGTGTAACGACAATGAATGCCGGAGCCGTAATGAGCCGGGAGGCATCGTCGGGTGTGAATTTAATGTCAGGATTTCACGGTCGCCTTAGCGGGGGTTGACGCGATGATTCATTTGGTGCCACTGCCGGAGGGAGCCCCGTTTTGCTCTGTGCGGGCCCCATGGTCGCTCGTCCTTGGCCATCGGTACCTAACCCTAACCCCGCACCTCCAATTAGCACGGTTCGCTACGTAAGGTGTGAAGGAAGTTCAACACGCACACACACACACATGCACTTGTTAACGCCTTCGGAGATCTCATCAATATGCCGCACGCCTTCGTGTTTTATTCCTCAACCCTTTGTGCGTGCAAATGCGGGCCATATTATATTACTCAGTGGCAATTATACCTCTTCATTTTGAATTCTGTATTTAACACAATCTCGGGCGTTTGCTTTGTAATATCTAAAACGAGGACTGCTGTGTAGAAGGGAGCCAACTGCGATCGCCCTGTGGAGAGGACTTGCCTCTGGATACTTGCCCGTGTGTAATGTTATTACAATGGATTTGCAATCCAGAGCTTTTGATCTCCGGGCGTGGTAAATTCAACAACGGCGACATTTCTTAAATCCCCCTGCCTCTGGCCACCCAGGTGTATAAATGGGTGCATTATAGTTGGTCGAACGGGCAGTTCGCGCGCTGCTGACGAAAAGCGTGCGTGCTCCCACCTCTTACAAGAATGTGTGACCAGCTTGGAAGATAAAAAATTAAAATTAATAAAAGTAAAATAAAATAAAATCACGACGTTTCGGAGGCAACACAAGCTTCCGTCTTCAGGTGGAACAGTCACAGCACGATAGCTGTATCAAGTGAGAGAAATTCCAAGAACACCGTATTTGTATATATACTGGTTGAGGGTGGGAGGAGCCAAGGTAGGCCCTGAATATTATTTTTGTGAGGTTCGGTGCGGCTGAAGCACGCTGTTAGGAATGAGCCTTTGTTGTGTAAACTAGGTGCTATCGTGCTGTGACTGTTCCACCTGAAGACGGAAGCTTGTGTTGCCTCCGAAACGTCGTGATTTTATTTTATTTTTTATTTTACTTTTATTAATTTAAATGTTTTTACCTACGTGACTTTACCGAAAATACCTAAGAATATGAATCCTTGCAGTCAAATCTAGAATCAGCTTGGAAGAGTAGGCCAAATACCCCCGAGAGGGGAGCTGTCCAGTGGAGGCTCTACCGATAA
Organism: Lampetra fluviatilis; assembly: GCF_964198595.1. Lineage (NCBI taxonomy): Eukaryota > Metazoa > Chordata > Hyperoartia > Petromyzontiformes > Petromyzontidae > Lampetra > Lampetra fluviatilis. Next base: position 7,740,552 of record NC_136302.1, read on the forward strand.
GTAAGCGCCGTGAGTACACAATTGCTGGGCTGAACCTTTACTCGTAAACTGTGGTAGTGCTGTGGATGGACTGGCTCCTGTCATAGTAATGTGGAATTTATAATTCTGGATCAGAACCACCAACTGGAAATAAGCACCATCCTACGCATGTGGCACATGTTTTGTATTATGAAGCTTCCGTTGGATATTGTCACGGGGGGTGGGGGGTCAGAGACTAAAACACATGTCTGTTTATTATTGTTTTGCTTACTCACAACATTCTCCCATGTCCCAAGGCAAAAGGCCTTTGGAATCAAATGTTGTATGGGGGGGGGAGGGATTCATTCCATTTCTGTACTTTTTCTTTCAGTCGTTTAGCTTCGAAATTGCAGCGTTTAAGCGGAGGAGCGAGTGTGGTTGTGGGTGCACGGGTCGATGTGTTTATGGGCGCCAGCTTGAATGTGCATTGCACGGCGGTCGTCTAAATAGCCTCGTCTGCGGCAGCAATTAATCGATAGCGATTATAAAATAGAAATAAACACACACAAGCGACACTTATTAAGGCGTGAGAATGTTACAATTTCTATTCCTGTAAGAATAATTTAGTTCGGTTTTTTTATTCGCCAAAGCCCTGCTGAATATAAAAAATAAAAAAATTCCCGAGCACTACCATTTTCACCGCCGGTGTCTCAAAGAGCTTCACGCGAGATAAGCGACTCGCATCTCATCTCAAACGTATAAAAGGGGCACCCCCAGTGGCAGGTGCCCTGTGCGACTCATGGTGACTCAACAGCTGGCCTGCAATCCGGCATTAGTGTGCCAGTTTGTGGGGCAATGATGGCGGCGCACACAGTTGCAGCAGCTCAGTGTCTACCCGGTCGGTGCCTTGTATGGTTGTTTATGTTCGCGTTGTCTTGTTTTGTGTTCATTTTGTCGGGCGAGTAACACCTTTAGCCGGCACGATCTCCTTAAGCAATTGACTGTGAAATAGAGATGTGCAATGACAAAATGTAACCTTATGTGGATATGTGGGTATACTTGGGCTGTTTTTATATATAGTATAAATTGATTATCTTTCATTTAATTTTATTTTTATTTTCTTGTTTTATTTAATTTAAATTTATGAATGATGCCCTGACTGGTGAGCATTTTAAATTTCGTTGTACTGGTGACAATGACAATAAACGATCTATCTATCTATCTATTTGTCCTCACAATAGAGGGGTGGTAGATTGTAGTATTTAAGCAGGAGATCAAATATAGGACTTTTGAGGGACATGCTATTGTGCCTTTTTTGCAAGGGTGACCTGGATTACATGAAGTAATTTCGAATATAGTATAATTTTGGTGTTACACACTCTATTTCATCTCTTGGTTAAGTAAAGGATACAATTCCTACGATTACGTGTTGTCGCCCATGAATTCACCAAAAAATAAATCAATCTCAAACACACTGGAAGGAAATTGTAAGAGTTCATAAAGAGCACAAGCACGTATATATGTAATCTTCTCCCCAATTTATACTGAGCAATTTTATTGTAAATGCTAACACATGTTTAGGCTTAAACTTTATGCCTCCAAATTTCCTAGACTCTGTGTCGTCTGTCTATTTAAATCGCTACGCATGCCTCATACAGTGTGTATTGTGTGCTAGGTCTGACTTTAAAGCAAATATTATACTTTTTTTCACCAGGCAATTGTTTTTGCATTGTTAAAAGGGGATTGCCGTCGTTTAATGTCCTCTTTTAAGCAAGGAGAGCCAAAAGGTTCATTTCAAAAAATGAGAAAGCAAAAGCTTTAATCAGCTAAAAATGTTCAGCTTTTTTTCAATCGGCATGCATTAGACGTGGGCAGAACGGCTTATTTTAGAACTGCCAGCATTTTTTGTTTGAGTTGCAAACTAAAAGATGAAGAATCGCTTTTCTGTATTTCGGGAAAGTGAGAGGCTGTCGCAATACGTTAGGCCATTAAAGACTTCAAGCAGAATTCTCAACTGAAAATGGATTTGAGCGTGACTACATGGGCCTGGGACGCTGCCATGGTGTAAGAGTTAGAACACTCGACTTGCAATCCAGAGAATGCCGGTCCGATTCCATTTTCCGACAGGGCGGTTGAAACGACGGGTAAAATATCTAAAATTTCCCCTACCTCTCTGCACGCATTAGAATTAATGTGTGCACCACAGTTCGTCAATCGGCAGGTCGATTATGGTTGGTAAAACGTGGGTACGCCCTTCTAGTCCATCAAGAACAACAGCAACATGGAAGAGTAGACAAAATACCTCTCCAGGGCTCTCTGTAGTGGAGGCCCTTCTGCCAGCAGTGACATGAGCAAGCATTTGCAGGGCTGTACCTTTATGTTATGTTTTTACATCGACCCGGAGGTTTTGGTTTTCAGGTTTATGTGAAAGAAGACTAAAAAGGAAAAGATGAAGCTCAACAGTGATCCACGCATGGTCTTGCCTAATTAAAAATTGTACTTTGATAATGTTCCCATGACCAATTTACATTTTCTTTCAAGTGCGGGAAATGGAGCGTGTCCGTATAATGATTGGTTGTGGTGAAGTTTAAAAAAAAAAAATCTCACCAGTCTCTTGGTCTCTGTTATGAGCAAGCACACACAAGTTCACGCTCACATTTCGTCACGATGTATTTCGCGCATTGCTCGTGGTCGATGCTGTGCTGTCGATGTTTTTCGTTTGTTCATTTTAGTTTCATCTTTTGGGGGGGAGGGAGGGGGCAGCAGAACAGAGGAAAAACAATGGCACGGTGGTCACCGCAACGCGACATACGTGATACCATGAAACTACGTTCAAGCTCACTTACAAGTCGCGTCTCTCAATTAACACTGGACGCTGATTAGGCTTCACTCGGCAGCCGACAGACCCTCAACGCTGAGCCGCAAGACTCGGCAGCACCAGGCCCCAACGGTACGCAAGCCTCAGGGTTTGCACATTGTCTGGGTGGTCGATAGCGGTGCAGTGACAGCACCGGCATCTCTCTCTCGAGAGAGAGAAGTTCGAAGAGTTTCGTTTCGCCGGGTTTGATCTCTGGCTCCTCTCCCGGTGTGAAGCGGGACAATGGCAGGTGGCACGACCCGAATGCCGATCCATTGCTGGCGGGAGAAACGGAGGGCAACATCGGCACAACAAAATCAGCACGGAGCCCTCATCGCCGAATCCTGCGTTCAACATAACCACGTCGTCACTGGGCCTCTGTGAGCATCTTCCAGACAGGGCAAGGTCTCTGTGCAGACAGCCTCCATCGTTGGGGTCTTCATGGCAACTAACAGTGCAGCTGTGCCTTTGCACAATGTCGCGTGTCGTTGATGACTACCCGCTACGTTCAACGGAGGTCCACGTGAGCTTCGCGTGGCCACTGAGGACGCTGTAGCACGGCTCGGCGACGAAGCACGCGCTGAATGAGTTAACGTCGGAAGGCAGCTGCGGCTTTTTGTGTTCAATAATGATTTGAAGCTTTCGTGACTGCAGGAATCCATACTCTTTGGTTCTTTCGGTAAAGTCACGTGGGTATCAAATAAAATAAATCACGACGTTTCGGGCGCAATACAAGCGTCCGTCATCAGTTTGTTGTCACGGACCTCCGATTAGCACGGTTGGACGCATACGGTGTGAAAGAAGTTCAACATATCTTCTTGGTTCTTTCGGTAAAGTCACGTAGAATGGAAATAATAAAATAAAATACAAAATAAAACATAATAGAATAATTCTCACGACGTTTCGGCCACAACGCAAGCAGCCGTCCTCAGGTGGAGAACAGGTCTGTTGAGAAGACAGAGTCCACCTGAGGACGGCTGCTTGCGTTGTGGCCGAAACGTCGTGAGAATTATTTTATTATGTTTTATTTTTATTATTTTATTATTTCCATTCTACGTGACTTTACCGAAAGAACCAAGAAGAAGAATCCCTGCAGTCACGAAAGCTTCAAATCGAAAGTTAAACATACATACGTGCATACTCGTTACAGTTATGAGCGCACTGCACTGTGAGCCTGAGTTAAATTCCTGACGATGATTATCAGTGGAGAGTAAACTGCAATGGTAAACCATTGTACCAATAGCCACACTGACCAGTATGGTGAAGTATGGTCTCAAAAAACCCCAACGAATGGCTCAGCAGGAGGAGGGCCTCATCCAAGCAGTTGGATTGACAAAAGAGCTGTACGGGTACACATAGTATACGTAACACACAAATATACACAGAGATTCATACTCTTAGTTCTTTCGATAAAGTCATGTAGGTAAAAAAATGAAATTAAAATTAATAAAAATAAATCTAGAATATACACAGAGACACAGCCTGTAGACGCAAGTTTGGTTAAACAACCAATGAACTCGGTCGTAGCGCAATGTGTTAACCACCACACTACAATTCCCCACATGCAAAGATTTTTTTTTAAATCCCCTGTATAGCCTGTAACAGACTGTTGGGGCAAGTGCTGTTAGAGAGGGTGGCCAACACCACACCCAGCCGCCTTTGTCTCCCCAGTGGCGATGTTTACACACCGCATCAGGTACTCGTTTGAGGCTGAGTCGACCTAGGGGAGGCCCATGACCTGTTCAGATGATCGTCACTGGTGTTAGCCTTGAGCGGCAATAGAACTCGGGTCGCCAGATTCATAGTGCGGTACGCTAACCACTACACCACCTTTCGATTTAAAGCTTTCGTTCCACACATGCGTGCGCGCGCACACACACACACGTGCACAGACTCGTAAACTAAAAAAACAATCCTCGTACATCTGGTTCGACAAACGCATCCACATATTCCCTGTCTATCAAGGTCTTTCTCTTTCATTTTTTTCACCCCTCTACTCCTATTTTGCGAGGCCTTTTCTTCAGAATAACGAGTGTTGTCGCTGTTGTTTGCACAACGATGGCCTCCTTGTTTTCAGCTTTTCACGCGCCATAATGGCCATTGCTGAATGGGAGCCCCCAGCCTTTATCTGAATACATTTTTGTGCCAAGTATCTATAGAATTTCAACCAGAAAATGAATGGCTGTCAGCCGGGGGGGTGGGGGGGAGGAAACACAATTTGCATCTGAAACGTGGAATTTCTCGTTCCTTCCCTTCAGCCGACTGAATCAGCGATATATCGTGAGCGATGTTTCAACACTTAGCATTTAGTCCAACAGCGGTAATAATTTCTACGTGACGCGTACCATTAGGCAAATTGAAAGGTCTTTAGTCAATATTGAAGGCAATTTTTTTTTTGCTGCCTTTAAAAGTCTAATTATCAGACATGTTGGGTTTTGTGGGAGGGAGGGGCGGGAGGGATTCCTCACCCTTCTGCCTCAGGAATGCAGTAATTATTTTTCGGCACTTTTGTTCAGGCATGCTTTAGGAGCACATTCGGGGAAAGACGGGAGATAGTTGGCAAGGAAGTGTCGATGTGAGGTGTTTCACGGGACTTGTGGCTGAGTGAGAGAGAGAGAGGGAGGGCGGTTGTGGTGGTTCAGACGGGACAGAGAAGTGGCAGGAAAGGGGGCGGTGAAACATGCCATCTGCTAACGGCATCCTGTTTTGATCGTCCCACAGACGCCCCATAATTGATCTGCTCTCCCGACTCCCCCGTCTGTCTCCTTTGGGACTACTCCTGCTGGTGCATGCACGGCTATTGAATTGTCTTCGTCACCCTCGTCTAACTAAACCCTCCCACCGGCGTGCGACGAAACTCAACTTCAGAGCGCTTCTTCTGTCCTCCAATGGACATCCGTAGAATGCCCTCTACCGCGCATATTCATCGCTCTGTCTTTTGCAACTGTTTAGGCAGTTCACGTCTTTGTTTCGATGTCTCTTTTTTTTCTGTTTTGTTTTCAAAAACGGCTTAAAGACGCCGGCAACACAAAAGCGCTCGCACGGACACGCCGACTCTGAGCTGGTGGGCATTGTTTTCTGAAAAAAAAGTTTGCGCAGTATTTCTTTATTGCTTTCCTTTATATACCAAACTATGAACTTAACCGTTTTTATTTTAACGGGTAAGACCCACTGAGCTATATAGCTTTTGTTCAGAAACGACCTGGCCAAAAAATGATTGCTGAACAAAGTTGCTTATCACGTGGGAATTTTTTAGCAGCCAAATACTCTCAACGCATATTAAAAAATGTGGAGGGAAAAACCGAAGGACCTGGAGAAAAATCCCCACGATCACGGGGTGAACACGCAAACTCCAAATATGCAGGCCTCAGGGTCGGGATCGAACCCACGACCTCCTGTATACGAGACGAGGTAGTTAACATCTCGCCACGGTGGTGCCCTATAGCAAGCACAGCATGACAAAGCTTCGCGTGGGTTTGAGAAGGGCTCGTAATCTTGTTATTGTGGCTGTTTGTAGATGAAATATAGATTTGTAAGATTTTTCACAAGTGTGGTGCTGGTGCACTAATGTCACACACACAAAACACTGGAAACAATAAAGCCCCAGACTCGTTTTTTTCCAAAAGGGCACTCTCAAACTGACGTTGGCATTGTGCCTCTAAACATTGCTGAATGTATGAACTTGGAAAAGCCACAGATATAAATACAGCAACTCATCCCGTTGTATTTTAGAACAAAAAGTTACTCGCAACACGTGTCTCATACAATCTGTTGGAGAGAACACAAGTGAAACGGATAACAAGGTATGTACATCTAGGGCAATTATTGAAGGCTGACTTGGGATGAAACTTATGAAATAAAGGGGCGAGCGAGAGTAGATTGGAGTGCTTTTGCAAGAAAAAAAAATGGATTTGGACAACGTTACCGATGTGCCAAAAGGGGAAAGTTTTCAATCATGGCGTATTGCCTGCTCTGACATGTGGATTCGGAAAACATGGACTCTTACAAACAAAACCGAATGAAAGCTGAGATGTCGTAAAAAAGAATGCATAGAGAGATGCATCCGAGAAATTGCACTTAAGAGAAACAGAAAGGGGGGCTCTGGACCGCCCTACTCAACATGCTGCCGCCACGACCCTCGACAGGACAAGCGGATTGAGAAACGAACGAGCAACAGAAACTCGTAGATCGGAGAAAACGTTCAAAAACAGAGACGTCCCATAGACTGTGTAAGCAAGTTGCCTTGGGCTGGACACATTGCAAGAAGGGGAATTGATGGCCAGTGGATGAGAATGGTGACAGAATGGCAGCAGAAAGAGGGAACATGCCTGACATGACAACCACTCACAGTCGTAAGGTCAACTCTCCATTACCATTATCTCTGAGGTTGATTAAATAAGTAGCCCGCCCCAGCCGCCCTCTTTGTGAGAAGTCAACAGTGGTCTTCTTCTGGGGAACCTTTGGAATGTGGAATGTCCACCCACAGTGCAGTGTTGCCACTGGGGGTCGGTGCCACTCCGTTGCACGTTGGAACAGATGTGTGTATGTTGAACTTCTACTCGCACCGTACGTAGCCAATCGTGCTAAGCGGAGGTACAGATAGGCACTTTGACGTCATCATATCATCATTAATTAAGACAATTTCACCTCCCATGCAGTGCACCATTCAGCATATACCGAATGTGCATGTCATTGCAGGTCCAGTACGAGGATGCATTTATCAGATATGGTGCAGGTCATTTACACAATACATCAGAATTCTCAACATTGCAAAGTTCTCAACTGCTTGAGACTCTTCGTCCAATTCAATTGACATGTATCTATAAATTGCCATTCACCGTTGTCGTCGTAGTTTATAACACGTGCCATATGTTAGCTGAGAACGTATTAATGCATCACAGCAACGCGGACAATATTTTGATCGTCGGAGATGGGAAATTGTTCCATTTGGATGCCTTAAAAAAAACAATATTGCTGCTTAAACCCACGTGCGGCCATTGATTTTCAACAAACAAGCCTGTTAGTGGCAAGTCGAAATCCTGAGTCATCCTTCACTCCTCTGTTAGACGTCGCTCCTTTTCCTCTGCTGCTGACTCCCTCCGCCTGGTCAAGTTTAGGCTCAATACCTTCCTGTTCTCCCCTGTCTATGACTGATATATTAAATAAATAATTACAACAATGCCCCCTTTTTTCCCACTATTCTGTGCACCATTTAGAGATGGGTGTCACATTCAGGTGCAGTATAAATTCAAATTGCATCATGCATTGTATCTGCATTGCATGGTTTTGCACGGGTCGCATCTATAGGATGCTGACAAGCACACATGCAAATTGGAAGAATGTAGATTACGGTTGGTGTCAAATGTCCTCTCATTGTGCAGGTGCTCGGAGCATTAGGCCGCGTTATGATCGAGATGGACAGGCTATTATTGACCAATGTGTTTAGTTGCCGGTAATAGATTTGTCCGCATGGCACATGGCCACATGTCTAATCAATTAAGAGGGCACCAAAGGCCAGTTTCCCCAGATCTCTGTAATACCACTCGTACATCTTAATCTGCGGCGCACAGAAGCCTCAACACCTGTTTAGTGTTCAGTGCGTCACACCAAAATGTACGGGCATGTTTCCAAAGGGAAGTGAATTTGCTTTGTTCGTTAGATGCATGTATGTTGAACCTCTTTCGCATCGTACGTGGTTAGCCGTGCTAATCGAAGGTACGGGGGAAAATACCACCAAACTAAACACAAAAAGCTGTCCTACATCAATGAGTTTTCAATCGAGATTTTTTTAAATATAGATTAATGTTACATAACAGAGAAATGTGCCTCTGTGCTAAGGGGTACCTCCCATAAGAACTCTGAAATTGCATTACAAAGTGTGAAGATAAATGTGACATTATCTCTTCACAGTTCAAATGGGCACAACAAATTACGCCGAGCTTGCAATTCTAGATATGTAAAAATGTTTGACCAGTGACCATTTATTGGGAGTAAAACACCGAGATAATTAGTATGTACAGGTTATGCAAGGGTACCACTGATTGCCCCTAAGCAATATAAAACAAGTTTCGCCTTAAAGTATCCTCAAACACTGAACAATAAAGGTAACAACCGTGTCTACAAGCGTGTCTACTTAAAGCTTTCGTGACTGCAGGGATTCATCTTCTTGGTTCTTTCGATAAAGTCACGTAGAAGGGAAGTAATAAAATATATAAAATAAAACGTAATAAAATAATTCTCACGACGTTTCGGCTACAATTATTTTATTACGTTTTATTTTTATTATTTTATTACTTCCCTTCTACGTGACTTTACCGAAAGAACCAAGAAAAAGCGTGTCTACACTTGTGTGTAGGCCCTCCGTTGTGTTGTCGGGGTTGTTCCACGCGCTGTTGGGCATGATGTCGAGACGTTTCCCGTTGCAACGCAGAAGCGCTTCAAACTGAAGTCAATTCCTGAAGAGGAACGTGGAGCAGAAAATCGCCGGGCGACCACACCAAACAGCGCTCGGCACAACCGCGAAATCCTCCGCGGAACTTGGATCGATGCGTTTCCACTGCAATGGCCCTGTTCTCAAAGTCGTTCTTTCCTTAATTCATATACTGTATGTAGTTGAGTGTCCAAGTGAATCCCGGACCAATTAGTATGAAATGAAGCCATCATATGCTATCGCTGAACTCTAAAGGTTCTTTAAAAAAAAAACACTCCCACCCACACTTGCCCAAGCTTGTCTCATCCTGACATAAGCGCATGGATGCCGTCAGCGATTCATTGTTTCGGGGTGGCTCCCTGCAGCCACTGCAGAACATTTATTTTCACTTTATTATCATCGTGGAGCTCCTCCTGCGGAGAGCTGTGCTCGGGAGTGCGGGGTTTTTTTTAGTGGGTGACAAAGGCTGCCTGTGGTTTGTTGTCGCACGCCAGATTCACAGCGCCCCTATGACGACGCCGCTGCTGCGGTGACACGTGCGTGCGCGCGTGCATTCCCCCACCACCCAGGAACAACAATTCGAGACACTGGGCAACAGCTGCCGGGTGTTATTCTGACACCGTGACGGCCCCCTTAGAGAGCATGCGAATGGAATATATGCGCCACGGTGGCGAAAATGTTAACTACCTCGCCTGGTATGCAGGAGGTCGTGGCTTCGATTCCAATCCCAACCCTGATGCGTGTGTTCTCCCCGTGGTTGCGTGGATTTTTCTGCCGGTCCTCCGGTTTTGCCCCTCCGTGTTTAGAATCAACTTCATGCATTTAGAGTGTTTGGCTGCAATAAATTCCCACACGATGGGACACATAGTTGAGCTGGGATGGGTAGCCAGGTCGCTCCTGCAAAAATAGCTGTATAGCTCAGCAGGCCTTACCTGGTAAAATAAAATAAAGGTTTATTTTAGTTTTAATTAAGAATGAGTCGTTCAATTCACTTGCTTCTTATTGACACCCCAGTGTCGATCCTCTTTGAGAAGATAACGAAACTGACTGGTAAAAATGTACACACGTGTATAATATGACCAGGAACAGACGTACCCGATCTTCTCAGATATTAAAGGCTAAGCAGGCTTTAGCCTGGGATAGTGCATGGATGTGTGACCACCACCAAGTGTAAAGGTCACGTGCAAGAGGCAGTGCAGCAAAATCCGTTATTGTTCTGCCCCCCCCCCCACCGTCACAAAACTGCACTGACCGGCATGGTGAAGTATGGTCAAATATCGCTCACGGCCTGCAGGTCCGTGAGGGAGGTAACTCGTCCAACATTGGATGGTCAAAACGGGCTATACACAGACATGTAAATGATTGGTTCTCTCTTCATATATCGTGGATATATATAAAACACGAGTCATTGCTCAATACATCAATGCAGTATTGTAAAGTGATATATGAGGCATGCATGTTTAGAGCTGGGTTGGTTTATGTATGCATCCCAATATGCATTATAGCGATTTAACATTTTAAACGCATGTTATTTTTTAACTTTTTCAGTATTTCAGCAACAGTACTGAATTGCCGTGGCTCTTCCCCTTGTGGATGTATAGGAATGGAAAGCTGTTGTCTTTTCAACCGAGATTCCTCTTTGGCAGCTCTGATTGATCCAGCGAAGAGCTTCACTATTCTTAAGGCCACGATGCCCTTCTCTTGAAAAGGGCTTTGTCATGATTTTTTGCCCCTTAATGGCTGGGCCATCTCAGATAATTTAAAGTGACGGTTTTTTTTTCTTTAAAAAAAAAAATCCCTCCCCTGTGCCTTCCCCACAAAGGGTAAGCCCAACTTAGTGGAGCAGAGGAGAGAAGAAAGAAATGTACACACTTTTCTTGAACATCAATTCTTCGGCACTTATACTCCAGAGCTCTCTTAGGGGGAAAAATATATGAAAAAGTGAACATCGTTTTCCACTAAAATTATCACAGAAATATGCACAGTGTCATACACACACACGAGAATATATGGTAAATTAAATATATATAAATATGTCTTGTATAACCTACATAGGCTCCTGCGGCATTATGGAGCATCGATTCAGGCTCAGGAGGAGTTGATATGACCAAGCACCACTGTTCATTCGACAGCACTGGTGTTCACACACTACGCCAGGAACTTATTTCAGGCCGAGTTGACCTATAACCGGTTGAGATATTTCCCTCGCCAATGAAGTTTCCCGCAGCCAGGAATTTAACTCAGGCGGCGGGGATCACAGAGCACAATGTGCTAACTGCTGGCAATCCACATATAAGCAGTACAGCATATAGAGAGATAGATGAATAGCCACAGACACACAATGTGACGTGTATCAGAGGCACACGCCAGGATAATGACAAACACAAAGACACATCATTTATAGATACGCAGTACATTTGTGAATATTTAACGCTTAGATTTAACTCCCTTTTGTCGAGCTGTGTTTTATGGTTTAATGCTCGGTTTTGTCTGTTACTTGACCAACTACATAACACTTAAATAACACTGGTCAAAAAAAAACATGTTTTTCTGGCCTTGACTTTTGCAGCTGTTTTAGACTAATTTCAGGGTGCTGATTCCAAATCTGATTTCAGATTTGCTCTATCACATCTCTTTTTTATGCTATCGGCATACCCCATTTTCATTGATTTTACCCGAAATTAACTCCGTCACTTATGATTGCAAGTTGTTGCGAGTCAGTGACTGCTTTAGTGTTAAAATATGGTGCTGAATTTTTAGGATAGTGTGTTTATAATATTATTTTATGTAGATATCCACATTTATTTAATATTTTTCTTCTGCAGTTTTTATTGAAAATGCAACATTTGATATCTCAAAAACCTGATGTGATAGACAAAAACTGATGCCAGATTTGGAATAAGCACCCCAAATTTACCTTAAACGCGTTGGAATACCTTATGCCAGAAAAAGTGTGTTGACCAGTGTTATAACAGTTTACAGACCATTCTCAATCCACTGCCTGGGTGAATGCCTCCCCATGCCACGTTGGTGATGGTGTTTTTCTTTGACCATACTTCACCACGGTGTTTCGTGTGATGATGGCGAGGACGGCGAGGGGTGTGGTGGCAGGAGGATCGGTCCAGTTAATATTCGCTACAGATATTTGCCGTGGCTGGGAATCGAAATTAGGTCAGCGGGTTCTCAGCTCATTGCGTGAGCCACCCACTGCGTATCTCTTCCCTCCCTTATGCTGCATATTTGATTAAGAATGCCCTTCAATAAAATGTGCATACTCTATTTCTGTGTGGTAGCATTTAAGCCAAGGGAATCCAGATGTATCGCGTGTACACCAAAACAGAGTTATTGTTCATTGCCGACTTTAAATGAGGTGCATTATTAAATGTGCATTATTAAATGTGCATTATTAAATGTGCATTATTAAATGTTCTCGGGGCCTTCCACCAATCGGGGTGTACAGCTGTCGGTAAGGATTACAAACAGGATTGCCCCCACGCGCGCTGCCAGGCGGATTTTCCACGAAATTCTTCACCGTCCTTCAACGTCGCTACGAATCGCATTCACGGCAGGGCCCGCTGTTGCCAAAACTTCTCTTTTTGGGGGGGGGGGGGGGGGCGAGGATTCATCAAATATAAAGGCAGCTCGCTCCAGCTTAGACCAGTAACGTGGGCTACGTGTGCAGCACTCGGATTATATGAATGCCAAGGGTAGGGATAACTCCCGGCACGCGGCAGAAAGCCCTATGTTGTGTTGGAGGGCATTTTGCTCGTCCTCTGTCCGGCTGATTGAAACGAAATCAAATGCCACGAGTCCACAAATACCGGCGAAAACGTGAGCAGTTAAACGCAAAAGTCGACTTAAAAAAAAAAACAGACATTGGCTGGAATGTGACTGACAAGTAAAGTCAGATGTTTATACTCGGAGAACTGCAGTTAAGTAAAGAAATTCGCTTGTATCGAACAAAGTAGGATACGGTATTCATGGCGGTATGAAAGCTACGTCAATGATGCCTTTAATGTATTCAACACGATTTTATCTGTGTACACATTCCCCATTCAGACACTTGCGTTGCGTATGGATCATTAAAGTAGAAACGATATACCACACACTGCGCCCTGATTGGTCGAGGTTGTTAGCCGAGGCTTTATGGTTGCTGAAGTGTGGAGGCCATTGCATAATTGAGTATCCTTCAACGTCCGATTTTTCCTGCAAGTTTTATTGGGCCGGGGAGTTCAGCACGGGGCTTCACTCGTCAGTGGAGAGGACAGCTAGCCCCCCCCCCCCCGCCGCCGTCAATCTGTGATCGTGACGACGCAACTCATAATGGGATTTCCAATGTGGTGTTCGAAATGCCGGTGAAGGTGCGGTGGCTGTCCCACCACTGTTTCCGTGACAACATGCGTTCGTGACAAAAGTCCCTCTAGAGATCTTTTCCAAACCACGGTGGATTTTGGCCTCCCCACCCCAGAATCAGAATACTTACTTTTACTGGAGAAATACGATGAGCCATGAAGCTCTTTTTTCACAGATGTCCGTCTTGGTCACAGGCATCTTGGTCATAGGCGTTGTTTGATCGTACTTTACCGCACTCGTGAAGGGGCCAACACCGTATTCTTGGTTCTTTCGGTAAAGTCACGTAGAATGGAAATAATAAAATAATAAAATAAAACATAATACAATAATTCTCACGACGTTTCGGCCACAACGCAAGCAGCCGTCCTCAGGTGAAGACCAGGTCTGTCGGGGAGACAGCGTCTGAGGGCCAACACCGGTTCAGCTATCACTTGCCACTGATGTTAACCATGGCCAGGAATCGAACTCAGGCGGCCGGACTAATAAAGCAGTGTGATAACCACTAAGTTGCCACTCCACTCTTAGTGACAAGTAAAATATTGAAACGTTGAAAGATGAGGGCAGTAGCCTGGCCTGCAAGTCACACAGGTATGGATTTTGTGTGGGTAGGGGGAATGCCCCTTTAATGATGACTTCATGATTATAACGTGCAAGTTGGTTTGGAGCCATTGCGGTTCACACAGAAGGTCACCCGGTTTATGATTAAAAGCTTCAGCTCAACCGCACAATGCCAGATCCTCACATACGAAGGAGACATCACAGCGATACACTCCGCCACTCCTGACGCAGTTATCTGGCTTGACCACCTGGATGTCAAATTGTAGTTGTTGCTCTGAGATAGTTGCCAAGGTTATTCAACTGCTATTCCAGCTTTCCACTTAGAGCATTGGAATCAATGATCGGACCGCTTGTTGGACGAAGTCTAAGGTGCAACGTCGAGCCCATGAGCCAAGGGGATTGGTAGGTGCCATCTGAGTCGGTACCAACTGGGGTGACAAATGCTACCAGTATCCACCATGGGTATTTTTCGATATGAACAGAAATCTTGGAAAAAGAAAAAATCCAAAATGTTATTCGTTATCAAGAACACAACGATAGCCTTATTTAGCGACTTATTTTCTCATAAAGAGCTACCACGTTGACTCTGCGATCGTACATGACCGTGATCTAGAGATACAATTCTTTGAAGAAACTCATTGTTAGCATTTGCCACCCTGGGTGGTTAACGATAAGCCATTTTTTTTGGGCCAAAACGACTCAGGTTTCTAATGTGTCTGTTGGCAAGTGACCTTCAGCAGTTCGTCTATGGGGAGTTCCAGGGGGCTCTCACAGCCAATGTGGTTTGGCATTGGAGCTTGCCCCTCGCATGAAACGTGGCCCTGGCACTTAGAACAATTACACTTTAATGCGAACACGACATTGTACGAGTATACCGAGAGTAACATTTTTTAATGTATGATTGCTACATTTATATACATTTCATGAGACATGTTTCGTTTCAATACATCCATTTAATGTATGGTGCAGTCCATAATAGAGGGGGTTTCTTTTGTTTGATTGTGAAAATAGCGTCGCTCAACCCGCCACCACCAGACACAGCCAACAAGCAAGGTTTGTCACGTAAAGACACATTTCTGCGGAGGGAGCTGGTAGGAACGTTGGGTTGCTCGGTCAATGGCCAGGGTCAACGGCGGCGTGGTGTATTCCGCAAACATGGCCGACTGTGAGGGTGGGCACAAGCCGGCGTGAGTAGGTTAAACATTGAGTTTTATAAGGGCACCACGGGGTGACCAGCCCCTCCCCACCCATCCCCACCCCTCCCACCACCCCACCCAGCCCCACCCTCCCCACCCAGCCCCTCCCCACCCTCCCCTCCCCACCCAGCCCCTCCCCACCCTCCTCACTCAGCCCTTCCCCACCCTCCCCTCTCCACCCAGCCCCACCTTCCCCACCCAGCCCCTCCCCACCCTCTCCACCCAGCCCCACCCCTCCCATTTTTGGATTCACAACGGACGGACGGACACAATAATCTCCTGTGGGCTGGTGGAACCAGGTGGTTCCTACCAGTATAACATGCCAACAAGTTTGTAATTCAAGTACGACGTTTCGCCGGTAATTACAACCATCCTCATCAGGCGATAAGCAGAATTTTATGGTACAGTATTGTGTTTGCATGTGGTTGTGTCGTGATAGTTACTAAACACGGGTTCTATATCTCAGCATAGTCAGCCAAGAATACCGCACTCTATAAACATGTTCGTTATAAACACACGGACAAATACAATGTGGCTTGAGATGTACAAGGGCCCATTTTGTCCTCACAGTTCACTTTTTTAATGAACAACTTTCTCTAAGCAAAAAAAAAATTTCGCCTATAATTATAAGGTAAAAAAAAATCCAATACCAAATTGGTAATCGGGCTCCGGGCAATACATGTACATGAACTGTAGTATTTTTTTTATTGTACGTCTGTTATGTAAGAGTTGCTGTTATGAATACCAAGTTTCCCTCAGAAACTCTACTTTCACTTGACCCTACAGCCAGTGCGATGTTAACTCCCTCGCCTGGTGTGCAGTAGGTTGTGGGTTCGATCCTGACCCTGATGATGCCTGTTGTATTTGTAGTTTGCAAGTCTCTCTCCCCGTGGTCGTGTCGATTTCCCCCTCTGCATTTATAGCCACTTCGTTGAGCTATCATTTGCGAAAGCCGGGTGGCTTCTAAAAAAAAGAGCTTATTGCCTCAGTGGGCCTTACCTGCTAAAATAAAAAAATATGAAAATAGTAAATCCATAACTCCTTACCCCCCCCCCTACAGCACCCCTACAAGCCCTCGCATCGGCCTCTTGCCTGCCTCTAGGCAGTGGCAGCCTCCATCGTGTGCCCCACGTGTGCGTTCGTGTTTCATCTGGGCGCGCATGTGTGCGTGTGTGTAGTAGTGGGGAGCAGTAGTGTAGTGGTTAGTGCGCTGCGCTATAAACCCGGCGACCCGGGTTAGATTCCCGCTCACGGTCAGCACCGGTGACGATTATCTGAACCGGTCCTGGGCCTCCCCTAGGTCGACTCAGCCTCAAATGAGTATCTGGGGCGGTGTGTAAACATCGCCACTGCGGAGACAAAGGCGGGGTCGGGCGTGGTGCTGGCCACCCCACCCCCTCGTGTACCGTTCTCGCCTTCATAGGTGCTCGCTAACAGCACTTGCCCCTACAGTCTGTTAAGGCTATAGGGGGGATCTTTTTTGTATTTTTGTAGTGGTTAGCGCGTTGCGCTACGAACCCGGCCACCCGAGTTCGATCCCCGCTCACGACCAACACCGGCGACGATTATCTGAACCGGTCCTGGGCCTCCCTTAGGTCGACTCAGCCTTAAATGAGCACATCGCCACCGGGGAGACAAAGGCGGCCGGGCGTGATGCTGTCCACCTACCCCCTCGTGTGCAGTTCCGGCCTTCATAGGCGCTAGTCGCTAACAGCGCTTGCCCCAACAGTCTGTTCAGGCTATACGGGGGATCTTTGTCTTTTGTTGTTGTTGCTGTTGTGCCTCTGCCCCCCCCCACTTGGTCACGGGGTTAGCAAAACCTTGCGCAGATGTCGAGCGTGTTTGTTCAGCACTTCCCAACTTTCAGCCCCCGCTGGGGTGGAGAGCGTCAAGCCGAGAGCCACGCACCTAACGGGGGGCTGGGAGGGGGGGGCTTAACAACACAGCGCAGTGTCGAACAACAACAACAACAACAAAAGCCCCCGTCACAATTCACGCGTCTCCTTTGTTTTCCTTCCCTTTGTTTTAGTCATTTGTTGTTGTTGTTGTTTGAGTTGTATGTGTGTGGTTGTGGAGCTTCGAATGAGTACCTGATGTGTGAACATCGCCACTGGGGAGACAAAGACGGCTGGGCGTGGTGCTGGCCATCCACCCCCTCGTGTACCGTTCCGGCCTTCATAGGCGCTACTCGCTAACAGCACTTGCCCCTACAGTCTGTTCAGTCTATACGGGGATCTTTGTCTTTGTGGCAGTGGAGCGGTGGTGTAGCGGTTGGCGCGCTGCGCTTACTGAACCCGGCGACCCGAGTTCCGATTCCCGCTCACGGTCAGCACCGGTGACGATTAATTGAACCGGTCCTGGGGCTTCCCCTCGGTCGACTCAGCCTCAAATGAGTACCCGGTGCAATGTGTAAACATCGCCACTGGGGAGACAAAGGCGAACGGGCGTGGTGCTGGCCACCCACCCCCTCGTGCACCGTTCCGGCCTTCATAGGCGCTACTCGCTAACAGCACTTGCCCCTACATATGCTTAGGTTTTTTCGGTAAAGTCACGTAGGTAAAACATTAAAATTAATGAAAGTAAAATAAAATAAAAATCACGACCTTTCGGAGGCAACACAAGTCTCCGTCATGTTGCCTCCGAAACGTCGTGATTTTTATTTTATTTTACTTTCATTAATTTTAATGTTTTACCTACGTTACTTTACCGAAAAAACCTAAGAATATGAATCCTTGCAGTCACGAAAGCTTCAAATCTAGAATTTTGCCCCTACAGTTTGTCAAAGGCTTCTAGAGGGGTGTGTGTGTGTGATCTTTGTCTTTTTTTGTTACGATGCCAGTCCGTCACACAGCCGTCACACACGCGTGTTGTGTTGTTTGAGCTCGGATGGGTTGTAAATAAAGAAATAAACAAAAAACACACGCGCGTTTTGGCAGTGTTTCTGCTGCGCACAGAATAAAATGCGTGAGAGGCGATTGTGTTTTTTTTGCGCACTTTAGCCTATTCGTGCTTGTGGGTCGAGAGAGTTGATCTTGGTCCTCATTCTGAAATGGTCGCGCTTCTCTATTTTTTAAACATGCGAATGTCATTACTGTGAGGGTGAAAAAAAGCTTGCCAATGTTACTTGCTCACTCGTGCGGTATTTTTATGATGGATTATAAGTATTTCTTCACGTGTGTGTGTGTGTGTACAGTACGTGTACAGCTTCTTCTTGGTTCTTTCGGTAAAGTCACGTAGAAGGGAAATGCTAAAATAATAAAAATAAAACCTAAAACCTAACGCAAGCAGCGGTGTGGCCGAAACGTCGTGAGAATTGTATTTTATTATGTTTTATTATTATTATTTTATTTTTATTATTTTCCTTCTACGTGACTTTACCGAATGAACCAAGAAGATGAATCCCTGCAAGCACGAAAGCTTTAAATATAAATTTTACGTGTACAGCTGTTGGACAATCCACTGCTGGATGATAGTGCCCCCTGTCCCGCGTCGTGTGGATTCGCAGGGGGGGTTTTGACCATACTTCACCACGCCGGTCAGTGGGTGTTGTTGAAGGGCATAGACGAGGCAGCACAGTAGTAGTGCAGCCGTGCGTGTTGCTTCACTGCCAGGCGCGTGGCTCCACAGCTGATAACACCTGTTATTCACAAGCCTGCTTTGCTTCTGGTCAGGCCCGGTCTGGGTTACTTGATCATATAGGGGCCGTCCATAAAAAAACGTCACGCACCTGGGAGGGTGTCAGACATTTGTGACGATGTGACGAGGAGGGAGGGGGGGTGAGAAATGTGACGTCACACCAAAATGCGCAACTTCAAATAAACATAGACACGTTCTACTTAATTAAATAGACATTTTAACAAATGTTTTCTCCTACAACATCAGAGTGCAGCGCCACATTAAATACGCACTACAATGGCAATAGTTTAAAGAGATTTGAAGCATGTTTTATATTTTTTTTTTGGGGGGGGGGCAGAGCTTTGTGACGTCATATTTGAGGGGGGGTCTGACTTTTTGTGACGCCGTGTGACGAAGGGGGGGGGGGGGTCCAAAATCGTCCAAAGTGGCGTGACGTCATTTATGGACAGCCCCATATGTCTGTATGCTTACAAAACATACATTAAATACCAGCTCCCGACATCCCTGCAACTGAACAGTAAGGTTACTCTGAGCCAAACTGCTAAAAGATAATGGGTCACAATAAACACTGAGCTTTTATAATAATTCACTCAACCCCAAGAAAAGCATTCACTTGTCACGATCCAGGGTCATGGTTCAAGTTAACATACATCGTTATTATTTTAGAAGATTTTGGCACTTATTTCGGTCAGCTGCAACTATATGAGGCTTCGCCAAGGCAGGGAACACAAAGGGCATGAAGCTACATGCTTGCACGCCGCGTGTGTGTGCGTGTTTGAATAGCCGATAACAGTGTCTTGGGCAATAACAATAGGTCAGTAAGTGCCCTGAGTCATGGTGGCCGAGTGGTTAAGGCGTTGGACTCGAAATCCAATGGGGTCTCCCCGCACAGGTTCAAATCCTGTCCATGACGGTTTAGTTTTAATCCAGCCGGCTTGCACTCGATCGCCAGCAGGGGTTGTTTTCTATTATAATAGGGCAGGGTACTTTTTGACTTTTGCTTGTTGCACCATTAGGATGCAAGGATTAGGATGCATCCATTAGAGAGCTCTCGAGAGGCGTTTCTCCTGAGAAAGAAGTACACGCATACATCGATTTGCGGTGCAACCCACTCATAACTGCTGGGTGGACAGAGGCGTTGGTGGTGGAGGTGGTGGATGGGGAGGATTTAAGAAACTTGCACCGTTGTTTCAACTGCCGCACCGATAGCTCAGACCGCCGACTTCTGGGGTTGTACAAGTCCCGTGCGTTCACCATCACGCCACGTCCGAGCCCTTTTAATATTCCGAAATACGGCACGGAGTTGAATTACAGCAACCGCACGGTCCGCACAGTTGGTTGGGGAAAAAAAACGAAGTGGGTGCCTTAGCACGCGGTACCTAACCCCCGCTATAGAAACGTCTGCCTGTGGAAGCAATTAAAGGGAATCTGCGTTATGTGGTGGCTTTGCGGTGCCTTGTGGGGGTGGGGGTTGGGGCATGATGGGGGGGGGTGGGCACTTCTCACTCTGCACTTTTTGAACATGACTTTCAAAGGGGCTTCACGTCCGAAAGGAAATAAGAAAGCCTGTCCCGGTGTATCAAGGACACATTAAAGGACACGTTGCTCACGTTTCCTTTTTTTACCGTGTGTGCATGTGTGTTGCCAGATGAAGAGCGCGTGGCTTGATTGGCAGCGTCGCCGGGAATAACCTGCGAAATATCTTTGAAGGTTGTGAACAGGTAACTCCCCTCGTGCGTTCTCTCAGGCGGTGTTGAGGCTGCACGCGTAGTCTTTCCATGCCGTTGTGCCCACGCCCAGCCACAAATGTGTCCAACCCTCCCTCTTGTGCGACTCTGTCAAGAATTATCTACTCTGTGCTGTTTGGTTGCCTGGGCAAAAATGGCCTATGGCATTGCCCAATCCTGGCTCAACTACTCAATAAACAATCTGAGGATCAGACACATGAACGGTGAGAAGCATAGAAAGAGCCGCGCTCAGTCTTGCACAGATGCATCATAGAGCAAAAACAAAAGTAGAGACATCCATATTAACTATAAAGGAAAATAGATTGAATAGCGCAGGACGCATACATCAAAGTATTCACTAGGGATACATTCCGGAGATGCTAGTGAATAGCAAATTGTGCAGATAATTTATATTGGCCTACGTAAGCCTATCTTTTCAATTAATTACCTAAGAAAAATACGTAAATAAGCTGTTAAATACATGAAAATTATCAAACCAACACATGTTAAATTGGTTATAATAAACATTAAGTAAATAATAATACATATTAAAGTATTAAATTATATTATTTGGGTCTTTCGGTAAAGTCACATAGATAGTTGCTGATGATACCGTCTGGTATGGAATATAAAGAGTAATTGTAAGGGTGTTTTTTTTTGTTTTTAAAGGAAGGTGCCAATTGGGATGATAAGCTCCTTGATTGTCTAAATCTCAATATGTATGAACCATGCACAATTATGTGTCGACTGTGTTCCATGTGATGGCCCAGTGACTTTACCGAAAGACCCAAAGAATATTAATTCCTGCAGTCACGAAAGCTTTAAGTCAATATTAAATTATAGTTTATCAATGAACTTACCTTAAATTATGATGATGCTGTGCAGTAGAATCACTATCTCATCACTTTATCGCATCACTTTCTCGCATCACATTCTCTCTCATCACTTTATCTCATCACTTTATTTGTCTCTCTCTCTCTCGATGCAGTTGAGGACAGCAAGTTCATGAATACCGAGGGAATACTGCAGACAACACTGATGATGGAAGGACAGCTAAAGGAGCGAATGTGCTTGGGCGAACGACCATGAGCTAAAAGAGTTCGGCCTTATGTGCAGGAGTGAGATGGATTGTAGCTTTGCAAGGCCACGAGGGTTGGTGACAGCATGTGATGGGGAAGTCTTCGTCAAGGTGGATATACAATAGCTACTGATGATACCGTCTGGTATGGAATATAAAGAGTAATTGTAAGGGTGTTTTTTTCTTTTTCAAGAAGGTGCTGATTGGGATAATGAGCCCCTTCATTTTCTAGATCTCAATATGTATGAACCATGCACAATTATGTGTCGACTGTGTTCCATGTAATGGCCCAGTAGTGCAGTGGATAGAGCACTGTGCTATTAACTTGTTTGACCGAATTTTTATTCCTGAGCACGACTAACATCAGTGGCGAGTGATATCTGAACTAATCCTGGGCGTCCCCTTTTCACAAACCCTCACTGGCCAGCAGCGTGGTGAAGTATAGTCAAACAAATCCCATTACCGACACAGCGTTGAGAGGCGTCGTGCAGAAATGGGTTGAAAAAGGGGTGGTATTTATGAATTATTACCCATTCCATGAAGCTTATCGTGGGTTAAGTAAGAGTTTCATGCTCACTGAGTCTTTCTTAGGTAAACACATAATAATGATAATAATAATAATAAATAAAAAAAAACATGACACCGTTTTCAAATTGTAAATATTTTGTTTTAATTTGCCTCTCAACGCCTTGAGTATATCAACTTAATTGTGACCTTTAACTATAAACGAGAACTTCATGAGCTTGTTCAGGATGGTCTTGCATTGGAATGCTTGGCCAATTTTAATTTCGAGTGTTTGTCATGTGGGAATATAAACCAGAGTACCTGGAGAAAAGTCACATATGTTTGGAGAGGAATGCTCCAAGCTTAGCTGTACTGCTTTCTCCTAGTGACTTTGCATCCCAAGCCTATATTTTTATACGATCTCCGAAGCAAATTCTAACCGGGCTCATTTCCAATATCTAATGAGATTGAGTGCATGCAGATTTATTTGGTCGTAATATTCTTGAATTTGTTTAGCTTTCGCTGAGCCAACTCATTGTGTGGGTGGGAAATAAAAATGTATATATGGGCGTACATTAGGCTAAAACCTCAGATGACCACATTGGATATTATTGGAGACGCATTTAACATTTCTTTACACAAATGAATTTCTAGCTACCGAAAGATTTCTCGATAACAAGTGTTCCCATACTCTTTTATTCTGACAATAATCTAAAAACTTAATGCATTCGAAACATATTCGCATCTTTACTTTCATCCACAGTGTTTTCCCACTTAAAATGTAAGTGCTTTTTTTGACAGAATTTGCACTACTAGGCGGGTACTAGTGTTGGCACAATTTCCATAAAAAATAACATTTCACGGTCACATGCTAATTGGGAGCGACATGGACTGTGAGTAATTTGCATTAATTAACGGGGCAAAAATAATGTTTACACATAGCCTCTGCTCCATTTGACGTAAACTAAGTGTTAGCACTGGAATTATAAAAGCGTCTGGCTGCCCGTCAAAAGGAAAAGTCTAATCCTTGTGCTGAAAGTCATTGTGCAACGCATGCACCCACCTGTCAATAATGCGGGGCGCGATAGCAGGGAAAGTTATTGGAAAAAGCCGCAATGTCACCTCGGTTTCATAAGACAGTCATTAATGGGGTGCACAAAAATGTTCAGCTTTTTCAGGGTCAAGGACGGGTTAGAATAGTGAGGATGTGTATGCCTATTTATAATTGAAGCAAGAGCAGTAGAATGACCTGTTACAAAAGTATGCTGTCAAATAGATGTGCATTTAAACTTTCTCTACTTTGCTGATGGAATGCCTAACGGCTGTGTATTCATGCCTTGTTATCTGCCCTCTGTTATCTCGGTGTTATTGCTGGTGGCGTTGATTGGACCTGAAATAGACCGAGTGGGGCAAATCTGTCGTCAATATTGTTACGTTGCAGATTAAGGTCACAGCTGATATAAAATGTTGGATGAAATGGAAATAAGTCTCTTGGTGAACATTCTTCTCTTAAAATATTATTATTTTATCATGAGTTTCACTTATATTTTCAATCACAGACTCTTGGATTTTAGGTCCAATTTCGTTTGCATAATTCATTTTTTATTCAGATTTATTACATTTTGACTTAAAACTTTCGTGACTGCAGGAATTCATATTCTTAGGTTTTTTCGGTGAAGTCACGTAGATAGAAACATAATAATAATAATGTGACTAAAAATAATAAAATAAAAATAAAAACCACATCGTTTTGATCGCAGCACATGGCCGCAATGTAAATGCCCTCTGTGATGACGATCGAAACGTCGTGGTTTTAATTTTATTTCCTTATTTTTATTCACTTCATTATTATTTTCATATCTACGTGACTTTACCAAAAGAACCAAAGAATAAGCTTTATTACAGTTTGATGTCGTCCTTTTAACATTTTCTTTCATAAAAAAAAAAAAACTTTAATGCAAGAAAATATTTTACGGAACATTTTTTTTTACATATTCATCATATAATGTAATGTATTGTATAGTTTAAATAACACAAGCGCACTTTTGGCAGAAAAAGTACTCAAAGTGGTGTCAAAAATGACATCACTATTGACAGACATCACTATTGAAGTGATGTCATTTTTGGTAACGGCAGTATCGGATAAACTCAAAACAAAAATGTTGTGAATCGTTTGAAATTATTATTATGAGTTTTTTTGTGTTATCTGATTATTTTGGATTAATCAAAATATATTGAATGCATTCCTCATATTCTGTTGTGGTGAATATGCCACAATATTGCATGGTATATTTTAGATGCAGTTGCATTTAGACACTATAAATCTAACCTGTAACAATGTGATTTTATCACACGTCTCTTCGGAGGGCATTTACAGTAATGTAGTTGTTATAAACTTCCACGGTTAAGTCATACGCGCATTTCATTTTGAAATCACCATTTCCAAAGTTGGAATTGTTGCATTGAAGGACAATCCATCGCTTGTGCCTGACTCTTGCGTCTAGAGATGCAGTAAGAGGCACAATGTGCTGATTGTTTGAATGCGCACGTGCGCTGAGAAACCAGCAAAGGAGAGCAGCTGTTACCGACGGGAATTCCAAGAAATCGATTACTTGGAACGGAAGGTGGGCACAAACGCATTCTCAACCCGGTATCCCACCCAACTCACTCTGGAAGCTCTTGAATGTTACGTGTTTTTTTTATTTAATGTTTTTTTCTCCTTCCCAATTGAACGCAACTGCGGTGAAACAAAGTGTTCGTTTGGAACTCTGGCACAGTAGTGCATCGTCCTGTATTAGAGAGCGGCCCACAGGAGGTGATATCATATAACTTCTGAGATCCCTTCAAAGTGTGATCGCTTCTATCCACACACTGGGGGGTGCACTTTCCGACATGCCACGTGACAGAGAAATTTTCATCGCAAGCCAATCAAACGGATATTTGTTTAAAAACTTCAGACCTCGAAATTTAACCAAGTGAGGTGAAAGCCCAACTTAATGTGTTTGTGTACTCGTAGGTGACCAGGCTGAGATCACAAATTCATTGCAATTAAAAAGTTGGCTTACTCACAAGTGACTGCACATATTCCAACTCAGGATGTCAGCGATGCTGGATAATTGCCCTAATCGTTGAGCCACTCGGCCACTTGTCAATGTGATTGCTCATGAGAGCACTGACTGACGGGATCTTTTTCTTCGCCAATGCAACGTACGTCAAGATTTATCAACCATTTAACCACCTCGGCATTCACCAAAACCTGATCCAGAATATCATTAGTAAATCTATCTATCACGTATGTAAATGAAATGCACGGGAAATTCCTTATTCAGAAATGTGGCGTGCAGAAGAGTAGAAAAGTCTAAGAAAACAATTACGTGACTTGGTGTTAGTGTATACAATATAAGCTTACATTTCTTTTTTTTCAGGCATTATTAGAATTCCTAGGATTATAATTACTTAATTTTTCCCTTGACCTTTAACATTCGCGACCTTGGGGTTTTTTCTTCTTTCTTTTCAGGGGCCCCACACAAGGTACTCGGGCACGAGGGAAATCCAAACACCTGCTCTGTGTAATCTCCGTCACTTAGGCATAATTCGCAGTCCTCTTTCAAAGGAGGGCCCAACTCCCAAACGCATGGCATGGAAGTATTCTCTCCACCAATGCGGATTTCCTAAACCAATTTATAACACTACGTAACTTTAGCACATCATCCTCGTGTCGCCTTTTTTAAATGGAAAAGCGTTCTCAATAGCCCCTGTACCTGCGTGTAATGAAACGCTGTTGATCGACTTTTTTTTGTTTGACTGATTGATTGATGCTGAATCTCCACTATAAAGCACTTTTAAAATTGTGTTTTCTGAGCGGCAGCAGTGCACACTTGTAAATCGATTACAGCATTCTCGTCTGAACAGCCACCTGTGATTAAACGGTGTTAATGCATATGAGTTGATAACCTCCGACGGGCACACCAATATGCACGTGAACATTTTAATTAAAATTAGGTTTTCACTTAACTTTATTACAATTCCAGCTCTAAATTGTGGGTTGGTGAATTTATAGGGAGATCAATCCTGATCGAGACACCCGTGTCCAGGAAAAGGAGTTGCCTATCGGGGTGCCAGTACAGAAAGTAGGTTTCTGATTGCACCTATGCCACGTTTGAGTGGTATATTGGTGAGATGTCAACTACTTTGCCCGGTATAGAGGAAGGTCGTGGGTTCGATCCCGACCGTGACGATGCCTGCATATTTGGAGTTTGCGTGTTCTCCCCGTGGTCGTGTGGATTTTTCTCCAGGTCCTCCGGTGATTCCCTCAACATTTAGAATCAACGTGCATTTAGAGCATTCTGTTGCTATAAATGTACACGTGGTAAACAACTTAATTGGGCCATCATTTGTGGCCTGGTCCCTTCCGACAAAGAGCTATATAGTTGAGTGGATATTACCTGGTACAATTAAAACTGTTTGGTTGATATGTACCACGTTATTTTCTCCAGGCACTTCTGTTTCTTCCTTTGTACAAAATATACCAAAATAAACCATTGGAGGTGGGTAGGACGCTCAGAGGTCAAAGCACTTGAGCCAGCATCACTGAGGTGTCCTGGGTTAAAATCCAGGCTGACACCCAACATTTAACAGGGTTCTCAAGTGGAGCGAGTTGATGGTCTCAGCCCAGTGCATGTACGACAAAATATAATACTGGTAGGAACCTCCTGGTTACACCAGCCCACAGGGGATTATTGTGTCCGTCCGTCCATCGTGCATCCAAAAATGGGAGGGGTGGGGCTGGGTGGAGAGGGGAGGGTGGGGAGGGGCTGGGTGGGGAGGGTGGGGAGGGGCTGGGTGGGGAGGGGAGGGTGGGGAGGGGCTGGGTGGGGAGGGGCTGGTCACCCCGTGGTGCCCTTATAAAACTCAACGTTTAACCGACTCACGCCGGCTTGTGCCCGCCCTCACAGTCGGCCATATTTGCGGAATACACCACGCTGCCGTTGACCCTGGCCATTGACCGAGCAAACCAACGTGACAACAAGCTCCCTCCGCAGGAATGTGTGCTGCGGGTCGCTTAGTTAAACTCCATCTGTAAGGAATGGAGACAGACTAGATCATTGTAGAGTGTGTTTAAAAGTGCAATCCCTACTGTGTAGAGGATCAGAAGGCCACTTCAAGGATGTTTTTGGGAGATGTCTTGTGAAGGACATCATCTACAGCAAATTATCTTGACACAATGGGGAATACATTCGTAGAAAATAAAATATGAAAATAAATAAATAAAATGAACGTCTTTGTAGAGGACCCCTTTAAGAGTTTTGAGACTCACAGAGGTCTTACCAAATAAATACATAATAATAATGACCAGCTAAGTTAATGTGACTGAGAATGCTTCCACACGATCTAATGCAGACCTCCGCTATATAACCGTAAATGTTATTCTGAAGGCACAGAATGCAAGCCATTAATATCTACATTGCCAAAAACCCACTGACATTTGGGATAGTACGTGCTACCCTGACTTGCTGCGCATTAGGGACCTGCATTAAATAAATAATACTCACACGGCTCATTCATTAGCGAACATCCATCAGTTCATTGATTATTTCGCTAATTAATTTTCATCTTCACTTCCGACAGTGTTGCTCAGGCATGCCCATTGTGACACGTTGTTCAAGGGCTCTCAGCCAGATAACAGATGATGATGATGATGATATCCGCTTACTATGGGAAAATGTTTACTGCTCTAGTAATGGTGCCAGTATTCAGACCATCCCAGGACACTGCAAATGTGGTCTTCGCTGCCCGATAGATTCAAGAAAAGTGTCGAGAGCAGCATCAGGAACTGTTCTTGGCACTCATCGACCTAACCGAGGCATTTTACTCCCCCAACCGGGAAGCCCTTTGGAGTATCCTACAACGTCTTGGATGTCTGGAGAAGTTTGTCACAATCCTGCGGCTCCTGCACAATGACGACGCGACCGCCACTGTGCTGAGTGGGGGATCTGAAACTGGTGCCTTTCAGATTCCGAACAGGTGTCAGACAGGGTCACGTGATGGCCCCCCACCGTATGCACCACCTATACGGCCGTGGTCACCCTCGTCGTCCACGGTCGCCTTCCATCTGGCGTCAGCATCCAGTACCGTCTGGGCGGGAAGCTCTTCAACTGCGGACGTTTTTGGGCAAAGAAGAAGAAGCTGACCATAAAGGACATCCTGCAGTTTTGCGGATGACTGTTGCGTGGTGGCTCAATCTGCGCAGGACATCCAGATGCTCTTTGATGTATTCATCTCTGCACGTAGGAGACTTGGCTTAACCTTGAACATCACCAAAACCAAGGTCCTCCACGAACCGCCATCCAACCAGCCAAACAACCCCCCCCCCCCCCACCCCTTGAATATGCGGAGTGTTTCCCCTTACCTCGATGGTCATCTCTCCCAAATGGTCACTATCGACGAGGAGATCCAACACAGAGTACAGTGTGCCAGCGCCGTCTTCAAGAACAAAGATCTCCGTAGGACAACAAAGCTGCGAGTTTGCCATGCCGTTGTCATCCCAACGCTCATCTACTGCAGCGAAATGTGGACAACCTATAGGCGCTTCCATCAGCGCTGCCTCCACCAAATCCAGGGGATCGAGTCTGAAGATCGCTGCACCAATGTGAATGTCCTCCTCCAAGCTGACAAGACCAGCATTAACGTGATACTTCAAAAAAAACAACTCCGATGGACCGGCCACTGCATCCGCGAGCCTGAGAACCGCCTTCCCAGCCAGATGCTTTTCTCCCAGCTCTGCAATGATTAGCAGACGAGAGGAGGACAAAGGAGGCGGTTCAAGGATACCCTCAAGTCCTCCCTGAAACGCAGAAAAATCAGCCTTCAAGGCTGGGAGGAGCAGCAGGCAGCTGATCGCCCAGCGTGGGTGGCGTCGCTGCATTCACCAAGCCGTGGCACACTTGGAGACACAACGCCTCCATGCCGAAGTGGATCGCCTCCAAAAAAGATAGGAGAAGGAAACCAACCCAGCACTGCGGATTCCACTTCCATCTGGGACAGCATGGTGCCCTCAATGCCCAAGATCTGCGGATCAAGAATTGGACTCCTCGGTAAACTCAAGGGCCTCCGCTAATCCTGATGGACATCATCCTCGAACCCCGAGGCACTGCCGACGATGACGACGATAATGACAACGACGGTGCCAGTGCTGTCTGGGTGACCACCACACACACACAGGTTGATATAGGCTGCTGCAGAGCTGTGTAGTCTACATATCACTCCATTGTTTTACTATACTATACTGATATGCTCCCTGCCTTCACAAACTCACATTGACAAAGTGGTGAAATATGGTCAAATAACCCCATAAGACCCCCATAGCATGGATAGGTCTTCATCCAGCAGTGAATTGAGATAGGGCTATATATTCTGAATATAAGCAGAATTTCTTTGTTTCAGGTAGTACTGTACACAGTACCAATATACAACTATCATAGCGTGGAGGGGAGCTCATCCAGCAGCGGATTGACAAACGGTTGTAAATATTGTGTTTTTGCGTGTGCTAATGCATTTTCTTTTTGCAAGGCAGTATTCATGGTTACGGTGCGGTGGCATCATTTATCCGCTTGTCCAGCATCGCGGCTTCACGTCGCTTTTCTTTCTCGAAGAAATTGCAGCAGCATGGCTAATATGTACAATGCTACAGTGCCCTCTTCAGATCACTTTCCCACATAATAACAGCGAGAGCTCGAAACAGCTGCCAATGACCAAATCAACCTCGAATGTGGCTGGTGTCATCAGAGCAGCGATACAGGCATTCAGCCTCGTTAGCACTTGCCTGTGTTGCACACTCGAAATGAGCAGGTGCTCCAAATCGAGAGCAAATACATATTCTTAGGTTTTTTCGGTAAAGTCACGTAGGTAAAACATCAAAATTAATGAAAAAATAAAAATACAATTTTATTTTATTTTCATTAATTTTGATGTTTTACCTACGTGACTTTACCGAAAAAACCTAAGAATATGATTCCTTGCAGTCACGAAAGCTTCAAATCGAGAGCAAATACATTTATTGTGGTCAATCTGTAAAATGCAACGGCACGTGTGTCACACACAGCAATCCTCAACCGAGTCGCCATTAACCACGTGACTGGTGTACAAGTCCGGTTAATCAACAACACGGCCAGCCGCCCACAGGCCCAACTCAGTCATCACATGCTGGTGGACACACGTGCATTGATATACTGCACAGCACATACGGACTTATTAAAAGAGTGGTCCATTCCTAATGTGCCACACCTGGATATACCAGGTGTTATAGGTTTGATGCAGCGAGATGACCACAAGATGGCAGTACAGAAAGAGATTCTTAAATCTAGCCGGGCTAGATCGGAGTGCTATCCCCTCATTTATCAGCGGGGTTTCTCTCAATACCCCTGGCTGCTCCAGCATCACCAACAATCATCAAATGGAATTGGCCAAACATCCCAATGAAGAACCCGAATCTCGTTAAATGCGGGTCATTTTTTGGAAATCCCCAATGTTGTTGACCAAACGTACGCTTGCATATGTATACCTAGAGAAAGCGCTGGCCCGAATAATTTACAGGGGGGAGGGGGGGGGGGAGCTGGGGGGGGGCAGCAGGATGAACTGATCAAGATGTCATTTATCACTGGCACAGGATAATCTGAGAAAATGATAGGATTCTGGAGATTCGTGACTTTGACATGCGACCTTTTGACCTGAAAATCTTATCACGCGTGAGAAATTGTGGTCGTGAACTGTCCTTAAAAAATGTCATTAAAGCGGTCAGAGAGTTCAATATATGTTGTGGGTATGGACAGTTAAACACACTGCCATAGCTTAACCTTTGGCTGCACATAGATGGAGAGATAATCTTTAACTTACATTGATAAACGATGGCTCTGTAATTAACATCAAGTGAATTCATAAATTATCCGTTGCAAAAAAAGTTTTACTTTAATGCTGAAATTTCAAAGGCATAAAAAATTAAATACAAATTATAATGCCATTTATTTTATAAAGCACCTTTCATATCGAAATGTATCAGATTCCTGTAACTAAAAAAACCCTACAATCACAAGTATTGATAAAATCCCATTTAATTAGAGGACAAACCGATAATAAAAATAATGACAACTACACTCACGATATAGATAAAGGGGAGAGCCAACTAAAATGAAAGCCAGTGATAATAATTACATTCACACAATAGGTGACATCCAATCCAAATACAGGAAAAGCCAATTCATACACATAGCATTTCAAGCTTCGATTTAGAAGTGCTAACGGTCATAATTATTGATATAGGCAGGGACGGCATTCAATGTGAAGATAAAGGAGCAGCCCTGTAAATGCCTTCGAACGCCACTGCTAGCAGAAGGAGATCCACTAGGTGGAGCTCTAGAGGGCCCCTCTAGACGGTGTTTTAGCTTACTCTTCCATATTGGCCAATTCATCTGGAAGAGGCCAGTTCATCCATATACACATATGCAAAATAAGAGTCTAATTTGCAATATGTAGAAAACATGTGATCTGATTTTCTATAAAAATGCACTTTGTTTAAAAGTATGTTTAAATCGCGTTGGCTCAGAGGTTTTGATTTTCTTTGAAACATTGGTTGTGCAAGTCTATTTGTTTATATATAAGCACAGCTCCATTATGTGTTTCCAAATATTGAAATAAAAATGATTGAGCCCATCCGCCTTGTGTCTTTCCAGACCTTTATTATCAAGCAAGATTTTTTTTTGAGAAAGAAAACTCTGGACTTATTTTTTACTTTCTTGGTCTCTCATCAGCTGAGTCGATCTTGTTCAACAAAGATTAACGGAAATACCAGATGTTATTGGTCTGAAAAGCGTGATGGACTAAAACTGTTTTAACTTACATGGAGACTCATCATGGGAGTTCTGCTCAAATATTATTTAAATATAGACCTATACAGCGTACTGGTATACAAACCCTACTCTAATACAATGCTCACCATGCTGCCTTGTGCGGTTACGAAAGGGTCATGTTTGCAAGAAATTGCCATTACAATAAGTACTGTCGGACGATTTACAACAGCAGTAATATCAAATCTCACCAAAATTAAATAGGGCTTCCGTGCAAACGAGGTTCGGCGCAAGTTGTGTTACATTTGAAGCAATGCATAGCAAGCATGACGTGAAAAATAATCAGTTTTTTGCAAACGTATAGTATGTGCGGTTATTTCCCATGCAGCAGGTTAAATGATCAAATTAAGCCCTATGACGGCCCTAAAGCACGTTGGCGAGATGTTAACTACCTCGCCTGGTATACAGGAGGTCACGGGTTCGATCCCAGCCGTGACGCCTGTATATACGGAGTTTGCATGTTCTTGCCGTGGGAGTGTGGTTTCTTCTCCGGATCCTCCGGGTGTTTAACATTGAGAATCAACGTGCGTTTAGAGTATTTTTGGCTGCTTTAAATGTCCACGTGATAAGCCACTTCATTGAGCTATAATTTGTGGCCAAGTCGCTTCTGAAAAATAACTATATACAGTAGATCAGTGGGCCTTACGTGGTCAAATAAATGACAATGTTTCATTTTAATAGTTTTACAATTTTGGACATTAATGTTACAACACAGATTTCTGAGCATGTGCATGCGCTAGAGAAGAGATGGGCTCGTGTAGTATAGGACGATGTGGAGTAGAGTGGACTTGCTGACATCTGGTGCCAGTGTATCAAGATCATCCTCTGTGGAGAAGGCTCATGAAAACCACTGCTTGGGCAGTTGGCTGGTACGCTGTCTACCCTTTGTGAAAATAAAGGGCGAGACAGGGGACACTCACAACAATGCGCAGAGCATCGGGTGGATAAACAAAGCAAGTGTGCACAGTGAGTGCGTCGCGTATCTGAGGTCACCCTTGCCTGCTACAACGTCAGCATCTCTTCTCAGGGCATCCTGACAACGATCTACTCCAGATTGCCTCAAAGCGCACCAAGCCTGGCACAAGCACAGTCGCATTTCCACTGCCGCTCAGCCGCGAATGTGCCAGCTACTGTGAGCGTGGGCAAGCACGTCCCGCACGTGTATGCGCGCTCTCTTCATCGGTACGCGCACACAGCTGAGAAAGAACGAGGCCATCGTGTAACAGCAGCACCAGCAGCAGTTAATAGCTTTCATTATTAATGTCGATTTCGCACCCCCCCCCCCCCAATTCCTTAACCAATGTTATTTGTAACACCAGATGTGACACGTTGCTGCCCTAACGTGTGCACGTGTGCCAGCCTCAGATCGGCACATTCCATCACACTATCATTACAGTCTTCACTGTCTCGGATATCAGTGCATGCGACTCATCCCGTTTGGGGGGGTGGGTTGGAAACAGAATGAATTAACGGAGAATAAATATATCTGGGCAAAAAACCTGCCCTGCACTCGAAGGGAAAGTGCAGATCCAGACCCCGATAATAACAATGATAATCAAACACAAACACAACACCCCCGCCGCTGTTTTCTCAAGCTGGTCCTATCAACTTCCTCATCTCCCTTCACACAAACAAAGATAATTAGCTGAAAAGACATTTGAAACAAAGCAGAAATCTGACATGGGAGCAGTTGATATTAGCCTTGTCCAAAAGCAATGGGTATTAAAAGTCCCAAATGGTATGTTATTCTAACCGGATTATAACCCCTCGGAGACCGCTTCTATCAACATGTCCATTCTTTCAAATCCAATTTTCGGCCCTAATATTAAAGCAGTCAAGCCAGAATGAAGGGACCGCTTTCGAAAGAAAGGCGTTTGTATTTGGGTCCGTTTCTGCCTATCAGCCAATTCCCGTGTGTCCTCGCTCTCTCTCTCTCTCCTCGGCTTCGTAAAATGAAGGGAAAATATTTTTATTTCAATCTCTCTGACCACCTCCATTCAAGATGCCCTTCAGCCAACAGGGCACCACGAGTATGAATGCAGAGACCCCGGAATTCAATGCGCGCGCGCGGGCGTCTGTATTGTGTGTGTGTGTGCATTTTAACTATTTTACCCACGGAATTTCATCGGTTTTTTTTCATTTCTCTCTCTCTCTCTCTTTTTTAAGACTGTAGCCATGCTTTGCTCAACATGAATGTGCTTAAATTAATAACTCACTTCAATTGAATTTTATGATGTGGGTTGCACATTCAATTTGGCATGAGTAGCTTTGCGCAATCTATCAAGCGATGATTGCGTGGGTGTGTGTGTTGTGTGCGTGTACGTGGTATTGGTCTAAAGGGGGAGCGGTTAGCGAACCCGGCGACCCGAGGTTCGATTCCCGCTCGCGACCCAACAACAGAGACGATTATTCTGAGCCGGTCCTAGGCATCCCCTAGGTCGACTCAGCCTCAAATGAGTATCTGGTGCGGTGTGTAAACATCGCCGCTAGGGAGACAAAGGCGGCCGGGCGTGGTGCTGACCACTCACCACTTCAAATGCTATATCGGCCTTCATAGGAACTCACTAACAGCCTGTGTAGGCTATACGGGGGTGGGGTTCTTTTGTCTATTTGTGTATATATGAGGTAAATGTTGTATGCATATTGTATGTATGTTGAACCTCTTTCGCACCGTACGTAGGCAACCGTGCTGATCGGAGGTTGCGGAATGTAAGTTGTTGCATGGCGCACGTGTGCGTGCGTGTGCGTGCGTGTGCGTGCGTGTGTGTGCGTGCGTGCGTGTGCGTGCGTGTGCGTGCGTGCGTGTGCGCGCGTGCGCGCGTGTGCGTGCGTGTGCGCGCGTGCGCGCGTGTGCGTGCGTGTGCGTGTGCGTGCGTGCGTGTGCGTGCGTGTGCGTGCGTGTGCGTGCGTGTGCGTGCGTGCGTGTGCGTGCGTGCGTGTGCGTGCGTGTGCGTGCGTGCGTGTGCGTGTGCGTGCGTGCGTGTGCGTGCGTGCGTGTGCGTGCGTGTGCGTGCGTGCGTGTGCGTGCGTGCGCGCGAGCTTATTGCGTATTCTGACAGCAAGTCATGTGACTAAAACTAACAATACCCATTCATCAGCCATTCTCAGATCGAGAGTCATGAAAAAAGAAGAAGGAACGCGAGTAAGAAAAAACCCATCGCTGCGTCTCAAATAATTTCATTCTCGGCCGCTGCAATTATATTAGCTCCGAGCTAGACGTTGTGATATGTGGTTACAGTACGCCGGGCAGATCAAGGTCCCTATGCAACTGAACGGGGGGGGGGGGGGGCACGGTACCTTCCTTTTTTGTCATCCCCTGCCGCCCGCCCGTGTGATTGAAAGTCGGTGAGCCGGTCGTTTTCCACTCATTAGATCTGGGGGCTGATCCCCATCTGGTGGAGCATAAACCATCCGCAGCTGTCAGCCCCCCCCCCATGCCCCACCACCACCACCACCCACCACCTTGCCCTTCACGTCTAGCCTGCGTTGACCCGTCCTTGAATTGCGCGCGTTCAAACCACAACACCCTCTCTCGCCCACTCGAATGCTGGCGCGGCTTGCTGATTATTTTTTTGTTGTTGTAATTATCGAAGGCCAAAATTGGCTAACTTGGCAACGGGGCATCCGCCCAAAAAAAACTTTCTGTTACGCTTGTGGTGTTTGCGTTAATTGCTGTGCAGCCATTTACTTCCTCCCTCGACAGAGTACTTGGAAGGGATGGCCCCCTGTTGGGGCTGTGAAAGGAGGGCCAGATGAGCGTCGCTCTCTATCACTCCTCCGCTCAGCTTCAACAGGTGCAGCAGCAAGGGAGGAAGGCACGCGTGTGCTCTCACTTGCCCGTGACACGCTGAAACAACGGCTTGCAGCAGTACGTGACTTGAAAGTAGTGTTTTCCACTGCTTCGCGACCTTAGCAGACCGTATCATTCGTGCATAATGAATAGCCCTTTATTGATGCCACTGATGAATGAAAGTCTGTCCATGCCATGCCGCTCGTGGAGGTTGATTGACCATACTTCACCGCGCTGGTCACTGCTGGTTTGTGAAGGGGGAGGGCCCAAGGCCAGTTCAGTTATCACTATTCGCTCATGTTAGCCACGGTCTGGTATCAAACGTTGGTGGTTTGCTGGTAAGTGCAGTGCGCCAGACCACCGTACCGCCAGGTTTAAGGTGACGTTTAACTGCATTCGGTGATGCTGTCACGTGAAAGAAAAGTCACTGTTCAGGAACGAAAGGGAAAACCACCACAGACAGAATTCCCTAGTTATGGTGTTGTGGGATGGAAAGGGTCAGTGGGGTCGGATGGGACAGAGAAGCTTGAACAACGGAGCTGCCGCTGGGTAGACACTTAAGACAGAAAGTTTGCGATCTGAGCAAAGAATGAAAAGGTTTTAATTGCAATATGAAAGTAATGTGCCGCTCGCTGTCAGTGCAAAGCTATCGCCAACTAAAATTATTGTACGATGAAATAGGTAACTTTTCATCATCATCGCCGCGTGCGTCGTCGGTGAATATTTTATCTGCGGGCGCGTGCGACTGACAATGAGGATGTACAAGGGCTTCACGATATACACCTTCTAATATTTCACGCTCGACATTTTGGCACGGCGCTTACAGGACCGGGGCACTTTGATCACCGGCCAAAAAAATGTTTTTTTGAACAACGGAATGACAAGTTCGTTTTCAAGCCTTGTCCTCAAAGGGACTCGAATTTGCATTTTTTTTTTCAGCAATAGCTACCTCCCATGCAGATGCATCTTTGTGTTAGGGCACGATCGCAGCAGTTTATTCCGATTCATTTCCCCCTTTATGGGCCCTTTTTGGGCATGGGAAAAAAAGGGTCTTCTGCTCTCCCCTTTTAATATGTAAATGTGCAACAAAGAAATCGCAGAATGTGCAGTAGGAGCGGCATAATACAAGCACCAACTGCGACGCACAAATGGAAAACATGAAAAAGCACCTTCCTCAGAATGTTCCACTTAACGGGAAATATTTAGGAGGGATTACGTTACAACTGCATCACGTGCCTAATTTATTGTCATGGAAGGAAGTTTAATTTGTGTTCACCACTTGCATTAGACATGTGCTCAGTTTGTCATAATCACGTCATATGTACGCTTTCCTGGTTAAATATGATAATCATTATTTACAGCTCAATGCCAATAAACTGCTGGATGGAAGGCATCACTATGCCATGTTGTTCGTGGGGGAGGTGGGGTTCTTTGACCATATTTCACCACACTGGCCGCTACCGGTTTGTGAAGAGTTGAACAGGAGTGCAATAAGAGTTCACATTTCACTCCCGACCGGGCAAACAATCCACATGACCGACACAGCATGGGAATGCCTCCATCCAGCAGTGGATAGATGTGTGTGTGGTGATGAGATTCTGTTGGTGTGTGTGTGGTGATGGGATTATCTTGGTGTGTGTGTGGTGATGATATTATCTTGGTGTGTGTGTGGTGATGGGATTATCTTGGTGTGTGTGTGGTGATGGGATTTTCTTGGTGTGCGTGGTGATGTGATTATCTTGGTGTGTGTTGTGATGAGATTATCTTGGTGTGTGTGTGGTGATCGGATTACCTTGGTGTGTGTGTGGTGATGGGATTATCTTGGTGTGTGTGTGGTGATGGGATTTTCTTGGTGTGCGTGGTGATGTGATTATCTTGGTGTGTGTGGTGATGAGATTATCTTGGTGTGTGTGTGGTGATCGGATTATCTTGGTGTGTGTGTGGTGATGAGATTATCTTGGTGTGTGTAGTGATGGGATTCTCTTGGTGTGTGTGTGGTCATGAGATTATCTTGGTGTGTGTGTGTTGATGGGATTATCTTGGTGTGTGTGTGGTGATGAGATTATCTTGGTGTGTGTGTGGTGATGGGATTCTCTTGGTGTGTGTGGTGATGAGATTATCTTGGTGTGTGTGTGGTGATGGGATTTTCTTGGTGTGTGTGGTGATGAGATTATCTTGGTGTGTGTGTGGTGATGGGATTTTCTTGGTGTGTGTGGTGATGGGATTTTCTTGGTGTGTGTGTGGTGATGTGATTATCTTGGTGTGTTTGTGGTGATGGGATTATCTTGGTGTGTGTGTGGTGATGGGATTATCTTGGTGGTGTGGTGATGGGATTTTCTTGGTGTGTGTGGTGATGAGATTCTCTTGGTGTGTGTGGTGATGAGATTATCTTGGTGTGTGTGGTGATGAGATTTTGTTGGTGTGTGTGTGGTGATGATGGGATTATCTTGGTGTGTGTGTGGTGATCGGATTATCTTGGTGTGTGTGTGGTGATGGGATTGTCTTGGTGTGTGTGTGGTGATGGGATTATCTTGGTGTGTGTGTGGTGATGTGATTATCTTGGTGTGTGTGTAGTGATTAGATTATCTTGGTGTGTGTGTGGTGATGAGATTATCTTGGTGTGTGTGGTGATGGGATTTTCTTGGTGTGTGTGTGGTGATGGGATTATCTTGGTGTGTGTGGTGATGGGATTATCTTGGTGTGTGTGTGGTGATGGGATTATCTTGATGTGTGTGTGGTGATGGGATTATCTTGGTGTGTGTGGTGATGGGATTTTCTTGGTGTGTGTGGTGATGGGATTTTCTTGGTGTGTGTGGTGATGAGATTATCTTGGTGTGTGTGTGGTGATGGGATTTTCTTGGTGTGTGTGGTGATGGGATTATCTTGGTGTGTGTGTGGTGATGAGATTATCTTGGTGTGAGTGTAGTGATGGGATTTTCTTGGTGTGTGTGGTGATGGGATTTTCTTGGTGTGTGTGTGGTGATGTGATTATCTTGGTGTGTTTGTGGTGATGGGATTATCTTGGTGTGTGTGTGGTGATGGGATTATCTTGGTGGTGTGGTGATGGGATTTTCTTGGTGTGTGTGGTGATGAGATTCTCTTGGTGTGTGTGGTGATGAGATTATCTTGGTGTGTGTGGTGATGAGATTTTGTTGGTGTGTGTGTGGTGATGATGGGATTATCTTGGTGTGTGTGTGGTGATCGGATTATCTTGGTGTGTGTGTGGTGATGGGATTGTCTTGGTGTGTGTGTGGTGATGGGATTATCTTGGTGTGTGTGTGGTGATGTGATTATCTTGGTGTGTGTGTAGTGATTAGATTATCTTGGTGTGTGTGTGGTGATGAGATTATCTTGGTGTGTGTGGTGATGGGATTTTCTTGGTGTGTGTGTGGTGATGGGATTATCTTGGTGTGTGTGGTGATGGGATTATCTTGGTGTGTGTGTGGTGATGGGATTATCTTGATGTGTGTGTGGTGATGGGATTATCTTGGTGTGTGTGGTGATGGGATTTTCTTGGTGTGTGTGGTGATGGGATTTTCTTGGTGTGTGTGGTGATGAGATTATCTTGGTGTGTGTGTGGTGATGGGATTTTCTTGGTGTGTGTGGTGATGGGATTATCTTGGTGTGTGTGTGGTGATGAGATTATCTTGGTGTGAGTGTAGTGATGGGATTTTCTTGGTGTGTGTGGTGATGGGATTTTCTTGGTGTGTGTGGTGATGAGATTATCTTGGTGTGTGTGTGGTGATGGGATTTTCTTGGTGTGTGTGGTGATGGGATTATCTTGGTGTGTGTGTGGTGATGGGATTTTCTTGGTGTGTGTGGTGATGAGATTATCTTGGTGTGAGTGTGGTGATGGGATTTTCTTGGTGTGTGTGGTGATGTGATTGTCTTGGTGTGTGTGGTGATGAGATTATCTTGGTGTGTGTGTGGTGATGGGATTATCTTGATTTGTGTGGTGATGGGATTATCTTGGTGTGTGTGTGGTGATGTGATTATCTTGGTGTGTGTGGTGATGAGATTATCTTGGTGTGTGTGTGGTGATGGGATTATCTTGGTGTGTGTGTGGTGATGGGATTATCTTGGTGTGTGTGGTGATGGGATTATCTTGGTGTGTGTGGTGATGAGATTATCTTGGTGTGTGTGGTGATGAGATTATCTTGGTGTGTGTGGTGATGAGATTATCTTGGTGTGTGTGTGGTGATGGGATTATCTTGGTGTGTGTGGTGATGGGATTATCTTGGTGTGTGTGGTGATGAGATTATCTTGGTGTGTGTGGTGATGAGATTATCTTGGTGTGTGTGTGGTGATGGGATTATCTTGGTGTGTGTGTGGTGATGGGATTATCTTGGTGTGTGTGTGGTGATGGGATTATCTTGGTGTGTGTGTGGTGATGGGATTTTCTTGGTGTGTGTGTGGTGATGGGATTTTCTTGGTGTGTGTGTGGTGATGGGATTTTCTTGGTGTGTGTGTGGTGATGGGATTTTCTTGGTGTGTGTGTGGTGATGGGATTTTCTTGGTGTGTGTGAGGTGATGGGATTTTCTTGGTGTGTGTGTGGTGATGGGATTTTCTTGGTGTGTGTGTGGTGATGGGATTTTCTTGGTGTGTGTGTGGTGATGGGATTTTCTTGGTGTGTGTGTGGTGATGGGATTTTCTTGGTGTGTGTGGTGATGGGATTTTCTTGGTGTGTGTGTGGTGATGGGATTTTCTTGGTGTGTGTGTGGTGATGGGATTTCCTTGGTGTGTGTGTGGTGATGGGATTTTCTTGGTGTGTGTGTGGTGATGGGATTTTATTGGTGTGTGTGATGTGATGGGATTTTCTTGGTGTGTGTGTGGTGATGGGATGTTCTTGGTATGTGTGTGGTGATGGGATTTTCTTGGTGTGTGTGTGGCAGAGGCGGGCCGTCAGGAACAGCAAGGCCTTCTCTGCTGGCCAAGAGATTGTCAGAATCACAAAATTATATTTTTATAATTTAATAAATATTTTCATTAATGCTATATGTATTTTACATGATTTTATTTAACTCACTCTGTTTGTTGTTGTCGTTATCGTATCCTCAAATCTTGTTACTCAATTTTAACCTACTTCCCAATATGGTATCGACTGCAAACTTGGTATACTTATGTCATACTGATGACAATACTCTATTCTATCATTTAAAATGAAACAAATACTTTTTAAACCATCTTTTTTATTTGTTATGTTTGCCTTGGCTCTAATTGTCCACGCTCAACTGACGTTGGCACAAAATCACCACTGTCCCTTACGTCATGGCAAGCCTCGAGGCCACTTCCTGGAGTCGTGGAGTTATTCCATTACTCGTACGGTACATTTAATTAAAGCGTGCTTAAAAAAAGTATTTTTAAATATTACTTATTACAAACTTCGTTCCCATCAGTCTATTAACGTCATTTCATTGCTACTCTCTCCCTCAGTTGCGCTGCTTCCAGTGCAGCTCATAAATTAGAGCTTTTATCCGATCAGATTTTCCACCTGTGCTGTCACCAGGTGAAAAAATCTACCCTGAGGCCTTCAGAATGTCGAGTGAATCCCCTCTGCTGTTAAAGCAAATGGGGACGATGTTGTTAATTGTCACAGTCTTTAACCAATCAGATTTCGAGTTTGCCATGTTGGGCTTATTCTTTGATATGCCGGAGCCTTCTAGCTGGCCTAGCCGCCAAGGCTGGCAGCATCTGGTTTTTTTCCATCGAGATTTTCATGGTTCTAATAAAATACCCGATCATCTCAGATGGCCAAAAAATCCGATTTTATTCGGTTTTATTGCCTGTTAATCCCAAAGAGAAGACAAACAACACGTTCCGCTACAAGATGATGGTCAAAGGTCGCAAGACCCTGATGGAGTATTGGCCGTCCGATGGCAGTGAGTGGCCCGGGCTGCAAAAGATCGCCGTCAAGCTGTTCAGCATCGCCACGTCCAGCGCCGCATCCGAGAGGAACTTCTTCTCCACCACGGCCTTCGTTCACTCCGAGCTGAGGAGCAGCCTGAGCGTGAAGTCGATGGAGAAGCTCGTCGTCTTCATCGAGAGCAACATTCACGTCTTCTTCGACGGCGCGGTCGAGATGATCGAAGAGGACAGCGAATCCGATGACAACGGCGCCGATTGACGACAACTTGACTTGCTGGATTTAAACCGTGCTTTTTTTTCGACAAAATCGTTTTTTTTATTTTTAACAATAAACCGATAAAATCTTGATTTTAACCACCCTTGCTAGCCGCCTACGTCAGCATTTTTCGTGTGGCGTGATCGGAGGGCCAGTTAGCTAACTGAAGTAAAACTAGCTAGCACGTAACGTAGCATCATCTAATATTTATTTAAACTTTCTTTCGTGACGTTTACCGTTTAGATTTTTAGATGTAGTGCTTTAGATTTGTTTTCTTCCGTGGGGAAGCCTGTTGAATCTTGATTGTGTTATTTGTGTTTTATGGCATGTTTGCTTGCTTGGTGGTCGTATGAGTAAATGTGACTGGTTATTGTGAGTTTGTTCTTGTTTCTTTGGAAATGACATTGATTTGGGCTATGCGATGTCTATTTGTGATGCAGCATCCTGTCATAGTGCGTAATAGTGGTACATCCTTGATGGTTTCAGTCGCCATGTATTCATGTCTCTGCAATTAGCGTATTGTAACTCTCATCGGTGTTGAGCCTCGTGTTAAATCACTTTATTCCACTCGATAAAGGTTACTGTCACTGTTGAATATGGGGTGGTTACATCGAATGACAACAGCCTATAGCCCTCGTGTCACGGTGAGGTTATTCGAATGCGGTTTAATTGAGGGAGGATATCACTGAAGGCCTCGGTGTCAAATACACGGCCCGCCACTCGTGTGTTGTTTTGCGATCCTCTTGGTGTGTGTGTGTGTGGGGGGGGGGTCTTTACGCTCCAGAGCATCTTCCTCACTCAACTGGAATATTAAAACCACACCAGACGATTGCCGACCACAGCAAACGCACGAACACGCGGCGCGTTCAGGGGCAATTTCGGCTCCCCCTGCACGCGTTCCGTGCCACGGTTTATGAACGTACGAACCAATAAACCCGCCCCCCCCCCCCTCCTCCACTCCTCCACTCCACGCCGTGAAAATAATCCATTTGGAGTATTTTTCCGCAAGCTTTATCCCACAAGAATGTACACAAAGGAGCAGTGGGGGGGGGGGGGTACCGGCATCGCCTCGCGACGAACGAAACACCGGGCGTAATTTGGTTCCGCGAGCTTTCTCGCCGCTCGGATTCCAATACGGTGGTGGTGTGTGGGGGGCATTCATTGCGCCGCCGGATGAAACGGGGTTGGGGGGGATGGGGCTTGTTGCGGCGATTTCTGCACAAGACACGAGGTAGACTGTAGGCAGCCTGAAATGAATTTCAGTTGCCTTATTCACGCTGGCTGTTAACCACAATTTGGATTAGGGCGCTCAAGCGTTGCATTTGGGCCATAACTCATCGTCTTCATTTCCATGTCCCTCCTCTCTCTCTCTTTCTGTGCCGCAGGATGTTACCCATGTGCCCGTCGCCTCATCGGCTGTTGCCACAAATCTGCTGGTGCCCTCTGCTGGAGGCGCTGTGGCTGTGTTTGATCTCCGACGTGGTTTTTCTTTTGTCCGACCGTTTCGTCTCCCAAGTGCTCGGTGCTTCTTCAGAAACGGAAGAGTTCCTGGATTGACGTAAAAACAAGTATAACCCGTAAAAACAAAGTTTGTCACTATAAATCCTTTATATGCGTGGCTGCTAGAGTCCTCTCGTCCTCTGGCTTGAGATGGCTGCCACCTATGGGTCAGATGATTGCATTGCACCATTAAGCAATTGGTAATTAAATATAATATTTTTGTCCTAAAAAGCGTAACATTTTGGACAAAAATTTTTCACGACCATTAATTGTCACGCACAACGAGTCTGTGTGGAAAATGTCAGCTCGATTGGATCGCGGGAAGTGGGTTAAAAAACGACCGAAAGATTTGCACGGTCGTAAGCAAGCAAGCGAACTTAATATAAAGGATTTTAAAAAGTTGCCGAAGAAGCTCTCCCCCACCCGCCCGCCCCGACACGTGCAGCGACACATCAGAGACATCGTGCCGAACGATGCCCCCAGTACAACGCGGGAATTCACGAAAGAAGCTTCACAGCCCCACTGCGAAACGACACGCTGCCACGGGGTAACGGTAAGGGGCCGTCCATAAATGACGTCACGCGATTTTGGACGATTTTTGACCCCCCTCCTCCTCGTCACACGGCGTCACAAAAAGTCAGACCCCCCCCCCTCAAATATGACGTCACAAAGCTCTGCCCACCCTTCCCCCCAAAACCATATTTCCATTTTGAAAATAAAACATGCTTCAAATCGTGAGAATGTATTGTTTTATATTTTTATTATTTTATTGTTTCCCTTCTACGTGATTTTACCGAAAGAACCAAGAATATGCTTCAAATCGCTTTAAACTATTGTCATTGTTGTGCGTATTTAATGTGGCGCTGCACTCTGATGTTGTAGGAGTTTCGTTATAACATTTAGTGTTATAACAATTCTATATTTATTTAAAGTTGTGCATTTTGATGTGACGTCATATTTCTCAAACACCCCCCCCTCGTCACACATCGTCACAAATGTCTGACCCCCCCCCCCTTGGTGCGTGACGTCATTTATGGACGAGTGGCCCTACATACGTCAGACAGGATCCACATCGCAGAGGGTTGTGTAGCCTGGCAGGCCGCGGCTTCTCTCTCCAGCTCGGTGATTGTGAGCTCCAGCGTCGTCGGCTGCGCTAGGAAAGGAAATCAATAATGCAACAGAATGCGGATTTACGGTGCGTCTAGACGCAACTGCAACACGACCCAGCCACACACCGATATGGCGTGCATCACGAGGAAAGGAGCAGTATGTTTAGACAGTTATCGGC
The DNA here is from genome assembly GCF_964198595.1 of Lampetra fluviatilis. Classification (NCBI taxonomy): domain Eukaryota; kingdom Metazoa; phylum Chordata; class Hyperoartia; order Petromyzontiformes; family Petromyzontidae; genus Lampetra; species Lampetra fluviatilis. Next base: position 7,785,448 of record NC_136302.1, read on the forward strand.
AAAAGGAAGAATATGCGGTGAATCATGAAGAGCGGTAGGGACTCGACAGCATGGACGGCTGGAGGAAGCAATTGAAAAGAGTCGCGTGATGGGAGATTGTTGCCCTTTGACCCCCCCCCCCCATAGCAGTAACGTTTGTACCAAAGGTACGAACATTATTCCATTGAGATGTCAAACCGATCGAGTCTTGTACCCTCTTCACTAAATGCAAAGATGGAATCCCAGCAGAAGTCAGTGCTGTGTAGCGACTTGCCCGTGCAAGACTCTCATCAAACCCAGGCCCGTTCTCAAACAGCCAGGGCCTTCCCTAAGGATGCGGGACATCTGTGCAAATAAGATGCATTCCAGCTCAGCAGGACTATTTTTTATAAATAAATAAAAAATGTAAACATGTTTATATGTGCACTGCTATATGTAGGCATGTTGTGATGCTTAGCCACACAAGACTTGTAATCCAGAAGTTGCCATTTCTGTTTACTATTACACTTTATTTTTTTATCTTATTTTACCAGGGAAGGCCCACTGAGCTGTATAGCTCCTGTTTCAGAAGCGACCTGGCCACAAATGATCGCTCAACGAAGTGGCTTAACACGTGGAAATGTTTTGCAGACAAATTCTCGAAACGCGTGTTTACAAATGTGGAGGGAAAAACCAGAGAACCCGGAGAAAAATCCACGTGACCACGGTGAGAGCATGCAAACTTCAAATATACAGGCGACGGGTTTGGAATCGAACCCACGACCCAGGCAATGGTGCAGGTAAACATTGGTGCAAGTTTCATATATCCTCCCAGCACTGTCCACCAGCTGTATAAATAAGTACAGCACAGTTAACCAACTTGACGATCGTATCTGGTGGGATGAAGCGTGGATTATTATTACATTTTCATCTCTTCCAAAAGTCTAGCCAGTGTGGAGAAGTAGGCCAAATAACGTCTATGTCGAGGCTCACTCGAGCTCTCGAATGTGAGCACGAGATTTCAGGGCTACGCCTCAACAGTTTGCTACATATGTAATCAAATTGATAACGACACTCTGCAATTCTAAGAAAACTAGTTACGGCAAGCATATGAACACTCTAAAACATTAAATATTGTGCATAAACCTTCGATGCATAAACGTGCCCTAACTATTAAATAAAGCACACATTTGCAAGACAGCAAAACTATTTAGAATGACCTCAATAAAAAGGATAGCCTTTAAGGTTAGTTTCATCAATCCACTGTCCATAAAAGCCTGCGTTACTTTTTCTTAGAAGTGCCATCATTAAAAAAAAACAATTAAACCCCACTGTTTGGGAGTGTGAGGTTAAAATTTGAGGGAAATATTTCCCTCACAGTTGTCATCACTCCACTGTGTTCTTGTAGATAACAATAGTCTAATGGACGCGGGACATTTAATTGAGAAGCATTTGTGTAAAATCACGTAGGTATAAAATAAAATAAATCACGACGTTTCGGGCCAAAGAATATGGATTCCTGCAGTCACGAAAGCTTCAAATCAAGATTTGTGTAAAAGTTTACACTCCTGCGTACATAAGCAGCTCTCCGATGTGTTCTGGTTGTACTGCGTGCCGTTCGTGGTGGTGTCCGACGTTTTGCTCCAGGTGGTGGTAGAAGCTCCTTCAAGGAAACTGAAAGCAGTTCCCGGTAATTAATGGAGTTTATTACCGAACAACACGTAGTGCAACACATCGGAGGCCGGCGGACTATCAGGCCCAGTTTCAAGTTGTTGTGCGAGATGAATTTGATATTTTGTGACATTGTCGGGAGGTTGCGTTGTTTTAACCAAGTCGGTTACAGGAATTAATCACAACCTATTCTCAGAATTATATGTATATATATATAACAAGAACAATTAGGTTTCTGCACAATGATGCAAACAATGCAACGACCTCGTGCAGGTGTTCCATTTTACATCAAAATGTTTCCATAACTAAAGCTGGCAAGCAGGAGAAATATAAAGGCATTGTTGTATTACGCTGAGGAGTGTAAAGGTAGATTTGAAGCTTTCGTGACTGCAAGTATTCATATTCTTAGGTTTTTTCGGTAAAGTCACGTAGGTAAAAAATAAAAATTAATAAAAGTAAAATAAAAATCACGACGTTTCGGAGGCAACACAAGCTTCCGTCTTCAGGTGGAACCGTCACAGCACGCTTGCTGTATCAAGTAAATGAGAGATTCCAGTATATATACGGGGTAGTATTTCTTGGAATCTCTCATTTACTTGATACAGCAAGCGTGCTGTGACGGTTCCACCTGAAGACGGAAGCTTGTGTTGCCTCCGAAACGTCGTGATTTAAAAAAAAAAATTTATTTTACTTTTATTAATACAATTTTTTTACCTACGTGACTTTACCGAAAACACCTAAGAACATGAGTGTAAAGGTAAAATATTTTAAGACGCGCGCTTCGAAAACTACAAAACTACCGCTGCACTTCAGCTCGGCGTAGTCTGCGGAGACGTCCTCACGTAGGACGCCAACGCCTGCGACGGCTCTGGAATTAGGTGGCAAGGCCTCTCCTCTGGCGTGTGCCTTCGAAACGGCCTTAAATCCCTGTCCGCTGGAAGTGAGTCTCTGGCTGCAAAAGGTCTCGGGGTTCCCAAAGCCTCATAGGTGGAGGAAAGGCATTTGTACGGTACATTTTTATCCAGTATCAAAATGACGAAAAACAGAAGAATGGGCTTTCACATTTATGGGGATGATACGGGAGGTGTTAAGATGTCCATACACCAAATAGACACGCATTGAAAAGCATCAGGGCTACATTAAGCACGCATGCTTGTGATACAAACAAGCATGTCTTTTTTGGGTGTTTTACCACAAACATGTGTGCTTCATGCAGACTTAATGCCTTGCAATAGGTGACCATTTGGTGATTGAAAATCTTAATGCGTGTGTTGTTGTTGCCGGAAAGGGTAAAGCCAATTCTTATTCTTTTTAACATCAGAAAGGTCCGCTGGACCATATTCCGACAGAGTGCTGTAGCAGCGCTCACCAAACGACCCCAGGTCACCCCCAGTTTGTCCTAAAGTTGAGGTTCTCTAACGCCACTCCTCTCGCGTCCCCACGGGTCCATCTCTCCTCGGCTCTTGCACTTCCCTGCAGTCCGTCATCTCTGCTGAGAGAGAGAAAGAAAAAAAGAAAGGGATGTGCCATGGGGAGGTGTGATGGCTGGCGTTTAAGAACCCCCATGACCCAGTGCAATAAGCTGTCATTTGAATTTGCATCAGATTTGTGGGGGGGGGGGGGGGGGTTAAGGCTTTTTTTGTTGTCACATGCGTGGCCATGTCACACGTGTCATATGCAATTATTGAGACTGACCCCTCTGGGTGTCGAGCGAGCAGCGTTTAACCTGACCTGCCGTGTTTTCACCATCATCCTGAGCAGCAATTACACGTAAAACAGCTGTAGTTCTGTCCGATGTTGGTGGTGAGACTACCAAAATGGTGGTGCTACTCACCTGTACTCCAGCAACTTGAATTTAGAGTTCATTCATATACAGACACTGATTTATCTTCCGCACACGTGTATATTTGGTCTGCAATTTGCCAAAGATGTCAAGCAGGGCCCTCGTGAAAGCGCAGTAAAACTGCAGGGTAAACAAATAAATTAAACTTGACTTGGGTTGAGCTGGAGCTCGGATAATTTGGCGAGTGAAAATTGAGCAGGCAGGAAACCTGCCAGCACAATCTGCCATTGTGCTGGAATTTTGGACCAAGAACACGCCGGGACCCGCAAAGGTCGTAGACTTCAAACAAAACGTATATCTTTCACCCACTGGTAATCTGAACGATGCTGTAGCCATTATGAATGGCCATGGTCTCACGCGAGCAAGCGCAGTGGGGTCTGTGGGTGACCTGACACTGGCTAAGCTCAAAGTAAAATGTATATAGCATACGTTTGGTAAAGAAGAAACTCACAGAGGAATAGACATTTAACAATGTCGCCCGCTTTCCTAAATATACATAAATTAATGCACGTTACAAATGTATATTTTCCATTGCCTTATGCACCTTTGATAGCAAGGTACAGTATAGCCAATTCTATGTTAGCCTCCATATGATTACAATTGGAGCCACGGTGCAGCGGTTACAGCATCGTACGGTGAATCCGACGACCTGAGTTCAATTCCTGGCCACAGATAACACCTTTGGCGAGTGACATCTGAACCGGTCCCGAGCCTGCTTCCACCTTCCCCAAATTCTCACTGATCAGTGTGAAGTAGGGTCAAACAACCCCTGACCAATATGGAAACAAATATCACCTTTATGCCCCTTATCTCATCAGATACTGGAAGCTAAGCAGATTTAGGCCTTGTTGATATTTCTTTTTTTGGTACCACGTAAGGCCCACTGAGCTTTTTAGCTCTTTTTCAGAAGCAGCCTGGCCACAAATGATAGTTCAACGAAGTGGCTTATAATGTGGAAGAGTATTGCAGCCAAATACTCCAAAACGCACGTTTCTAAATGTGGAGGGAAAAACCGGAGGACCCGGAGAAAAATCCACGTGACCACCAGGAGAGAGACACGCAAACTTCAAATATACAGCAGGTGTCAGGGTCGGAATCGAACCCACGCCCTCCTGCATACCAGGCGAAGGAGTTACAGTCTCACTGGCTGTAGAGGCAAGTGAAAGTCGAGTGCTGAAGGAAACTTGCTATTCACAACAGCAGGTAATTGACATCTCGCCACGACCAGGGCTTGCCAGGTGATGTAGGTCTGGGGCTGCGAGGTGGCCGTCAGATGGCAGTGGCGAGCGTCACCCCAGAATGTGGCGTTTTCTCCAGTTTCCTCCCACATGAAGCCAATCTCTCGTGCAATGCAATTGTCCCCACATTCCCATGCGGGACCCTCACGAAAGCGAGACTTGAGGCTCTGTGGTTTTCCTCGCGAAATATGAACTGGCATTGTTATTAAACGTACACGTTCGTGTACGTTATGTACATTGCATTACGGCGTTTTAGCATCGCACATTGTTTCGTGTGTTTCGTCATGTCGGTGTGTTCATACGCGTCACGTGTCACAGTCATGCATTGTAAATGTACGTAGTTTCTATGATGGTAGATAAATAAACAATTATTTCCCCTGACATTCTTGATCCACCAAAGAATGAAGGCCTTCCTTCCCATGCAACGTCAGTCATGGAGGCTTTTTTGACAATACTTCACCACACTGGTCAGTAACGGTTGGTGAGGGGTGGGAGGACTTGTTCCAGGTTCACTTGCCGCTGATGTTGGCCGTGGTGCGGGCGTCGAACTCGGCCCACCGGGTTTGTAGAGCAGTAACACTAACCGCGACAACCCATGTGACGTGTCACATGATCGTACAATAATATCTCGTTAAGAATGGGAAGTCTTGCGTTCGTGTATTTTAGTCCTCAAGCTTTAGTGACTGGATCTCAAAGCCCCACGGGTGTCCTATTTGCATCGATGCTGATGCAGGCAACTGAAGAACGATGTGCGCTGTCTCTGTTCTTAAAAATATCTTATGCCATGCATATACTGCTGATAGCCTGACATTTGCTGTCGGACACTTGAGTAAATTCTACTTGGCTCGCATGAGCAGCTGGTGAGTTCAGATAAATGTCCACTGTTAGGGAATGACACGGCGTTATCAATATTTCAGAAGGCTCTTGGAATTTGAACAAGGAATAGCGGTATATCAAGGCAGAATTGTTACAGAGGCGGGCTACCACCAGGCAGCTGAAAATACATTGAGTCATTTGTATTATAATGTATTAGTGCAATTTTGGAACCACTATAACATCTAAGAAGGCTATATTTTTTATAATAAAGTGGGTATCAGATTGAAAAAAGGGGTAGTTTTGTAGATTTTTTTCCCCCCAACCTGCCTTCGCTGGTGTCTTTCAAAATCCAGACAGGATCTTACAGAATTTCATCCAGTTGGGTTGCCCCCCTTCTGTTTTGCCATGAAAATCCAAACCAGGTGGGCAGTCTTCCTTAGATAGAGATGCACGCTCTGGCTTTGTGGTGCCAAATACCAACTCACAGATGTAATGGCTAACAGAAGGAGGCAGGGCGGTATTATGCTTTGGAGCTTGGTGATGAGAAGCAGATGCCCTCGCGAGCTGTTTTGGGTACCATCATCTGTGGAACGGAATCTGTGTGCAGTCAGATTTGTGTACCTTGTCCAACAAGGCAACCCCACGCTTTCTGAGACCTCCCAGGAATTTCGCAATTTTCACGGAAGGATGTCCTCACCGAAGAATGTCACGAACACCAAGGCATTCAGAAGAATATGAAGATTTCTCTGAATAAATGTATATATGCACAAACAGCACATTGAGCTTGCTTATTTTCTTCACTCACAGGGAAAGGGGAAAAAAAACTAAGTGATCATTTTATATGCTGTTGGTGATGCGTTATATTCAGAACTTTGTAAAGATGATTGTAACCTTCGTATTCCATCTCATCAAATATGTAGAATTATCTTCGCATGATGCACATCTCACTAGTTTGTGCAGCGTCTTGAAATGCAATTGCATTTAGGTGTTACATAAACCCAAACTCTAAGTGGTATTTTGAAACTTTGTACATATTTGAACACAAATTATTACGGTTATATTCATAATATATAGCCCTGTATCAATCCACTGCTACATGAAGGCGTCCCGACGCTATGTTGGTCAAGGGGGGCTACTTGAGCATACTTCACCACGCTGGTCAGTGCAGGTTAGAAATAAAATAAAATAAAACAAATCACGACGTTTCGATCGCAACACAAGCGGTCCTCCGCTTATTTCTAACTACGTGACTTTACCGAAAGAACCAAAGATTTATGGATTCCTGCAGTCACGAAAGCTTCAAATCAATATTCAGTGCAGGTTAATTAAGGTGGGTGCAAGCTCAGGACCAGACTCGTCAGTAACTACACCTCGGCTAGGCCATGAGATAGTATTGGCTATACTTTGCTACCTAACTCTGATTTACACTTGATGTACCCTTTAGGTCACTGTTGGTGATGTGCACACTGGGGGGTGCCATTGTGGCCGGATGTCAACTACCTCAGAGCGGTTCCAACCGCCTCTTGCCCGACCGGTTCGGACCGGTTCAGACCGGTACCTACCCCTCCCCTAGGTTGTGGGGCGTGTGTCTATCTTGACCACCACACAGGTATGCTGACACCTGTATATTTGGAGTTTCCGTGTTCTCACCGTGGTCGCATAGATTTTCCTCCGGGTCCTCCGGTTTTTTTGTTCCCTCCAAATTTATGAAACACGTGTTCAGAGTATGTGCCTGCCACCTCGTTGAGCTATCAGTTGTGGTCAGGTCGCTTCTGAAAAAAAAGTTATACATCTCAGTGGGCCTTACCTGGTAATATAAGAAAATGAATTAGTCGTAGGGTTTGTACCAATGACACACCACCGCTCACCTACGTTATGCTCATTATGTTGTGTGTGTGTGTGTAGCACACACACACACAGCATAATGCTGTGTGTAGCACAGCATAACCTCAATTATTGTGGGTGTAGCATTGTTGTGCCATACATCCTTCCGTCATCTGAAATATTTTCGCCACCTATCCATCCATCCATGTGCCATTCACACTCTCCCTCCTTTCATCCGTTAGTCCATCCCTCCTCCCGTCTGTCCACCCGTGTGTGTTTCAGCTGTCCACGCTTTCATGTTGGCATGGGCATCGGCCGAATGGCCGCTCATTATAATTTAATGAAGCGTTGGCGTTTTATGGACCTGCCCATGTTTGTAACGCCATGTGTTCATTTGGAAACGTTTTTTTTTTCTTCGACCACGGCGGAGGTACAGGTTGCCATCTACCGAACGATCCTTTATTAATGCTCCGGGCATTTTGGCCAAGAACCGGACTTCATTGCGTGCAAAAATATTAATCGCCCGGGGCAGCAGCAACAACAACAACAACCAAAAAAATACTCATTTTGTCTTATGAACAGATTTGACACGCCTACACACGTACACCGGCTGACGTAGCCGGTCACACGCTGCACTTGTAACCCGGGAGGTTCGCCGGTTCAATGCAATCGCAGTTAGTGGATTGGCAGTTCACACGTGGTGGGGTAAAATGGGGGCACGCCGACTTCTTCCAAGACCGTCTATAATTACCAGCGGAGAAGACGGTGTCTCCCAACTCATTGCTCACGCCTTCGCCTATTCTATACTGTTCTCTTTCTAAGGCAGTGTTAGTGACGAATGTGTTGAGTTCGCTCGAGTCATGGAGGATCCTTCCACCAGCCAGTGGCATGGACGAGCACTTGCAGGGCTGCACCTTCATCTTATTTCACGCACCGGAAGCGTTGTGCTCTGTCAACATGAACACTAATTTGTTCACGAAAAAATACACTCGCCAATGTGGACTAAGATTTATGTCAATAACAGACCTGTGTTCATCTTTTTGCTGATGTTTGTGAAAGAACACACATTTTATATGAATAAAATATGTGTACCCTTATTGGTAAGTCCACAGAGATTTTGGCAAGGCCATGCCTGTGGTTTCTCTTTACATTGCACTTCCAACTGTGTTATTGCTTTGCTTATATATATTTTTTTGCAGTTGGCCTCTGCTGTAGTTGTTTGTGAGCCTGCAGATTTTACATTACCAGTAATGGCCCACGTTCTAATAAGATGTGTAATTATATACGCCTATCAGACGTACTTAGTATAGTACCTGATTAGAAAATCGAATTACGGTATTCAAAACATGTAACTGGAGGTGGGTATTGTTACAATCACCAAATGTCAACCCGCTGAAAGCAATTACCCACCTACATCCATACTTCACCTCGTCTGGGGTGCTTATTATATACACAGCATAATAATAGCTAACGCACTTATACTATTTTTTAACCAAAACAATGTCCACGCAATAACCTTATGAATATAATACCTATCCTAATGGGACGTTATTAAGTAAACATGATATGTGTGCGCGCTACGGCAACTCCAGTTCGATATACGCTCATGGCCAACGCAGTGACGATTCATCTGAACCGGTACTGGGCCTGCCCTAGGTCGATTCAGCCTCAAACGAGTAGCTGATGCGGTGTGTAAACATCGCCGCAAAGGGAGACAAAGGCGGCCGGAAGCAATGCTGGCCACCCACCCCTCGTGTGCCGTGCCGGCCTTCATAGGTGTTTCTCGCTAACAGCACTTGCCCATTCAAACGTGTCTTAAGGCTACACGGTTGGGGTCTTTGTTGGGGTGGTGTGGGTGGGATGGTTGTCAGAAATCTCATGCGGGTTCTATCGCCGCGTGAACGTAATTCAGGGGACGCCGTGGTGCATCCAGGAATTATTGAACGGTTGGCCACAGAGATCGGCGTTTGTGTTTTGTGGCCGAGCGAGCAGGCTGGTGGGGGTGCAGCATTGCAAACTTGGCGAGGAGGGGAAAGGGAGGTTTGGATGATTTGCTTTTCCTCCCTGGTTCGGCTGTATCTACAAATCATCGCCCTTTCATAGAACGCCAGCGCCGACTGGGATGCTTAGCATTCCCGATGCGTGATTTAAGACGAGCAGAGAGACCCCCACGTACGCCTCCGACCAAGTTTGGCGAGAATGCGGCAGATCTCGCCGCATCTCGGAAACTATGCGGGAGTCGAGGGCCTGGGCAGTGCTTCTTGGGTGTGTGGCCACCACCACCACGAGGAACAAGCAAAACGAACGCAGAGTCATGTGGCAGGATGCTGCCGGGTCATGTTGCGGGCGGTAGACGAAAGTTCAGCAAGCGAACAAATAAACAAAAAACAATCCATTGTTGGATCGTGCTTAGGGGCCGTCCATAAATGACGTCACGTACCTAGCGGGGGGAAGGTAAGACATTTTTGACTATGTGTGACGAGGGGGGGGGTTAAGAAATGTGACTTCACATCAAAATGCGTAACTTTAAAAAAATATAGACAACACGTTCTACTTAATTAAACAGAATTTTAATAAATGTTTTCTCCTACAACATCAGAGTGCAGCGCCACATTAAATACGCACTACAATGACAATAGTTTAAAGCGATTTGAACCATTTTTTGGGGGGGCAAAGCTTTGTAACGTCATATTTGAGGGGGGGGTCTGACTTTTTGTGACGCTGTGTGACGAAGGGGGGGGTCAAAAATCGTCCAAAATCGCGTGACGTCATTTATGGACGGCCCCTAATCGCATTGTTTCAAATTGAGATTTCGATTTGAAATCGATTAATCGTTCAGCCCGAATATACACAACTACACAGATACAAGGCTTCTCCATTTAGAAGCCGGTATGTTGGGGCACGTATTTTTAATGAGCATCTATTTAAGGCCACCCATGTCACACGACAAAGGTGGTGCTGTGGCCAGCGCTCTTCCAGGCCACATTTGTTTCCCCAGTGCTGAAGTTCACACGTCCGACTGGTTACTTATTTAAGGCTGAGTTAACCCAAGAGATACCCAAGCCAGGTTCGGATACCGCTTTCCACTGATGCTGTGCATAGCCAGGAACTCAACTCTGGTTACCAGAAGTGTAATGCCAAGCGCTGACTGCACCACAATTTTCTATGTCCATGAATACAAACAACAAAGACAAAGATCCCCCGTATAGCCTTAACAGACTGTAGGGGCAGGTGCTGTTAGCGAGCACCTATAAAAGCCGGCATGGCACACGAGGGGGTGGGTGGCCAATACCACGCCCGACCGCCTTTGTCTCCCCAGTGGCGATGTTTACACACCGCACCATGTACTCATTTAAGGCTGAGACGACCTAGGGGAGGCCCAGGACCGGTTCAGATAATCGTCATACAAACAACACGAACACACACACGCATCTATACATACTTTGAGACAAATACATAATGCACTTTGTTTTTTGAGAGCTTGGATTATTTTGGCTGAGCCTAAGGCATTTCCACGAAATTCTATAAACCCAAAGAATCCGACAAAACACCATGTCCATCCAATGCTGTCTCAACAATAGTCTGTGCCAACAGCAGCGCACGGTAAATTTTTGGACCAAGAAACAGCTTGGTGAACAACTTTCACTTGGCAAAAACAATTCTGCCTTATGCTACCAAATTTTAATTATTACGTAAAAAAAAAATTGTTTTAATGTTCATAAAATTTTGCATATTTTGATTGGGACTGGCGTGGATTCGTGTAAGTTCTGTTCCCGCTAAAGCCATTTGCCACGGCTTCAGAATTCCTTTAGAAATGTCCACAGGTTGGCAGGAAGTACCCTCTGACCTCACCCTACACGCTCTCGATCGGAGTAAATCAATTACCTCTTAAACCTTTGGTATTCCCTGCTCTCAATCACTGAGCAGGCAGCCTCTGTTGGAAGAAAGCTATGCCCAGCCTTCAAATTAAGCTTCACATCCATGCATGGGCCATGGGCCAAGTTCACATCTGGAGCGATTGGCTATAATGCATTGCCTTAACGGTATGCCCCGTTGTCTTATTTTTTATATATATAAAATTTTACTTTTGCAAGGAATCAAGTCTGCACACGTATTCTAGATTTGAAGCTTTCGTGACTGCAAGGATTCATACTCACGTAGGTAAAACAATTAATAAAATAAAATAAATGAAAACAGTTATTTTGCTGTGCATTTTTACACCTGATGAGGGAGGCTTGTGTTGCCTCCGAAACTTTGTGATTTAATTTAGTTGTTTTCATTTATTGTATTTTATTAACTGTTTTACCTACTTGACTTTACCGAAAAAAACAAAAAGTCTGCACACGTATCTGCGGTGAGCATGCAAACGTGCTCTGATATATGCATTGCCTTTTAAACTGATTGGCCTAGACCAGAGACAGTCTTACTGATGGCCTAGTCTCACCAGTGTCAGACCAGAGAATACCCAAAGGCAAACAATAAATAATGCACTTGGCGTTCACTGGTCTGACACTTGTGAGACAAGGCCATAAGGAAGGCTGTCTGGAAACCGGAACACTCGGAGAAAATCCCAGGCGCAAAGGGCGAAACACCCGACCCCCTTACAAACAGAAACAAATGGCGATTGAATTTCGATTTAAAGCTTTCGTGACTGCAGGGATTCATCTTCTTGGCTCTTTCGGTAAAGTCACGTAGAATGGAAATAATAAAATAATAAAAATAAACATAATAAAATCATTCTCACGACGTTTCAGCCACAACGCAAGCAGCCGTCCTCAGGTGGAGAGCAGGTCTGTCGAGAAGACGTTTCGGCCACAACGCAAGCAGCCGTCCTCAGGTGGAGAGCAGGTCTGTCGAGACCGGTCTTCTCGACAGACCTGCTCTCCACCTGAGGACGGCTGCTTGCGTTGTGGCCGAAACGTCGTGAGAATTATTTTATTATGTTTTATTTTTATTTTTTTATTATTTCCATTCTACGTGACTTTACCGAAAGAGCCAAGAAGATAAATGGCGATTGGTCCACTTGCTGCACTGCCCTCTACTGGCGAGCCAGAATATGGCACCACCTCGACACCCACGGGAAGGGAGTTTCACGACATCTGCATGCGATCCATCAACCCTCGCTGCCTCCCCAGTGCTGGATTACAGGCGTCCGCCACTACGACCCAGCCTTTAAAAATAAGGAAATGTGTTACTCCAGTCAAGAGAATTGCATTCGTGGAGCAATCTTGAAAAATATGTATTCTGTAAACGGTGACCTCTATGCTTTGTGTTTGTTCTCGTTGAGAACAAACGTAGAGTATTTTGCTCAATAAAATAGTGTCATGCTGTACACAGTAAAATGTTTCAGTGAAAATCAAGAGAGAGGACATCTCCGGGGTATGATAATGTTCCAGATGATGTATGGACGATGTATGGTGTTGTTTGAGACTACACAACACAATGAATCAGTGAAAATAAAATAAAAAAAGTTTCACAAGAAAATAAAATAATGTCAACGTAAGCAAATAAACCATAATATTTATACAGCAGGATAAAAAATACCAAAGTAACAAATATCAATGTAGCTAATTATATTTAAATATGCAGCTCTGTTGCTACCTAAGGACATTTTGCAGAGATTTTAAACCATTTGTAGATAGGTAACCTAAATAGATGTAAATCGAAATGTTAGATGATTAAACAAAGGCCGCTTCAGTTCTCCGGATAAAACTAAAATGTAAAGTCTATCGCCATTATGGACCAATATTATCCAGCAGTATAGGTTTAAGCAAGCAAACTCTTCTCCGGTTTTGACCTACAGGGTCTCATCAGCGGCGAGAGGCTTGTTAAACAATATTTGCTTTTGTCTGGAAAGACTATATGCTTAATAGAATACAAATATTTCATTGTTACGTAGAGAGATAAAAATATATTACACCGCCCTTAGTTAACACACTACTGGATAAGGGCTTCCCTATGCTATGTCGATCATAGTGGTTGCTTTGACTCAATTTTGTGGTGTGGCCCCGGTTCAGATATCACTCATCGCCCATGTTTGCTGTGGCCGGGTATCGAGTTCTGGTCACCTGATTAAGAGCGCAGTGTGCTAACCACTGCACCACCACTCGTCCAGTGTATCAGATATATAACCCCTTGTGGCCAGGACAGAATCCATTGAGACCAGAAGTAATTCTCAATGGGGACCCTGTGTTTAAATAAATACAATGAATCTTGAAAATGTTATTGTGTACACAACACAAAACAACTTTTTTTTTGTTTTGGCACAACTCAATCGCGAATCTCATCATCATCAGCCATGGCCAATCTACTGCTGGATGAAGCCCCCTAAAGCTGTCCACGAACCCGCGATATTAATAATCCCACCCAGCACCTCCACACGAGCCTTGCTCCGTCTCCTTGGCAGACGTCCTCTCAGATGCGTTCCCGTTCCTGGACTGTCACTGACACATTTCGTGACCATCGGCCATCAGCCCAATTAATAATAAATATAAAGTATTACTTTTGTATATCAAACATACATTCTTAAGTAACGTAAGTAACTTAAAAAAAACTATATTTAATTTAATTAATAACCATTCATAAGACTGTGAGGAGGAAAAAAACTATTGACGTGATTAACATCGTTATAGGCTCACAAATTCACCATTGACGCAATGCAATCAACTCGTGTGTAGCTTGCTCCGTGGATCAGATACAGTAGCATGGACTGTGAAAGATGACAATGTCTTGGGGAGGCCTTCATCTGGCAGTGGAATGATCATGGCCTGACGGTGATGATTCACGACTTAATGCAATAGTTCAGAAAGTAACAGCTAACTTAGTCATAGCTTCAATTTGGCTGATAGGAGAGTTCCTATTTTTAACTTATGTAAGTCAGTGAGTCCAGAGGGCATGTGAACAAACATAAAGCAGCACACACCGTGGTTTAGATTAAGAGGACACTGTTGGGATGGATAGCAGGAACTAATGTTAGTCTTTGTCTAACCTTGAGAAGTAATCAGTTGTTAATCACTGAGCGGCATGAGTCAAGGTTGATTGAGGTTTACGTTGGGATGCAGTTTTAAGCCTTTTCAATGCGTATAGTGTCACATATTGTCAGCCCTTTGTCAATCCGCTGCTGGGTGAAGGTCCCCCAATATCCCGTGTTGGTCATGGGGCATTGTTTAACGGGACTTCACTGCGCCGGCCTTTGCGGATTGGTGAAGAGGGAGGTGACTGGGACACTGGGTGTTTATATTGTGGGGAGCGGTAGTGTAGCCGTTGGCGCACCCGGGTTCAACTCCCGCTCACGGCCAACATCAGTGACGATTGTCTGAACCGGCCCTGGGCCTCCCCTAGGTCGACTCAGCTTCAAATGAGTACCTGGTGCGATGTGTAAACATCGCCACCAGGGAGACAAAGGCGGCCTGGCGTGGTGTTGGCCACCCACCCCCTCGTGTGCCGTGCCGGCCTTTATAGGTGCTCGCTAACAGCACCTGCTCCTACAGTCTGTTCAGGCTATATGGGGGATCTTTGTTTTTGTTTATATACGAGCAAAGTTTAGATCAATTGACAGGTGGTGGATTATAATGTTGGTATTCCCACTTCTCTTCGAAGATGTCTGGTAGGGACCAAACACCCCTGAGGGGTTTCGATGTAAAGCTTTCGTGACTGCAGGGATTCATCTTCTTGGTTCTTTCGGTAAAGTCACGTAGAAGGGAAATAATAAAATAATAAAAATTAAACATAATCAAATAATTATATTATTATTATAAAATACTTATTTTATTATGATAATAAAAACTAAGATAATAAAATCATTATTTTATTATTTTTATTTTTCTTATTTTATTATTTCCCTTCTACGTGACTTTACCGAAAGAACCAAGAAGATGAACCCCTGAGGGGGACACTATAGCTCCCGCTAGTCGAGGCTCTTCTGCCCGCAGTGGCACGAGCAAGCACCCGGGTTCAATTCCCGCTCACGGCCAACATCAGTGACGATTATCTGAACCGGCCCTGGGCCTCCCCTAGGTCGACTCGGCCTCAAATGAGTACCACTTCGACAACTATATTTTCCCAGTTCCATAAGTGTGGTTCTTGGCAGGGCACATTACCGGCAATTGGTTTCTGCCCGTGTCCTTGGCCATAGCCTAGGTTGACTTGACTTTTAAATAAGCATAACCCGTAAAAACAAAGTTTTTCACTATACATCCTTTATATGCGTGGCGGATAGAGTCCTCTCGTCCTCTGGCTTGAGATGGCTGCCACCTATGGATCAGATGATTGCTTGCCACCATTAAGCAATTGGTAATTAAATATAATATTTTTGTCCTAAAAAGTGTAAAATTTTGCAAAAAAAATTTCACGAACATTAATTGTCACGCACAACGAGTCTGTGTGCAAAATGTCAGCTCGATTGGATCACGGGAAGTGGGTTAAAAAACGACCGAAAGATTTGCACGGTCCTAAGCAAGCAAGCGAACTTAATATAAAGGATTTAAAAATGACTAGAGCCAAGTAAAATAATGCCCATTTCTCTCCGGTTCTGCATCTCGGCACTTTATGCGTTCTCTCACCAGTTACTTCTCACTTATTTTCTTCGGGTCTTTCGGTAAAGCCACGTAGATAGAACAAATAAGAAAAATAACAACAATATCACGACGTTTCTATCACATTACAAGCAATCGTCATCAGGTGAAAATATAGCGGGAGAGCTGCTGAGAATATTAAATAAATATAGCTCCATACTTTTCACCTGATGACGATTACTTGTAATGCGATCGAAACGTCGTGATATTGTTATTAATTTTATCATTTGTTCTATCTACGTGGCTTTACCGAAAGACCCATAGAATATGAATTCCTGCAGTCACGAAAGCTTTAAGTCAAGATTCTCACTTATTTTCAAACTTTACATGCATGGTGCTCTGAGATCCATTGTTTAAGGGGGTCGTATCCGTCTCAATTATTATTAAAGTACATTGCGGTTGTGGGCAGTCGTTCAAAACATCTGTTGGTTAAATGTTTAACGGTGAAATGTGTTTTTTTAGAAACAACCACAATTGTATTCTGTAACCGAGGGTGAAGAGTTGTGGACGGAAACAAAAAAAATAAAAAACGATGATTTCAACTTGCTCGCTCTGAAAGAGAGAGAGAGAGAACGAACTCGGGGGCACGTGGAAGCAGGTAGGAGGCCACATGATGAGCCAGCGCCAACAACTGCTCAAACTCTGCAGTCCTCTATATATGAAGTTGCTGTCAGTCAATGAATGGGTGCTTTAGTTTGTTGTCTTTCCTCTGACACCTCCGATTAGCACAGTTGACTACAGGTAGTAGTGCGAAAGAAGTTCAACATACCATTGGAACCACATTTGCCAGTAAAAAATGTGATAATTGTTTTTTTTTACCCTTCTATCCGCCTTTTGGCGTCATCTGGTCCAACACCATGTGAGACTAGGCTCTAAGGAAAGCTGTCTCGGGTGTGGACAAATCAACTTCCAAGGACAGTGCATACATTATCAGAGTTATGTTTTTTGTTTGCCTTATGACTACAGGTATTGTGGTCTATGCAAACATGACTCCTTGTAAAAAAGGTGTCAGTTTAGTTGCCAGATAGAAGGGTAAAAAAAACAATTATCAAGTTCAACATACATACGTACAGTTTCACATTTGCTGTACTGCCTTGATCTGGTGATCAAGGGTACGGCAGCACATCCTTGACGCCCTTGGGGAGGGAGTTTTGAAACATTTGTTGCGATGATCCACCAAACCGTCGCCAGAGATCGCAAATGGGTTTTGATTCCTTACCCGTACCCGGCTGCACCAGGGTCGCAAATGGGTACCCGTACCCGGCCGGGTACTGGTACCCGTTCCCTACCCGTACCCGTACCCTACCCGAAATGAGTGACAAACAGTTACTCACCAGTGACTCACGGCCTACCCGTACCCGTACCCGGCCGCACCAGGGTCGCAAACGGCTACCCGTACCCGACCGGGTACCCGACCGGGTACGGGTAGCCGGGTATCGGGTAGGGTACGGGTATCGGGTACCCGTTTGCGACCTCTGACCGTCGCTGCCTCCAAGGAAGGTCAAGTCAAATTTTATTTCTTAAACACTCTGTGGCGCCTTTCTGGCGTCAATCTGCAATCGAAGGCGCCGTCGACATCGAACGCAAAATAATACCACAACATCATATAGAAAGGGTACAATTCGTTTTAGAAAAAATATATAATTTTAAGGAAGGAACAGTGCGCCACTACTTCCCGGCCAACGCATTTTAGTGTTCAACATTGCGGGCATTTCGCACAATTCAGTACAACGCCCAATGCACAATGATCATCTTCTGTCGTGAATATAAAGCTTGCTTTAATGTGGGACAGATCTCAGGTGAATGATGTCGAAATAGGCATTCACGCCAGATAGGGGATTATGATTTACAGTGTTTTTTGTGTGTATGTTGATTCAAATAATACGTTTTAAAAATACACAAGCTAAAGAAGAATGGTTTTGCAGGCACTTCCTATTTGTATTAAAGCAATAAACTCTTAGAGGTGGAAATGCCTCTCCTCCATTACATCTTATCACAAGCAAAAGGTTTGGGGAGATCATCTATTGAGTCCATCTATCATAGAGTATCAGTCCAAACGATCATACGAAACAATTTCCATGCGACTTAAAAAAAAAAACTATACACTGACTTGATTTATATTTTATCATTTGCAAAATGAAAAGGATTGTGTGTTTATTACTGATTGTTTTATCATCTGAGTAATCTCGTGTGTGTGTATGCATTCAGTAAGCAAAATTCCTATTTTCTGAGGTTGAAGGAAAAACATAATTGGCTTTAAAATTCAGTACTAATTATTGTTAAGTGATCGATATACAATTACATTTGTAGATGAGCATCTGCGTTTGGTATTGTATTTTATTTTATGATTTTATCCTTTGTTATTAGCTTTACATTCAAACGGTGTCAATGAATAGCCCATTGATGATCATTGCTACTGCTAGAATCACAAAAGACACCGAGTCAGAGTAAATCCATTGTAATCACAGACACTTATTCACGGGATGATATTTGTTCCATCGATAACATCTCTGCATAATTTTATACCCACATTTCCTCCGTTATACTGCTATGAATAAGCTGTCCTACGTAGCAAATCATTTCCTGTGCAGGAGCTGTGTGGATTATTACATTGCAAGATTGAGTGATAGTGACAATTCAGAATGGCCTACATCCAGAAGTGGATCAATCATGGATGCTGATGATGATGATGCTGATGATCTAACTCGTCTCTATGGTCAATGCTAATTACAATTTTACACGAAACGAACAATATAAGGTAGACTACATTAAGAATTCACAGCCCTTTGTCGATCCACTACTGGATGAAGGCCTCCCCATGCCATGTTGGTTTCAAGTGGAACGTTTGAGCAAACTTCAGCACATCTGTCGGTGTGAGTTGGTAAAGGGGCAAGGGACCAGGAGCGGTTCAAAAATAACTCAAACTCAGGTAACCAGGTTAATAGCGCAGTGCACTCACCACTCTGCCACTGCAATGGTTAGGCATACACATGTCTTTTTTAAATTCAGGAATATAGAGTGGTTCTACATTTACACTGTTATTTCTGGTATACTTCATACATTCTTCTACAAAATAGCATGAACATACGGTACCATCTTTTCCAAAGTGTTATGCTAAATGACATACACAAAGACAATTGTGATCTGCACCATCCATTTGCTCCAAGCATGGCATAAACCGTGCGTTCCGTCATTTCAGACTGCACAACCATCATGAGCAAAGCCTGCAACTTTCTGATCAAGTTTTGTGAGAAACTCAGAAAAAATATATATATATATTTTGCCTTTGCAGATCCATATATAGAACCGAATACCATCGTCGTCTGTCCTCCGGTAACACAACACGGCGTGTAATGAGATGTCTGCTGTGACCCCGCATTGCTCGTGTCATATCTTAACACTGTGGGGTCTGTGTTCTGTAACGTTTTGTGTTAGGGTTTTAGGCATCGCGACGGCGAGATGTTAACTACCTCGCCTCGTATACAGGAGGTCGTGGGTTCGATGTTGTAGATTTGGAGTTTGCTTGTCTCTCTCCCCGTGGTCGCGTGGATTTTTCTCCGGATCCTCCAGTTTTTGCATCCACGTTTAGAAGCAACGTGCGTTTATAATTAATTGGCTGATATCAATGTCCACACGATAGGCCACCACTTCGTTGGGCGATTACTCGTGATGTCCAAGTCGCTTCTGAAAAAGAGCCATATAGCTCAGTGGGGGCTTACCTGGTAAAATCAAGTAAAAATGTTTTTAGTTTCATAGTTTCTCCCATGAGAAATAACAATGTTTAATGAAGTTTTTTGTTTTGCCTTCCTGCACATTTCCCACAGCTGAGAATGTTAAATTAGTGGTTAAAAAAATTTCCTTCGGAATTAAATATGCTACAGTGTCAGTGTTCACGATGACTTTCTTATAACATTATTAAGGGCCTCTCCCCGATGCATGCTCGCGTGATTATGATGTCCTCGGTTGACCTGTTACGAATAAAGGATTACACAGCACGGTCTCAGTGATCACTTTGCAGTTGAGATCCAAAACAATGTAAGGGAAACCTTCTGGGAGTTTGTTAATTTATTTAGAAGCCACATCTAGGTGGGTGGTTTTTTGTGAAAATAGACGGGTTTTTTTTTTACTTTAACCCGCTATGCCCTTTTTTAAAACCAGAACCTTCGTAAACCCAGCCATGAACAACACCAATGTTTATCTGTAACAATAGTAGCTTACCCAGGAAATCATCACGGATTCTCAATATGCTTTTTTTTATGCTTTAAATATTTCATGGATTGCTTATGCGGCGTATTTATTGCATGTGCAATGGAATCTGGGTGGTCAAGGAAAAAAACTACATATGCAGGGAATAACAAAGCTAAACACACATACATCAACAACCTACACTTTCTCTGACAGGCATCTCATTGTCCTGCAGAATGATTTCCTGCACAGTTTCTATATGATCCACTAACTCTGCCTCCAAAGAGGGCTGGCTGAATTACAAGTTTATTCTGCCATGACCAGCAAAAATCCACAGCACCACAGAGTGTGGAAAACCTCAGCGAATCTCAAGAATCTGTTTTACAAAAGGGTCCTGCATTGGGATGTTTGGCCAATGACAGGAATGAGCTGAGGATGTGGGAGAAAACCAGGATACCAGGAGATAACCCACGCATTCAAGAGGATATCATTCAAAGCTTCGCAGTTGGATTTGTGTACATGCTTACGACACACAGCTCACGGCCCGCAAAACCTTAGAAGCCACTACTTTTCCCAGACAATAAATCTCCCATCCAAATGCTAAGCAGTCTCAGCCGTTGCTTGAGCTGTGGCATCTGACGCGATCGGCGTGTTTTTTCTCGTAGCGAACACGTTGCTCGCCAGTCATCTTATTCGTATTTGAGTAAACATCCCCGAACGACTTTCATTCAAGGGCTATCACGTGCTGTCACTCATTGGGTGGGTACGTGAGTGAGTGGGTGTCTTTGTGTGCAAGTAAGTGGGTGTGCGAGTGAGTTGGTTCGAGGGCGAGTTGGGTGAGTAGGCGAGCGAGTGAGTGAGTAGGTAAGCGAGTGGGTGAGTAGGTGAGCGCGTGGGTGAGTAGGTGAGCGTGTGGGTGAGTAGGTGTGCGAGTGGGTGAGCGCGTGGGTCAGTAGGTGAGCGAGTGGGTGAGTAGGTGAGCGCCTGGGTGAGTAGGTGAGCGCGTGGGTGAGTAGATGAGCGAGTGGGTGAGTAGGTGAGCAAGTGGGTGAGTAAGTGAGCGCGTGGGTGAGTAGGTGAGCGAGTGGGTGAGTAGGTGAGCGTGGTGGGTGAGTAGGTGAGCGAGTGGGTGAGTAGGTGAGCGAGTGGGTGAGTAAGTGAGCGCGTGGGTGAGTAGGTGAGCGAGTGGGTGAGTAGGTGAGCGCGTGGGTGAGTAGGTGAGCGCGTGGGTGAGTAGGTGAGCGAGTGGGTGAGTTGGTGAGCGAGTGGGTGAGTAGGTGAGCGAGTGGGTGAGAGGTGAGCGCGTGGGTGAGTAGGTGAGCGAGTGGGTGAGAGGTGAGCGCGTGGGTGAGTAGGTGAGCGAGTGGGTGAGTAGATGAGCGAGTGGGTGAGTAGGTGAGCGAGTGGGTGAGAGGTGAGCGCGTGGGTGAGTAGGTGAGCGAGTGGGTGAGAGGTGAGCGCGTGGGTGAGTAGGTGAGCGAGTGGGTGAGTTGGTGAGCGCGTGGGTTAGTAAGTGAGCGCGTGGGTGAGTTGGTGAGCGAGTGGGTGAGCAGGTGAGCGCGTGGGTGAGCAGGTGAGCGAGTGGGTGAGTAGGTGAGCGTGTGGATGAGTAGGTGTGCGAGTGGGTGAGCGCGTGGGTCAGTAGGTGAGCGAGTGGGTGAGTAGGTGAGCGCGTGGGTGAGTAGGTGAGCGCGTGGGTGAGTAGATGAGCGAGTGGGTGAGTAGGTGAGCGCGTGGGTGAGTAGATGAGCGAGTGGGTGAGTAGGTGAGCGCGTGGGTGAGCAGATGAGCGAGTGGGTGAGTAGGTGAGCGAGTGGGTGAGTAAGTGAGCGCGTGGTTGAGTAGGTGAGCGAGTGGGTGAGTAGGTGAGCGCGTGGGTGAGCAGGTGAGCGCGTGGGTGAGTATGTGAGCGCGTGGGTGAGTAGGTGAGCGCGTGGGTGAGTAGGTGAGCGAGTGGGTGAGTTGCTGAGCGAGTGGGTGAGTAGGTGATCGAGTGGGTGAGAGGTGAGCGCGTGGGTGAGTAGGTGAGCGAGTGGGTGAGTAGGTGAGCGAGTGGGTGAGTAGGTGAGCGAGTGGGTGAGTAGGTGAGCGCGTGGGTGACTAGTTGAGCGAGTGGGTGAGAAGGTGAGCACGTGGGTGAGTAGGTGAGAGAGTGGGTGAGTATGTGAGCGAGTGGGTGAGTAGGTCAGCGAATGGGTGAGTCGGTGAGCGAGTGTGTGAGTCGGTGAGCGAGCGGGTGAGCGCATGGGTGAGTAGGTGAGCGAGTGTGTGAGTAGGTGAGCGAATGGGTGAGTAGGTGAACGAGTGGGTGAGTGGGTAAGCCTTGCTAATTACACGATGGCGGCATGTAAACGCAGGCTCGAACACGCGTTATTATTTCCTCATTTCCCACAATCTGTCTTGACACCCTTCCCAATTAGGTAATTAGCGTATGATTCATCGATTTCCCCCCACTCATTCTTTATTTATTTAAGCATTCCTACATACATACATCCATTAACTATATAATTAACGTGATGTATTTGGCAAAACGTAATTATTTCCAGCTATTGATTAATTCATTTATTCGCTCTCCACTATTAAATATGCATACATATGTGTCCATTTGTACTTTGCAGTGATTACATTAAGTATTCCTTTACCCTAGTCCAAAAAGAAAATATGAATGTTTAATATGTAATCCTATATGCACACGAAATAAGTATTGATATTAATAATGAAATTTTTGGATACGTATAATAATGTCAGCAATCCAGGCTCAATTGGTGGATTAACACGACTCCAAACCATGAAACATGAGTTCAGTACCCAGCTCAATCCCTGATCGGAAATTCAGCAACTGTTGTCATCGGGATGGACTGAGCTCTGCCATAGGAACGTGGAATGTCTACCACTGGCTCAGGTCCACCAACAGAAAAAAAAGAACAATGCCACGCGCTTATTTGAGCGGGGAGACTGAGTATATTTTATTTTATTTTCATGCTCAATAAAGTGTTGGAACGTATGGGACATCACATTTCTTTATTTTAATTATAAAAAATAAATGGCGCAACCACATCGTGGCAGCGTGGTGAAAGTAGTGAAACTAGTCCTGGAAATGTCACCAAATGTAAATATTTAAATAATCGTATGTTAACTCTGCCTTCAACAGAAGACACTTTTTTAATGAAATACAGCCAGCACTAAAACGTGTGACAAATCCACTACAGTACCTTAAATTAATCGCTGCAAATGAGAAATGTTGGTCTGATGTCCATGCACATGTACGGCTCATTTATCTATCCACTGCTGGATCGGTGCCCTTCCATGCCGTGTCTGCCGTGGGTGTCATTGAATCATACGTCACTACGTTGGTCACTTGTGGATTGTGTTTAAGGCACGGGGAGGGGCGGTGTAGACACGTGAGCAATGGGGTACGGCACAACAGTGGAATGTGCTGTACTGCCCTCTGCTGCCTACAATGCAGTAACCCCGAACAACCGATACCACCTGTTTCATGTGCACCGAGGTTTTGTTCATAACGGAGGCGCCGTCCAGCTTCAACCCTGCCCATCATCAGATCGGGCGCGTCCCAGTCGTTCGTGCCGTCGACTCGTGCCGAAATATCCGCTCGGAGTCCACGTTTTGAACTCTCGAAAGCAGCGTGCACAAATTATCTAAAGTACGAAAGCAAGCGGTGCGAGATTGTGATGTCGGGGGTGCCAAGTGGCCGCGAGACTGGTGGCGCTATTGTCTGAGTTGGCTCCTTCCCCCCCCCCCGTCCTCCTCGTCGGGGTCACGCGACGATTGGACGTTGCGGCCGGCAGCTGCTCCCCGACAATACACCGCGACGAGACAAAGCCTCGCGTCGCGGGGAACAGAGGGGCCGTTTCAGTCGCCGTGGGGCTGCTCTCGATTTGCTGGAATGCGCGATTTTATTTGGGCGCGAGCGAAAGGGAAATGTGTGCTTGCGAATGCCGGCATAATGATGACACCCCAAGCGGTAATGTCCCCTGAACCCTGAACCAGGTCACGCGACGCGCACGCGCGGGCCTCTGCGTTCGTGTCGAGCTGATCGCCGGCCCCTGGAGACGCACGGTGAGATTGTTCATCGATAAAGGTGCGGCCCTGCGCTTGCTTGCTCACGACGGTTACTGGTGGAAGGGCCTCTCCGCTGTTACGTGTCCGTCGCTGGTGGCACTGACCAAACCCCCTCCAAAACCACCTGAACAATCGTGTGGCAAAGGTCACCCTTGATGTGTCCTTCTGTAGTAGCCCAGTGAGCTCTGACCCCCCACTCCGAGCGAGATATCTAGGGGTTATCATGATTAGAAGGCTGACCTTCAAGCTCCACGAAAAATAGATCTGTGAAAAAGACAAAATCAAGAATTTGTCCATGGTACAGACAATTGCAGGAACGACCCCCGGGTCGCCTCAGCTGATGTGCTGCGCTCTGCCACTGATCTCCTCAGGGGCAGAGTCGCTGTGCTCCAGCCTCATACTAAAACTAAACTAAAACTAAACTTTTTAAAAATATATATTTTACCAGAAGCGCCCTCCCCGCAACTGGCAGCTCAACGTTAGTGGCTTATCCCGTGGGAATTGATAGCAAACTACTCGAATCGCATGTTGATTTTCAATGTAGATATACACAACCGCTAGATCCGCAGTTAAATAACGCAATGCGCATCATAACCGGATCACTGAACCAGACACCAATCCCCTCGCTCCCTGTTCTGGTGAACAGTCTGCCTTCCAAGACACGCGATCCGCGAGGGAGTTTATACATGTCCGTGTCAGCGACAACCGACACATCAACCACGAGCCAAACAATGAACCTCGCCACCGACTCTCAAGTCCCGATCCATCCTGCTGGGATCGTCCCATCACCGTCGTAGAATCTCACTCAGATCCGGGGGCACGCTGGTGGACAGAAGTGGGGACAGCGTGGACGTCCAGGACGAACACCTCATCCGAAGTCCAAACATCGCAACCTCCTGCTTTGACATTTCCTCAAAAGGCACCGGTGGCGTTACCATCAACCGCATCAGGACTTCAACAGGCCACTGCGCACATCGCATTCGTGAATGGCCACGCAACTCAAACTATGGACCACATAAACTCTCTCCTGAAGATTCGTGACTGCAAGGATTCATACTCTTAGGTTTTTTTCGGTAAAGTCACGTAGGTAAAAAAAAAATAATTAATAAAAGTAAAATAAAACTAATTAAAACATTCACGGCGTTTCGGAAGCAACACAAGCCTCCGTCTCTCGTGTCTGGCGACACCTCGGTGTTAACATTTAGCCCCCGGACATATTGCCGTATTGCCAGAATAGAAGAATCAGCCGTTCTTCTGTTCCGCGTATGCAGCGTGTAACTTGTCATCTGTTCAGAAGTGTAAGGCATGCTTGGCTGCTGATGAAACACTGTATGTTCAAAGCGGTCCAGAGTTTGCTTGTCTGAAATCAATGTTGCTGAAATTATGCACTTCCAGAAGGGCGTGAGTGCTGACGGGTTGTGTAAGAAGTGATTTTATTTTCACGCGCAGAGACGTGTATGCTGGAGACATATTGGTGCAAGGATTGCCACTTCCGAGGTACAAAAACCAGGGAAATATGCGAAGAAGATGAAGAATGTCTCACGACACCGGTGGCAAGAGGATATAATCACACACAAGAGCCTTGGACAGTGTCTTTTCATTAGTAGTATGCAACTGACAATTACCGGGGTTTTTAATGATCCGGCAAGACGTAGATTTCCCGGGGCAGCAGCTACTTCAGCGAGATGACAATCCTGAGACAACCAGGACAGGTGGCGACCCCAGCTGACGCAGCCACGATGACTGCAGTTTGACCTGCCAGCGAGACACATACACACTGGCGGTGCCTCATGGCTCATGCACTCCATTCGACTGCGTGTTGAAAATCGAGCGACCGAATGGACAATGCAGAGGCGATACGGGCCGGTGGTGGCGCACGCCTAGGTGCAGTGCTGTGGAGGCGAGGGTTGGTGAATCACACAAACGACATGAAACGTCCTTCCAGTGGGCGTCAGGGTGCCACACCCTGGCTTGCCAGTAAAATGCGACAGAGTAGAGCAAATGCAGACTCCATCTGTTCTATGTGTATAGGATACAGTGGTTGGTTTTTCTCCAGGGTTTTCTCCTGGGTTTCCTTCCACATGTAAACGCTCATTAGTCGTCTGAAAACATCTTAATATGAAGAGGACCGTAGAGCTTGGGCAATTGTTGACGCTGCTTGATCGGTTGTCTGTGGTTCCTCCTCGCCCCTCTCTTTGAGAGCGATGAGTGAATACTCAGCGGCGCGTCACGAGTTGAAATTATTGTTAAAATATTAAATTGCGAGTAGAGTAAATGGCAGACATATCCCGCAGTGTAGCATTTTGTCTCCATAAATATATACGAATGCATCCTCTATGCGTGTCGTGCTTTATGCTGTACAGCATATATGAAATCATACGTCATGTAATTGAATTTTGGAGGCAAGCCAGCGTGATCTTTATAGAGCGCCATTAAAAAAATATATATATGCGAGTTGCTGAGTGGTTTTGGTGGTTTGTGAGCCTTGGTATCACGCAAGGCATCTCTTATCGTGTCTCCCTCACTTGGGACTTGCACAAGTCAAGCTGCACGCTGCCCTCCGTCAATAAAGTGGCTGTGGAGCCGGGTATTAACGCAGCCAATGCTTTGTAAACAAACCACTAAAAATACTCGCTAACGCAATTGTCCGTAACGCCGTGGCCTTAAAACGGGAAACTGTACAGCAGGTGACGTTTCGAGCAATGAGGCTTCTTCACAGAACATAGAGAGGTCAGAGAGGGAGAGTGGAAAAGAGTTGGAGACGATGGGGCCTGTCAATAAATATATAAAAATGTGATTGTACATCAAATGTCACGTGTGATAAATATATATTTTAAAGTCGCAGTGTTGTTAACGATTGTGGTAAACAAACAAAAATGTTTGATTATTATTTGTGCTTTGTGTACCAATGCCAACGCAGTATCACCATATTTTGAGTATCTGTGTAATATGTAGATCAGGGCATATATTTCGATTTAAAGCTTTCGTGACTGCAGGGATTCATCTTCTTGGTTCTTTCGGTAAAGTCACGTAGAAGAGAAGTAATAAAATAATAAAAATGAGAACGGCTGATTGCGTTGTGGCCGAAGCGTCGTGAAAATTATTTTATTATGTTTTATTTTTATTATTTTATTACTTCCCTTCTACGTGACTTTACCGAAAGAACCAAGAAGACGGCATATATTATCAAGTGAATGTCGGGTTTGCCTTGCATTGTTAAGTCTGTGCCGATAGATGGCAGCAGTGCCTAGTCGTGTCGTGCACCATTAAACATGATTACCCAATTGGACATCCCGTTTTAAAATGTTCGCTCGCCATAATTGGCTGCACAAGGTGAGATCGAACTCGTGCCAAGATTTTTAAAGATTTGTTTTCATTTTTTTTACCAAAAGCAGGATAATCTTGGAGCAAAATTCTACGTGGTGAATTATTTTGCGTGGTAATTCTTTTTTTTTAGTTTGTGGTTACAATAAAACAAATTATAGTATATCATGACCACTAGCCATGGTCATTCCACAGTTGGATGAAGGCCAGCCCATTTGCAATATTATATCACTCTGTATTGAGCGCATCTTAAAACAATATACACTGAAATGTGTTCTATGCAGTACAATATTGTATTGAGTGCAATTTACATCAAGTACATGAAAACTCCTCTTATCCGCTATGATACGTGTAACCAATATTGCGGATCCTATAACCTGTGGCGTTATCCACGATGGCTTTCCTCTTATCTGCGGGGTAAAAAGGTGAGATTATCCGCGGGTATTAGGCGTGTTTTGCCACGCAACTCCTCTTATCTGTGAAAAATCACAATTATTAGGAAATCGAGTTCAGTATGCACTCTGGGTAAAATTTCGGGTATTCGGAATGTATCGGGCTGCGGATAAGAGGAGTTCGTCTACATCGTGTCACACGCACACGGTGGCGAATTATTTAGTTCACTGATGATTGGGGTCGTCATTTATTCCTTTAGTATATTTCCAATATTATCGGTGGCATTTTATGAGACAAAACATGCGTGGGTCGACTAACCTGCGGCTCAGGAACCGCGTGCGACTCTTTAAGGACCGCTTCGTGACGTCATTTATTTAGGACCACCATCTCGTATTCACAACGTGCATTGCAGCTCTTCTGGTTATGTTGGTTTCCGACCCCTGTCCTAAGGGGCCGTCCATAAATGACGTCACGCGATTTTGGTCGATTTTTGACCCCCCCCTCCCCCCCCGTCGTCGGCACACGGCGTCACAAAATGTCAGACCCCCCCCCCTCAAATATGACGTCACAAAGCTCTGCTCCCCGCCCCCCCAAAAAAAAAAAACATGCTTCAAATCGCTTTAAACTATTGTCATTGTAGTGCGTATTTAATGTGCCGATGCACTCTGATTTTGTAGGAAAAACATTTATTAAAAAGTTTAATTAAGTAGAACGTGTTGTCTATATTCATTTAAAGTAGCGCATTTTGATGTGACGTCACATTTCTCAAACCCCCCCCCTCGTCACACATCATCACAGATGTCTGACGCCCCCCCCCCCCTAGGTGCGTGACGTCATTTATGGACGGCCCCTTAGGTGACCTCTTGCCCTCACAGTATGGAGCATCACTATCCCACCCGCCCTTCCACCGAGATTTCGTG
Organism: Lampetra fluviatilis; assembly: GCF_964198595.1. NCBI lineage: Eukaryota > Metazoa > Chordata > Hyperoartia > Petromyzontiformes > Petromyzontidae > Lampetra > Lampetra fluviatilis. Next base: position 7,814,273 of record NC_136302.1, read on the forward strand.
TTCATCGCACGACGGCCCAACCGACAATCTTCCATTCTCAGAGCTGAGTGCGGAATCACATTTTTTGATGGGGATGCCATTTTCTTGCAGAACCGTCCTAAAAAAGTATTGAGGGTTTCTTTTTTCTAATAACGAGAGATCTCTCTGCCACGTAGGCACAGCCTGGACACCAATTCCCACTGTCCATGGAGGAACAATTGCGTCTCATTCCGCCCTTCCAGTGCTGAAGCGACGCAGGGTGGATGTGCCCATTTGCCCGTATACATCGGTGAGCATGCCTTAGAGCCGTTGCCCGAAGCGAGCTCACACTCAGTATAGGGGCCCTCCATTCCGAATGGCGTATTGGGCGTAGTGCCGGATTAAGCTAGTGTGGAGCCTGTAGCATATGTTATAAAGGGGCCCTAAATAAAAAAAGCACACAAATATTAAAACACATACATTTTTGACTTGCATAGTAAAGTAATTGTATTTTTTAATTGCTACACAGCCAGATAAAACGACAAATTGCTAACCTTAAACACCCAGTCGTTCATAAAAGTTGAAGGCAGTATAGTACTCTAGTAATAAAGCTAGTGCAGAATCACTGAGCCAGAATTGATAGCTTGAAAGCATTAAAGCGTGGGGCCCTTGAAATATGCGGGGCCCGTAGCATGTGTAGCTACTTTTGCTACTCGGATAATCCGGCACTGATTGGGCGTCGCGAACGGGAGACTGAGTGCAAATGAGTTGCTGGGTAGTTTTAGGGGGGGGGGGTGGGGGATGGGGGGGCAGCGAGAGGTCTTTGCAGAAAGCTGTGCATTGTCTTTTCGCACTTTGTTGTGTGGGGTAAAAAATATTTCGTTTGAATTAAACTTTGCTTTGCACTATAGTTTCTGATTTGTATTCTGTCTTGTCCACACAGTACAATGTTTTTTTACCCCATTAGCCCGAATGCATCGTTCGCATACCGTATGCCTCGTCATTTGCGTCTATACTCTATAGGAATGCATACATTCTTGCAGGCAAATCGCCGCATGTATCGTGAGCTTTTACAAATCTAAACTAATCGATGGTTCCATGAGACACTTTTTACACATCTACTTGCCACCAATCCCCAAAGCCACACATTCAGCGAACAAGCCAATATTTCCTCCATTATGCCACTGCCAATTTCCACTTGGGATTTAAATGGAAGTTAACATGTGAAGCACGCGCAGCATGTGCATTGCAAATTTGTATGGGAAGTTCTATCAGTCTGATTGATGGAGTCAAGTCAACCACAGTCTATAGGGTGGGGAACGTCCGGCCCGCGGGCCGTATAAGGCCCGCGAAATCATTTGGTCTGGCCCTACCAAGGCAACCGCAGGCGGGACTCAAAATTCAATAAATCTAGGAGCAAACCTGGAAAAGCAGTTGCGAGTAGCAACATCATCAATAGCAGCTAACATCACACGCCTCGCTAAAGAGAAGCAGTTCCAGCCCATCACATTAGGGGTGAGTTAATTAAATGTTTGACCAAATATAACGGGCACATTTTTAAGCTGATCATTTTGTATGGCCCGCGAATGATGTTATAAATATCCAAATGGCCCTTGGCAGAAAAAAGGTTCCCTACCCCCGGGCTCTAGACGATGGAAAGTTGCGTGGCTGGATGTACCGAGGCTGCCACCTACTGCCCACATGTAGGGTTGTCACCTTGTCTGTGTGAGTGGGCTAACTGGGCTTCTACAATTCACTGTGGGGAGCGGTGGCGTAGCGGTTAGCGCGCTGCGCTTTGAACCTGGAGATCTGAGTTCGATTATCGCTCACGGCTAACACCAGTGACGATTATCTGAACCGATTATGTCCCAAGGTCGAATGAGTACCCGGTGCGGTGTGTAAACATCACCATTGGGGAGACAAAGGCGGCCGGGCGTGGTGCTGGCCACCCACCCCCTCGTGTGTCATGCCGACCTTCATTGCTGTTCGCTAACATCACTTGCCCCAACAATCTCTTAAGTCTATACGGGGGATCTTTGTCTTTGTACAATTAACCACACAGAATTGAAATGAATCGTCACGGTTTTTTTGGTTTTAATTTAATCAAATAATATTTCCCCTCGTTTGTAAGCATTGCTATTGGTATCGTTTGCATTTTTGTATCTAACTGATGTGTTGGTTGCTATGTTAGCCTAAACGTATCATTATTATGTATATCTAACTTCCATACAGCAGATTCTCTAATGTACCATTTGATGCAAATATAAATTTAATAAAGTAATCGATGCATAGTTCCTAGGAATGAAACGAATAATGTCTCCGCCACTAGCACACAAACACGTGATGATGGGATTTATTTTTAAACAATATGCAAAGGAACATAAATGTTAATTTTGGGTCACAACACATCTGGACCTACCCTGTACAACTGGAAACCTTGTGCTCTGCCCGTGCATCACCCAGCCTGCGTAATCCATTGTTACGTCCCCAATACAGCTGTAGGCACCAGTGTTTGACGATGACAATGTATTACATTGTACTTATCTCCGCCAGTGTTCCTCCTTCTTCGTGTGTTGTTGTACACAATTGCCCAGCAATGCCGAATCACGTGTCTTTGTCGTGGAGAATAATGAACGCTACCGACCGAGCTGTTAGCGAGCAAGGGGCCGTCCATAAATGACGTCACGCACCTAGAGGGGGGCGGTTAGACATTTGTGACGATGTGTGACGAGGGGGGGGGGGGAGTGAGAAATGTGACGTCACATCAAAAGCGCAACTTGAAATAAATATAGAAAACACGTTCTACTTAATTAAATAGACTTTTTTCTATAAATGTTTTCTCCTACAACATCAGAGTGCAGCGCCACATTAAATGCGCACTACAATGGCAATTGTTTAAAGCGATCTGAAGCATGTTTAAAAAAAAATTGGGGGGGGGCAGAGCTTTGTGACGTCATATTTGAGGGGGGGGGGTCTGACTTTTTGTGACGCCGTGTGACGAGGGGGGTCCAAAATCGTCCTAAATCGCGTGACGTCATTTATGGACGGCCCCATACCCACTCACGTAGACACTTAACTGTTGAAGAACATGCTGTTAGTGAACGCCTGTTTGCTTTGTGGGAACGTATAGCACACGAGGCTATATGGTATGGTCAGCACCACACCCAATCACCTTTGTCTCCCAGTGCTGATGTTTGCACACCGTATCAGCTGCTTATCTAAGGGTGAGTCGACCTTGGGTATGTGTGTTGAACTTTTTTCGCACCGTACGTAGCCAACCGTGCTAATCGGGTAGGCGCAGGAGTGGTTCAGATAATCGCTGCCGATCTAAAGCCATGGTTGAGAATTGAACTTAGGGGTAGCCAAAGATAAGGGTTCAGGTATCACTCGCCACTGGTACGCGATTCATCGCCTGCAACTCAACCTAGGCCATCGTGATCGCTGTGCAGTGTGCTAACCAGTGGCGGCTCCTGCAAAATCTCTCAGGAGGGGCAAATGTCTGGATGATTGATAAGGATAAGGTCCACCCATGCAATGAATAAATTAACAGCTTAAGCATGTAAAGGCAACTTCACTTCTTTAATATTAATGAAAAATAAAGTGACTCTTACAATACATCTTGTTTGTTTATATACTTACTATTAAAACAAACCACTCAAGTTTATTTTACTAAAGATTCCACTAGGTGGCGATAAATTATATTGTTGGATCAAACGTGCTTACGTATGATGACGTTAGCACGTATGATGACGTAAGCACGTTAGTGCATGCCCTCCCGGAAGCCATAGAGAATGCATTGCAGCGCCCCCGTTCGAAAAAAAACATCTTTGAATGTAAGTCTATGGGGCCACTCGGGGCGATTCTCAGCCGTAGTGAAATCGCCCAAAAAGAGGCGGTACTCCACAGAACGTGACATGACGCTGATTGGACTATATCCAGAGGCTGACAGTGACGGCTAGCGTGACTCTGTGGTTGAATGACATTGGTGGTGCGTCGCCCAATCGCCCTAATGAAGAAACCGCCCCTGGTGCTAACCACTGCACCACCGCGCCCTCTATTTTCCGCGAAATCCACAGCATCACACGATTTCAGCTCCCGCTGGCGACGTTAACGATCCCACGTGGGGAAGTGCACCTCTGAGTATTTGCTTACTTAAACCATGAGGTGTCACTTGTGCTACATGCAAACTTTCTCCATAATACACAGTGCCACCACTGCTCTTGGCTGGCTATTAGATTACACACTCCACGGAGTTGGGAGAGCCAACATATGTAAAGCTCGATTTAAAGCTTTCGTGACTGCAGGGATTCATCTTCTTGGTTCTTTTGGTAAAGTCACGTAGAAGAGAAATAATAAAATAATAATATTTATTTTGTCAAGGCGTTCTTCCCCCACCAACCCAGCTTAAATATACGCTCCAAGCCTGGTGGTGTTTCATTAAGACGCTGTCTTCCCGACAGACCTGTTCTTCACCTGAGGACGGCTGCTTGCGTTGTGGCCGAAACGTGAGAATTATTTTATTATGTTAAATTGTTTTTTATTTTATTATTTCCCTTCTACGTGACTTTACCGAAAGAACCAAGAAGATATGTAAAGCTTTTTTATGATTACGAATTTGCTTTTGTTTTACATCATTTAGGGTTAGTGAATTGCATTCATATGTTATTTAGTGTCTTCCCTACGTGGGAAGCGGTAGTGTGGTGGATAGCGTGCTTTGCCATGAGCCTGGCGACCCAAGTTCAATTCCAGAATTATCTGAAACAGTCCCGAGCCTACCTCGACAAAGCCTTAAACGACTCAGCATCAAATGAGTACCTGGCGCGGTGTGTAAACATCGCCACTAGGGAGACAAAGGCGGCCGGGCGTGGTCCTGGCCACCCACCCCCTCGTGTGCCGTGGCAGCCTTCGTATGTGCTCGCGAACAGCACTTGCCCCAACAGTCTGCTAAAGCCATATGGGGGATCTTTGTCCAATGGAAAGACTGTTCCCACAGCACAAGAATGTGGAATTGTCGCCACTGACTCAGGGGACACCAACAGAGTTTAACACGAGCCCATTGCTCGTTTGAAAACGCACGTGCCCTTGTGATCAGCCATATTCTCTCTACTGCTGGATGAAGGCATACGTTTGATGGTGACACTGCCTGCCAGCCTACACACGTTTTTTATATACAGTGTGGCCCAAAAATCAGGACTCGTGGTTATTTGATTTATTTTAACATTTGTATTAAAACATTGTCATTGTTAATTATTTAGTTAATATTTTATCTATTATTATTAATATATTTTCTTATTATTATTCTTCTTTCTGTGGGTTGACCTCAAATCCGTTGTTTACAAAAATCGACCAAGAATGTTAAGATTACACCTCGAACATTTGTGTTTATGTCTTCAATACAATTAAAATGAGCATTCGTGTGAATGGAAGTGAGTTTAAACATTCGTTAAACGAATGTATCGGACCCGCACATTGCCTCAACAATATTTGTATACAAAATTCACATTCGTTGAAAGAAATTCAATAAACCTATTGATTTATTAAAATAATATCTCAATGTGCCCTGGCTTTTGGGCCACCCGGCACTGTATATCTCAATGCATTGCTTTAATATTTATTTTCATTAGAATCTAACAAATGAAGAAAAAACAATAAAAATACTAATCTAAATAAAATTATGATAGTATAGGATACAGCTTACTTATGACACGAATGTGGAGGTCGATAGCACAACTGTGAGTTTCCCTACGAAACTGGGTCAATTCACATCCGTGTGATATAATTAATGGCTGCTAAATTATAGAGTGCAAAATTAGTGAGGAGGTGATACATTCCACTTGAATTGAATGACATTCATTTGATGTTAACACACGAGGTTTGACTATTTAAAACGTTTCCAATTAAAAGCAGCTTGCTGTATAGTGTTACATTTTGAATTAGAGTTATATTAATATTGGGGGTAATGACATGATTGGTAATGGTTATAGCACACTGGCCTTGCAATTCAGAGGTAGATGGTCTCCTTCTAACTGGTTGTTGTTGTTGTTTGACTTGCATCCCACTGGGATTTTTGCACACAGTGTTGGTGTACGGTGCTTTTTCTGCAATATTTTGCTGCCTTTTCTTGGATTTTCTGTTTGCACATAGTCACTTTAAGATGTTTTCTTGTTCATGTTTTTGTTTTTTGTTTGTTGCGGTTGCACCCGATTCAAGAGCCGAATGGCTCACAGTGCTATACCTAATAAATGAACTTGAACTTGAACTCCTGGCTCGGCAGCCGCAACAAAGGGCAATGTTCATAAATGCCCCCACCTATTCCCACCCAGCTGTGTAAATAAATGGGTTACACCATAGTTGGTCGATCGACAGTTCGCGTGCGGCGAGGTGAACTGTCGGTACCTCCATTGCTTCCAAGACGTTTGGCCAGTGTGGGATGAGTGTGTGTGCCACAGTGGTGAGATGTTAACTACCTCGCCTGGTATGCAGGACATCGTGGGTTTTGATCCGAACCCTGACGCCTGCTGTATATTTGGAGTTTGCATGTTCTCCCCGCGGTCGCGTGGATTTATCTCCAGATCCTCCGGTTTTCCCTCCGCATTTATAACAAGCAAGCGTTTAGGAGTATTTGGCTGCTATAAATGTCCACGTGGTAAGCCACTTCGTTGAGTCATCATTTGTGGGCAGGCCAGTTCTGAACAGAGCTGTATAGTTCAGTGGGCCTTACCTGGTAAAATAAAACATATTTTCGTAGTAAATAAAGTAGACTAAATGCCATCTAGAAGGGCACTCTAGAGCTCCCTCCAGTGGAGGCCCCTTCTTCCAGTAGGGGCGTGAGCAGGCCATTTCAGGGCTGAACCTTTACCGTTCAGATTAACGTCAGACATGTCTATAATATAATACGGTATGTTCCGGAGAAATATAATTTTTATATTATATATACACACACACACAAACAAAATACAACGGCATTAATGAGTATCATTAACTTAGCTGTCAATTATTTTGATGCATTTGAGTATTTTGGGCAAAAATAAGTGACAATTTGATACATTCACATAAACACTGAATTTTTTAGTACCTACTACATCATCATCAATTTTCTTTGAAGCGTCCATGCCCACTTACATCATTGTATTGCTTTGTGTTGTAACCCCAAATACCAAAAAGCTCATAAAAATAATAGAGCATGTGTGTTTGTAGGTGTTGCTCAGATGTGTCAGGCTCTGAAGTCTTTCGAGACTTCTGTAGAATATCATTGTTGTCGTTGGATGAAAGCATTTCCTTGTAAAAATAGCTCAAATGTCAGCACCATGTTATAGATATGCCACCTGCAAAGGGTAGAATGTTTTCACAATTTTACCTTTGTAACGTCTTCATACGCAACTGAGTCATCATACGATAGGTTCACCTGACAGTGCTTCATCAGTCCTCCAGTCCTTGCGACCCAAACACAGGATGTCTATAAAGGTTCATCACCACCATCCACCGCTGGATGAAGGCCTCTGCAAGCCATTGTCATGTCTCACGATCGAGAAATCTCTCTGGCTGCAGTGCATGCGCTGAATTCATCGCTCCATCTCCATCAACAATTAAAGTTCTCTCCGATGCGTTGCCTTCTTCGGCTGTCACTGTCCAGGACGCTTCTGAGAGAAGGAGCTGATCGCTCAGTGGGCTTTACCTGGTGAGATAAAAAAAAGTCTACTTTTGTTTGAAGTGTTTTTTTTTAAGTGATTTGTTTAACCTTTCCTACACTTGTCGCTCCTATCGTGTTTTTATTTATTGTTTATTGTTGTAACGTTCCGACCCACCCCTACTGGACATCTGTGAAAAAGAGCTTTATAGCTCATCGGATTCCTCCAGTATTAATGAATGTTCTAATTATGTGTCCTAACCAAGCCGACTTTTCCGAACACTTTCACACTGTGTTGCAAAAATCTAAATTATTCCGGCAAATAAATGAGTGGCAACTTAAACTGTCGTTGGACGCAAGAAGACATTTGTGCGTTTCATGACATGTTTTATACGCAGATATACAATGATATTACACTTTCAAAGCGTTTTAGAAGCGAAAAGGTGAATTTAGCGATATGTGAATTTGTTACTTAAGGCTGGCGAATCATTCTAATGCGACATCGATCAGTCATGCTTGATTAAAAAAAAGCATTGTTTAACATCCTTGAGCAGTGCCACTGACCTTGGAAACTTAATGGCCGTATATTGTAATATATCTACTGCCACTCTTAGTAGCAGTGATGGGGCTGGCCCATTGGTAGCCCATGTTTTGGGGCCCACGTTTACATTTCTAACATCCGAGTGAGGTGGCAAAAGAGATAGCATAGGTCGCAAGAGATAGCAGATGTAGCAATATTCAAAAATGTACGCAAAAATAGAGATGTAGTTAGGTTAAAGAAGAGAGATGCGAAAACATAGATAGATGAGATTCATTGGCTCAAGTGAAATATTTTATTTTGTCTACGAAGATTTGAAATTGAGCTGATATTTGATGCTCGCTTAGATATATTTAGATTATTTGGCTTCTGTACATTTCCAAATGATAAACCACATCGTTGAGCTATCATTTCTGGCCAGATCGCTTCTGAAAAAGAAACGATTGATTTGTGGACGGGCGTTCACATGTGCAGCCCCCATTGTCTGGAACACTCTCCCGCTACACATCCGACAAATCAAATCAATTAACGTATTCAAAGCTGAACTAAGGGCCTATTTATTTATCCAGACATATGCTGGAAAATAGACATTTATGTTACGGTCCAACTGGCTGATAACTTTTTTGGCCACTCCACCACCACTCATGTGAAGGCTCTCCAAAATCCGGTGAAATGTTGGAATTGTGGCCTGGGGTATGGAGACTGAACTGTTTGTTTATTTATTTATTTATTTGAATTGATTTCCTCTGTGATTTTTTTCTTGTTATGTGTATTTTTTGGTCGTTATTTATGCATCCGTTTATTTATTTATTTGCTAAGTAATTGCGACGTTTTTGGTATTTTCTGTGTACAGTACTCGATAATTGATGTGCAGCGTTGTGGGATGCAATTGCATGGATGACGCTATAAAAAATGAAATCATGAAAATAGCTCAGTGAGCTTTACCTGGTAAAATAAAATAGTTTAGTTTCATTTGTACATATATATTTTTGTTAGTGATTGTCTTACCTCTCATATACGTTGCACTCATATCCTGTTTTTCAATTGTTTGTTGTTGTACCGTTCCGACCCGCCCCTACAGGACATCTGTGAAAAAAATAGCTTCATAGCTCATCGGATTCCTCCAGTATAAAATACACATTCTGATTCTGATATTGAATTAATCTGGGGCCCCTTGAGCTGCATGGGCCCCTAAGCTTTTGCGTGGGTCGCGTGTGTCTATCACCACCATTGCTTACTCGAACCGCGTAGGACAAGCGGTTCACTGAAGCTAAGAGCATGGCTTCAATGTCAATGGAAGTGTCATTTAATCCTCGCCGCGTTGCCCTGTTGCCCAAGAGAAATGTCTGACTCGGGCTGATGAATGTGGAAGGCGTTACCGCACAAATCGTGTTGTCAGTTGTTTTTTTTGATGGAGAAAATTTTTTTTTTAATAAAATATCGTCGAGCCAAGCAAGAGCCCCCTGCTATTCCGTTTCTTGACGCGCGTGTACGTTGTATGTCACGTCAGACGAGGCGGTGTCAATACAACCAGATACGTATCGAGCTTAGCCACAACAGCTCCGTGTCGAGACAATCTCTGCATGATCTAAAGCGGTTATACATTTCATTGAAGGGCAGGCCTTTGACTTGACTGAGCAAGTTATCTCTCTCGTATAAACATGTCTTAGAGTCTTCTGCTGTCGAATTAAAAAAAAACACCTTTGTGCTGGCAGTAAAAGCGTCCGGGGTGAAATTTTCTATGCAGGAATTACAACGCCAGGTGGCGATAAACGCTCAACTTTCAGGTACAGTGCTCCCAAGGAGAAGCTGCACTCAACTTGCGATAAGGGGCCGTCCATAAATGACGTCACGCGATTTTGGACGATTTTTGAACCCCCCCACCCTTCGTCACACGGCGTCACAAAAAGTCCGACCTCCCCCTCTCAAATATGACGTTACAAAGATCTGCCACCCCAAAAAAAAAATACAATATATATAAAACATGCTTCAAATCGCTTTAAACTATTGTCATTGTAGTGCGTATTTAATGTGGCGCTGCACTGATGTTGCAGGAAAAAAAACATGTATTAAAGAGTGTATTTAGTTAAGTAGAACGTGTTGTCTATATTTATTTAAAGTTGCGCATTTTGATGTGACGTCACATTTCTCAAACCCCTCCCCCCCCTCGTCACACATCGTCACAAATGTCTGACTCCCCCCCCCCCTGTGCGTGACGTCATTTATGGATGACCTATTAACAGATACGTTATAACTCCTCTTATCCGCAACCATATTTTACTCCCAACTTATATTATCTGTGAGACCTACAGTATTCGCGAAAACTGTTACCCGGGGGCCTATGTTTTTTATTGCCCCGTAGCTTTTTCGCGTAAATTTGCAGGCGCCATCGCGGATAATAGGATGCGCGATGTTTTTGTCCCACATCACCGCAGATAAGAGGATTTTGTTGCCCTTTCCCACACCTCTGATTAGCACGGTTGGTCTATGTACGGTGCGAACTACCTCCAACAAACACACACTTGGACTACATTAACGTATTTCGACGATGAAAAACTGGGGAGTGAAAATTTCGTTGGAATGTCAAAATCCCAAAAACTAAATTCCAAGATCATGAAAATAGCTCAGTGAGCTTTAATTGCGAGCGATGCTCACGGCTTTCAGTGTGAACGTGTCAGATTATTCTACGAATAAAAACGTCCTGAACTTTGTCGTTGAAGTGCTAAATTGACGGAAGCTAAAATTCAAATTAACCCACATCAAGATGTTTATTTCAGAGCTGAATAGCATTCCACTCATATTATTTGGTTCTTTCGGTAAAGTCACGTAAGATAGAAAAATAATAACTTAATAACCAGGCTACAGTCTAGATTAGTGAATAAAAATATATATATATTTAAAATAAAAATAATAACAAAAAAACACTAATCTAGACTGTAGCCTGGTTTTTAATCTGAGTGAGTGTACTGGCAGTCTATAATGTAGACTGTAGCCTGGTTATTAAGTTTGGTGAGTTTACTGGCAGTCTATAAAATAGACTGTAGCAATGGTTATTAAGCTGGGTGAGTGTACTTGCAGTCTATAATGTAGACTGTAGCAATGGTTATTAAGCTGGGTGAGTGTACTTGCAGTCGATAATGTAGACTGTAGCAATGGTTATTAAGCTGGGTGAGTGTACTTGCAGTCTATAATGTAGACTGTAGCAATGGTTATTAAGCTGGGTGAGTGTACTTGCAGTCGATAATGTAGACTGTAGTCTGGTTCCAACCTCGGTGAGTATACTGGCAGTCTATAATGTAGACTGAAGCCTGTTTTTTAAGCTGGTGAGCACATTCCATTCCTCGTCTGCCCAGCTTTGAGTGTGTGTGGCCTTCCTTTCTCAGTAACAGATACATGTCAATGTGTCTACTTTTAACCATGTAATTTAAATTAGAGCAGGGCTTATACAAGTGCTTAAGTTATCGATTGCTCTACCGATTATCGGTTCTTTTACTCTGGTCGGTTATCACATGTTTCCCGCATGTTCCCCTAAGCGAGAAGTAATGGGCGGGCCTTGGTGACGTCATTGCAATCATCATACACGTCACGCTGGGCGTGGCTAGTGTGGGTTTCCCGCCTTCAGAAGGCAATTCGAAAGGGAACTCATTTAAAAAACCGGTTTATTCTGACTTTTAGTCATTTAATTAAAATTTCGATTTAAAGCTTTCGTGACTGCAGGGATTCATCTTCTTGGTTCTTTCGGTAAAGTCACGTAGAAAGGAAATAATAAAATAATAAAAATAAACATAATACAATACAATTCTCACGACGTTTCGGCCACAACGCAAGCAGCCGTCCTCAGATGAAGAACAGGTCTGTTTTATTTATTATTATTTTATTATTTCCAGTCTACGTGACTTTACCGAAAGAACCAAGACGATCATTTAATTTAGTTAATCAACTCATCATCGCATCTCTACTTACGATGCAGACATAAAAAAGTCGATATTGTCTGAGTCGTAAGGACACAAGGTTGCAGAGCCCTCTGTCTTTTTGCAGCACCCATGGACGATATGGCACGCATCATCATTATCACGCAACTTAATAATCCACCCAGCACCTGCATGCAAACTTATTTCATCGCTCCATCTCCTCAGCAGTGGTCATCCTCGTGAAAGCTGTTGATTCCTTGGGGAGAGGAATACACTCTATATTAGAAAGCATATTACAGTAAGCCGCGTTACGTTCAAGGTCTGCCCACTGTGTTGTGTGGTAGCCAAAAGTACCATTGTTGTTATAGCAGCAGACAGCGTTCACTGTGGTAATGCATGTTATATTGGCTGCAGTGCAGTGTGTCGAAGTAGGCTTTGCATACTAAGTAATGGTGGCACAAATTCGAAATTTGTATCGAAATAGAGCTTAAATGAGGCGTTTCTCAGGAAGCAGCAAAAACGTTAAAAAATCCCAGTGGTAATTTAATCGCTATGTAAACTCACGGTTAGGTTTGCAATGCTTTGGTGCTTCCACTTTCGCTCTCCGAACAAAAGCAACACTTTTAAGCCCCCAAAAAACTATTAACTGACTTCTCTACTTTCAGGAGCCATGTAAAAAACGGAATCATAAAAAAGACGTTGTTTTATAACGTTTGTATACATAGGGGTGGTTTTTGAAAGCGCAAATATCATCACATTCAATGTGCATCAAAATGTTTTTTTGGAGTTTGTGAATGTTAATTTATAGCGCAAACAAATACGGGGAATGAAAATTGGATTCGGTAGAATTGAAGGCACTATCAAAACGAGTCAAATTGCCTGAACGGGGCGGGGGGGGGGCGTGTGTGTAATTGGACACAGAAATTAACATTTCATCGGCACGCCATTATGTGCCCAATACCGCGCGTGTAAGCCTGCCCGTAAAATGTGTTTCACATGCCACTGTAGAAAACGCTGTCACGTTCGACGAAGCCATTTTGCCCTGGAGCATACAGCTCACGCGTATATTTAAAAAAATATAATCGTGTCTGAGATGTGAGAGCGGCAGGCACGGGAACCGTGCTCTCCGCAGTTAATCAGAGACCAATGTGGCCCCACACCAAGAGGGGCTCTCTTCTTTTTTTCGTGTTCAACGCAGATGGGTCATTCGTCGTGAAACGCCTTTTCCCACGTGCGTTTCATTTCTGTGCCCACGACGGGCAGATGGAGCCCGCAGAAATGCCCTCTTTTTTTCTTTCTCAGGCCCGTGGGGCAGATTTAGCGCCCCTGAGGTTGCAGGTCGCTGCCACGGTAACACGTGACATCACGGGCATGTCCGTGCGTGCGTCTCTGTTTGTCCGTGCGTCAGTGCACCCGCGCGGTCAATTGATGGCTCGGTGTTCACGTTGAATGGATTCCCTCTGGTAGGTCAATGCATTTCTCAAAAAAAGATGTCCCAGAAATAATCTTGTGCACGGTTCCATATCCGTCATGATTTTCGTCGGTGCAAGTGGGAATCTTTCGATTGCGGCCCTTTTCTTTGCTTTTTCTGCTACATCATCTGCTCCGCATTGTCACGAAAAATAAATTTCCATCCAGGCATGAAAAGCATATTGGGTAAAGCCTGCGCACTGTCAGCCAGGCCCTCTGGGAGCAATGTGCAAGCTCCCCCAAGCATAACATTAATCGGGGTTCACTGTACGAACACGAATATATATCTACATCGTGTGTGTTTGCGAGTGTCAATGTGCTGTGTGCGCAGAACGTGCGTTTATTTATTCATGCACAAGCGTGCGTGCGTGTGTGTGCCATATGCTGTTGTAGAATTATCAATATGGGTATTACAGTACAAATATAATATTCGGCCTCTCTACGAGGGCGCGTTGCCCCTTATTTGTACAGCGCCTTGAGATGCGTTCATATTTAGATGTCCAGTTGGATTTTCGTAAATGTGTCATTTGTGCTGTTGCAAACATTGGCAATATTGGAAAATGTAATAATGAAAGCAAAAATGTACTTTGAGGACAATCTAGTATCAATATCATGTATTGCATAATCAACGTTACTACTGTTATTCATAAGAGTGAATTGCCCCCAAAACAGGTCTTAACGAGTAACGGAGCTCTGTTATTTACATGCTTATTTATTTATGGAAAACTTGATACACTTCCCAATTACAGAGCATCACCGTCGACTCCTGTGGACGTCGATTGTACCCCAAGGGCAGATCAGTGATGAAACGACGTGATACCGAGCCTGAATACTAAGTCTGGGATGTTGCTGCTCCCTGACCATCAATCATTCTCTCTTTTAAAGCACTCAACCCGAAAGGACACGGCCACAGCTGTAGGCAGTGCCACTGCCCATCCAGTGGGAAGCGACGAGATGCAGGGAATTCATTATATTTCTGCAATCAGCCTTGTGGCTGCTTAAGTGAGCGTGACATTTACTCTGGTGTTTGAGTTTGAAAATCCACCACACAGATTAAAGTGCGCCGTCTTCCTGTGTATTGTGATACGTATGTGTGTGCGTGTGTGATTAATTTAATCGGATTAGTCCATCTCAATGTCTGTGCTCGTAATGATGCTGAACCCTAACCCTTATAACAAGATGGGTATCGATGGCATCTCGATGTACGTGTTTGTGAACACCAGTTCTAGATTTGAAGCTTTCGTGACTGCAAGGATTCATATTCTTAGGTTCTTTCGGTAAAGTCACGTAGGTAAAACATTAAAATTAATAAAAGTAAAATAAAATAAAAATAAAAATCACGACGTTTCGGAGGCAACACAAGCTTCCGTCCTCAGGTGGAACACCAGGTTTCCACTTGCTTTATGCGGGTTCGACTTGGGCGATTTCGTATATATATGTGGCCAACCTACTTCTACCCAAACTTCGCTCTACGCGGTTTGAATTCAATCATGGGCAGCTATGCGGTCGTACGTGGGACAACATTGTATAGGGTGTACTGTGTTGTCTGCTACTCGGCAGGCAAGCTGTCTCGTGCGGTGCGTTGTAGGTTGGGTAACCGTGCGGTCCGTGCGATTCCATTTCGCTTCGTCGCCCATTTTTTTGAGAACGCATCTACCGCACGAAGCGAGGGAAGCATGTTTACTTTGTCTTCTTGGTTCTTTCGGTAAAGTCACAGCGTCAAGACGCTGTCTTTCCGACATACCTGTTGTTCACCTGAGGACGGCTGCTTGCGTTGTGGCCGAAACGTCGTGAGAATTGTATTTTATTATGTTTTATTTTTATTTTTTTATTATTTCCCTTCTACGTGACTTTACCGAAAGAACCAAGAAGATGAATCCTTGCAGTCACGAAAGCTTTAAATCGACAATTTTTACTTTGCTCAGCAATCGAGTTGAAGGTTCAGATGTTAGATTACAAGGGTAACTACTAATCATAATGATGGCAAATTCCTCTCCTTCAAATTATTTTGATGTGTATGTTACCCCCCCCCCACCCATTTTACCAGCACCTTGAGATGCGGTTGTATTCAAGATGCCATGCAAAACCGAATTGTATTGTAAATGTCATTGTGCAGTGTTTGTTCAACCGCCATTTTTCTTGTCTGTCATTGTCAATTGCACGTGGCTTTACTGATTTAGATATAAAAAAACACGTGTACCACACCTGCACGTTGTTAATGTGTAGATAATTATAACGGCTCATAAATGCCCACAATTGAAGCACTTCCCTAGACCTGCGATAATTGTATAATTAAGGCGATTAATCAAACACAATTAGGCTTCTACAAATAAGCTGTTGTCCCTTTGATAAAAAAATATAACATCGATTAATACAGAAACTTTTCTCGAGTTTTTTTTTTAAATAGCCACCGTGTGTGTCTGTTTGTACTGGAGAGCGGTGGCGCAGCAGTTAGCACACTGCGCTATAAACCCGGAGTCCCGAGTTAAATTCCTACTCACGGCCGACACCAGTGATGATTATCTGAACCAGGGCCTTCCCTAAGTGAACTCAGCCTCAGAATGAGTACCCGACGCCGCGTGTAAACATCGCCACTAGGGAGACAAAGGCGGCCGGGCGTGGTGCTGGCCACCCACGCCCTCGTGTGCCGTGCCGGCCTTCATAGGTGCTCGCTAACAGCACTTACCCTAAAAGTACGTTAAGGCTATACGGGGGATCTTTATCTTAGTTTTGTTTTTGTCTTCTCGACACGTAAATATTTTATGCGGCACTCAAATTGGCTTTCCTTTGCACAGACGAGAGCTGCTCAGTGCAAGGACCCCGAAGCCTGCTCATCTCAGACGAGCAAAAAGAAAAAGCGTTGCCTTCTGTTGATGATGCCTGACTCGGGAATATCAATCTCTTGGTGCCCAGATAATTGCAGCGAGCGCAGATCATCGTATTTGAGCCAGTGGCCGGTCAATAGGAGTGGCGAGCGCTATTGTCCTCCGCCCCACCTTGAAAAATCGGAAAATTGGTAATGTCATGGCCCTCCCGTTTGGGATGCGTCCAGATCTGCGTTCGCTAGCAGCGCACCCAACGTATAAAGGAAAGCTCCACCTCGCTCACAGACTTGGAGCATCTGGGGATTTTCCACATAATCATCTACGGTATTTATCTCCACTTAATTAAAGCATTTATTTGCTACTCGGAGGTGCGGGTGAGTCTCTCCTTCCAATCGTACATTTTTTTTTTTATCATCCGGGGATGCCTCCCTGAAAGGCGCAACGACGAATATCGAAACGACGGTAAATCGAAGCGGTAAATCGACAGCGTCGTGGTGAGGTGAAGGCGGATAACGAGAGAGGACGGGTGAGGCCGTCAGCGACGCAAGTGCGGGGTTTAGGCGACGCAATTCGGGTAGCGGTTATTGACAATCAATCAAGTGACGACGTACCTGCGAAACGACGAAAACAGGGTAGGAGGAGAAGGGGGAGTGGGCAAGAGAAGTACAGCGCTACGCTATTTCAATTCCCTTTAATTTCCCACTTTTACCTTTTACCCCCGCGTGATTTCAACGTTGTTGCGGGGGACATGGTGGGGGTGGGGGTTGGCGATAGGCTGAGACTGAAACATCTCGGCACGCGGTGTGGGGGACGCTCACGAGACCTCCTCTGGCGAGGCAGCCAAGGGCGGGGGGGGGTGGAGGACGCGATGCCGACAGCTTGTGAGGACGACGGAGTCGATAATTCACGGTTGCTTTTTGCTCAGTGAGCCTCTCGCGAGCGGCAACAATGTCTCAGAGCCACGCATCTTAAAAAAATAAACAAACAACAACAAACACACGCGATGCGTGCATTCGCAAACACACATTTTCAAACTAAACTTCACTTTCTTGGTTCTTTCGGTAAAGTCACGTAGAAGGGAAGTGATAAAATAATAAAAATGAAACATAATAAAATAATTCACACGACGTTTCGGCCACAACGCAAGCAGCCGTTCTCATTTTTATTATTTTATTACTTCCCTTCTACGTGACTTTACCGAAAGAACCAAGAAGATGAATCCCTGCAGTCACGAAAGCTTTAAATCGAAATTTAAGCTTCGCTTTTTTTTACTTTACCAGGTATGGCCCAGTGAGCTATGGAGGCCTTGTTTTTCAGAAGCGACTTGGCTATCAGAAATGATAGCTCGAAGACGTGGCTTATCGCGTGGAAATGTTCAGCGGACAAATAAATGTGGAGGGGCAACACCGGAGGACCCGGAGAAAAATCCACGCGACCACGGGGAATAACAATAACACACAAACTACAAATACACGGCAGGCGACAGGATCGGGATGGAATCTACGACCTCCTGTAGACCAGGCAAAGTAGTCAACATCTCGCCACAGTGGCGCCCCCTTTTACATCATTTCGCAAATACGTCGTTACTCTGTTCATACCACCACCCGATTTTTGCGTCGCCTAAACTCACACTTACGTCTCTGACGACGTCGCCCATCCATTCTCGTATCCGTCGCCTCAGCCTTCACCCCCACCACCTACCCTGTCAATTACTTCGATTTACGACGTTTCCATATTTTTGTCGTGACACCTTTCAGAAAGGCATCCCCCGTCGTAACAACGGGATGTTGCTGCACCCTCCCCCCTCCTGTTCCAGTACGACTCCCTCTTCATCTGCCGTCATCTGTGGAACGAACACCACCACAGAGATCCTGTTATCCGCAGGGTTGTCCGTGACTTTCTGCCACCTATCCGCTGGGGGGGGGGGACATGTAAACAGTATATTCTTGGTTCTTTCGGTAAATTTCGATTTAAAGCTTTCGTGACTGCAGGGATTCATCTTCATGGTTCTTTCGGTAAAGTCACGTAAAAGGGAAGTAATGAAATAATAAAAATAAAACATAATAAAATAATTCTCACGACGTTTCGGCCACAACGCAAGCAGCCGTCCTCAGGTGAAGACCAGGTCTGTCGGGGAGACAGCGCCTGAATTCAGACGCTGTCTCCCCGACAGACCTGGCTGCTTGCGTTGTGGCTGAAACGTCGTGAGAATTATTTTATTATGTTTTCTTTCGGTAAAGTCACGTAGATAGAGAAAATTAAATAAATTTTTAAAATAAATTTAAAATAAAAGCAAAAAACCACGACGTTTCGATCGCAACACAAGCGGCCTTCATCAGGCGGAGAGAACAGAGGGGGACTGGGTGGTGTAAATAGCAAGCAATTGCCAAAAGCCATGGCTCGCGTTATTGTTGATGGACATGTAAACCCGTCCTGCACCCCCCCGCGCCCAGCTCTTCACCAACCTAGAATGACCAGCGTGGTGCAGGTATTGTGGTCTATGCAAACATGACTCCTCGTAAAAAAGGTGTCAGTTTTGTTGCCAGATAAAAGGGTAAAAAACCAATTATCTTTTTGTCAGTAATTTATAATTATCCACGACTGACAAATGCCGCGGGAAGACTTTCTTCCAGCAGTGAATTGATAAAGGGCTGTGAATTATTATCTCAACCCTTAGAGAGAGAGAGAGCGCAAGTGTTTGCTAGCATTGCGCAGTGGAGCACGGTGGCATGAAACACATAGCTGCCGAGGCTGTGAGAAGGACATTCATCTTAACAAATGGTTTGTTTGGCCGGCTACGGCTACAGTTTTAGTGTTGGCTCGTTAGGCCTTTTGACCATTCGTCAGAACTCCGTGGCACTCCGGAGTGGGTGCACGAGGTGCCGCTTGGAATTCCGCGCATCATAATGAGCTGACCTAGGTTGGATACCTGGTGAGGAATTTGTACACCCTCTAGCAGATCAATTTGACCGCCCCATTCCACCCCAATACCCTCTCCCTGACCCTGGGAGTCCCGCTAAGCCTATCCGCATCCTGACCTTAAAAGCTACCGTGAGCTCCGTAAACACACACACACTTGCAAATTGTATTGCATTTAGTTGGGGGTGGGGGGGGTTTAGCACCAGTGTGATTCTTCCAGCAGTGATGTAGCCCTGCGTCTGCCAGACATTCGCCACCTCGCTCGTGTTGGCCGAAGGACAAATGACAATTGGGATGGCGCAGCAAACGACCCATGGGATCAAAGTATCTACAGATGTAAAATGTAAACAGAGTATACGCCAGCTTGAAAGCAAGGTTAGCGGAATCACCAAGGTGATGATAATAATAACCATGGCCACCACTCTGCTCGCAATCCATTTTCTGCCTTGACTTCAGTGCCCATTATTTCCGCGAAGCTAAAGCAATGAATACAATTATTAGCTTGTTCGAGTCACGATAAGTAAGACAAATACGCCGAGATGCATGCATCCCATTTAAAAAGCTATCCAAGGCTGTGCAGGCGGTGCACAGTACAAATACTTCTATTAATATTCAATTACGGTGACGATTTCTGCTGGCCATGAGATCTGACTGATGTGAAAGGGCATTCAGGTTTGGACACTCGGCTTATCCCTGACTTTATCAGAGACTGATATGGGATAATTCATGTCTCTGCTTTCGACGGAACCTTTGTCAAACAAAGGTACTGTGGGTGCCGCTGTGGCGATAGGGGCCGTACATAAATGACGTCACGCACCTAGGGGGGGGGGTCAGACATTTGTGACGATGTGTGACGAGGGGGGGGGGGTTGAGAAATGTGACGTCACATCAAAATGCGTCACTTGAAATAAATATAGACAACACGTTATATTTAATTAAATAGGCTTTTTGATAAATATTTTCTCCTACAACATCAGAGTGCAGCGCCACATTAAATACGCACTTCAATGACAATAGTTTAAAGCGATTTGAAGCATGTTTTATTTTTTTGGGGGGGGAGGGGCAGAGCTTTGTGACGTCATATTTGAGGGGGGGTCTGACTTTTTGTGACGCCGTGTAACGAGGGGGGGGGGTCAAAAATCGTCCAAAATCGCGTGACGTCATTTATGGACGGCCCCATATGTTAAAAACCTCGCCTGGTATCCACGCGGTCGTGGGTTCGATCCCGACCCTGGCGCATGTTTATTTGGAGATTTCGTGTTCTCCCCGTGGTCGTGTGGATTTCTTTCCGATTCCTCCGGTTTTTCCTTCTACATTTGGAAAAACGCGTTTCTAGTATTTGGCTGCTATAAACGTTCACGTGCTAAACCACTTCCTAGAGCTGTCATTTGTGGTCGGGTCGCTTCTGAAAAAGAGCTATATAGCTCAGTGAGCCTGACCTTGTAAAATAAAAATAAAATCGTTTAGTTTTCACATCACCATCGAGATACGGTATACTGCCAGGATCATGGCATCGTATAGCATGCTGATGACAACTGAGCAGAAATCTGGACCATTAGGAAGGAGGAAACAAACATTCTAGAAAGAGGAGAAACGCTGGAGCAGAGGCAGACGTAGAAACTGGAGAAAATGGGGGTAACACTCAAAACTCCACACAGATAGACTCAATAAACAACGCTATAACAATGGTTACATTGTAGCCAAATCCTACAGTGTGTGGTGGCGCTCAGACGGTCTCCCAAGCTATTACTACCCAGGTCCAACCATCTCCGATGTGCACAGTATTTGTGTTGTGCCGCAAATGTTGATCGGCGCGTTGTCCGACGTTTCTCCCCAAGTGCTGGGAGCTTCTTCAGTCTATGAGTTCAATTACTGAAAAAGCTCCCAGCACTTGAAGAGAAACGTCGGACACCGTGCCGAACGACACTCAGTGCAACCCCAAAACACATCGGAGAGACATGCGCGCAGCACATCGGCGAGAAACTGCGTGGCCGTGGTAGCAGGCTCCACCTTGCTCTGCTTCTACGATCTCTCTCTCTCACACGAGATGCGCACATTTCAGGGTGGATTTTGTCGGAGGCGACGTGGATAAGTCGCCCAGGCTTTTACATCGCCTTAGTCTATTCAAGCATTGTCCAGGCTTGGGCACGCACAGCAAAACTGATGGCTTTGGCTGCAGGCTGATATTTTTTTTCCTATTACATTTTATTTTTTGCTGTACAGTATTTCCATTTGCACCTCCCAGACGTATATCTTATCTGCGGGTGCTTTAACTATGCGGCCCTCGCCACGAGCACTTTGTTGAATTCGTTTCTGCATAAGGGCAAGTAAGGTGTAACCAATCCAATTAGGTGAATGGCCTATTGATTTGCACGCGATTTAAATTATATATGGGGTCTGCACAAATTATAAAACCCCAGGACCTGCTGGGATCTCCAACCATGTGGAGAGATGAGATATACGCGGGGCAGTATATTTACGGCGATGGTTTCTGATTTTTTATTTCGTAAACAATCTCAATGTCCCTGTTTGCTTTCTTGAACGTCATAAAAACGATGCATTTTAGCAGAAACAAAAACCAAACGGCAATTTATCTTCAACCCCCCTCCCCCTTCCTCTTATATTTAGGAAGGTGGGAGGGGGGTGAATCCACAACATCACAGCTGCACACAACATCTTGTCCCTGCTATTTTGTGCGCGTCGCAAAGCCCGACGGCCGGAGCACGGTGAGCTTTCACATAATTGCTTCCATTTCCATATTCATTGCCTATACACCGAACGCCGCTGATTATCGCCGCAGCTGCCATAGCGAGAAGCGTACAGTGCTTCTGCAGGGTTTGGAGCGCATGCATTTTTAAACGTCTGCTGCTGTTAGGCATCCATTCCGGGTCGTTCAATGCTCGCGACATTAAAACAACACTCGTGCGTTTGTTTTTTTTGCATTTCAGAATTGATCTGCCAACGCTCGAGTGGGGGTAAAGCGCGTGCGTTTTTAAATCCTTTATTAAATCCTTTATATTAAGTTCACTTGCTTGCTTGCTTGCGCGCTTACGACCGTGCAAATCTTTCGGTCGTTTTTTAGCCCACTTCCCGTGATCCAATCGAGCTGACATTTTGCACACAGACTCGTTGTGCGTGACAATTTATTTTCGTGAATTTTTTTTTCCAAAATTGTGCACTTTTTAGGAAAAAAAAATGTCATATTTAATTTAAAATACCAATGTGATAAAAATGAAACTCTTACTCAAGAAAAACAGAAATGAATAATAAAATCAAAGCGATGCCACGCATATAAAGGATTTATAGTGAAAAACGTAGTTTTTACGGGTAAATTTTTTTCCAGTGAAAACATTTTTTTGTCTCTCGTGGGGTTGCGCTAAATGCGGTCGGATAACTTTTTGAACGGACGGCACCACTTTAAATTGACGTCGTGATCGTCGACGTGCCGTTTTCCACCGCGCAAACGAAAAAAAAATGTACGAAATTATATTTTTTTATATGCTTCGCACGCTCATGAATATATAAACAATGGAATGTGTGGTGTTGGTGTGATTGTGATGTTGCGTTGTGAAATATGGACTCTGTAAAATAATCATTTATAATTTTTTTGATACGTTTTCAATGGGGATGTGATCTATATATTTTAGATTTCACTTCCCGAAATCTGCAATGTATTCCTGGTGGAATGTATTATTTGTGATCGCAGTCACTTGAGTGAACATGTGTCGTGGTGCTTTTTCATAAGATGGTGGCATTTGTCATTGAAACAATGGCAGCAATTTCTTCATGAAAACAGAAACGCGTGCTTTGTGCTCCTGACAAATGCATCCAGGATGCTCACAGCTAACGCGGGTTCCTATGGATCATGGCGATCAATAACGACATCCACGACCGCTATGGACAGTCGTTGAATATTGGTTACACATCATCATAATGAGAATTATCATGACACATCTCTGTATCGATTGTCCTTTCCTTTAGGATTTCTCTACCTCCCTTCCGCTAGCAAATTAACTACAAAGCTTCAACAACTGCTGGCGATCAATCATACTTGCCAAATAACTGCTCAGCCAGAAAAGGAACAAAAACTGCTTATTGAACACCGAAAAACACAATAAGTGCAACTAACTGCTGTGTGAGCATTATTGCACTACATGTATTAATTATATACTTCGGGGTTTTTTTATTTAGATCATTATTTTCAATTGTGCATGCTGCTCTGGTGTAATGGTTAGCACGCTGGACTTGCAATTCTGATGTCCCCGGTTCGATAGCCAGCGCGACATTTGAAACACAACGTTGCAAGTTTCTTTAATTCCCCCACCTCTGTCGAAACGAGAGTACAAATTAATACAACGCAGTCGATCAGCAGGTCGGATGTGGTGGGGTAAAGTGTGGTGTACTCCCACCTCTACCAAGACCGTATGACCAGCCTGGAAGAGTAGGCCAAATACACCATAGAGGGGGCTCTCTAGAGCTATCTCTAACGGAGATCTTCCACCAGTAGTGGCATGAGCGAGCCATTGCAGGGCTGCACCTTTACCTATATTACACGTTACATGGGTGCGCTCTTATCATTACGGAGTTCGAATATGCGCCTCATCGACTGCTTATTCAATCAGTTTTACTCACGTCCACCATTAGTGTGTATTCAAGATATACAAAATATTCTGCAGAAAACCAGAAAGGTTTCTAAGCAAGTGTGAATTTCCAGCTGTGACACGCAGATAAGAAATGCAGCCAACTGCCCAATAACGCGAAGCAGAAGCTGAAACCTGCAAAAAAAAAGCATATGGGGGGAATCGCAAGTACCCAGGGAGACAGAAAGTAGAGCACATGTATCATGGATACAACTGTTGAGAAAAGCAATTAGGTCGCGGCAGGACACATCACTCACTGGAAGGGATGATGGCTGATGGACAAAACTGATGAAATGGTGACCAAAGGATAGAACGTGCCCCAAAGGGTGACCCCAGCAGTGATGGAGCATTGCGATCAGTTCAGGTGCTGGAGTGAGATGAATTCTAGCTCCGCAGGACGGTGAGGGGACGTACAGAGAGCGTGGGGGAAGCCTTCGACCAGCTGTGGATAGACAATGGCTTATTATGAAATAACTCGATAACAATTCGCCTTGTGAGAAAGTATTTCACGATAAACTTCTTCATACCTTCTTGCCTTTATCGAGTATATCAGACGCTGTCTTTCCGACAGACCTGTTCTTCACCTGGGGACGGCTGCTTGCGTTGTGGCCGAAACGTGAGAATTATTTTATTATGTTTTATTTTTATTATTTTATTTTTTTCGCTTCTACGTGACTTTACCGAAAGAACCAATAAGATATATGAGGCTTTCCTGACATGACTTTCTGAATCTCCCATATAGCTTGTTAGTTTCCATCCCATAAAAAGTTATTAAACAATTACCTGTCATTTAATGGCGGGATGTGCTCCGTAAAATGTATGTTGGAATGCAAACCCCGCTTTTTCCTGCTGATGCCACTGCTGGTGGAAGGGCCACCATTCGAGGCAACTCTAGAGGGCATTTGGCCTTCGCTTCCAGACGTCTTGAAAGAAGTGGGTGTGCCCACACTTTAGTCCACCACACGTGACCTTCTCGGGGGACAGAGGCGTGGGGGATATAATAAACTTCTACCGTTGTTTCAACTCCTGTACCAGAAGATATTGCCGTGGTGTGATACATCTTTACGAGCATTTTCAATTTGGAAGACGTGGATCTGATATCAATGCAATGTTGGAACACAAACTACTACAACAAAACCAAACTTTCTATTTTTATTCTTTGGTTCTTTCGGTAAAGTCACGTAGATAGAAAAAATATTAAACAAAAAATTAAGTAAATAAAAATAATAAAACTAAAACTATTATACAATTCAAGTGTCCAATGTGGTGACATAGATGGGAATATAGCTAGAATCCAGTGCACACTCTGCTCGTGATCCACTTTATATCTGCCGAGACAGAGTAACATGACATTGTCACCTTATCTTTATTTTAGCAGGTATGGACCCACTGTGCTGTTTCGCTCTTTTTTTCAGAAGCGACCTGGGCACAAATCATAGCTCGACGAAGTGGCTTATCAGTGTGGAGCGAAAAACTGGAGGACCCGGAGAAAAATACACGCGACTTCGGGGGAGAGAGGGAACACGAAAACTCCAAAATATAGAGCAGGTGTCAGGGTTCGGATCGAAACCACTACCTCCCGCATACCAGGCGATGTAGTTAACATCCCGCCGAGAGAAGCTCAACTAAAAGGGAAAACACGATTTAAACTCTGTTATTGTCGCGTTGTCCGCGTGAATTGTTTGGAGAGGCTGAGCAGGGTGTGGACTGTGGTGAGTAAAGATGATTAGTGGCTGACAATCTCGATGGACAGAGGGGTGGGGGGGGGGTGTCTCATCTCTCCCATGCCCTCCCACGAAATTGTGGCCAATTTTTAAGTGAACACCTACTGACCGTGCAGGCCAAACCTAGTGGAAAGTCTCTTGAGATGTATCATAAGTGTCGCACGGACCTGTGTTTTATGCATAATCACTGTGAGGTGGAATTTTCTCAACCTGACATCTTAAAGTGACATTGTCATGCCACTCTGTCTCGGCAGATATGAAGTGGATCACACGCAGAGTGTTCGCTCGATTCTAGCTATATTCTCATCTATGTCACCTTAATTGGACACTTGAATTATATCATAGTTTTACGGTCACGTCACAACTGTTCGAAAATGATGCTGATGCTGTGCAATGTTTTGTGGTAAACGTTTTTTTTCAATTGGGCCCCTGGCACCATGGCAAGCGAACAGTTGGCAAATTATAATTTGTTTTGACCACAGAACCTTGCCTCCATTTGTCAGAAAAATATTACTTCGGTCTACAGAACGTCCATATGTCAGTGTGTCTGCTCGTTATGCTCAAACAACAAACCCCATTAATTGAAACAAAGACTGCAAAATGTCGGTTCATTACTGTGGGAGATGTGCATCCGTATCGTTACGAAACAACTGGGCGAGAGAAATTCAAACTTGGCCAGAATATCTCACAGCCCACTCGAAGCACTAAGCGGAACGCGAGGAAGGGGCACGTGCATCACTGGTGCAGCGCCGTAAACATGTAAAGCAGATACACACATTAGCAACGTTTTAAAAGCATTTGAAGGAAGCTCTTGAGAAGGCAAGGCTCTTCTCGAACACATATGTGTGCTTATACTGTCCATACTCAAGCACATAACATGTATATCATTACGTGGGCGAATCTAAAAAAGCGATTATGAATAATGCCCAAGTACAGTCCTGAATATATATGAGTATAGCTCCCAGGGATGTGTGCAGAATGTTATGAAACGGATGTCAAAAAAATCTAATGACACAGAGGTGACCAGCTGGCAACACGGTCATGATGACTTTGACCTCTGTTGAGTGTTGATTGGGGGAGGCAGGAGGGGTGCTGTTGCGTAGCTATCGAGTGTGCAGAGGGGCGCAGGTGCCGGGCTATGCCGGGGGGAACGGGGGGGGGCAGAGAGCGGTGGTGAGATGTTAACTACTTCGCCCGGTATGCAGGAGGTCGTGGATTCGATCCCGACCCTGACGCCTGCTGTATATTTGGACTTTGTTTGTGTGTCTTCCCCCCCTCCCCCCCATTGGTTGCGTGGATTTTTCTCCGGGTCCATGGGTTTTTTTCCTTCCACATTATTTAGAAAAATGCGTTCCCACTATGTGGCTGCTATAAATGCCCACGTGATAAGCCACAGTGGGTCTTAGCTGGTAATATAAAAAAAAATGTTTAGTTTTAGTTGAGAGGGAGGTGGGCAGGGGGGAGGAGGAGGGAAAGACCAGCAGGAGATACCATTTCATTTCTTGCACCATGGCCCACGCTACGCTGCTGCTGGTACAGACGACACACTGATTGCCGACTTGTGCCAAAACCGTCCAGCCATTCCACACATGAAAGAAAATTAGACCGTCGTGAAGCTGCAAGCATGAACTCATGCGTGGACTATGGAAGAAAGATCTCCGCAGGAAAAAAGAAGGGGCCTACTTCTTCTCCTTCTGGGTTTGCTAATGTAAAGTTTGTTGTGACCTGACTTGCTGTCATTCATCATTTAGCACGCTCTCTTGTTGCGTCTCCTAAAAACTCCGGGGCACCCATCCCTGAAGAATGGTCATTGTCATGGCCAGCTTATGCACTTACAATAGGTAGCAGTGTAGCCCCCCCCCGCCCATTCAAAAGCATGGTGCTGTGCTCTTACAATGAGTGCATTATCGAATTAAGCGCCCTGACATTCAAAGGGGCCATGAACAATGCGTTCGCATGGGAAGAGCGGGTAATAAGGCATTCGGTATTGTCCGTTTGCCTTACACGTATATAGCAATCATAATAATATTCAAATCATGTGCACTGTACAGCCCTTTGTTACTGCACTGTTGGATGAAGGCCTCCGCACGCTGTGTCGCTGGGGTTGCTTTAACCTTGCGAAATGTTATCCACCAGTGGAATATTAAACCTTGGTCCCAGAGTCTATAGTTAAAATGATAATTAGCAGTAATTTGCTCTAATCAACTGCTGGATGATCTTCCCGCACAATGCCAGTCACGGGTGTGGTTTTGACCACACTTCACCTCCCTGGTTAGCGTGGGTCAGTTATGGGGGGAGATGTCCATCACGGATTCAGATATCATTTGCCACTGACGTTATACAGGAATTGAACGCAGGTACCCCTGCAAGGCTGGTAGTGCATGAGAAATGTGTACGATGAATTCGATCTTGTCTCACGTCAGTGACGAGTGATATTTGAAACAGCTCCTGGCCTCCCCCCTTCACGAACCTGCGCTAACCAGAGAGGGCAAGTATGGTCAAACAACACCCCTGACTCACATGCTGTGGGGAGGCAATCATTCAACGGTGGATTGACACAGAGCTGAACAATATTGCAATTTCGAAAGTTACATTTATTTTGTTAACCCAGCTGAAACACTCAGGAGACCAAATAATCTACTTTTGATGAGTGACCTGGGGCATTAGTCTGCCAGGAGGGGGCAATGATTGCTATTTATAGTCCGAGTTTAGTACATTTTGCGGATAATTTTCGAATTCAGCAAATTTGGACCATGACGCCAGCACACAATGCCCACAACTATTGCGAATTGATAACGGGGGGTCTTTAACTAGCGAAGCAGACGGAGCGTGGTTATAATGTCGGCGAGTTACACCCGAAGTGACAACCATCGGGGGCCAATAGGATTCGAAGTCGTGAACCTCTGTAGCAAAAGGCGGATACGCAACCGCTGGGCCAATTCTGTAACGGATTTCTTTTTTTTTGCAAGTCCACTGTTTGAAATTGCTGTGGAAGCGAGTACGAGTACTGTCGAAATCCATTCATCAACTGCAGCTGATATAGATTACGACAAAAGTTTCAGCTCCAACTTTCTAAAAGCTCCAGCAATGCCACTGCAGGCTACAAGGATATCGATTGCTCTGCGGCCCTTTGTCGGGGTGTTAAACCGGCTGGGCTGGTTCTTGGAGACCGGAGGTAACAAAATGTGTTCGGGCGAGACGTGCCCTCGAACACAAAGCAGCGTGGGACATCGCACTCCACCCCCGCTGATTAAAATATAGAGCTTACGGTTGCGAGTTGTATATTGTACTCGTGAAAATGCACGTTGCACGTGTGCTTTGACACAAACTACGAATCATATTCTCGCGAGGCCTCCGTGCGGTTACGTAGACGTTGGCGTGAGCCAGGTCGCAGGCAATGAAATGGGACCCATCGCGCCAGTCCAATGTCCCTCTGCCCAGGCACCTGGTGTTGCCTCTTGAGGCACATGGGCCCGAGGGCAGTTGCACCACCTGCACGCTCATTAGCCGTGCCACTGATCTGGATGGCTCACTCGCTAATGCTGCTGAGCTCAACGCTTTGTCCAAATCAAGGCAGGGAGTGAACATTGCTGATGCGATGTTTTTTAGAATCCCGGGCTGCCACCTGCTCTAAAGGATCCCTTGAGTATTGGATTTGACGGTGTCAGGCTTGGTCATCAATAACTTCACACACACACAGAACAACTCCATTGTTAATATCGGCCAGGCCTAGCTGTTGGGGTTTATTCTAGGTGAGAAATGATGCGTCAATTCATGAATTAATGTCTACTCTCGAGCACATGATGCATGCGTTGAATTGCACGTGTAACCATCGGTTACATTTGATTCGTATGTATGTATGAATGGAGAAGGTGGCACAGCGGTTAACCCAGTGACCTGAGTTCGATTTCTGACCGTGGCTGATGTCAGTGGAGAATGATACTTGAACTGGTCTTGGATCTAGCCTTTCTCCACCAACCTATACTGACCAGTATTGTGATGTATGGTAAAAAAAAAACTCCATGACCAACAACACAACGTTGGGTGACTTTCATCCAGCAGTAGATGGACAAAGAATGGTAAATGATTATTATTATTAAGTGGAAAATGTGTTAATCATTCACTAATAAGTTAAGAATTTACTCGTGAAAAGTGGCCCTCAATCGTGATCGTTCGCGAATTGCTGGGGGAGGGGGGGGAGCGGCTGAATATTTACACCACCCCCAGTCATCGTTGCCAACTTAGCCACAGCATTTTGTCAAAGCGACAAAATCTAGAGACTTTCTGGGACCATGATATAATGCGATTGCAAACTTATGTTTCAGAATACTGTAGCACTTAATTTTGTTTAAATGAGCCAAACGTGATTTCCTGCTCAAATGAGCACTGAGGCTGTTCTTAGCTCCTGTACACGGTGGTGGAAATTCCAAATTCCAATGGCTGGTAGCGAGTCTCTCAACAGGACAACCGCTGTTGACTACACCCACAAAGTGGTATTCATTTTCATCGACCCCGCAGAGATGATGAGCTGAATCAATTCAACCCCCTCCCCAACTGAGATTTCAACTCGCAACCTTCCGATTGCGAGCCACTCGCTCGCTTGCTGGTATAATGTGCTCAATTTTCTGGTGACATTTTTTGAAACCTTCATGAGACCGCGGTGGCGAGATGTTAACTACCTCGTCTTTTATACAGGAGGACGTGGGTTCGATCCAGACCCCGACGCCTTATATTTGTAGTTTTTGCATGTTCTCGCCGTGGATTTTTCTCGGGGTCCTCCGGTTTTTCCCTCCACGTTTACAAACCTGAGTTTAGAATATTTGGCCGCTATATATTTCCACACGACGATAAGCCACTTCGTTTAGCTATCATTTGTGGCCAGGTAGCTTCTGAAAAAGGGCTATATAGCTCAATGGGCCTTACCTCGTGAAATAAAAAATAGTTAACAGTTTTTTTTTATAGACCTGTCCAGCGATATTTTAAGGTCCATTTGGCGACCTTACAACGTTAACGATTTGGCAACACCAACCCGAGTTTATTTAATGGGCGTGCTCGAAGCGAACCCCTCCCTCCGTCCACACAGCTCAAGGGAGCTCTGTTGGAAGAAGAAGAAAAAACGATGATGTCACCGCTGAGTTCACAACTCAGAATGTGAGGATTTGCTTCATTTAAGGCATTCACAAGGAACACTTTGCTTGGTGCCCCAGACGCCGGCGGCACAATTGGGACTTGATTGGTAAAAATGCTAAATTGTACCCCTTCTCCCTGCACAAGAAGCCAACATAATCACTAGCGCACCCGAGCTCGCACGATGCAGCATGAACTATTCAGTAAGTAACAGCCGGAATGTCATCTTGACTTTGATTTAAAAGACACGAGTTTCTCATTTTAAGATTGTGAAAAACAAAAAAGGGGCCAGTCTGGTATGATTGTTTATAAAGAGAACGCAGCGATGATAAAAACATATATGGAATAATTATAAAAAATGTAAACAACGATTTGTCATATTTTTGGTTCTTTCGGTAAAGTCACGTAGAAGGGAAATAATAAAATAATAAAAAATAAAACGTAAGAAAATTTAATTCTCACAACGTTTCGGCCACAACGCAAGCAGCCGTCCTCGGGTGAAGAACACAGCTGTCTGAAAGACAGCGTCCTAATGAACACTGCTAAGATTGGCAGCGTATTTTAAGCTGGGTGGGAGGAGGAGAGCGTCTTGCTTTAAATCGAAACGATTTGTCAATTTGTGTATTTTCCTCCCAAGTTTATTCTGAATGCGTTAATTGGCGTCACGATATGAAGCGTTCATTTAAAATTCTCTCGCAGCATGTGAGAGAACAGCCAGCTGAAGGAGTTATCACAGAACTAGCTGAGAGATGCCCTAAAGTGACCCCTTATCAACACTATGATGCTGCATGTTCCCATACATTAGTCAAGGCCCATAGGGTGGAAGTTAGAATTCTAGATTTGAAGCTTTCGTGACTGCAATGATTCATATTCTCAGGTTTTTTCGGTAAAGTCACGTAGGTAAAACATTAAAAGTAATGAAAGTAAAATAAAACAAAACAAAAATAAAAATAAAATTCACGACGTTTCGGAGGCAACACAAGTCTCCGTCATCAGGTGGGACCGTCACAGCCAGATTAGCTGCATCAAGTGAAGCAATGATTCAAGATGTAATCCCTTATAAGCAAGTTGAAGGGGGGAGGAGAGGGGGGGGGAGTTCATCAGAATGTGGTAGCCAATGAATGGAACGTATCGGGAGGGGGGGGGGGTGGGAGGGGGAGGGAGCCAACAAAACATTTGGCGACGGCTTGGACGCGGCTGCTGCGCACGCCAACACAATGGGCAGAAAGGGGGGAGGGGAGGTCTGATACACATGATAGAACAAAGGAACGAAAATGCCCATGTTTATACCAATGCAGGCTGAAAAATGAAGAGAGTACTGTTAAAAATAACTGGGGATGTTAACACTCGGTGAAGTAAATTAAAATAGTGCCTGTCAGATAAGATGGTCCAAAAAGTGTAATTAAGTCTTTTTTGCGTGGTTAATAACATCTTTCCAGTGATTACTGAGTTTGTACCCATCATCACGGTTGAAATTATGTCTGTGTTTGTATATTTGTATGGCTTCGTGTACAAACCTTTGATGGTAGCCAGGAGGCTTGCAGAGAACCTTGGTCTCGGAAAAGACAATTTCATGAAAGCCCGCCGAGTTGTAGCAATGATCGGCAACGGCCGAAGAATCAGTTCTGCCGTGTTTCAGATCTGACTTGTGCTCGCGGACACGATCAGCAACATGACGTTTTGTTTCTCCAATGTAGCAATCACCACAAATGCAACTCAATTTGTAGACTCCAGGATACTGTAAGTCAGGAACGACATCCTTCACAGATGGAATCAGATCACGGATTTTATGCACTGTGCTGAATCGGACTTGGATCTTATGTTTGTTTAGAATTTTGGAGATCTTTTTGGTCACGCCTGCTATGTATGGTAACGTGATAGTTTTGGTCGGAGTTTCATGTGGTTGTTTCTGTGTGGTGGGAGAGACAGCTTGGCGGATAGTACGGTCAGAGTATCCGTTCATCCTGAGGGCCCGATGTACATGTCTTAATTCATCAGTCAGGTGGTGTTGGTCAGATCAGCCCATGGCATTTCTGACCAACACCACCTGACTGATGAATTAAGACATGTACATCGGGCCCTCAGGATGAACGGATACTCTGACCGTACTATCCGCCAAGCTGTCTCTCCCACCACACAGAAACAACCACATGAAACTCCGACCAAAACTATCACGTTACCATACATAGCAGGCGTGACCAAAAAGATCTCCAAAATTCTAAACAAACATAAGATCCAAGTCCGATTCAGCACAGTGCATAAAATCCGTGATCTGATTCCATCTGTGAAGGATGTCGTTCCTGACTTACAGTATCCTGGAGTCTACAAATTGAGTTGCATTTGTGGTGATTGCTACATTGGAGAAACAAAACGTCATGTTGCTGATCGTGTCCGCGAGCACAAGTCAGATCTGAAACACGGCAGAACTGATTCTTCGGCCGTTGCCGATCATTGCTACAACTCGGCGGGCTCTCATGAAATTGTCTTTTCCGAGACCAAGGTTCTCTGCAAGCCTCCTGGCTACCATCAAAGGTTTGTACACGAAGCCATACAAATATACAAACACAGACATAATTTCAACCGTGATGATGGGTACAAACTCAGTAATCACTGGAAAGATGTTATTAACCACGCAAAAAAGACTTAATTACACTTTTTGGACCATCTTATCTGACAGGCACTATTTTAATTTACTTCACCGAGTGTTAACATCCCCAGTTATTTTTAACAGTACTCTCTTCATTTTTCAGCCTGCATTGGTATAAACATGGGCATTTTCGTTCCTTTGTTCTATCATGTGTATCAGACCTCCCCTCCCCCCTTTCTGCCCATTGTGTTGGCGTGCGCAGCAGCCGCGTCCAAGCCGTCGCCAAATGTTTTGTTGGCTCCCTCCCCCTCCCACCCCCCCCCCCCCCTCCCGATACGTTCCATTCATTGGCTACCACATTCTGATGAACTCCCCCCCCCTCTCCTCCCCCCTTCAACTTGCTTATAAGGGATTACATCTTGAATCATTGCTTCACTTGATGCAGCTAATCTGGCTGTGACGGTCCCACCTGATGACGGAGACTTGTGTTGCCTCCGAAACGTCGTGAATTTTATTTTTATTTTTGTTTTGTTTTATTTTACTTTCATTACTTTTAATGTTTTACCTACGTGACTTTACCGAAAAAACCTGAGAATATGGAAGTTAGAACTCCACATATATGGTCCCCGGAGGCAGACTTTACAGCAGTCAACAGTGGTGACTGTACTGCACTGATGAGTCCTAATGAGGACAACACCGGTAAACAATTGTCCATATCTGCATCACTGCTACAATTAATCAGTCAGCCACATTTGCTCAAATGTATTTTGATGGTCAACGCAGACCAGGGGACCACAATGCACTGCTTCAGGAACTGTTTATGGGTTTGTTTGCATTGCGCACAGAGGCTGAGTGCCTTTGACACGTGTGTGTGTGTTGTTTGAAACCTTACCAGGGACACTGCTGTAGAGATGTCCATACTGTGGCAATCAAAGCAAAGTATTTTTTTTTAATTCACATTCGCAGAGAAGTACCGATGTTCTGCCTGCTCCGATCTAAGATCGACTGATAAAAAAATGTTTAAAATGTAAAAGTTTAAAGAGCCTGGTCCATCACAAATTCGTCGATGATACTGTCCAAGTGATGGCAGGTCATTTATTAGATGAGCAACCCTATACGTGCATTCACAAATTATTCGGTGATGCTGCGTTGACAATGGTGCATAAACAACATTGACAAACAGCGTGCGTTGAGTATTATGTTCTATAAACACACGGACAACTGCTTTGATTAAGAATTCATCTCCAAATAAAGCACTTTCATGTGATCCCCCCCCTCCCACCAACACGTCCAGCCTGCGTTGACCTGCGTCAACTGTGATCAAACAAACCACAATAATACTGGTAGGAACCACCTGGTTCCACCAGCCCACAGGGGAGAAATGTGTCCGTCCGTCCGTCGTGCATCCAAAAATGGGAGGGGTGGGGCTGGGTGGAGAGGGGAGGGTGGGGAGGGGTGGGGAGGGGCTGGGTGGGGCTTTGTGGGGAGGGGCTGGTCACCCCGTGGTGCCCTTATACAACTCAACGTTTAACCTACTCACGCCGGCTTGTGCCCGCCCTCACAGTCGGGCATATTTGCGGAATACACTACGCCGCCGTTGACCCTGGCCATTGACCGAGCAACCCAACGTTCCTACCAGCTCCCTCCGCAGGAATGTGTTAATTCGCATGCCATGTGGAAGGCCGTCAGCCAGCGGTGGGTCGATGAAACCGGACGAAGATCACGATAGCTTGATGTATGTATGTTCAGCTTCTTTCGAACCATACGTAGCCTCTCGTGCTAAATCGGAGGAGCGGGGGAAGGACAACAAACTAAACACACACACACAAAAACAATTATTATAATGGTTGTTAATACACATTAAGGGATCATTATGCTCAGTTTATATTGCTTTAGATGGAAAAAAAAATAACTGCTTATAATTGATTGGCCGCTGGATGGTCACAAGTCAGACCTGCTTATGTGCTATACATAGTAATGTGCATTGCTGTTAAGTTATTGATTGTATTGTTAGTTGGTACAGTACCATTCTTAAATGCACACTTGGAAGTAAAACTACGGATAAATTGTGGTTTTAAAATGCAAATAACTCACAGAGGTAAGATTTAAAAAATCACCCCCAATCAAATGGAATACAATTGCTGAATTGCGTACTCTAATAAAAACACTATGTATTTATATAATTAAATACAGGGTGGTCCACGTATAGATACCCCACTAAAATAATAGGAAGACACTACAGTCTAGAGAACACAGCATTTCATATCGAGGTCTCGACATGCCTCCCAAAATCTCAATACACACTTGACATCTTTTAACAATATCCTGATAAAATGGTATCTTCATATAGCCGGTGTGATTTGCTTTGAGTATTAAATCATTCTTAAGCTGCGGTGATAAGAATTATATCAGTGGTCAATGGGGTAGCTTTTCGTGGATCACCCTATATACATGTTCTTAAGGTGCATGCATGTTAACATACTACCATAGTGTCGTGGTTAGTATATTGGACTTGCAATCCAGATGTCTCTGGTTCGATCTCCCGTCGTGGAAGTTGAAACCCCGGGGCGAGTTTCCTAAACGCCCCCTGTCGAACACCGCCTGTGTCCACCCCGCGGTCTTTAATTCGCGTCTGGTGGGGTGAAGTGTGGGTACCCCCCCCCTCCACCATTTCAAAAACGTCTGAACTAGTGCGGAAGAGTAGGCCAAAATCACCTCCCCCCTCTCCATTCCGGGGAACTTGCCTTCAACGAAGGCACCCCCCCCTCCGTCAGCAGTGGAGTGAAAAAGCGATCGCAGGGCTTTAATGAGAATTTTTTTAAAATATTTTCAATATATGATTTTTTATTTTATTTTATTTTCTATCTACGTGACTTTACCGAACGATACTCTTTGGTTTTTTCGGTTAAGTCACGTAGGTAAAACATATTTTTAAAAAAACGCAGCGCTGCGCCTTCATCCCTATTAATGAGCATTTTTTGGTATTCTTTTAAATTTCTTATTTTTTATTTTATCTACGTGACTTTACCGAACGAACCAAGAATATTAACAGGGTGTGTGAGCGACGCAGGAAGAGCGTCGACTGAGCTGCTGCCACACTGAGGAGGACTCTGCGTTTGTGTATCAACAAGACCGCCACCGTATCAAGTGTCGGTGGTGGAGGGAGTGAAAGAGTCGAGCCGGGGTTGGTAATGAAGCACTTAGCCACGTACCACCCGCCAAAGTCACAGGTCACAAGAAGAGGGACGAGATATATTGACGTGGTTAAGAGGATCCAACTCGTGAGGAGTCCCTACCCACTGCCCACACACGCCGCTCATGAGTGGCATTACGAGAGTCCAAGCCCAGGTCTCGCTGCGTATGTGTGTTGAGCTTCTTTCGCACCGTACGCTGTAAACCAACCATGATAATCGGAGGTGTTGTGAAGATTATGGGTGTAATAAAATAATTGTTTCTCCGCATAACCAATTCCACGTGTGTTTTTTTTCTTTTTGACAGAACCCATCCTTCCCCAACGTCCTTCTGCGGGGAGTTCATCGTTTTCAGCGGCATTGGAGTCACCGCAAGCCAAAAATCTTTGGCCGGTCTCGCCGCACAGCGGTCTCATCGGCACAGTCGGTCTTGCTTGAATGAGCGCTGGCGAACTGCGAGCTAAATGATGTTCGCTGTATGGGCGAGGACCCTCTCTGATAGATGTGGACTCCTTCGAGGGCTCACTGTTCATTTTCACCTGTTGCAAGGGAAGGATGGAGGTGACGGGCGGGGGGGAGGGTTCCTTTGTCACTGCTCTGCGGGTGGTGTCGCGAGGTTTTCTCTCACATCGTCTTCGCTCTACTTAAGCAGCTGTTCGTACGTATGGCGACTGTTTGAGGACTTTGTCGTATGGGTGTGTGTGGGGTCGTTGGCGGTTTTAATTATAATGCATTTCCTCCACAGGTGTGCGCGTGTGTGTGCGCGAGAGAGAACGGGGGTTGTCTAATCTGCACGTGCGCTTTCTCTCGGCTCATCATCACCACCACAGCCAACCTCATTCTCCTCCTCCTCCCGTATCGTGTCTGTTCGTTTCCTTTCAAATTAGTTTAATCTGGGGTGAGTTTCACAACAAAGGAGAAGGGATCAATGCATTTAATTAGAGGCTTTTAAAAAAAAGCCGAGCAATAATTAATTACCTCTCCGCCTTAATGTACTTTAAAACGGGTCCACTGCCTCTAAAGGGCATGCACAGTAGATAATCGATTATTCAAGGGGGGGGGGGTCGCCGGATTTTCAAAAACGCCGGATAATTAATCAATAATCATGATTTAAAATAGTTTATTTTGCCACATTATTGTATTGCATTGTTTTTAGGTGTTACATTTTTTGAGTGGTTTAAAATTAGTTTACTACATTAAATTGGCATAAATAAACATTGGAATAGACAATAAATATCCTACTTTTAAAAAGTTACTCATATTTACTGCACCGTACTCACCACGCCCAGTCTCGAAGACTCTGCATGGGGTGATGTGTGTATATATATACGTACAGTATTTTCATTGTTGTATGTAGTGTATAATGTGCTGCATATAATATTTAACACTGAAATCAAGCGGAGCTACTTTTTGTGTAACACACGTGGTGTCAGCCTATCGCCGAACTGGAGCGGTTTCGTCGGATCGGCCCGGGACCACCGGATAACGTTAATAATCGCAAGCCGGATAATCGATTATGAACGGTATATATAAGCAGAACACCGTTCTTTCTCCGCATTTGACCTATTAACTGTATTTAGTTAAAGCAGACGAGAACTCAAGGGAACCGGATCGTCTCGTGTTCAAGATTGCCCTGGGGCATTCGTCTGGCAGTAGAGTGCAATGATTGATATTTCCATGAATCCCATTTTAATAATTTGCGGTAAATTTTCAAATGATCCAAATTTGGACCCCGACTGACCCTATTACGGTATTTTAGTCCATCAGCCGATTTCTTTGATTTCCAGTCCAATTTTATCAAGCAACATTTGTTCAAGCAAGCAAAACTAGACCGGTTCGACCTTATAGGTTTCATCGGCAGAACCACACTTATTGAACTAATGCTTCTGGATTGCCGTATGTTCTTTGGCAGGAGCACTAAGTATGAAAGATGGCACCCCGTTATTTCATTCTCGTTATGTATTCATGCAAAGCTGTGCGCGAACGCTAATTGAGTGTGCACGTGTAGATTGTCAATGCACTGCTGGATGAGAGCCTCCCCACGCTATTTGTCCGGAAGATTTCACCACTCTGGTCAGTGTGGTGAAGTTGAAGGCTGGGAGCATGGGCGTTGGAGAACAGTACAGGACAACTGGATTTTACTGCAATACCCCCAGCTGCCACGGGGTGCGTGATGCTTAGCAGTCTAATTATTCCATTCAGATGTCTCCGGTTCGATTTCCCAGCGCGGCAGTTAAAACAATGGTGGGTGTTCCTTAATTATCCCCACCTCTGTCTGTCCCGCACTATAAATTGTACCACCAATTATTATAATTTTAATTTATAACACCAATTAGTCGTTCAGATGAAGGTTGCGTATGCTGCGGTAAACCGTAGCTACTTCCACCACCTCCGACTAGCACGGTTGGTTACGTACGGTGCAATAGAAGTTAACCGATTTCAACTATTTTTTTTTATTTTACCAGGTAAATATCTCTTTTTCAGAAGCGACCCGTCCACAAATGATAGCGCAATGAAGTGGTTTATCACGTGGAAATGTATAGCAGCCAAATACTCCAAACACACGTTGTTGATTCGAAATGTGGAGGGGGACACCCTGGAGAGGAATCCACGCGACCGCGGGGTGGAGAGACATACAAATTCCAAATATGCAAGCGTCAGGATCGGCATCGAACCCATGACCTCCTGTATACCAGGATAGGTAGTTAACATCTCGCCACAGTTCAACATAGCACATCCATCGTTCAATATGTTCTCTACAGGTCCCTCCACTGGAGGCCCTTGCGCTTTGAAGTGGCGTTAACGAGCACTTGCAGGGCTGCAACCTTTACCTTATTTATCCTCTGCTGGAAACGTAGCTCCCCCCCCCTCCCCCACGCCCGCCGATTGCTGATTGATTGTCTGTGATGTCAATTAAACATTTATTTGTGAGCTCGAGCCAATCAGGCGTGCGACGTCATTCCCAATTCTGGCGAGTTGGCCGCTTGGTTTCCAGCACTTGTCGACAAATGGGGAGTGATGTGGACTGTGTAAGAGCATTGAGCAAGCTTTGCCCCGTGTCTGCCGAGTGAAAAGGTAAGGCGCGCCGGTGTCGCAGCCGTATCAACTGTACTTCACAATTATTGGCAGTGGCTTAAGCCGCATTGAAGTGTCTCGGTTAATTAGCTGATCCATTACACAAAGTGAATGAAGCTGTGACCGCCCCCCCCCCCTCCTGTTGCGCAACTTGAATACAGAAGCGGTTGAGGTCACGTGGTTAAAATCCACGTGTGCACAGACTCGGATGTGCCGCGGGATGGATAGATGGGGGGGCCCTGGCTTATCTTATTTGTGTTCTTTTACTGCCGCTTCGTTCCACATTTGGCTTTCTACGAAACTGGTTTCTGCATAAAAATTTCCCAGCGTCGGAAATTTGGCTCGCTTCGTTGTTTTTTCCCCATTGTGAATGGCGTTTAGTGGGAATCAGAACACTTCATCAGAGGAACATACGTCGGTTAATGGCACCATTCAAAATTGTAAATACAAGTGTGGGATCTTGACAATACGTGGCTAGAAGGGATGACCCAGAATAATGACGGACTGACAGCCAAAAAATGTCACGCGTGTGTCAAGCACGTCAATGACCCGTTCTAATCTAAAATAGAAACAAAATATCAACATATCCACTTGCACTTGAAATTAATATCGTCTGCCAATGTCGGGTGTGTTAACTGGGAGCAACGCCACAGCGTTGACCAGAGCGGGGCATCGTCAGTGAAATGAATGGCACAACATCATGCATCATGCAATAAGCAACGCAGGGCCTACATATAAGAGCAATATCTTGATTTGAGGCTTTCGTGACGGCATTAATTCATACTCTGGTTCTTTCGGAGAATTCACGTAGATGGAAAATAAAAAATAAATAAAATTAAAATAATAGATCACGACGTTTCGATCGCAACAACAATTTTTTTTTTTTTCATCTACGTGACTTTACCGAAAGAACCAAAGAGTATAAAAGAGAACAATGCATGGAAAAAATATACAGTGCCGCAGTTCCACGTGGACCACGGCAGACACACGGGAGGCGGACAAAGATAGACACAACCCTCTCGAGAGGATATTGGGAACATTGCGCGCTTGCGATTACATTGAGAGAGAGAGACGAGGAACGCGTGGATGAGAGAACATACGCAGGTTAGTGGCCTCATCATTCAAGCCATGTTCAGACAAGTTGGGCTTGGGCAGGACACGTCATGATGAGACGGGACGATGACCAGCGGTCAAGAATAATGACCGAGAGAATGTGGACGCGTCCCGGAGAGGACGTTCGCTGAAGATGTGGAGCGATGAGATTCACTCGTTTTCCCCGTTGCATGTGTGTTGAACTTCTTGCACTACCGCACGCAGCCAACCGTGCTATATTGGAGGTGCGGGCAGAGGACAACAAACCAAAAAAATCCAGATTTAAATGTGCTTAGCTCCAATGGCTTCCCACCTGGTCGTTGCATCGCAGAACCGTGCGAGATGACCGTTTGTTGAGGCTTTCATTCAGCAGTGGATTTCTAATAGCTGATGATATGATAATTTTTTTTCGTGGAGAGATATTGCAGTGATTAAGCGCACTGCATTATGAATCCTGCGACCTGAATTCAATTGCCGTCCACGGCTAACATCTGTGGTGTGTGATATCTCCTCTGGCCATGGTGATGAAGTATGGTCATATCTACATGATTAACACAGCGTGAGGAAGTCTCCAGCAGTGGATTTATATAGGCTGTAAATTCTCAATTCCAATACACATTGTTATTGATACACAATATCATTATTGTGTGTGAGGGTCGTTCTAAATTAGTTCTTAGACTATATAGACCATTCAATTTATAATAAGGTTGTACATTTTTGAATACGTTTGTTTATTGCATTTCGTGTATTTTACCCTCAACTTTGTATTTCTTAAATCCTACGACATCTACTTTACATATTCTTAGGTTTTTTTCGGTAAAGTCACGTAGGTAAAATGTTTTAATTAAAATTAATAAAAGTAAAATAAAAAAATAAAAATCACGACGTTTCGGAGGCAACACAAGCTTCTGTCTTCAGGTGGAACCGTCACAGCACGATTGCTGTATCAAGTGACTTTACCAAAAAACCTAAGAATATGAATCCTTGCAGTCACGAAAGCTTCAAATCTAGAATCTACTTTACATAATCTAACATATAACTCCAGAGGCAAATTATAGTGTAAATTTGACATATTTGTGTAGCATTAACTAATTAAAAACATAATTATAAATCACCCAGAAACCTTTGTCAATACACAGCTGGATGAAGACCTCCCCATGCGGATTCGGTTGTGAGGGGGATATTTGACCATACTTCCCCACGCCGGTCATTGCGGGTTTTCCGCACAATCCGGTAGGTCGCGTCCTCCCGAAACAGTATCGCATT
Source organism: Lampetra fluviatilis (assembly GCF_964198595.1). Lineage (NCBI taxonomy): Eukaryota > Metazoa > Chordata > Hyperoartia > Petromyzontiformes > Petromyzontidae > Lampetra > Lampetra fluviatilis. The sequence continues at coordinate 7,856,223 of NC_136302.1, forward strand.
TCTCTGGTCATATTTGTTTTACTTATTTACGAAACTATATTTAGACCAAGTGGCTGTGACGTTTCCGCGTGTTTAAAATTGGACGCCGATGTAATAAGGCAATCGTAAATTAATAATAGACTGCCAAAGCGAGGAGAGGACATATCGAAATGGATTGAGCAATGAAAAAAATCCCATTGACCTAAAAAAAAAGCCCTTTAAGCCTAAAGCTAACTACAGTTTTCACACGTACCGCTCTCTTGGTCAAGCTATATTTACATCTGTCTTGAAAACCAACCTCTTTAAAACTGGCCTTTAAGGCCCCCCTCCACATCGTACTGGCCGTTTACCCTTTGCAGGTTCTCTGTTTCGTTTCTGCTTTCCACACCACGAGGCGAAATTTGGGGGTCTACTGATGAAATGAGCCTCACGAATGTAAAATAGTATTACGAATCCACTTCTGGATGAGGGGCCTCCCTACAACCATGCCGGTCGTGAGAGCGAGCTACTTGAGACTTCAAGCTAAGCCAGTACGGGGTTTGAAGGCGGATTTGACTTCACAGCGGCTTTTGCCAGGGTAACTACACCGCCGAACTACTTACGTACACAACAATTGCCCTATTTGCGCACTCGAATACGATTTGAGAGTGTAGGGTTACTACATTGTTATACGGATGAGCCTCTTGAATGTGCGGACACGAGTGATGCTCACGTGGACTTACTTGTACGCTGGATTATGACAAATACAATGCATTGCCTTTTTTTTTACTTAAGATCGGGAAGGGTCCTGAGGAAACACATGAATGAGATGGAGGGATTATAATATAAGATCCTCCGCATGAATAGCGACGGCTTAGGAAGACCTCGCATGGAAGTACATTGATCGTGGCTGATGATGACGACGACGACGAAGTCGAAGAGCTTATTGTGACTTGAGAAGCCTGTTTTTTCAGGATGGTCATGGCTAAACATAAACACGGAGACACAGCCAACAGGGTGGATACTTATACTCTTAGTTCTTTCGGTAAAGTCACGTAGGTAAAAAATGAAATTAAAATTAATTAAAATAAAACAATAAAATCACGATGTTTCGGAGGCAACACAGGTCTCCGTCATCAGGTGGGACCGTCACAGCCAGATTTGCTGCATCAAGCTGTGACGGTCCCACCTGATGACGGAGACTTGTGTTGCCTCCGAAACGTCGTGATTTTTATAATTTTATTTTTATTAATTTTAATTTCATTTTTTACCTACGTGACTTTACCGAAAGAACTAAGAGTATGAATCATTGCAGTCACGAAAGCTTCAAATCTAGGGTGGATACTCTCTTCCAGGTTCAATAAGGAAGGTGACCATGGGACATTGCACGTTAATCTCTCTTGCTTTCTTTCATTTTCTCAGCTTTAAAAAAAAAAGGTCTCTCCATCTGGGAGTGGGATTGACCACGACTTAAAGATGATGATGAAAATGTGCCTACTAATTACCAATTGGTTAGACATTGTAACGTAATACTGTAACGGTGATTGTAAACTCTGCATCAGGATTGCATTGTAGGCCTAATGTTTTATTTTTCCGCCGTAAATGTGTTTTGCTTAAAGGGTTTATACTTAAATACATGGTAAAAAAACACATTTATAGCTAGAATTTAAGTGGTTAATTAATTTCTGTTACCCCCCCCCCCCACTATCCCCCCACTCTTTTACCCACAAATAATAAGTACCGTTCAGTAGTGAATAATACGCGCACATTTGCAAGCGGGTGGTCCTACCGATGCATTTGTATTTAATGTGAAGAAAAAAATCCATTTCTTATTTTCCCCGTACATGTGCAGTTTAATCATGACTAATTTGCGTTTCACTTCCTTATCGTCCAAAAAACGCTTTTCTCAAATTTAATTGCAGTTTCGTGCCAAACTGCAGTACTTTGAGCCCATTGGTCGCCTCGCATTTGCTCCCTGGAATTCGCTTTTTAAATCCTTTATATTAAGTTCACTTGCTTGCTTGCTTAGGGCCGTGCAAATCTTTCGGTCGTTTTTTAACCCACTTCCCGTGATACAATCGAGCTGACATTTTCCACACAGACTCGTTGTGCGTGACAATTAATGTTCGTGAACATTTTTTTTCCAAAATTTTACACTTTTTAGGACAAAAATATTATATTTAATTACCAATTGCTTAATGCTGCCATGCAATCATCTGACCCATAGGTGGCAGCCATCTCAAGCCAGAGGACGAGAGGACTCTAGCCGCCACGCATATAATGGATTTATAGTGAAAAACTTTGTTTTTACGGGTTATACTTGTTTATCTTTCGACCCCTGTCTCTCCCCCTGGCCCTTCCCCTCAACAACAAAGGAAAAAAAAATCCCCCCAAAAACGTCCCATAAAAAAAATCCCTCCAAAAATCATGAAACGAAAGTCCCGTCAATGCACGAATGCATTGCATCACTTTCTCGAAATGCATGGGGGAGTTGTAGTTGGGGTGGGGGGGGGTTGTGAGAACGGCCGCTCGCATTTGCCTCCTGACGCCACCGCACAGCCCACGCGCGCACACACAGGAGCCCGCTGTGTGACGTCGGCTCGCGTGTTGAGAGCTCCGTGAATAAAACCACCCACCCCCCAGCCACTGCTATTGGTTGGCAGGCAACACGACCGCGCTCTTCTACCTCCCCACCCCCACGACTCCTCTCTTACGCCTGAATCCCACGGCGTTAAGACGCCAGCCCACAGCTCTTCTCTCACGCCACCGCGACGCATCTCGACATTCTCCGCGGCTGGCGTTGCTTGCGACTGGAGCGCGTTCTTATTTTTTGTATTATTATATCGTCCAGTGATTTCTCCGGGAGAACGGTGCTTGCACCCCCCCCCCCTCTATCTCCCCCTCCTCCAATCGTTTAAATTTTTAAAAGAAGGTGATTCGTGACAAGACCCTTCTTGCTCCAGCATGAGTCCGTGCCGGCGAGCTGCGCTGGGCATCGTGCTGGCTTGCCTCTTCTGCGTAACCAGCGCCAGAAAGGGTAAGGGGAGCTTATCGGCAGTAGGGATGAGAGCGAGAGAGAGAGAGATCGTGTGTTGGTGCCTTGCGCGAGGATGATGAGGATGATGATGATGAAGGCGCTTTCTCGTTCGGCTTGTTGATTGCTGTACGCGGGTGTGATGTGCGGTCCGTGCGTCATCCCAGCGAGAGGGGATTTAACCACAGCCCTGTTTAATTCATTGGCAGACGATTCATAGCCGCGTTCCGGTCGCAACTGATCAAACGGGCACTAGAGTGCTGGTCATCGTCATGACCATCGGCTGCCATGGTCGTTCCACTGCTGGATGAAGGCCTCTCCAAGCCGTTGCAGCCTCGCACGACGCTGCGAGGTTATTGACGGTGTACAGTAAATCCATCAAAGCACTTGCGCATCGACTGATTTCATCGCTTCATCTCTTTGGTGATCTTGCTAGACTACTACGACTAATAATTACCGTAGTATGAGAAAAATAGAATCAAAGCGATGGTCGTTTTATCAGCAATGGGAAGGAGCATTGGTAGTAAATGTTTGATTGATGCTACGAAATCTTTCGCTGTCCGAACTGAGAGGTGGGGAACCCGCTGTAATTCATATCTGCCCTTGATGTGCTTGAATGCGCTGGACAATTAAAGTCCCTGTGGAATTGAGGCGAGCACAATGTGACCCCCATCTCCCTCCTCCTAGCCCCATTCAAACGTGATGGGGGTACAACTGGGCTAAACATTGTGCGTGTTGATGTTTTTTTGTATATCCTTTCCAGCATCGCGACAATGCCGATTGCGTTCGCGTACAAACCACTAACGTGGAAATTCACCCCGACCCCCAATAACAAACAATTCACTGTTTCATAATTATCAACATCGCTGCGTGCAAATGTGCGATGCTTGCGCTCGCGAGATGTAAATCTGAGTGCCTGTTTGGCAGTACGCGGCGTTGATTTAGTGACGCGTGTAAAACGGTCGTTTAGAATTTAAATTGCAGCGAATGTTTATTGTCGATTCCTTTCGCGTTGCATTTCGCCTTCAAAACCCCCAAGTACATGAGTGCGCATAACGAGACACACGCACTACATTTTGTGTATAGCGTTCGTGGTAACGTAACTGATTGCCGATTCTGCAATATTACAGAATAAATCGTGATTTTATTTTATTATAAGCCACTGTAAAAAAAATACGGAAAATTGATTTCTGGTTTCCCCATCCTTTTCAAGGACATTGAGCCGCATTAATAATCAATGTAATCCAACCTCAACCAGACGACGAATGTATATGCGTAAGAAGTGTACATACTTGCTGGGAATGCTGTAATGCATTCCTATATTTCCCCACGTTTCCAAAACATAAAAAAATGTTCGCTGTGTGCAACCAACGAGCTCCGCTTTTTTTTAAACGGTATAGCAACGAACCCAATGTGCAGATGGTGACGTTGGACAAAAAAGAGAGAGAAAGAGATGTGCTGGAATCCTTTGTTCACGGATTAGGATGTCCTCGAGACACAATAGCTCAATGGCTTTGCTTTGTGCCAGTGCGGGTTGGACCAATTCAGCCCGCCCACCACTCTCGATCCGTCTCTCTCCATCCCACCCACCCCCCCGAGTTGCCTGGCCAACCTCGACTCATTGCGTCCCTTGATCGTCCTTGCTCCGTGCATGCCTCTGCTGTACCAAACTGTGTGTGCCTGGCTCGCTTCACACACACGCACACTCTCTCGCTGCGATCACCTTTGCGCGATTGTCGTTATTACTACAGCACGTGTATGGTATTATTATCTCGTGCCAGAAAGCATCTTTCACAGGATGCGTGTCATCGTCACCATCGTCGTCATCAATGGCCACGATCAATCCACTGCTGGATGAAGGCCTGCCACACACCTTGTTGGCCATGTGGGTTGTATGACCTTGCTTCATTAGGCACGCAGGTCGGTATGGGTTAGTAATTGCGGGGGGAAGCGACCAGCACCAGTTAGGATATGACTCACCACTGATGTTGGCCGTGGCTTGGAATCAAGTTCAGGTAGCTGGCTGGCTTTATACCGCAGTGTGCTACCCACTGCGCCATCACTATCCCAATTAATGCTGTATCATCATCAGCTGTGGTATAAACCACTGCTGGATGAACGCCACCCTAAGCCGTCGTCATCTCGCACGAACCTGCGACGCATCGAACCCAGGCACCACAACTGCGCGTTCCGTTCCTTCGCTGCGACTCCGTCATGAATCTTTGACCATCATCCCTTCTTCCAGCCATGTCGTTTCTTAGCCGTTTGAATGATGCCATTAATCTGCATATTGCCGCGTCTCATCCATGTTGTTCGTCTTTTCTGCATCGCGATGTCATCGCGAGCGTGTAGGGATAAACCATTTGCGATGTTCCGCATATCCTCCAGAGAGGTTTGTCTATCTTTGTCACCCTGCCGTCGTGTGCTCGCGTGGTCCATATGCTCATGCGGTACTGTATTTATTTTCCATGCATGTGCCTCTCTTGTGTACGCCCTGTGGTTCGTGTCATGCTCCACGATGTTGTGCCATTCATTCACTGACAATGCCCCCCCACCGCCCCCTGTTGTTAGTGCCGTAGCTTTCTTTGGCCCCAGTTAAAACACCCAATGCTCGGGGTTTTCTCTTTTCACTGCAGGTGGAAATGGTGGTGTTGATATTTTGTTGATATTTTCTGCTACGCGCGTCCATTGTAGCCTCTGCGACACGGCCCAGTTGCAAGGGTGTGTTTGGTAATCCTTCCACGTGTTACGTGATCCATGGGAGGCCGTGTCATTGCATACGAGTAATAACACTCCGCACTCTGATGGCCAGTATACATGTGCCTGGAGGCTCAGCGGTAGAGCGAGTAGCACATTCGGAAGGTTTGCGAGTTCAAATGCCCGTTGGGGAAGTTCACTCGAACCATCATCCCTCCTGGTGCCAACACAATTAATGTCACTTGGGGGAGGGGGGGGTCAACAGAAAATTAAACTACAACAATTTTTATATTCTTTGGTTCTTTCGGTGAAGTCACGTAGACAGAAACATTATAAATAAAGTGAATGAAAATAAAAATGATATTATTAATAACCAGGCTACAGTCTACATTATAGACTGACAGTACATTCACTCCGATTAAGAACCAGGCAACAGTATATATTTTATAATTTTTATTCACTTTATTTATTATTATTTTTCTATCTACGTGACTTTACCGAACGAACCAAAGAATATGAATTCCTGAAATCACGAAAGTTAAGTAAAAAAAACATTTTTTACCAGGCGAGACCCACTGAGCTAAACAGCTCTTTTTTGCAGAAGCGACCTGGCCACGAATGATAGCTCCACTAAGAGTGGCTCATCATCGCGTGGAAATGTATAGCAGCCAAATACTCTAAATGCACGTTTCTAAATGTGGCGAGGGAAAACCGGAGGACCCTGAGAAAAGTCCACACTACGGCGAGATAGACACGCAAACTCCAAATATACAACAGACGTCGGGGTCGGAATCGAACCCACTGCCTCCTCCTGCTGCATACCAGGCGAGGTAGTTAACACCTCGCCACCTTTGTCCTGTTGAGAGACTCGCCCCGCCATTGGAATGTGGAATTTCCACCGCCGTTTCAGGACTGTGAACCGGAGATGAGAACCGCCTCGATTCTCATTTGAACAGGAAATCCCGTAGACTTGAGACATGAGTAACTGTTAAACGCTTCTTTTTTTTGTTAAGTGCCCTCTACCTTGTAATGTCTCCGGTGTTACCGACACGGGAATTTTCGTAGCGTGCGTCGCGCGTGCGTGTGTGTACGCCCCTACAGAACAAGTGACGAGGATTATAACGTACGCGCCTTAGCCTTTAGCGATCCGCAAGTCCAGGCAATGGTGTGCGTTTGTAAAAAAAAAGAGATACATTTGCATTGCTGGTTGAGTGGCATTCATGTTGAGACATGGCTAACAGAACAGCCAAGCAGGCAGGCACTTGGAATGAGTATTATTCTTAGGTTTTTTCGGTAAAGTCACGTAGGTAAAAACATTAAAATTAATAAAAGTAAAATAAAATAAATGAATAAAAAGTGTGCTGTACTTGGCCCTTCCGCCCTCTCCAAACATTATATAAACGGAGTGGTAGCTCCTGCAATCTCTCATTTACTTGATACAGCTGTCGTGGCTGTGACGGTTCCACCTGAAGACGGAAGCTTGTGTTGCCTCCGAAACGTCGTGATTTTTATTTTATTTTACTTTTATTAATTTAAATGTTTTACCTACGTGACTTTACCGAAAAAACCTAAGAATATGAATCCTTGCAGTCACGAAAGCTTCAAATCTAGAACTTGGAATGAGGTTGTATAAAGCTTAAGCCAGTCATGAGGGGTCTGATGATTCACTCCCTTGGCGATTAGATCAACTGTCACGATTCGAATGATTTTATTATTGTGGTCTCATAATAATATTGTGGTCTCATTTGTATATTTCCCTGGATTTGTATTCTGACTTGTATAGTTGTTTTATTCCATAAGCTTAAGCGTAACATTTGAAGCCTTGGTCATCCCCAGAAGCTAAATGACGGAGGCCCATGCCCTGCCCATCATGAGTGTTTTTTAGGCCATACTTCCCCATGCTGGTCAGTGTGGGATCGTGGTCTTGGCTAACATAATTTCCCATTGATGTTAACCATGGCCAGGAATCGAACTTGGATCGCCGAGCTTTGTAGCGCGTTTCGCTAACCACTGCACCACCACACCTCGCCACATAATTTCCATATACTTTGCATACCTTAAAAACACACGTAGATTCTTACACATGCGATTGAATGCATGTATCGTGAGCCTTGTATATTACTCAACTGATTACTGAATTGTTGTTACGCTCCTCATGGGCCATACGTTTTGGAAGCGACAAAATCCACATGCTCATGATCTGTGCCACGGGATGCCTTTGTGTGTTTAGTTTGTTGTCCTTCCCCCACACCTCCGATTTAGCACGGTTGGCTACGTATGGTGTGAAAGAAGTTCAACAAACATCCAAGATTGTGGAGGCCGTGCTACCTGTGCCACGTATTTATTCAGCTCGTATTACTTGCCAGGCGCGAGTAAGACGGCCCTTGTGAAAAACAACATTGGCTATGTTAAAGATATATATATTTAGCACACCTTTGGGAGGTCGGGGAGGAATGGAACATACTGAAAGGATGTTGATGTCCACCTGCACACTCGCGCAATGACGTTCCTTACAGCCCCATCACAGTTGTTAAATGTTAGGTTATAATTTTTAATTAAGTACTGGAACAACACAAAGCGCGGGTGTCAACATGAGGATTGATCATTATCAACGACGTGGGCATTGGTGGTGGTGATGATGATGAAATGCCGTATTTAAATTTTAATTATCGTAAGTGGATTTGCGAATAAATTAAGCAAAAAAAAATCTAATTCATAATTATGGATTTTGTGTGTGCGCAGTCCATTGCCCACGGGGCTGAGACTCTCTCAGTGTCTTACACACAACAGACTGGTTGAATCACAGGTGTCTGAAATCTGGATGAGAACTCCAGAGGATCTCAACGGCGCTGGCTTTGTCTCGGACCCCCCCCCAGCCACCTCCAGAACTGCCGATTTAAAAAAAAGTTTTTCCAACGGGGCTTAAGACAACTATTGCAAACCAGTGTTGCTTCATACTGATTGCTTTTAAGTAAACATTATACAGCACACGTGCAATAGGTATACAGTTCATTTTCGTAAACATATGATGAATAATCCTTGCAGGGCATGTAAAAATTAACCCGTAAAAACAAAGTTTTTCACTATAAATCCTCTATATGCGTGGCATCGGTTTTATTTTATTATTCATTTCTGTTTTTCTTGAGTAAGAGTTTCATTTTTATCACATTGGTATTTTAAATTAAATATGAATTTTTTTTTCTTCCTAAGAAGTGGAAAATGTTGGAAATTTGTTTTCACGAAAATAAATTGTCACGCACAACGAGTCTGTGTGCAAAATGTCAGCTCCATTGGATCACGGGAAGTGGGTTAAAAAACGACCGAAAGATTTGCACGGTCGTAAGCGCGCAAGCAAGTGAACTTAATATAAAGGATTTTAAAAGGTGTGCCCCTCTACTGTGTGGGTATCCGTCCAGGTGGCTCAGCGACGGAGCATGTGGCTCGCAATCGCAAGGTTTGCAAGTTCAAATCCTGGTCGATGGGTCATTTAAAACGAGTACCACTTGGTGAGGAATTCGACCTATAAATAGACCTACCCCCACCATAGGACTGTCGAATTTCCACCACTGGCTCATCAACATAAACAGGAGTTGAGCACCGCCCCCCAATGCTCATTTGAGCGTTGACTTCATAATAATATATAGATAGTTATTTCAGTTCGAGTGATATTTGACCAAAGCTCTTTGCAGGACGTAACAATAGGTGGTGTGCCTTCTAGTGTAGACAAGGAGGTCGATTGAAGTGACTTCAGACGTAATTCTATACCATCATCGACGGAGCTGTTGGCTGGCAGAGTTGGTGCACTTCTGGATGTGAGAGTTCTGAATGGATCGTTTCGTCTCGTAACGTGACACCAATGGCACACTTGGGATAGAATTTTAAAACCGTGTGCGTTAGAAATATTCAACAAGCTGTGAAAGATAAGTAAAAAATTGTAAAAGTTACGAAAAAACCACTGGCGATCACTGGACAGTTGCTAACTGAAGTTTAAGAAATGTTCATGTCATTGCAGATATATTGTATATTATACCACGAGATCACATCTCACTCAGGGCATCTAGCCTGCTTGGTAAAGTAATGGTTTTGCACAGGATTTCCATATTTGCCTGTCTGGATTCATGTATAAGAAAGAAGGGCCTGTCTAAAAAAAAAAGATCAAATGTAAAACATCTTATGCAACAGAAAGTGCAGGTTGCGTATAATTCGGCTTCTACGGAAGAAAGGTCATTTTTCGCGCGTTTGTTCGACGGGAAAACAAAGAAACTAAAAGTGTCTTGAAAATGAACACTTTTCAATACATTCATGATCGAGACGACTCTTTCGTATTTTGTGAAGTTATGAAAGGCCGGTGGACTTGGGTTGGGAAAACATGCACTGCTCAATTGTCTATGCATAACAAATAAGTTTGCATCCATCAAATAATGATTTTTTCAAACAAGTGCAATTTTGTAAAAAGTAATTACTATTACGTAAGATATTATTGTGGAAGTTATTAAAGAAAACGAATTGTGTTTTCCCCCCTTCATTTCTTCTCTGAAGTTGGCAAATCCCAATCGTTAAGTTCGCAGCTGAAAACAATAGCAAGCAAACTCCACTATCACAATAACCCCCTCCTTTAAACGTCTCTTATTCCAGCAGCTGTCATTCACTTGGGCCTGGTCAATGGGGAGAGCTCATTGGAAAGCCATTGGGCAAATCGGCCCATGTTGGCACGACCTTTACAAGTAAACAAAGGGCAGCTGTCACTCCTGTTTGCCCTGACCAGTGGAGCAAATACACAAACAGCATCATCATCATCATCATCAAGGGAGACACGTCTACCCGGTGTTCCCTATCTGCAATCACCTACCTGTGAGTGGCTTGCACATAGGCGTTTGCAGTGCACCGAATGCGCACACAGCACTGTTGAGCACTGAAAACAATGCAGGAATGTGCTATGATTTTCATATTTTCGACGTGGAGGGACAGATTTGTGAAGGATAAGTGAGGGAACGAGGAAGTGTATTGTCAGCTTATTTATTTAACTACTTATCTTCTCCGTATGGACGCTTTTAAACAGGCCTTTGCTCCCTAGTTGTGACCGTTCACCATGATGCTCTTTATTTACTGCTTTCCATATGTGGCGCATTGGGATCTACGCGTGAAATGCACCTTCCACGCGTATAATTATTATTGTTGTTATTATTATGATCAGCTCGAGTTGTAAAGCGTGTTGTATGGCGTAACGTCCGTCGTTTCGCACCACGCGCGTTGGGCAGCTTTGCCCGCCGCCCGACGAACGCAAACAAATTTAATTGTCGCGTGAACGAGCTTTGTTAAACGGTCGTCCTGCTATTGTCCCAGCTCGCCGGTAACGCGAGGAACAAAGTCTCCCAACGAAAGTTGTCAATTCGATACAAACCTACGCGTTGAGATAAAAAAAAAACTCAATATTTATCCGGTGAAATTGGTTTGTGTGAAATGCCATGTGCGTCATGAGTCAAAGGAGAAATTGCACAGCAATTTAATTTCCTTCTTTTGTGGGGTGTGGGATGCTGGGAGTTGCTCTGCTTGAGTTATTACAATGCAAACACGCGCATTGTGCACCGCTCAGCGCTGCTGCTAATTCGTCACAGGTGACCGGCAATAAATGCATCGTAAGCAAAGAGAGCACATGTACATATAACATGCACTGGGCCCAGAACATTACACTGCTCGCCCGGTGTTGGCTCTCCCATCTGCTAGGATATCGGCGTGATAAATCATCATTATGATGAGCATAAGCATTGCTTGTGAATGATGTAAACTGTGTGTTTAAATATATATATAGCGGGGAGCAATGTTGTAAGTTATTTTGGTACCGCAGAGCAATCCCAGTGACCTGGGTTCAGTTCTTGGCCACAGTGTCAAATGTTGGTGGCAGTTGGTATCTAAACTTGGCCTGAGCCTCCCCTAGGTCGACTTGGCCTGAATGAGTGTCTGGTGGAAGTGATTTAACTTCTGTATTGGAAAGATAAATGTTGCCGGACATGGTGCTGGCCATGTGACCTGTACGTGTGTCGTTCCGGCCTAATACGTGAATGAAGTTGTTCTGTTGCTTTTGGCTGCACATCACTGCCAAGGGGAAAGTATTATCAAATGATTGGCTAAAAATTGCTCGCTAATATAAGGTCTTCCTTGGGTGAATATTCTATGGATACACCATCGACTCTTTGTTTGCATTGGCAAGTGCATAGAAATTAAACATACCGTTGGAGCAAAGATGATAATGATGCGGCTGACACAATGCTGAGCATGGCCGTGTCTTTTGGGGCAGGGGCGCAAGGTTAGCAAATCAACGCAGAATAAGAATTTCAGCCCGTCCATTTGCAGCGTGAATACCATTCGGACATCAAATGAATGTGCATTCAGATGGATGCACATAGCCGAACATAATTAATGGGATGCAGTGGCACGGCAATTATTATTTGTTCTCAGAGTTGTTGGCTCGGTAGAAGATGATTTAGTGATTATTTTTGTACCTTGGAGCTGTCATCTTAAATAAGGGGGGGGGGGGTAAAAATGTCACCCATCGGTCTGAAGTCTATGATCTCATACTTTCCTGCAGATGAAAGATGGGTGGCATTTATTAATTTGGTGCTCTGCATTCACGGCATTATCGTGCCTTTTCAACGTGTCGCATGCTTAGCATGCTTATAGGTGAGAGTGTACAAGCCACGAGCCTGCTGCAAATGGAAGGAATCGGGAATAATGAAGCAGGGCTATTCATGAGAAGTAATTGCTGCCACATTCACTCGGTGCGACAATCTGTTTACTTCCTAAATCATAATCGTGACAAAGTGAGTGTTTTATCGTACCAAGTCATGACTTCTCAAGCTTTAATAACTTGAAGTCTACCTCAAGTCATATAGTGGCGTAATACATCAAGGGGTAAATCAACCGTAATCGATGTGGATTCGAAGGAGTACGCGCATTTGTGGCGTGTCACCAGACTCGAGCAAGCTCGGCTCCAATGGCAGTGCTGAGCCAGTGGTGGACATTCCACATTGCTATGGCAGAGTCTATTTTTTTTCAAGAATAAATTGGACAACTGTTAAATTCCTGCAAAGGTGCCACTGCTTTGCATCAACTATACAGGAATGATGATGATGATGAACTGAGACCATCTCAAACAAAGATTTAAACGCACGACCGAAAATGTATTATTCATTGCAGGCGATGTTATACCCTCGACTTGTTAGGCCTTGCGGAAAAACAAAAACAGTGGAGCATTTGGAATGTGGCCGTGCATGGTGTTTATTGGTTTATCTGAAGGCTGCTGTTGTTGAGGAGGGCTTGCCCATTCTGTCCCGCGAGTCGGCGGGGGCTCGCGGAGTGCCGTTCCGATGGCAGGTGTGATTAATCGCCCCCGAGAGCCACGGGAAGCTGGCGACCCCGACGCGTTAACTCCTCTGTGCATTCGTGTGAACACTGTGACGCAAGAGAGAAAAAGTGCCGGGCGATCGTGGCGGCGGCGGCGGCGGCGGCGGCAGCGGTGGTGTGCTGATGGATTGCACTGCATGCGATTTGCCGGCCCCATGCGACACAATGACCCTTACCGCTTTGCCCACGTGCTCACGTGCTCGAGGTCACAGCAATGCCCTTTTTGGGTTTTCCCACCGTGCGTTAGTGGTATTACGGGACAGCATTAATATGGCGATGCCGTGGTGGAATGGCCAGTGCACTGGACTTGTAGTCAACAGAGGCAGGAGCTGGTACGTTGTTCTGACACGGCAGTTGGAACAACGAGACGAGTTTCTTAAAGCCCTCGAACCTACGTCCACACAGCGGTAAGCTTGGGTGTTCTGCAGCTCGTCGAACAGCAGGTCATGTGCGGTAGGGTGAAGTGTATGGTCAGCGTGGAAGAGTAGGCCAAAGACCCTCTGAAGGGGCTCTCTAGAGAACTACCTCCAGTGAAGGCTCTTGGGTTAGTAGAAGTGTGACAATGTGTTTTCGCAGGATGTTAAATGTTTATTTTCAAATCATTTGGCGGCTCTTTTTCGAGCACCTTGTACCGTTCGTTAATATTTAATTTCAATGTGCAGTCTTGCATTCGCCATGTCTAATACAATATATTACTGTGGAGAGAAATATTTCTGTTTTGGGGTCTGCGGGTTTTGTCAGTATTATGTGGAGCTAATGCATCGCGGCCTTCTTACCAGGCTGCCTGTGTAAATGCGATGTCAATATGATGGGTTTATCTTGGTTAAATATGCGACGTATATACACACACACACTGTAGTCCCCCTTCTATAGCCTAAACAGACTGGGGAGGCAAGTGCTGTTAGTGAGTGCGTAATGAAGGCCGATTCAGCACACGGGGGGGGGAGGGTGAGTGTCAAGCATCACGCCCGCCCGCATTTGTCTCCCGCAGCGCTGACGTTAATACGCCACACAAAATATACACACAAAATATACACACAGAATAATACGTACAGAATAATGATAATGATGAATTGCCCTCCTGTGGAAAGAAATGGGCATGCGCCACTGGATCTGGTATTCATTATTGTCGTGCCAAAATAGCATTCGTGGCTTCAAACGCTTGTGCAGATATTCGTATCTGCATTCATGTAGCCACTTCATGTCGTATGTTCTGCCCAAGGGCAGGTCCAGGACTCGGGGTCCCTTCATCTCATCTGATCCGACTTCTCTCTCTCTCTTCACATGGACATGCCGCACTGCCGCAGTAGCTTCCAAAAGTCATAACCAGGGAAATGATTTGGCGACGAGCACGGATAATAAACAACTCGACATAGTCGTCAATGACACTGCTGCCTTGGAAGGAAAAGTATATAATAGGCGACGTTTTGGGCAATTACCCCCTTTCAGAGAGGCCAGAGAGATAGAGAATGCACACCATGGGTTTTGATGAAAATGACATTTTAAAAATGTTTCGTGATGAATGTTTTTTTTTTTAACTATTGTTTAGCATAATAATGCAGTCGCTGTCCAATAATAACTCTTCTTTAATCAAACATCTATTGCGCACTAAACCCATTTGTACGTAAAGCGACATTTTGTTAAATGTTTCTGGCACATTGCACTATGGGTAACACTGTTGCAGTGAGGTCAATGAAAACGTAATTAGCATAACGAGGGGATGTCATGGAGGTGACGCCACCACCTGATGTGGTCGAATGCCATAACGAAGACGACGTGAGTCTAGTTAGTAGGAGTGTAACAATTCGACATTTGGTGAATTATCACGATGAAGGTCGCAAATTGATTAAATTCTTTTTTTTACAGCGAGGTATATGTATCCGCAACTAATATGGTTGCCTCTCGGAGGGGGGGGGGTCACGTGAACCCATTACGTGCGGTAAAAATAAAATGAAATAAATGTCACGCATTCTCTCTTTGTGCGCCAATGGACGAAGGCCTCGGTACGCACGCAATGCCAGTCGCGGGCTTTTATATTTCATTTTAAATTCCACCAATCGATGCATCATTACGCCCCGAGCACGCAGTACCCGCGCGGTCCTTTTCACGTGTTCGTGTACAACAACGTGGGCAGTGCTTTTTAAATGTCATGGCACATTTTTTTTGTATTTTTTGTCCTCCAATAGACGAATGAATCTGTCGCAGGGGACGGAAACCAAATGTACCCACCCGTACGGGACAGCTGGTTTCAGCAGGGCAGATTAAAAAGGGATAAATGGAAATGCTGCTGGGAGATAGAGGTTAGTTCGGAGTGCTAAATCCGCATTTCGAGATGAGCGGCTTTAGAAGGAGAGCGAGAGAGAGAGAAATCCCGTCCCCCCGTTGTTGTCCTTTGCTTTTCAATTGTTCAATTTACCCTTCCATCTTGCACAATCTCCGTTGGCTCTGCGTGGTGTTGTCTACGGCCAGGTAGTGCGGGCACAACCCGGATGGAATTTACATATTTTGTCATTCCGTAATGACATGGTTCTACTGAATTCGATGGTATTATTATGATTATTTTACCGGCTTGTGGTGGGATATTTTTGGTTATATCCACAGCCTCAGTGTGTGTTTTGATGTTAAATAAAGGGGAAAAAAAACTTGACGCTTGCTCACTCACTCGCACGCAAACAAAGACACACACCGGCACACATCTGTGTTGCGTTATTCGAAAATTCTAATTTTGTATTTGTCGCTGATTAATTATTTTTATTCCGTTTGATTGACCGCAACCATTAATCACGCCGTTCTCAATCGCTCAACAGGCCCCGTCACTAAACGTGCCCAACAAGGACACGTCGCGCACAACACCAATGACAAACCTGCGATCCATCAACATTCTCGTGGTGCCGTTAAATATATATACGTAAATTAGAAGCAAAGGCGGGCGGGCGGGGGGGACAAAAAAAATGTTGAAACTGCACGAACGTTGCTGAATATAATACGCGTGCTCCCGTGGATCCATTAACTCGTTCTTCCACGCAATTTGGAAGCTTCACCCGTCACCTCCAAGAGTGCTGCGCCATCGCCGTTCACAGCTTTTTCCCCAGCCCACTCGCTCCAAAAAAACACTTGCACGGGTCGCAAGCTCCAGCAATGAGTAGGGATTTTTTGATGAAGGAGTTGCATAACGCGGGTAGCCCCCGGAGGCTTAATTCCCCAAAAATCATGAAATGCGAGTCAACCCTCTGAGGGGGTCCTGGCTTAGAGCTACTTGAGCTGGACAGGTGAAACCTTTTTTTTTCCTCGCCAAGCTGGAAAGGGTCCTGGGTGCATAAAATTGATGGATTTAGCCCAGCGGTTGGCAACAGAAAAAAATAATGTATCGAGCAAAGAGTGGCGTTTTCACCGCAGCTCCGTTACGCTCGACTTGGGTGCCTGTAATGCATCAAGCTGGAGGTACAATCTTAACAGCTGCGTGGTGTGTGCGTGTGTTGAGGAAAAATGGTTCTTACCAATGTGAAGTATTTTAGTTTTCATATAATTAAAGTAGTATGTAAAACACTATCTAAGATTATACAGTTGCGTGGATTCGATAATCGGTTCAGATTCGTGAGCAATTTTTTTTATTTGTCTCTTTTCTTTAAAATAGGCAGCTGCATATTTCCAAAACACACATTTTTTTTACAGTGTATGCAGTTCAGTCACAACGGCTATCCTCAAGAACCCTTGGCTCAAGCACTGAAGAAGCACTACAACAAACATCGTGCTTGTGCCAGCGTTTGGCCCGGTTGTTTTGGCTTGAAAGCCACATTTTTTCATTCATCGATCCTGCATTGTGCTGCATACCGTGGGCTCCTGGCTCCACATCACGCTTATTATTCAATAAAAGTGGACGCTCTGCAAAGGCGAAGGACGCCGTCAGAAAAAAAAAATCCGCTTGCAGCTTCTGAGCCACGGACAAATACCGCTACGGGCGGGCCCCCCTTCCCCCCCACCAGCATTTTGGAATTATAAAGCAAAGGATGAGGCTGTTAAAGTGGTGCCATGGCAACGTTCCTATTTCGGCCATGGCAGTGCTGCCCCTCGCAAGCCTTCCGTGGCTATATGTACGTTAATCTGCTGTGTGCAGTGAGCTCCTGCTAGTTGGACCGGCGTTGTGCGTCTGTGTGTGGCGAGCGGCAGTGTAGCGGCTGCGCTACGAACCCAGCGAGCCCTTGATTCCATTCCCGCTCATTGCCGACACCGGTGATTTGATTATCGCAACCGGTCCTGGGCCTCCCCTAGGTCGACTCGGCCTCGAATGAATACCTGGTGCAGATTGGAAGCGTCAATGACAAAGTCGGACGTGTGTACCGTGCCTGCCTTCATAGGCGCTCGCAAATAGTGCTCGCCCCAACAGCCTGTGTAGGCTAGACGGGGCAATCTTTCTTTGCCTGATTTATGTTCAGATTTGGCCGTTACGTGAGAAATGCTGTGAAGCGTAGATGTGACTTTGTGGAATACGTTAATTATAATCGCCATAATTGCTGTGTAATTTTAATGGTGTATTTTTTTCATGTAGTTGGAGCACAATGATGGTTTTTAGAACTAATTATAAATGGCTCGCGTTTACTCTGCACGGTGCCTCCATTCACCGGTATTAATTGCAGTCTTTGTTTTTGTTGGTTTTGCAGACTGCGTTCACGCATACATGCACCCTGTACTCTTGCCCGGTTTGTTTGTTTTGCTTGCAGAATAGTTTTATTTTCATCGCCTTCATCAGTGCGTTTCAGGGCAAAGAAAGCACAAACTACCGTTACTCAATGCAGTTCGAGGATCAACGCGGTCAGAAAATTGTACCTTTTAAAATTCCAGCTTTCCATTTGACGTCTTGAAAAAACCCACCATATAATAGCCTATAATTGCACACCCAGTATACAAGTCTGCATTTGTATATAATACCTTTATTAAAACGACAATGATCATGTAAACTCTATTGGTGCAAGGATTGTTTGTGTGTTGCCTTAACCTCAGTTGTTATACGATGCATGAAAACATCATGCAGAATATAATAGTTTTTATTATTTCAATCGTGCATTGTCAAACAATAATGAATTGATGTACAGAGAACCATTATTTTCAAAGTGTGAAAGAGTGTCATGCAGTGGTCATTTGAATAATGCTCCTGATATGGCAGTCTTGTCAATCAGTTTGCTGGGTGAAGGCCACCCCATACCACCCTAGCAATTTGGGGTGTGATGTGGGTTGGTGAAGGAAAGAGAAGAGGCCAGGATTTGTTCAAATATCACTCGCCACTGATGTCAGCAGTGGCTAGGAATCAAGCTCGGGTCAGCTGGGTTCATAGTGCAGTGCGCTGACCGTTGTGCAACCACTTACCTACACAATGCGGTCCCATGCCCTAGCAGTCGCCGCCTGTTGTTGCAGAGTCTCGCGGTTCGTATCCAAGCGGCAGCCCTGGTGAATATTGCGGGTGTAATCGCCATCGCACCATCTGCTTCACAGTGGACGTTAAAGATCCCCTTGTGTCGTACGCAACAGGAGGCAATTATGTGCTGGCATCAGGGTCCAAATTATATAACAACCTACGCATTACTCAAATAGGGTTATACACACAGCAGCATTCATTGCCCCCAACTGGCAGACGAATACCTTGTGTCACTTGCAAATACGACTTATTCTGGCCTCTCTTATTTGTCAACTACTTAAACAAAAAAAATACTTTTGAAAACATTTAATAGAGGTGAAATGAAGTGACATCGAAAGCAGCGGTGTGATGTCACCATATCTGGGCAGTTCTGTAAATATAATGCAATGCTGTGCTGCTTGAGAGAGTTTCACAAGGACATATCTACACCTCATGACGAGACTCCAAAAATGTAGTTTAGATAGAATTGATAAAAATCCATAAATACTTGAATTTAAAAAATCCGAATTCTACTGGGCAAGAGGCTTGCATGTTAATTGTAATGCGGTTGCTATTCTTGCATTCACACTCCTGTTGGGGATTGTAAACACATCCTTCAAATTAGATTTGTGTGGCCCGCGCAGCAGCATGAGCAATTTTGTACGTCACGCGTTGGCAATTTAGTCCATGACTAATGTATAAGGTGTGCAAATTTCAGAGGGGGGGGCAATCCATTGCACAGTGCAGAGATCATCAACACGTTCGCAGCTTGAGATGCAAGTGTTGGTCAAAGACAATTACAAGATGAATGCAAATGTAATAGCAGCTGTTCAAAGTTGTGAAATCGGAATCGAAAATTACTTTTATAAGTGCTGTGTCCATGGTGGGGGATAGTGTGTGTGTGTGCGCTTAGACGTTGCAATGCATTGCAAGTGAGGCATGGTGGAGAAGAACAGGGGGAGGCACAACAACATGGGAATTTTAATTTGCTCATCCTGTCTCTACATGGCAAAAGAAAAAAAAATTCGAATCTGATTTTGAGTCCACAGAAGTTGCTCGTTTTTGGCCGATGTTGATCCACATTCAGGGGGGAGAGGTCCTTGCCTGGTAAAGGTTGGCGGTTCACCAGCAATGATTCAAGAAAAACCGGACTGATAATAAGACGATGTCCTTGCCTCCAAACAACCTCCAGTTCACCGGCATAAATGCTTCAAGCAAACCTGACTGCTGATGAGATGCCGCATTTCGAAACAAACCGGTCCAGAGTTTGTTGAGAGGCAGGTATGTAATAAATACTTTGTCACATTAATCAGTGGTCGGCTCTTGACTTAAAGCTTTCGTGACTGCAGGAATTCATATTATTTTGATCTTTCGGTAAAGTCACGTAGATAGGTTCAAAGAAAATAACCAAAAACTGCGACATTTCGATCGCAGCATAAGCGGTCGTCGTCAGGAAAAGGGGGTTTGCTTCTAAAGGCAAACTGTTGATAAAGGTTTTAAATGTGGCGTAGCCCAAATGTCAGCAGCATGGGCGGCGCAGCTAATGTTCATGGGAGTGGTGGGCAGTGACTGTAACGGTGGTGGGTTTTCCACCAATCACAGGGCTGCTCGGTAAAAATCAGTGTTAATGTAAGATCGGTGAGCGGCCTCCATTGCGAGCACACCGAGGTGGCTATGGCGAGCGCGCTCAGGTGTCTATGAACATTAACATAGCCACCTCAGCACACTCGCCGTGGAGGCCACTCACCGATCTTACATTAACATGCCGATGACGACCGCTTGTGTAGCGGTCGAAACGTCGTAGTTTTCTTTTTTCTTTGAACCCATCTACGTGACTTTACCGAAAGACCCAAAGAACATTGGTGGTTTAGCTGCTGCAGCTCCTTACTATTAAAATTCCTTCCCTCTATTACTGCTAACCCTACTCCCTCCCTTTGATGCTGCTAATCCTGCATACTGCATAATGCACGGGCATAATATGACTTTGAAACCCTCCCCCCATCTCCTACGCATTCCACAAGTAGTGACTAATCCCATATCTGCATTTCCCATAAATATGCTAAAATCCTCTTGATATGCAAATTCATTTGTCAAGGCGCCCCTTCCCCCCCTCCAACCCAGCTTAAATATACACTGCCAAGCCTGGTGGTGCCCATTCAGACGCTGTCTTTCCGACAGACCTGCTCTTCACCTGAGGACGGCTGCTTGCGTTGTGGCCAAAACGTTGTGAGAATTATTTTATTAAGTTTTATTTTTATTATTTTATTATTTCCCTTCTACGTGACTTTACCGAAAGAACCAAGAACATTTGGTCAGCTGTTGTTTTTTTTATGTGATTGCCACATTTAGAAGAGCCAATTTGTTTTGCCCGCTCTCCGTTCTGCTGCGATCCGATGCGCGTGACCGCAGCGGCTGGCCAGTCGGCCGGCCTACCATAAATACAATTGTACTCGCTGCATCGCCGCAAGAACACATCGCAAACCGTGCTTGCGCGCAAGAACCGTCGTAAATCGTGCGAGCAACGCGTCAGCATCGTTTGAGACGGCGTGCTGCACTGCGTGCGGGGACCGCCTCCCTTCTGTATTCACCTGCCCATAATTCGCTGTGGAGCGTTCCAATATGTTGCTCGTCCCCCTGTGAGGGGGGGGGGTAAAAGAGCTTTTGCTTTATGTGCCCCCGCCGAGCGCGTCGGCACACCGCCAGAGAACGACGTCGGCTCTTGCACAGCACCACGCGTGGCACGTCGCGTATTCAACATTTCCATCACGTCGCAATACGTCCTCCCCCCCCTCCTCCCCAACCACTCGCACCACCGCCATTCTTCGCGACTGCTGTGCACCCCCCCCCCCCACCACCACAGCGGTGGGCTTCTCGACTGTTGTGCGTTTGCAACGCGATGGCAATAACACCGCTTGTGGAGGTGGCGCAGGCCTGCAGGCCGCACGTGGCTGGCGGGGGACGGGGGGTGCATGAACAACACCTTGCACCTGCGGAAATGAGTTCGCTGAGACGAGGTGGGGGGAGTGCATCGCTTCTCTCGCGCGCGCGTTCGCCTGCCTGCCTGCCAGCCGTTTCGGTTCAGTTCAGTTTATTTTGTTGAAGTAGCCTGTGAGCTCAGAAACTCTCAAGAGGAGGGTTTCGTCAATAAAAAAAACACAGTTTCCGTGAGAGACATGACACAGAGGGGGAAAAAAATGAATGATAAAAAAGTAAATAAATCGTATAATTTCAAATATTACATTTATCTTAAGATTTTTAGCCAATTAGGGAATAGAAACGACGAGAGCTTCGTGTAATGAAGCGGCACCGGTGTGACGGCTGCAGCACGTTTTTTATATATTAAAGAACTAACTTTGTTGTGGCTTTGTTCGACTGCCGGCTGTGCGCAGTGGTGCTTGAGCTGCCAATCTGTTGTCTCGTAAGAGAGGGACCTTGCGGCTTGCTCCACGGCAGTTTTTAATGGAGCAACTTGTGCGTAGAGTGGTAACTTGGTGATCACTTGCTTCACAGAAACATGTGGGGACATAATTACAACCCAGCGGGTTGTTTGCAGCATGGTTTATACAGGGTCTTAGAACTAGTAATATAATAATGCCATTTATTTACCCTGGGAAAGCTTTACCGAGGCTTAAGACGCTTTTCATCATCATTATTTATTATTCATACCGTGCCTCCCATGTCGTGGATCCTCAATTGGGATGCCTGGCCACTATGATTAATACGTGGTTGGCTTTATGTGGGAGGAAGCCAGATTACCTAGAGAAAAGCCACACCTACGAGCAGGTAATACTCAAAGCTCCAACAAAAATAAAAATCAAGTCCAGAGACTCAAAATCGGTGTGTGAACCAAATCAATGATGTGGACTGCACATCCATTGCTGCATCGTCACCTACAGGCACCTTGCAGCCCTCTATCTGTGCTCTGTGGTCGGTCAACCATCCTAGCACCAACCAGGCTCAGACCTGCTCGCTCAAATTTCGGAGTTCCAATGATGTGGTCAGATGCATTTGTATTGCCTCGGCTTGCCTTGAGAATTCCGTGAGGTCTCCCTGGTGGTTTGCGCGAGCACGTCTGTATTCATTTGTGCGCATTAGTCATTTTATCCACGTGGGTAAAACGTAGATACATACAGGTGGAATTGCTCGGTCTCTTTTCGTATCCATCCAAAGGTTCGGATAATTGAAAGAATCGTCATGGGGATTATCGTATATTTAGTCATTGATGCCACCGGTCCACTGGCATCGAGTTAATCTTAACCATTGGCAATTCCCGTCAGGGCCACGGAATGCGATACAAAAAGACTGTTATGAGGATTTTTCATAACATCAGTTTGGAGGCACAGAAAATAGAATATAAGATAATTGGTAAGTGGATAACAGGATTCATACTCTTAGTTCTTTCGGTAAAGTCACGTAGGTAAAAAATGAAATTAAAATTAATAAAAAATAAAATAAAAATCACGATGTTTCGGAGGCAACACAAGTCTCCGTCATCAGGTGGGACCGTCACAGCCAGATTTGCTGTATCAAGTGAGGGTTTTTTTTATTAATTTTAATTTCATTTTTTACCTACGTGACTTTACCGAAAGAACTAAGAGTATGAATCCTTGCAGTCACGAAAGCTTCAAATCTAGAACGGTTAACAGGAGTTTCAATGCGCTGACCAATTCGTTTGTTATAGAGGGCTTTACGCGAACGTGTGTCATGCCTCGAAAGTGGGTGGCACTATATTTGGGGAATTTCAGTTCCAGATTGGTCCATCAACCACCCACCGACAAGGGGACTCGGTCTCTCGGAACGCTGCTGACAAGGTGCCGAAGGAGATAACGTGTCGCGCCGTTTTGAACAAGGGCACCACATTTCGCGAGCACGGACGGGCCCCATCGATCTCTCGCCGAGAGCGCAACCGTGGTTCCCGGTGCTAAAGGAGCGTTGGCCGGGTCTGCTTGTCAATTGCACCGGAATGCCTCGTGCCGCCCCAAGGTCGAGCTAGAGGAGGGGGGGAGTTAGAAAAGCCCAACCCAATAAATTATTTGTCCCTGATGTTGATTGCATGATGATGTGCGAATGACATATTTATGATGTGGCCGCTAGGCATGTAACTGTTCACCGCTACCCCCCCCCCTCCGCCCAGTCCAGTCTAAGTGATTTCCTGCTCAAATGAGCGTTGACACGTCGGCGTTCAGTCACCTGTTTACAGCCCTGGGCCGGTGGTGAAAATTCCACATTGATATGGTGGGGGCGAGTCTATCTTTAGGACAACCACTGTAGGCTTCCCCACAAAGTAATATTCGATTTATCAACCCCAGAGGCGTAATTGGACGATTTAACCCACCAACCATGAATTTAACCTCTACCTTCTGATTGCGAGCAGTTCGCTCTGGCCGGTTCACTACCCCCCCCCCCCCCTCTCCGCCACCACGATCCAATGCAAGAAAATGCTTTTCTTCTCATGTTGCTGTCATGTTTGCATTGTTTCTCATTGTGTTGATATGGCTCTTAGGCCCTATTGGCCTAAACACTAGAATGAGCATACAGTTTGCTTAAAGGTCATAATTTGCATGAGTATATCAAACATGAAGCATTTTAATTAGTTTTTTTTTAGTATATAAAAATAGCAAATTGTATTTTGCATATGCAATGAGATTTATTGGCTGAAATTGTCGTGTCCTGATTTTTTTTTTGTATTTTTGGCACCTCGTGTTGCTGAGCAGTGGGGGCTTGCCCAAACCGCGACACGAATTCTGCACCTTTGTGATTTGAGGTCTGGGGGGTGGGTGGACGGTGACAAATTAGCATTGTGCCCTCGACAGAAATGCATTTTCGCCAGGGCCTTAGCTATAGACCAAACCCACAGCGTGCATGGTGATCTGATGCAGGTTTTCCAATTTGCTTGCACCAGATTTGGCCGATAAAGGTAATTGAACACTGGCTGCTTGCCAAAGGAATTAGCATTTATTTCATTAGCTGCACCTGGCATGGGAAATTTAGAAAACTCTGGAGTTTGAGAATGGTGCCTTGTGGATTTCTCAATATTTACCGGTATTGGTATGTGTGCAATGAAAACAAATTATATATATTTTTTCATCAGGAAAGTGTCTAATGGCTTTATCTTTATAACGAATATAAAATGCGTGGGGGGGCGGGGGATGCATCTTGTATCAGTATTGCTCATCTCCGACCGTTACAAAAGGCACTTGCTGGAGAGGATGATCGTTATTAACGGTCGACCAAATAAAGTGGTTCATTCGGTTCTGAGGGTAACACTACATTGATGGGTTAAAGTGAGATTTTTTTTTAATCCGATAGTGATGCCACCCTGTAATCGATGCAAAGCGGTGCAATCGTTTGAAAAGCAAAAGGCGATGTGAGGAACTGTGATAGTTTTGATTTAATGTCTAAATATGACTGCCTTTTTTTTGTCTTCATCGATATTTAAATAGCTCGCACATCAGTCAAGCCGTCTGGCTTTAATGCGATTCACAGATGGTATTTACGTCACCTTCCCTTCAAATGTGGTATTTGATGTGGCTCGTGATTAATGTTTAAAGAGAGCCCATATAAGGCAAAAGGACGATATTGCCGTGAATACAAAATCTGCGTGTGTTTGTTTTTTAATATTATGCATTAAATCGATTGCCAAAAAATGCTGCATCATTTTAATAAACGGATTGCAACATTAGAATTGAGTAATAATGAAAACAAGTAGTAAAAAAAAAACGACAGTGTGATACAGCGTGTACGTGAAGTAGTAAGAATAAACACAATCAATATCGTTTTCCCGCCGAGTGCAGTTTATTTCCCTCTGAACAGCGCACCATTGTAAAATGTAATGTTATTTAAAGTGAATAAGTTGGCAATGAATGTTGCTGCCTTGAGTATTTTCGCTCCCACGATTTGTAGTTGTACTGCGTAAGCAAACCTTCGATTATTTTTTTAACTATTTTAATGTATTTCTTTCCCACAATTTTGAAAAAATACACAAAGTTCTTTTAAGTACAAATAAATCTCCAAGCACCATTTATCACGCGGTTTTATTTGTTCCCACTCACAAATAGTGGTCCTTTCAGCCATAACCGAGGGAATTTATTTGGAACTGTGCGGTTATTTCATTCTGAGGCTTCAAATAGTGAGTGTAAAAAAACTTAAACCTTCAAAAGAAGCGTACAAATGATGCATTGCAGTTTTCAAATACAGCTTTCAAATTCCGCCATCCCGGTCTTTCAAGTTAGACTGACTGCTCTTGATGGCCGATTGTAAAGGGAAAGAATTGTCCAACTTTTTTGCCTTTTAACGTGTCCTTTTTAAAGCACGTGGGCATTCTCGTGTACAAGTAACCCCCACCGGCTTGCTAAGCAGCAGTTGTGCAGAAAAACGTGCTACATGGCACATTTTTCACCAAGTGTGTTACTTTACAACTATGTTTCACTCATTCGCTGTCAAATTTTACCCCAAAGGGTTGCAACAAAATCATTGTAATTTGCGGTGTGTCTCGACTTAAAAAAAAATGTTTTGATCTCGGAAGCATTGATTGTCAGTTTAGAGTTCAAAGCGCCTCTAATTACACTGGTCAACAAAAAAAAAACATGTTTTTCTGGCCTGGACTTTTGCAACCGTTCTAGACTCATTTCAGGGTGCTGATTCCAAACCTGATCTTATATTTGCTCTCACATCTCATTTTATGCTATTGGCATACCCCATTTTCATTGATTTTACCCGAAATTAACTCCGTCACTTATGATTGCAAGTTGTTGCGAGTCAGTGACTGCTTTAGTGTTAAAATATGGTGCTGTATTTTTAGGATAATGTGTTTATAATATCATTTTATGTAGATATCCACATTTATTTAATATTATTCTTCCGCAGTTTTTATTGAAAATGCAATATTTGATATCTCAAAAGCCTGATGTGATAGACAAAAACTGATGCCAGATTTGGAATCGGCACCCCAAAATTACCTTACAAACCGTTGGAATACCTTATGCCAGAGAAAGTGTGTTGACCAGTGTAATCTTTGGTTACTCTGGTCATGACCGGCTGCTTGGTCGTGCACACCTGTAACCCAGCAACTTGGAGGCAGGGATTGGCGGATCACGCTTCAGTAACGGTGATCGCGAGACACTTCACACATGCACCTAGCCTGGCACGAGCGCTCTGGTGATGTCAGCATCACTTGGTGGTGAACGGCGGCTGCTGCGGTCGAGACCCCCACAAAGTAGGGCAGCGAGGTGCCTGCAGTAAGTGGTACAGCAAGTAGGTTTGTGCCATGTTGGAACGGGTTTTGTTTTTTCCCCATGCACGCATGGTCTGCTTGCCTCTGGCTACCGCAACATGAAATAGGAATTGTGCATACTTTCATCAACGTGTTGTCACTGTCACCGGGGCATGAGAAGCCACCTTTTTTTTTCGTCCCCTGTAAGTTAATTAACTTTCTATTTTCTTCTCCACTAAGGTTTTGCTTCTCGAGATGTCCGTCTCGCATACTTTCTAAAGGCGACGTAATATTTCCCACACGTAATAATCCGGTTGCCATCTGTAGCATGTACGAAGTAAAATTAAATTGTAAAGAAACATTTCCGAGATTTGCTTTTATGTTTCAACCGAAATGTCTGCAACACCCCCATTGACGTCAACTCCACAGGTCAATCTTGCAAATTCAACTATCCTGGTCTCTTGAGACGATGCTGAGTTTCTTCTCAACCTGGTTAAACAAAACGAGCGTGAGACTTGTCGCTCTTCGAGCTTCTTTAGGAATTGCTCTCGCGCATTCGGAGCGAAACGTCGGACATCGTGCCAAGTGACGCACGGCACAACTCGCACGCATCTGAGAGATTGTACAGTACAACCGCAAAAAAAGTCTACGCAGAAGTAACGTGAGAATTTTTTCTTTTCAACTATAAAAAAAAATAGGCCATAGATATAATTAGAGGTCAGATTTCATAATTGGGTTTACAAAAGATCCAATGTGTCGTGTTTTTATTCGCACTCTAAACCTGTACGTACACGCTCCTCAAGCTGCTGCTGTTGGGTTCTGGATTACAAAAAACTTTCACAGTCCGCCGAGACAACCTCACGATTTGCTTGATACAGAATACCGTTTGCGAGAGGCGAGGAGATGGAGCGATGGAATCGTTTTGTGTGCAGGTGCTGGGTGGATTACCGTAGTGCAGGTTTGTGGGAGGTGGCTGTGGCTTAAAGGAGGCCATCATCCAGCAGTGGACTGACCACGGCTGCTGATGACCATGACGATACCGTGACATATCGCTCTCCTATGAGTGCGAAAGGAGGCAACAATCCCACCGCTTCATAATCCTGTGGCACGCCATATCCATCGAACGAAACGGAAACCAGTTGAACTTTCACGCGAGCTGTCATTGGACACCATTGGGAATTCTGCGCGTCCCCAAAATCCACCGTCCGTATTTTTTGCTCCAGAGATGCGCGGCACCGGTGGAGTGTTTTTTTTGTAAAAATGGCTCGTTTGAAAGGTCGTTCTTCAAAAGGCAAAAAAAAATGACATTTGCGTTTCACGTTCTAAGTTTGTTTTCACTCGCTATTCCAGTGATTTTATCGATTTGTGGGGGTGAGCTAAGTCGGAGTGTTGCGTTGGCCTAGAACACATTGCTGCGGAGGGAGCTGGGAGGAACGTTGGGTTGCTCGGTCAATGGCCAGGGTCAACGGCGGCGTGGTGTATTCCGCAAATATGCCCGACTGTGAGGGCGGGCACAATCCGGCGTGAGTAGGTTAAACGTTGAGTTTTATAAGGGCACCACGGGGCGACCAGCCCCTCCCCACCCAGCCCCTCCCTGCATGACGGACGAACACAATAATCCCCTGTGGGCTGGTGTAACCAGGAGGTTCCTACCAGTATTAGCCCTACATTTGTTTGTTTGTTATTTATTTGACATGGATCCTTGGCGACCCCCCCCCCCCCCTTTATCAACCAGCGTGGTGAACTCTGGTCAAACAAACTCCCGTGGCCGACAACGCAGGACTTCATCCAGCAGTTGGAGTCCCTCGACCCGTCGCGTTTCTTTTGCT
This sequence comes from Lampetra fluviatilis, assembly GCF_964198595.1. Taxonomy (NCBI): domain Eukaryota; kingdom Metazoa; phylum Chordata; class Hyperoartia; order Petromyzontiformes; family Petromyzontidae; genus Lampetra; species Lampetra fluviatilis. Next base: position 7,884,743 of record NC_136302.1, read on the forward strand.
CGTCACTCTTGGTCCAGCAGAGGGGCCGAGTGCCATCTCTCAGTGGCTGCCACTGCTCGTCGCAAGCAGACCGAGCAACAGGATAGAGCCCCAAATAGCCCATGGTCTCCCTCGAACCTTGAATAATATAGGGGAACATCAATTATCGGCTCAAAGTCTTATCCTAATAAAAATAACACGCTTATTAACATAACAAGGCAATGTCCATCTCATCTCGGTCGTGTCTGCATCTCTCTAATGTCACGTCACGTGCATGTGTCTCGATTGTGACGTGTCTCACGCTGAACCTGGATCTCTGCTGTCTTCTCGCGAGGAGTGTGTGGGGCTAGCAAGCGTAACTCCATGCGTTTGCGCTTGGTTTACGAGAAACGCATTGCTGGAGAGTGTGGCAAATGTCTCTCGTCTGTGACATCATACGAAACGTCTTAAGGGCTTTTTCTTCTTCTTCTGTTATTTGCCTCTCCCAGGAAATGTGGTCAGCGAGTGGTTGTTGAACAACGTCACGCTTTTGATCCACGCGAAACTGCTGCTAGGCAGCCCCGGGTGTTGACTCGTACCAACAGAGAAGGGTGACGACTCTTTGCCTTGACCTCCGTTGATTTTTCATGCAGTTAACCGTATCGCCCTGCTGCCTTGGAACAACTTTGTTGTAACACGTCGCCAGCCTTTGTACTCTGTGTCAAGTTGGGGGGGGGGGGAATTAAAACTTAAGTAAAGCTACAAAACAAACATGAAAGTTCAGTCCTCGTAAAGGTTTTTTTTGGTTAGATCGCGTAAATATAAATGTGTCGATAACCCACCGGCGCAGCGACTTGCTAAGGCTTGCCACGTGAACAAAAACGTGGCAATTCGCGACTACTTCAGCACATCCGTGTTATGGCGAGTAAATCCTTAAATAGTTACACTTCAATATGAGTTTTCGCTGGCTGCAATCACCAGCAAAACGTCGTACTCGATTGTAAATGTTGTGGGTTTTACTCACCATCGCACCCGATGTGCTGAAGCAATTGCTAAATTGGCACGTTTTTGTTCACGTCACGCACTTTACTATTTGGCTGTGTCGGATGGCGGTGGGTTCAATGACACGGCTATACTTAAGCAATCTACACAAAAAACACTTTTATTATTACGAATCATATTTGTCTTGAAAACCTACGTGTGTTTTGAAATGTATAAAGTGTGTTGGGCTTGATGTGTTGCTGCCCAGATTGTATCTCCACCTCGTCCTGAGTGCCTCCTGTGGTGTGGGTGCCACGATCCAGTTTAGCCAACTCGGGTCTCGAACACTATCAAGATTGTTGACCACGTGCCTACAACACCTGGCAAGCCGTGATGGTGGTGGTGATGGTGGTGGTGGTGATGGTGGTGGTGATGGTGGTGGTGGTGCGTCCAAATACGGGCCAGGCTCAGTCCTGCTTTGCTTCCGAGAGATTGAGTCCATTCGCTTTAGTTCACACGGTGTTGTGTTGCTTTTTTTTTTTACAAATAATATCGCACGTTAACACAGTCGACGTTCATTGTCGCACAATGTCCAGGTACGTGTGCTTTATTTGTTTTACGTTTGTGGTGCTTTGGCAATCTCATTTCTCAAATGGACCCCTCCCTGCTTGCCTGGTTCCTAAGAAAAGTATATCAGCGTAAAATTGACCTTTCTGATCCATTTGAAATAGATGAATCATCTGACTCCTGACCGTACCGTGTAGTATTTCAACTGAAGGTTTATGAAGCTGTAAAAACAAAACAAAAAGATGATTTCAACGCTTAAAATTCAGTGCGCAAACACAGTTGCGGTAGGGAAGATATACAAACTGTGTGTATATATATATACACACAATCTATATTTACACAATCCCAAAAGCAAGAAAACAATAACATTAAGTTTAGAGTAGTTGATTGACAATGATTTGGTTCTCACTTTTCATATTTCTAGAGTTAGTATGGTCCGAGAGAGTTGGGCAGGGGGGGGTAGTGTGTGTGTGTGCACGTGTGTGTTTTAGGTGTGAAGCGATGGCGTAATTTGTGATAGCGTGATGAGTTATGAACCCCGGCCATCCGAGTTCAAATCCCTGGCACGGCTGATTATCTGAACCGGTTCTGGGCCTACCCTAGGTTAACTCGGCCTTAAACGAGAATCCGTTGTGGTGTGTAAAAATCAGCACTGGGGAGACAAAGGTGACTTGGTGTCCATGGTACTAACCACACCATTGCTTTGTGCGCAGTACTGGCCTTCATATGTCCTTAGCTAACAGCACTTGCCCCCTACAGCCCGTATGTCTATACGGGGGATCTTTGGCATTGTTTGTACGTATGTATATGCGTGTGAGAAAATGAGCCTCTGTGTGCGTATGGATGTGTGTGTTGCCCTCCGTGTGTATGGGAAGCCTTTGTAATGAGTACAAAGCGAGGAACACAGACGGATGGGTCTAAGAAAGCTCTCCATTCATTTATGGCTAACCCTGCCATTTATGCAGAGAGACGCTTTCTCGCCTATTTGCCTCGCCTTGTGTGCTGCCTCTTGATTTAATGCATCGGGTTAAAACAAATGTTTTGGATGGGTTTGGTGGTATATGTGAAAACTATTTTTTGTATACCGGCGGTATATGTGGGTACGTGCATGCGTCGTGGCCATTCGTGTATTGTGAATAATGCGTTTTGCGTTGTGTCGTTATTACTCGTGCAACTTGTTTTTCTAGGACACACTAACTTTTGAATTTATGAAGCTCATCGGACCGCGAATGGTGTTGCGCCCGCGTTTGTTATGCATTTCAGTATATGGGTTCATCCCGTTTATAGATGCTCCACTAAAATAAAACCGCGAGACGTTAAAGAGAAAGACATGTTTTGATGTGAAAGTCTCTGCACGTCGCCCATCAATGCCCATTGCACTTGTTAAATATTTTACGAATCCCTTCTGTAAGATACGGAGCCGTTGGTTTTTCACAATATTGAGAGGAAGGTTAAGACGGCCATTAGCAATAATTTATGCTCTGTATATAGGACTATAAATGGATCATCATGTCTAGTATTACAGGATCTGAAGCATACTCTTTGGTTATTTCGGTAAAGTCACGTAGGTAAAAAAAGTAATAAAAGTTCAAAAATAAAATTTAAATAAATTAAATAAAATCACGACGTTTCGGACGCAACACAAAAGCTCGTCATCAGGTGGGACCACCACAGACAGAAGCAACTCATTCCAGCAGTTGCTTACATTCCAGCAGTAAAAATAATAAAAATAAAACATAATAAAATAATTCTCACGACGTTTCGGCCACAACGCAAGCAGCCGTCCTCAGGTGAAGAACAGGTCTGTCGGGAAGACAGCGTCTGAATGCTTGCGTTGTGGCCGAAACGTCGTGAGAATTGTAGTTTATTATGTTTTATTTTTATTATTTTATTATTTGCCTTCTACGTGACTTTACCGAAAGAACCAAGAAGATAAATCCCTGCAGTCACGAAAGCTTTAAATCGAAATTCCAGCAGTTGCTTCTGGCTGTGGTGGTCCCACCTGATGACGATCGCCTGTGTTGCGCCCGAAACGTCGTGATTTAATTATTTGTTATTTTAATTATTTTTTTACTTTTATTATTTTTTACCTACGTGACTTTACCGAAAGAACCAAAGAGTGTGGATCCTTGCAGTCACGAAAACTTCAAATCTAGAAGGATCTGAAGCAAACCTGTTGACAGCTCAACGACGAAGTGCCTTCTCAGGTGTAAATTTATAGCAGCCAAATACTCTAAATGCATGTTGATTCTAAACGTGGAGGTAAAAACCAGAGGACCCAGAGAAAAATCCACACAACCACGGGGAGTACATGCAAACTCTAAATATGCAGGCGTTAGGGTTGGTATCGAACCGACAATCTCCTGTATTCTAGATTTGAAGCTTTCGTGACTGCAAGGATTCATATTCTTAGGTTTTTCCCGGTAAAGTCACGTAGGTAAAAAATTAAAATTAAAATTAATAAAAGTAAAATAATAATAAAATAAAAATAAAAATCACGACGTTTCGGAGGCAACACAAGCTTCCGTCTTCAAATGAGAGATTACAAGAGCTACCACTCCGTATATATAATGGTTGTATATATACGGAGTGGTATCTCTTGTAATCTCTCATTTACTTGATACAGCAATCGTGCTGTGACTGTTCCACCTGAAGACGGAAGCTTGTGTTGCCTCCGAAACGTCGTGATTTTAATTTTATTTTAATTTTACTTTTATTAATTTTAATTTAATCTCCTGTATACCAGGCAAGGCAGATAACATCTCGCCACTTGGGAGCCCTGCCATGTTAAATGTGTCTTATACGTTTTGGTGTTGAATAAAGTGGCTTGCATTGTAATGATTGAATTAATGAAACCCTTGTAGCTGGAACAAGATAAACTAATTTAAGACACTATTTTTCTATCATTAGTTTCACTTGCTGTGGTGCATGCACAAGAATCGTGCTTTGCGGTAGGCACAAATTAATGAGACGAAATGGCAAAGCTGCACCGACACCCCCAGACCTGTGTTCGGTTTAAGTACAATCACAGAAGCATTGTCCGGTGACATTACAATTAACCTCATGATTGAAATGCATTGCGAAATGACTCGATGACAATTGTAATCTGCTCCAGGTCCTGATTGCACGTTAAAAAAAACAAACCTCAATATTCATTGATGAAATGAACAAGAGTTGTTTGTCCGCTTTATTTATTTGCACGAGCCTTTAGCCAAATGGCCCTGGAATGCACCCACTCTCATGAGCACTCGGACGCAAAAGGGGTGGTCCTGGCGAGCACTTGGATGGGTGACCAACCACCATCACCTTGGTTTTGCCAGGTGTTGTAGGCGTGGAATTTCGAGGTGTGGCCAGGGGATGACATTGCTGCATGTCACCCCTCCCCACTCACTTGCTGGCATGTGCATTTTTATCCAAACATCCCAGATTTCTTCCTGTTTTCCAGACACACGGATGACATTGGTCAAACGTCCCAATGCAGGGCCATGCTGAAATGTAAGTCTTTATGTCTCAAACGTGGCTTCCCTGGGTAAATACATGGAATCGTAATGATGCGCGAGTCTCGACTCCCGCGCGAACGTCGGCTCAGGAAGACTAGTTACCGCGTCACCCCAAACATCATCGCTCAATTCACACAGGAGCTGCATCGCCGAGTGCGTCTCCCGCGTGACCACATTAAGGGGGATTTGCTTCCTAGCTACGTGTCCTGGAAATATTGCGGATACTCTACACAAATGCGTGCACACGTAGTGGCGACTCCTGCCTCCCGAAATTAGATTAGCGATTTAGCACTGTGGACGTTTAACAATGCACACATCGTGCCTGAACTGTAATCTCATCACCCGGCCTCTGGTCAAACTTGCCGAAATTCTCCCAATCCCATCGGATCATGAAAGTCGAGTGGATCTGAGCCTTGGGCGGGTGACCGCCAGGGCTTGCCAGGTTATTGTAGGCTTGCCTGCGATTGGTCGGTTGGGTGACCCCGGACAAAAAAAAATATTCCATGAGAAACGAAGGCCTGTTTTTTTATTGTATTGACACACGCACGTCGCTGCATGCGCATAGAAAAATACGACCGCAAAATAAACCATCTTGGTTTCGTCCTCCCTTGGCTCTTTCGACGCAAATCATCAAGCTGCCGTTTCATCAGCGGCCTCGGAGTGTCCTCAGTTTTGTTCCTGTTAAGCACTGGGCAAAGGAGAGGACGTTGTCCCGCAAGTGATAACAAACCTTGGTCTCGGGGCAGGCAGATAAACGATGAGCACAGCCTCTCTCTCCTATCGCATTATCTGTATCTCAAAGCCCTTGTCTCTTGGCTGTATCTCCAAGCCGCGGCATTGAGATTAACACGTTTGGACAATCGTTAACCACAGCATTCTGTGTGGGGCAGCGGTAGTGTAGCGGTTAGCGCGCTGCGCTATGAACCCGGCGACCCGAGTTCGATTCCCACTCACCGCCAACGCCAGCGACGATTATCTGAACTGGTCAATGGGCATCCCCTAGGTCGACTCGGCCTCAAATTAATACCTGGTGCGGTGTGTACACATCGCTGCTGGGGGTCCAAAGACGGCCGGGCGCGGTGTTGGACACCCACCCCCTCATGCGCCGTGGCGGCCTTCATAGGTGCTCGCTAACGGCACTTGCCCCTACAGTCTGTTACAGGCTGCATGGGGAATCTTTGTCTTTATAAAACACTAAGAGCTTGATCATTGCATTCTCTGCCTTATATATTTCTGCGAGAGTGGGTTTTACAATTTTGGGAGTTTGAAGATAATATTCATCTGACGCCGCTCGCTTATTACTTCCCACAGCAGGTTTTTTTCTCTCCCTGATGTAGCCACAGAGAAAACGATTAAGGCCCGGGCTGCTCCTTTGCGTCTTGTATTAAATTTTAATACATTTTAAAGAATGTTTAGCGCCACTGTGAGGGCACTGTGGAGACCCGTCAAGCAGTGTGGCCAAATGAAAAACTGTTCGTTAGAAATTTGACGAGACGTGCACGAGCATGTGCGTGCGTGCGTGTGCCTGTCTGTCTGTTGTCATGTACATCTGTCAACATTCCCATCTCTCTCTCTCTCTCTCGGTCTCGCTTTCTCTTTCTTCCCGTTGTCCTTATATAACCGTTTCACCATTTGGTTTTTGGAGATGCATTGACTTTATATAGGTAACTACTACTATACAACCACATTATATAGGCATTCTGAAGCATTTGCTTTGGGTGTCGTGGGGGTGTGGGTGCGGGTGGGGTGGGAGGGCTAAATTATAAACCTTTTTTGCTGTACTGCTTTATATGAGTCACCTCATCGTGAAAGTCAGTGTCAGATGAACACAATTATCTCAATATAATGCTGAGGTTAGGAGTGCGTGGCGAAACACCTGGCATGAAAACTTAATCAAGTCCTGAATTTAACATGTGCGGAGTTTTTTATCTCTCGGCATTTTAATGTCTCTGCCTCCTTCTGGCAAGAGACATTTACATGATCGGACATATGCCAGTAAATGCTGCTCCATCTTGGCGTCGAGAATGGCAAGGCGTGAATGGCCTGTCGATTTTGGCCTGTCCATCACCGGCATTTCCCCGCTTTCACAGAAAGCACGCTTGACTGAGCCTTAATTGTTGTATCATGCACTCTTATTTAACCCTCCATTTCTTCTACTCATCATCATACTACTCCACCCGTCAACAAATTACCTCCTTTGATCTCAAACTACTTCTAAAAAAGAGCTGTACATTTTTTGCAACAAAAAACCTCACCGGTTTGTACTCTTAAGCCATTGACGTGGTCCCCATGGGTTTTGGCAAAGTGTTGCAGTTAGCACACGGACAGACACCTTCCTCAGTATTCAGCCAGTGGTCTAATGCCACACGAATTACCGGACGGTTCAATGTGAAAGCGTGTGGCCCACGTGTGCGCACTGCATGTAGCTTGGCATAGGTGAAGGTGGTGAGGCCCTGCAAAATCTCTTGCTTGCTCGCACCACCGCTGGCAGAATGGCCTCCACTAGGTGCTCCGTTAAAGCCCCACTCGAGGGTGTTTTGGCCTACTTCACATTGGCCAGATGTCTGGGAAGAGGACGGGATGTACCCACGCTTTAGCCCACCACGCTCGACCTGACATTCGTCAAGACACGACGATAATGGCAACTTTCAACGAGCACAGACTTTTCTTGCTGTCAAAGAGAGAGGGAACGCCTCGGAGGCACGAGGCGGCGCACACGAGCGGGAAGGCTTAGTAGCCAGGCGGTGAGCGTGAGCTACCTATTGGCCAAGCTCTGCAGCCCTCTATATGTTAAGATGTTTTCAGCCAATTAGCGAGTGTTGATACGTGTGGTTTACCCATTTACATTGCCCAGTGGACAAACTTGTTTTACCATCTCCACTGCTACGCTAGGAGATGGGATCTAAGCAGCGACCTCTGGATTGTAGCTCCTGTATGCTCGCCGTTACACCGCAGGCTGTTATGTCACACTGCAGTGGCATATAAATGTGCAGGGGTTAGCAGCCCGCCGGGGTCAGATTCACGTGCGCTTTGAGATTTTTGTTGTTGTTGTGACGCACAGCCGCCCCCGCCGCCACGATCGCTCTACACGAGAATAAATTCCAGGTAATTATTTTTAATATACTGCATGTGCTGTAATCGGAGCAGATAATGGGGAAAGTAAATGTTGCTTTTCCAATTATTTTGTCTGACAAGAAGAAATAGGGCAGTGATCGCAGGCCCACGTTTGTTCTCCGGTTTGATTCAATTTTACAAAGAGGCGATGACTCACAATGGATTTGCGCATCTTGCAATTTTTTTTGGTCCCTACAAAAAGCACTGCCCCACACTGAACAAGGACACAAAAATCAATGTTTATAATTGAAAATTCAGTGTTGATCTATGGTCTTAAGAAATAACACTTGTGAACATATTCCGCTATCTACCATAATGTATCTGTAAACCAGCAATATTCTGTCGTGGCACTTGCGATTTAGCAGATAATTAAAGTTGTTACGTGTGCCCGTGTCGGCACACACGATACAGCCGTTGGCTCTGAATTAATGGTTTTCAAGTTATACGATTTAGACTCCAGCCCTGTGATGATAGTGAACTATATTAAGCCCAAATAAACACCCGCCGCTAAATTGTGGCCAAATTCATTTAACCGTTTGGTTATTCCTGTACCGCATTACTCTAAAGAGTTTCACTTTAATGGCATAGTATTTAACCACATTTACAATTGCACAAAATATGCCTTCTAACAATTTTTTTTTTATTGTGTATGGGTTAATGGTATAGCCCTGCAATTCCTCGTTTACACCATTTATGGCACAAAGCGCTTCCACTCGAGGGAGCTCTAGAGAGGCCCTTTAGAGCATATTTTGGCCTACTCTTCCAGGCTGGCCAGGCATATAGAAAGATGTGGGAGTGGCCACACTTGACCCCACCATGTGAGAACTGCCAATAAACTCACTGGGATGTACTCATTTCAGCTGCTGGGTATCTGTCTACTTATATGTCTGTCTATATGTTTCTGGTTCTGTGCTTTAGCTCTCTCTCAAATTTAGCATCCTCAGGAAGAATGTAATCAACCAGGTAGGGTGTTGACTGTTATGTTATCCGACTCTCTGTTGTATTACATTCCATTTCTAAGTATACTAGATTTGTGTTTCTATTTCATTTATACCTGATGATGAATGCTTGTGTTGCGATGGAAACGTCGTATGCTAGTAATTAATTTATTATTTTATCTTTATACGTGACTTTACCGAAAGAACCAAAGAGTAGAGGCTGTGATATTTAAGAAACCTGCCCTTTGTTCCAACTGCCTCGCCAGGAGATTGATCCAGTGATGTTTGCATTGCAAGCCCAGTGCAATCACTGTCACACAACAGCAACAGCAGCAGCATCCGGTACCATGTGCATTATTATTAATCTGTACGGTTTTCGCTCGTTCACGAACTTGCTATCCGCGATTTTGGCTTTCCGTAAATCGCATCTGGAACGCTGTACGACTGCATCGAGAGAGAGAAAGTGATGCGAGAGAAAGTGATGTGCATCGTCATCATTATTTACGGCAAGGCAATTTCCAAACTATTTCATAGTTTAATATGTATTAACTTTATTTTTATTGTAACCAATTTTTCTTTTGTGGTACGATCATTTTCATCTAATTAAGTGCTTACGTATTTATGTAAGGTGATTAATTAAAAAGGTTTTCGTAGGCCAATATAATTTTCCGTGAAATGTGGTATTCACAGGAATCTCCGGAACGCATACCCCTCGCGGACATCGAGGGAAAATTGTTGTATGCACCTTGTGTTTGGTTTTTTTACTGCCTTGAGGGAATACGCTGAAAATACATGGGCGTCGAACACTAATGCAATTTTAACATGCATGTATGCATGTTGAACTTCCTTTCTCGCCGTGCTTGGCCAACCATCGCTGCCGTGCCCGCGAAAGTCTCATAGGTTTGCAGCGTAAGCCCGTTGATGTGCGTGTGTCCCAGTGCCCGTTGAATAGAAAGAGTGAACCGTGAGCATCAGCACTGTTTACACTCGCTGGCCTAACTTAGTATTGCTGTGAGTCATGGGGGGTAGGTGGCATGGCAGCTCTTGCGATTCTCAAACGGAGTAAGTGATAGGCACCTAATATGGTGGGTAGCTGTGTGGTAATAAGGAATGTTGACTTGGATATTTGTTCAAATACTCTATAACAATATTTGTAGAGTAATCAATCCACTGCCGAGTTGAAGATCTTCCGACACAGTTTCGGTTGTGGCGGAGGTGTTTGACCATACTTCACCACACCGGTCAGCCGGTTGGTGAATGGGGGGGGGCGGCTGGGCACCGATTGAGATGTTACTCAGCGCTGAATTTAGCTGCGGTTGGGAAGCAAACCCAAGTCACTGGGTTCGCGGGGCACTGCGTTGACTGCTGAGCCATCATGCCTCTCACTTAGTTAATATAGTAGTTGTAGTTTCATTGTAACGATTTCACCAACTGATGTCTTGTGCAGGGACGCAACTAAGTGCACGGGGGGTGTGTGTGTATATATAGTTGTAAAGTAATATATGAAGTTTAAAAGTCGCCTGACTCTGGTTGGGCGAGACATTTTAAGCCTCGCTCTCGCAAAAAAAAACTAAATTTAGGGGCAAGTTTGGGATGCCCGGCGTTGGTAACAGATGCCGTGCACGTGCCTGGGCCACTATTTTGACTGTGGGGCTAAACATCGCTCTCCAAAAAACGTGCGTCATTGGACACGGAAACTCCCAGAGGGGGTTAACGGGATCCATAATAATGATACAAAAAATTCATTATAATAAAAAAAATAGATCATGATGAATCCAGAAATGTCTGGTCTGTGTTTCTAATCCTGGTCTATTAACAGGCGCGGTCGGCTAAACATTTGAATGTGTGTGTGTATAATACGTGGCGTTTAAATTGCGTTTCGAAATTAAGCGCGGCGTTCCTGCAGTGCGTTTATTATTTTTAACGAAATCGCCATTCGCTGTGAGACTTGCAATAATGCATTCGGTTGTCGGCAGCGGTTGTCCAATGGATAGTCTCATCCCTGTCATAGGAATGAGAAATTTCCACCACTGGCTCAGGGCTGTAAGCAGGACATGAGCACTGCCTTGATGCTCATTTGACCAATGCGTCACGTTAACTTTTTGGAGAGAATAAACACGTCTCCCCGGAAGAAAGTGAAATGCAGATTTCTAATCGACTTTCCCCAATTGTGAAATGACCTGCACACATTTAGATGCATGTACACAATATGTATTACTACAGTACCACGATAAAACACAAAAGACAAAGATCCCCGCTATAGCCTTAATAGACTGTTGGGGCAAGTGCTGTTAGTGAGCACCTAATGAAGCCCGTTACTGTGGCACATTCGGTGTGGCCAGCACCACGCCCGACCGCCTTTCTATCCCCAGTGGTGATGTTTTCACACCGCAACAGGTACTCATTTTAGGCTGAATCGACCCAGGGGAGGCCCATGATTGGTTCAGATAATGATCACCAGTGTTGGCTACGAGCGGGAATCGAACTCGGGTCGCCAGGTTCATAGCACAGCGTGCTAACCGCTACACTACCGCTCCACATGATCAAAAAAAAAACACGTACGCACAAATAGATAAAGAAGTGGAAATCATTCCTCACGCCACATGCATAACATACAGGCGGCTGAATACAGTTCCGTGTCTGCCTAGGATTATTTAGTACTGCGGGTCACAAGTTCAATCCTGCACAGACGAGAGCTTTTCCCAAGGCACTTTAAATAATCTGCTGCCCATTCTTGTTCAGCTAATGCCTGCTGTGCGTGTGTGGCAAGGCGGTGGAGGAACTTGTGTTGCCACTTCACCAGTGTTATTTGTCGTTTGCGTGCGGAAGTTAACGCCGCTGTTGTGCTTGCAGTCGGGAGATAAAATTCCCACGATGCAACGGTCGCCCCCCCCCTCCCCAACCTTTGATTCGGCTTGCGAGCAAGATACTTGTGTAAATGACAGTAGAGTCGGCCTGCAGTGCGAATGGACTAGTGGCCACGGGAAGTAATGACCGGGGAGTCAGCTTGCAGTACCAAATGGGGACTGGTGGTTACGGGAGGTAATGACAGGGGAGTCAGCTTGCAGTGTGAATGAACTAGTGGCCACGTGAGGTAATGACAAGGGAGTCTGCCTGCAGTGCGAATAGACTAGTGGCCTCAGGAGGTAATGACAGGGGAGTCTGCCTGCAGTGCGAATAGATTAGTGGCCTCAGGAGGTAATGGCAGGGGAGTCAGCTTGCAGTATGAAGGGACTGGTGGCCACGTGAGGTAATGACAGGGGAGTCAGCCTGCAGTAAGAAGGGATTGGTGGCTACGGGAGGTAATGACAGGGGAGTCAGCCTGCAGTACGAATGGACTAGTGGCCATGGGAGGTAATGACAGGGGAGTCATCCTGCAGTAAGAAGGGACTGGTGGCTACGGGAATGATCGAGAATAGGAGCGTGGCCAGGTGACGGAAGAGGACGGTGGAGTCTGCCGGTAGAGCGAGCAGTCTAGCGCAGGTGTGTAGAGTCGGGTATATTGCACGTACGTGTATACTCTGCATGCGCGCGCACACACGACATTTTAATTGTTTGGTGAAACAATCGATTTGTGATACTGCATTAGTATCGGTGCACAATCGCACGTAACAAAGTTGCACCCAAATTCGTCTGACACTGCCCTAAAGAGTATTATGCATAAAATGTTTTGGGCAAATAGCCCTTCATGGCAGAGAGAGAGAGGCCAATTGAAAAAGAGTTGAGAGACTGCACGAATTGCCTTTTAAGAACGTTTATTGGTTATTTTAAAACCGTTATGTCTATTGTGTTAAATTAAGGCCTACAGTATTCCGAAAACATTTACTCTGTACAATAATACAACCTCTTATTTGATTGTCCCTAATAGAATATTTGCAAAGCAACCATTGTGTCCTCTGCTTCTCAACTCTGCCGTTTTATTGACCGGGCCCCCCTCATTGACTCTGCCGCCTCCGCTTGCCAAATTGCGTTCAAAGTCCGGGACACGTCGATAGCGCATGGCGTCCAATCGCTGGCACCGCCACGAGCATCCGTCTGGGCCGTGCTGTCTGCATCGATTAGGCAAGCAAACATCACCTGGTCACCGTCTGTGCATCTTGCGATCCCTCTGTGCCTACTCCACCTGCCTGCCCTTTGACCCACATGAACATGCCCCAATCAGGGCCGCATTAGTCTCTCTCTCGAGTCTCTCGTCAAACTGACCTGAGCTTTATAGCCCTTTTTCAGAAGCGACCCGGCCACAAATGATAGCTCAACGAAGAGGCTTCTCTGGTGGAAATTGATAGCAGGCAGATACTCTAAACGGACGTTGATTCAAAGTGAGGAGGGAAAAACCAGAGGACCGGAGAAAATCCACACGACCACATGGAGAACCCTGCAATCTCTAAATATACAGGCGTCAGAGTCGGGATGGAACCTACGGCCTCCTGCATACCAAGCAGGGAGAGCTAACGTCTCGCTGCATGACTTACTCCGTATAACCAGTTGTGAACCAAAATTAAAATAGTTGTTCGTTTTAACTTTGATCGAGCTTTGAAATTCGTCCGTCACGTTTACTAATGAGCTCTGGAATATCCGAGACCGATGACAATGTAGCGTTTGTCGTGATCGAGCACGGGTGGAGGCAAAACAGTCGAGGGAAGGAATTGAATTTACAAGGAGAGGCACGCCCTCTACCAACTATGTCACAACTACAACAGCCCAAAGCGCTCCCATCAAACTTAATCCGGCCCTGGTTGTTGGCATCGATCGGACGAACAAACATTACCTGGGTGTATCCTCTGCGCCTCCTCCGTCCGCCTGTATTTTGATCGAGACGTGGGCCCCTAAAGGGAAGCTGTCCTTGGCGGCCATACTACTGCGTGTCCGCTCAAAAAACAAGTATAACCCGTAAAAACAAAGTTTTTCACTATAAATCCTTTATATGCGTGGCGGCTAGAGTCCTCTCGTCCTCTGGCTTGAGATGGCTGCCACTTATGGGTCAGATCATTGCATGGCACCATTAAGCAATTGGTAATTAAATATAATATTTTTGTCCTAAAAAGTGTAAAATTTTGGAAAAAAAATTTCACGAACATTAATTGTCACGCACAACGAGTCTGTGTGGAAAATGTCAGCTCGATTGGATCACGGGAAGTGGGTTAAAAGACGACTGAAAGATTTGCACGGTCGTACGCAAGCAAGCAAGCAAGCGAGCAAGTGAACTTAATATAAAGGATTTAAAAACTATTTTTATTTTACCAGGTAAGGCCCCCATTGAGCTATATAGCTCATTTGGGCCTTACCTGGCCACAACGTATAGCTTAACGAAGTGGCCTATCATGTGGGAAATTATAGCCGCCAAATACTTGAAATGCAGAGGGGGAAAACCTGAGGACCCAGAGAAAATATCACGCAACCTAACGGGGAGAGAGACATGCAGACTCCAAATATTCACGCGTTTGGGTCGGGCTCGAACTCACGACCCCCTGTATATCGGGCAAAGGTGTTAATATCGCGCCATTGGTGGTGACCAAAGTTCCCAGCATCCCTGGTGCTTTACGTTTGTAAAGTTGCTGTCCAGCCCCCCTTCAAGGGGAGGCCACTGACACCATGAACATCTGGCAGCAGTCCTCCTTTGTTGGCAATCGTTATCATCATCATCTCCCATCTATTGCTGATGTTACCAGGCCATTCATCGCCATCAAATGCTACCTCCTCGGCTCCGTCAGTCCATCTATTTATAAGGTAGCACTCATTACACACAAAGTTCTTGCCACACATGAACCGCAATACCTCGCTGATCTCGTCAAGGAACATCACGTGAACTCTGGGCATCCTCACAGTGACTTTTTTGGCTGCTGGCCATCGAACAAAGACGGTCACTGCATCCCGCACTTTCGGACGCGCCTTTGCAGTCGTCTGGAACCTTTTTCCTTCCAATATGAGGAAGCCACTGGAGCTATGCACTTTTGAATCATCTCGATTGAAAACTCATTTCTTAAGACCTGCCTTTTGTGTTTTAGTTTGTTGCCCTTCCACCGCACCTTCGATTTGCACGGTTGGCTCCGTACAGTGCGAAAGAGTTCTACATACACGCATACATCTCCTCCTTGCTCATACTCTGCATCTGTTACCTTTCACTTGCTTTGGCATTGCTCTTTATAGATTGCTCTTTGGTGGCATTCTTCTGATGGGTACGACGACATGCGCAGTGTTGCGTATCTGACTGGCTGGTGAACCGGAGCAGGGGCGGATATTTGAATTTACAGAACATCTACAGAAAATGACAGTTACACCGTACCACAAATACGGCGCTGGCTGTGGGCGATCAGATTTGTCAGCGCTGATAATGTGATGGTCAGATACGTGAAGTTGTGATTCGACTGGGCTTCACCCACCTGAGTTTTTCATGGTGCAGAGTGGCGGATTTTTGTGTTTGTTCTCCCATAGGTTTTAGATGGTCAGTTAAAACTGTCAGGTGACATCCTGTCGTGCCTACTGAAGGATTGAAGAGCGTTGACTTGATCGCCTCTAATTTGTAAACAGAAACAATTGAAATTGGTCTGTGGTGGAAAATTGATCTGTGCTAGCCAACTGTTCCAAATTACTTGTGGACACAAATTAATTGCTATTTGCACCTTAAAGGCTGTTTATCAAATGAAGTGAGAAACGTTGTTGTTGATTTTAATTAGTGGGGAGTTTTTATTTACAGAGTTGAACAGCAATTATGCATGGAATAATTACATCGTTACTGATATTTACTGATATTAATAATACATGGTATCAATAATACATGGTATCAATAATACATGGTATCAATAATACATGGTATTATTACATGGTACTCTTCATATTATTAATATCAAGTCATATTAATCATAGTCAAAATAATAAATTTTAAGATTTTTCTACAGGAAATCCTCACTAAGTCTCGGAGTACTGCATTCAAATTTTCGGTCGATTCTCTTTTAAAACATATCCACCGTGTAGCCTTCAAGCACCTATTAAAGCCGGCACAGCACACAAGGGGGTGGGTGGCCAGCACCACCACCGGCGCACATTGTCTGCTCAATGCTGATTTTTATACACCTCACCAGGTCCCCATTCAAGGCTGAGTCGACATAGGGGATGCCCAGGACCAGTTAAGATAGTCGTCATTGATTTTGGCTCTGAGCGGAAATCAAACTCGGGTCACCGGGAACACAGTTCAGTGTGCTCAGCACTACACTCCCACTCCAAATTGTTATTTATACATTCATATATATACACACACAAGGGATAATGCCATGGGGTGTTATGGTTAACACAGAGGTCGCCAGTTCAACTCCCCAGCACAGCAGTTGTAACAATGGGGATAGTTTGTTAATTCCTTCCACCTCTGTCCACCCCAGAGTATCAATGGATGCACCACTGTTCATGAATGGGCGGGTCGTGTGTGGTGGGGTGAAGCGTGGGTATTCTCACGTCTCTGAAGAGGAGCTGTCTTGACCTCCCTCTAGTGGAGGCCCTTCTGCCAGCAGTGATGCAGCCCAGCACTTGCAGGGCTGCGCCTTTCCCCACGCAAACAAGCCCACACCTCGCTTAATAAACGCGGTGGCGGTTAATAAAAAATAGTTGTTTAGAAAGCTGCCCCCCCCCCGTAGAGAGCGTTCAGGTCCATTTAAAAAAAGGCCATACATTTTACGTGACAGCCCATCGAGAATGCGACGCGAAATGATTTTGCGTACAGAGAGTTGATGGGAAAATAAACGGGCGAGAACGTACCGAGCGCGTTCCCTGTGTGGCCCTCGCAGGAACGCCTTCACGGCCGCCTTGCGCGCTGTGCGCACAAGCTGTCTCCCAGAAATTGACAGGTGCTGGAAATTCGCCGAACACGTCCTGGCGCTGGCGTTACTGTGACTGGCACGAGAGCGACGGACGATCCATGCGTGTGTGAATCGCGATTGCACGCGATCGCGTGCGTGAGTGTGCGCCTTTCTAAATGAAAGCTCGAACGCGCAACCTGGATCGTGGACCGGGGCAACGCTATTAACGGCGGGTTCGCTTGCTTGCCCCCTTCATTTTTCGCCATTTTTGGTTGGACGAATATCAAGTGCCCTGATGTGTGCTCGTGGTGTAATTGTTGTTGTGGACGCGGTTGTTGGTTAAGCTGTCGGTTAAAATATTCGTGTGTACAGAATATGCGATTTATGAATTGGGGCGTCAAGGTGGCCATCTTATCTCCCTCGCCTGGTATGTAGAATGTCGTGGGTAGGATCCCAACCCTGACACGCGCATATTTGGAGCTTGCATAATCTCCCCGTGGTCGCGATAATATTTCTCCCTCCACATTTTGAATCGCCATTGCATTTGGTGTATTTGGCTGCTGTAAATTTCCACATGATAAGCCACTTGGTTGAAGCTATCATTTGTGATGGCCAGGTTCCTACCAGTAAAAGAGCTACATGGCCCAGTGGGCCTTACTTGGTAAATAATAATTTAAAAATGTGATTTTGACTTAACTTTCATGACTGCGGGAATTCATATTCTATGGTTCTTTCGGTAAAGTCACGTAGATAGAAAAAATAATACCAATTAAATAATACTAAAAATAAAAACATTCTCCTGATGACGATTGCTTGTGTTGCGATCGAAACGTCGTGATATTTTTATTATTTTGTATTCACTTTATTTTTATTATTTAATTGCTATTATTTTTTCTATCTACGAGACTTTACCGAAAGAACCATTAGAATCGTTTTTTTAGGTTAAGCAGCCTTGGACGTGGCACAAATGAATCGTTTTGAAAACGACAGGGGCCCTTATTGCAGTGACGCATCGGCTAGGTTCACCTTACACAAATCCCCCAACCAGTTTTGTGGATCGATTTAACTCAACGCCCCTTCTTCAGGACGTGTCGATTTATACATATGTGTAAAAACAAGCTAAGATATTATACAACTTGGTCACACATAGTTCATGGAGAGAACTGCAATGATTGTCTGGAATAAAGTGGCGCGGAAATTGCGTTTTTCATGGTTTTACTCTTGTTACGGATCATCACAATAATAGCCAGAGCCGTCCTTGCAATGCCACCAGCCGTTGCACTGTTACGCTGCTGTAAAGCGCACGGCAAGCATGGCAACGCGTGGGGGAGAGCAACCGCATCGGCCACGGTGACCTCTTGATCTTGAAGGGCCAACGAAATAAGCTGGCAATTTCTCAAGTCAGTGAGTGGAAACTGGAAAGAAAGTTGGGCGGTCTCAATCTATTTTCTGGTGGCACAGGTGATGGCGTCTCGAGCAGTTATCTGCCTTCATTGCCGATTTTGATCAAGCGGCAGCAGCAGCCAGCTGTTTCTGCCGCCACCAATGTGTTGCAAGACAAATTCTTTTTTCATTAACGGCTTCTATCATTTTGAGGGATGATGCTGCTGCTGCTGTGGTCTAACGGTCAGCGCACTGGACTTGCAATCCAGAGGTGGCCTGTTCGATTCAACCTCTAGACGCGTCGGTTGAAATAATGGTTGCAAGTTTTTTTTTTAAATCCTCCATCCCCCTCCCCCCCGACCCCACCACCTCGGTCCACCCAGCAGTGTCAATGGATACTCCCCAGCTCTTCACGGTGTGGAAGAGGAAATCTAAATACCCTCCAGAGGGGGGGGCTATCTAGAGGTCCCTCTCTAGTGGAGAGGCCCGTTCCGCCAACAGTGGCGCGAGCAGGCAATTGCGGGGCTGCGCCGTTACCACCTTCATCACCGTGGCATTGCAGCAGAGTTGCGGCTCGCCCGAGTAGCTCCATAATGTTGACTAATCGTAGTAATCAATACACTGTACAGGTTCCCCTCGCTTTGTGCGTGTCAGGCTTGTGCGAATTTCGCGCTGTATATGCATGTGGTTAACTTATATTTTTAACCCTAAATTCACTCTATGTGGATTTTAATTCACTCCGATGCGGCTATGCGAACAGACTTGGGACAACATTGTGTACTCTGTGTGTGTGTGTGCGCGCTCTGTGTGTGGGTGTGCACTGTGTGTGCGCTGTGGGTGTGCACTGTGTGTGCGCTGTGTGTGTGTGTGTACTCAGCAGGCCGCCATCTCCTCGTGCAGTTTCGCCTTGTGCGCCATTTATTTATTTTTGCAACGCATCTACTACTGCTGCTACCACCGTGTAGAGTGAGAGAGGGGGGGGGGGACTGCAATTGCCTCGTTTGCCATCTAACGACGCTGTGTTTTGTCTTGCAGTGAACAAGCACCGGCCATGGCTGGAGGACGTCTACCATGGCGTGCTCAAGGAGACGGAGCAGATCGTCATGATGGAGCTGCCCCTCATCGCCCTCGACAAGGACGCTCCGCTGCCCTACGCCGGTGAGACCTCCAGCCCAGCACGAGATTGGGTGGGGGAGGGGGGGGGGCTGTGGTGGGGCTAGGGTGGTAGGGGGAAGGCCGGGGGGGGGGATGAATAAATCACAGGGGGCAAACAACACTGGAGAATCGATTCACAACCGAAGCTCTGTAATATCTGCTTCTGCGGGCCGCTCTACGAGAGATCTGATTGGCTGCTCGTTCTCGTGACGTTCTCTGCCGATGGCAAGATCTGGGGTGTGCGGGGGGGGTGCGGCGGGAATAACCTACAAGCGTCATTGGCTACCATGGGCCCCCGTTGAGTCGATGTTTGGTGACTTTCTCGTGGCACGCGAGCGATCTAATATTTCCCATGGCTTAAAGTATTTTCTGGCATCTGTTGTTGTAATAATAATTGCTACTCCCCCCCCCTCTTCTCTGGGAAAATTCACACAATGAGATGTTAATGCGGTGGCATTTGGGTGAGCTCATGTTTTGCATGAGGAAAAGTAAACAGTGAACAAATTAAGCCATATGGGGAGCGTCTCTCACACGTACAAGCCGTCGCTCGTTTAATTGCGATGTCTCGGTGGACGGCGTTCAAACCTTAACTCCCCTCACGACTCGATGCATCATCATAACTCACTTTCGCAAATCGATTTAAAGAGTCAATTGATTCATATGTTGCTCCCTTCACGGTGCTAAATTGGCATTCGTTGTCTGCTACATTTTTGTGCACACTGGAAATATTCACGTTCCTCGGAACATGAGAGCACACGCCGTCTTGCACACTTTCAGCCATCCGCGTGTTTTCTCGCTACGTGAATTGTCCAAATTCCAGATCGCGATTTGATTTGGGGAAAATCGGCCGTTGTTATTTGCTTCCTTTTACGGTACTTCCAGAATCTCCTAAGTGACCGCTCGGTTCATCTGAACCTGCTCGCAACGGCACAACCAATGTGCAGGAATTCAAAAGAATTCTCGCCCGTAGACCGCAAATCGGTGCAAGCATCGCGAGGTGCAAGAATCGGTTCTCGTCAATTAATTTATCGGCCGTCACACGCCCCCACACACACACACACTGGTCTTTGCTGTGCACCTAAATAAATCCATTCATTAGTCAACCACAGGCCTGGCTCAGGACCCTGTGCTCGATCAAAGCTTGCAAGCGATCGCTGCAATTCTCAGGATCCATAGGCATCACTTTCCGGCCTCTGTGTTTGTTCACGATTTGCCCTAACAATGTGAAGTGCAGAGGGCGGGGGGGGGGCAGTAACAACACAGTTAGAATCTTCTATTGCATGAGGAGTGGTTCCAGGACAAGTAAAGAAATGTGTTTTTCAATCTAGATTTAAGTGAAGTCACGTAGAAGGGAAGTAATAAAATAATAAAAATAAAAGTAATAAAATAATAAAAATAAAACATACGTTTTATTTTTATCATTTTATTACTTCCCTTCTACGTGACTTTACCGAAAGAACCAAGAAGATGAATCCCTGCAGTCACGAAAGCTTTAAATCGAAATTTAGATTTAAGTGGCTTCCTAATACTCGGAAGGAAGAGCGTTCCAGACGGCCGCAGAAGCGCATCTGAAAGCGCCACGATGCACTGACCGTCTTTGTTCGATGGCCAGCAGCCAAAAGCCGCTGCGAGGATGACCGGAGTTTGCCTGGTAGTTAATGTTCCTTGACGAGATCAGCAAAGCATTGTGGTTCTTTTGTGGCAAGCACTTTATACATACCACGTATGAAGCCACACGTTTTGCCAGCTGTGAACTAGGAGGATGGGGAAGAGAAAGAGGGGAAATAATATGAAAGGATACAACAAGAGGGAAAGGAAAATAGTAAAGGTGGATGTCAGGATGAGATCGCAGGATGGGGAGGGAGGTCGAATGTAGAGCGAATCATTGAAATGGGAACCAAGTCGCAAAGAATATATCTTTTTTTAATACATCAAATGTTGTTCCACTATGGCAAGCCCTTTCACAGCCGTATGTTTTACGAAGCAGTGCTCGGTTCTAAGGGGATTTGAGTGTCTTAGGATTAGTTGGAAATGCCCTCGGCTGTACAGTGTGTCCTGAAGATTAGGATTAGACCATGACAACACATATCTGGGTGGAGTATATTTCATTGTCGGTGAATACCCCGCTGTGCCGTAAGATTGATATTTATTAAAAAAAATAATCCGTTTTATAAGTAAGTCAAGTTAAAATATTGTTCGTAATTCTCACGAGATGCCCCCAATGATGGACATTTCTCTGATACGAGGGAGGTCTTGGTTTTTCAAGAAATTCGATGCGAATTTATCTCAGCATTCCCTGCCATGCCGATCTGTCTCATGATTTTATTTCTGTATTGTTACGCCTGTGGTCATCGTCATTTATTTCTTAAGTAGGCTAGCAATTAATGGAAAATATACGAAGCACACAGCATTTGCAGAGGAAATTCACATTGATTTGTGTCCGTATACAAGTGGCCAGAGATATACAATTTAATATTCAATATACGGTAGTTCTCTCCTTGAATCATTAACATTTCTAGCAATTGGAGTCTGAGGGGGCTGCAGGACATTCGGACACGACCCTGGCTGCACAATTTACAGCCAGAAGCATGTTTTCCTGCGTCATGTGTTACTGTTTATCTGGCTTCCAAACTGCAATCTCAATGTTCATTTTTACATTCACCTCATGCGGCACATAATCAAGCCTGTGTACATGTATATATGTCTGCGTGTTGAACTTCCTTCGCATCGTACCTAGCCAACCGTGCGAATCGGTGGTGCCCATCCGTGGTACGTATACATGTAGCCACAGGGACAGTTTTGTGTTCCGATTCCAAACCATTCTAAACGCATGGAGTGGCACTGAGGGGTGGGGGAGGGGGTGGCAGCACTTTCTTTAGCGCCAAGAGACAGGTAGAGACCTCGATATCTGAACTGGTCTTGTACCCCGACGCTTCAGCAACCCACGCTCACAGACGGCGTGATGAAGCATGGTCAAACAACTCCTGTAAACATCACAGCGTGGGGGAGGCCTTCATCCGGAAGCAGTTTGGCAAATGGCTGAATAATTTGCAAAGTGTTTACACCATTGGAACCTCATTTGCCAGTAAAAAATATGATAATTGTTTTTTTACCCTTCTATCTGGCAACAAAACTGACACCTTTTTTATTTTATAGTGCATCCATTATCAGAGTTATGTTTTTTGTTTGCATTATGACTGCAGGTATTGTGGTCTATGCAAACATGACTCCTTGTAAAAAAAGGTGTCCGTTTTGTTGCCAGATAGAAGGGTAAAAAAACCAATTATCAATTTGCAAAGTCATCTTCTTGGTTCTTTCGGTAAAGTCACGTAGAAGGGAAGTAATAAAATAATAAAAATAAAACATAATAAAACAATTCTCACGACGTTTCGGCCACAACGCAAGCAGCCATCCTCAGGCGAAGAATGAAACACCCCAAGCTTGGAGCGTATATTTAAGCTGGGTTAGAGGGGGGGGAGGTGGGAAGAAGAGCGGGGGGGGGGAACCCCCCCCGCCCACCTCCTACGCATTTTCCATATGCTGAATTCCTCTTGATATGCAAATTATTTTGTTTAGGCGCTCTTCTTCCCACCTCCCCCCCCTCTAACCCAGCTTAAATATACGCTCCAAGCTTGGGGTGTTTCATTCTTCGCCTGAGGATGGCTGCTTGCGTTGTGGCCGAAACGTCGTGAGAATTGTTTTATTATGTTTTATTTTTATTATTTTATTACTTCCCTTCTACGTGACTTTACCGAAAGAACCAAGAAGATGAATCCCTGCAGTCACGAAAGCTTTAAATCGAAATTTGCAAAGTGTTTTTATTTTTAAGCAACTGTCTTCCATGGGTCCAGCCAATGCCACAGACGGGTGTTGCAGTCACCCACCAGGTGCACTTTCTGCCTTGTCTGTTGTTATTGTTGCTGCTGCTGGGTGCAGTGCATCGCATCACACTGCTTTTTACCTCCTCCCCATTGCATAATCGGAAAACACGCTCGTAGCTGCGCGTGATTTGCATCTTAATGAGTGGGCTATGTGCATCTTGAATGTCCTGAAGTCTTTCTTGAGCCAATTTCTTGCGATACATTTACAATCTGTGGGATAATGCTTCCCCCCCCACCCCATCTAAAACTAATGTTTGAAGTTAGTTTTGCTGCACGATGCGTATAATACGTAAGCAGGGGTCTGGGGAAATCACTACAAGACAGCACAGTTACAACGTATCGCTCGCTCCTGCCACACGAACGGGGTTTCCAGCGCAAATGTTCCGACTCCTGGGAGTGGCGTCTGAAAGTGTAGACTTCGGACTCGGGTTATGCTCTTGGGTCTGTGACTTGAAAGGCGTCTCTCCTAATCTTGAAATAATCAGGCACATGTAAGAAAAAAATACTTTAAAATATTGTTGTCCTTGAAATATAATGTTAAGCGAGCCATAAGCACCCATCAATTGTCAATTATTTGGCAATGATTTGCAAAACCACCAAAGATAAAAAATGTTATGCGATTTCAAAATATTCGTTTGGGTTGATGGGATTAAAAAAAAATGCCTGGCGAGGAATCTGTCTAGACACATCCTGTTAGGCTTACACTTTTCAAAGTGATATTAAATTACTGAATTATAAGCAATTCAACAGATGGGTATTGCAGCAGTCACAGACTTGCCTGTACTCTGTGGGCCCTTGATTGGACCCACTCCCCATGTCTCACGGGCAAAGAGGACATGCATACACTTGCACCAATAAATGAGCCCGACTGTTATTACTTCTGAAAAGCATTCCCATGTAACATTGTTTTGCCAACCGCAAGACGTGCGTGCGATTATCACGGTTGGCTACGTGAAAGAAGTTCAACGTGCATACATTCACCCATTCACTGACCCACTCGCTGACCCAATCACCTCGGTTGGCTCCATACGATGTGAAAGAAGTTCAACATACATATGTACCCACTCGCTGACCGACTCACGGTTGCATATGTACGGTGCGAAAAGTTCAACATGTACATACACGCACGCACTCACTGACCCAGCCATGACGGTTGGCTATGTATGGTGTGAAAGAAGTTCAACAAACATATATGCATACATACGTGCTGGACCTGCGGACGTGTAACGCAATAACGTACGCGATGCTTAGCCTCAGCCAGACGATAGTTGTTTATTTTTGCGAGCGCAGTCGTAATGATGTTGTTAGGTAAAGCGGCGATGCGCGTTGAGCACAGTTAACGGTTGTAAGGCAGTCGGAGAACACATTAGCGTTATCTGCTGCTGTCGAGCGAGAATTTTATACACGCGGAGTTCATACACTTTGCCAAAAGATGGGCAGGAAATGCATTGCTTTGAAGGCGAAACTGCCATTTGACAGTACACAGTTTGTAGAAAATATATTATCCTGTCAAATGGCAGCTTTTCTTTTTAGGATGTAAAAAAAAACATTACCGCTCTGCAATTGTGGCATCCATTCTCATTTTAAAATCTTCGTTAGGTAACCATTTGGTTCAGAATGTATATAATACAGTTAATAACCAGCAAGGTGCTATTATTAGGACTTTCAATTTTCCCAGCCATCAGAGTAATCTGTGCAGTGCAGGCCGTGTGAAGATGAAAAATGCATTGGGGCATTTAATCACCGTCGCGTCATCCCTCCTCCAGAGCTTGCTGAATCTGACAACGCAGTGGTTAACGTAATGGGATTTAGAATATATTTTCCAAGCGGTTTCATTACCGGTTCTACATTTCATTCTTAAATTGGGAAAATCTCTTATTTCTGGTCGGGGCATCGTTCTGGGAGTCGTCGTCGGGGCCAGGACGGTTTATATTTGTAACGCGGTCGTTCGTGTGTGGCTCCATAAAACGTGCTGCGAAACAGCTGATGATTCGGCTGTGTTGGCACAAGAGGAAAATAAAGGCCTAATTTTAGTGGGTACAAGTATGGAAGCGGGGTCAAGACAGGTCAAAGCTGTATTTGCCTACATGACGATGGGTTCGACAGTCCTGAGTCGTTTCATAGCCTCCAACAAGAGGAGAGCAACCTCCACAGAAAGATAGTTTGAAAAAAATGAGTTCAACAGTCCCAAGTGTATTGGCAAGACAGAGGAGCTGGTTGTTGTTTTTATTAAATATTTTCAAGCCCAAATATGTAATTCGGATCATGGCCGGTATATTTTTGTGTTTGAGCCACTCGAGATACATCCTTTTCTCGCCATGGAAGTTGTCAGGACGCAAGTGTTCTGTCGGCTTTGCACCGCGGAAATTATATACAACAACATACAATGAATGCAGCTTTTACGATCATCCACACGTGAAGGGAAAAAAGATTCGAGTATAGAGAGAGAAGAGATAATCACAACGGTCCCAATTCTGTGCTCTGCTTACATCCCAATTGTCAGACATGTCATAACTTTTTTTCACGTTGCAGTATATTTATTTCTCAAACTGTCAGTGATGCAATTGCCAAACCGACTTCAACCCCCCCCCCCCGCCCCCCTAAAATCACCGCCGCCGTTAAGCTTTCTCATTACTGCACGTGGACATTTATTATATAAAAAAAACTCTTAGGCATGAACACCGATTTTAAGTGGCCACTTATGTACGCTCATTTACCATGAGCATTTACGGTGTTCTCAATTACACGTTGCATGATTAAGTCACCTGATCGCCCTCGGCGCAAGATCATCAGCACCACAATTGGGCACGATAAATCCACTGCTGGATGAAGGGCCTCCCCCACGTTCTTTGCCATCTCTCACGATGTAACAATCCGCCGAGCCAGCACCCGTGCGGTGGCTGATTTTTTTTCATCGCTCCATCTCCTCGGTGGTTCTTCCTTTTGGGTGCGTTCCATCTCTTGGCGGTGCAGCTTACCTTCATTTATTTACTCCAGCGGCTCATCTGCCTCCGTGTTCACGAATGCCAACCTGAGAACGCATTCTTAACCGCCGGGTCACTTTCCCCATTTTTATTTTTCTGGTCGAGGGAATTTGCACAGAATGGAGTTAAATTAATTATGTCTCTCTTTTCTTTTCGAGCTATTCCGTGATGGCCACTGGACATTCTGGGTGGTCCGACGAGACGATATATTAGCAGCTGTCTCGTGTGGCGTTTGAAAGGGGCTGGGTCCTGTCTTCAAAGAGGGGAGAGCTTTTGATAGAGAGACGAACACTTATTGGCAAATCCACATTGACGAAACAAGCCACAACGGTGAAAATGGACACGTTCCTTTAACGCACGCCAACCGACTGCATAATCAGAAGGCAGGAGTGGATTTTCGGAGTAAGTCAATTTAGCTATGCAGCTCTTTTCAAGGGGTGACCCCAGCCAGCAGATTAAAACCAATAATGAAATTAAGTAACGTTTGAATAACAAAATGTCCTCGGCGGCAATTATTCCACTGCTGGATGAAAGTCTCCCCAGGCCCCGTCACCATCTCGTCGGCCTGCGATGTAACAACCCACCGCGATTGCCTTCGTAGACTGCAGAAGCCCCGGACGATGCTTCGATGTTAAATTGCATGATTATCAGGTTGTGTGTGCCGTGTACAGGGTTGCCACCTCGGAGGCACTGCACAACATAAAACCGGGACGTATCATGGGAAGAAGTAGTACTGTAGAAGAATATCTCTGCAATACCAGAAGGGGGGACGGCTACCTATAATCATGCTCTTTGGTTCTTTCGGTAAAGTCACGTAGGTAGAAAATAAAATAAATCGCGACGTTTTGATCGCAACACAAGTGGCGGAAAAAATATAATCCAGCAGTGGAACTGCTGAACCTGCGAGAGAGCAGTTGCCTATAATCATGTCGTGTGTGCGATTGCCGTACACAACTGACCAAACTGA
This sequence comes from Lampetra fluviatilis, assembly GCF_964198595.1. NCBI lineage: Eukaryota > Metazoa > Chordata > Hyperoartia > Petromyzontiformes > Petromyzontidae > Lampetra > Lampetra fluviatilis. The sequence goes on from NC_136302.1 coordinate 7,911,958, forward strand.
GACTTAATGTCCCGGGAAAAACGTACAGATTTCTAAGGACAGCTGCTGATCCAAGGGCAAAAAAAAACCCAGAACAGGTGGCTACTCTAGTCCCATGCCGTCAATCTTCTTGCCATGGCATGGTGGACCATACACCTTGGTGTCCCGCACAATAGCCACAACTGATAGCAGTGGCATCTGCTTCCAGTGGATAACCTAAGAGTAAAGATGATATCAAGGCCATACTCTTTGGTTCTTTCGGTAACGTCACGTAGGTTTAAAATAAATCTCGACGTTTCGGGCACAACACAAGCGTCCGTCATCAGGTGTGGGAGCCTTCTTGTCTCGCAGTCTGTTAAAAGCTCTAACAGATGTGTGGAAACCCTCCCCGTAGAGGCGGTTCAAGCTTGATTTGAAGCTTTCGTCACTGCAGGAATACATAGTTAGTTTTTTTCGGTAAAGTCACGTAGGTATTCAAATCAAGAATGATATCAAGGCTGAATGTACAGACTCATTGATTCACTTCAAGCACTTGACCAGTCGCCTCCTTTTCCCTCTTCTATTGCTACTACCATGGTTACTGTTCCGTGTGAACTTCGCTCATGGATTCTTAGCACCCAATTTTTATGACTGTCAACAAGATTGACTGTTTCGTCTCATCCACAGTGTTTAAACCAACTAACTGTGTTGAACCACCACAATTGTCTCCATGCATCTTCCCTCCCACTGCTAAATTTTGGAATTCCCTCTTCCTCGAATCGTTGAACTTCCCCCCCCCAGCCCTCACCATAAGGAAATATTGCTCCATTCAAGAAACACGTGACACTTTTTTACTACAAAATGAACAGCGCTGTCCGTTGCTGGCCGCTGGACATTTTCACACTTTTTGGCCTCCTGCGCTCAGCAATTATTTAAAAGTATAAATGATGCCGGGTCAAAGGTTGAACGAAGGTGATGTGTTGTAATCAATGAGCATTTAATTGTGGCCGAGCTGCACTGGAGAAAAACTAAAACTACTCAACGTTTTTCTTTATTTCACCAGGTAAGGCCCATTGAGCTTCAAAGCTCTTTTTTAAAAACGCGACCTTGTCACAAATGATAGCTCATTCAAGTGGCCTATCACGTGGAAATTTATATTGGCCAAATACTCTAAACGCGTGTTGATTATAAACACGGGGAGAGAGAGACACGCGCAAAATTCCAAATATAAAGCGGGTATCAGGTTTGGGATCAAACCCACGACCTCGCGCATACCAGGCGAGGTCGTTACCGACTCGCAACCGTGGCGAGGGGGCGGTCTCAAAGTATTGACCCAGGAGAGGACTCCCCGTCACGCGATGTAACGAGTCTGCGAAAATTACATGAAATGAATGGATTTGGGCCCACGTTTAGTGGCTCTGAGCGACCATATTGCATGCCGCAGATTGCAGTGTCAGTTCTCTCGTTTCTGTCTCTTGCTCGACCTCTCTCTCTCTCTGCCACATGCATTATGCATTTGTACTGGGCCACACATAGCTGATGAGATTAACCCGCAATCATTAACCGTGCCGACAGTGCAGCAAAGTTTTTTTTATTGCTCACAATGATTGCACAGACTCTGCTTAATTTGAACAGTCGTAAGTATCATTCGATATGCATCGCTCTGTATTTGTCGTATCTGTGTGCGGAAATTTCTGTTTATCAGTTTTGACGGCTTGGAAAACTGTCCAACTTCGTGATTCTCAATATTGTCTCTGTTATCACCACGGTTATTATTTTGAATAATATTTAATTCCCTTTTTATCTCATTTGATGGAATATATATATACACCTCGTGGGAGAAGTAAAATGGTTGAGAAGTGTATATTTAAAAAAAGGTGAGCAGCGGTGAACTGAGTTCATATTCTCAGTCATGGATAACATCCGTCGCAAGTCCTATCCCAACCAGTCCTGGGCCCGCATCGTTCACAAACTCGACTGACCAGTCTGGTGAAGTATGATCAAACAATCTGGCGTTGAAAATGTATGCATGGGCAGGCTTTAATCCGGCAGTCGATAGCCAAATGGCTATATTGTTCCTTTTTATAATAATGACATTATATTCATGGTTCTTTATATTATTTTCCTTCTACGTGACTTTACCGAAAGAACCTTGAATATGAATCCCCTGCAGTCACGAAAGCTTTAAATCGAAAAATAAAGACATTGTTACAAAAGATGTTTTCCGATATTTACTGTAAATTTTCTCCATACATTTGCCTATCAATGGCGCTACACTCACCCTGCCGCGTTTTCGTGAGGGGTGTATAAATAAAAATGAATTGCCGAATCGGTTCGCATCTTTATGCACCGAACCGTCATTACGAAAGACAGAATTGCGAATGCGCGCGTGACTACGTCGCATATCCGACCGCGACCGAGCCGTGCGACCGAGCGAGTGATTCCTGGCGCGCGTCTTTCTGGCGTCTGGAGCCTCACGTTGGCGCGCTGGCCTAAGCGGGAGACCCCACGTTGCCCCCGCAGCTTGCGCTCGTAAGTAGCTTAGCAGCGGAGATTCGCGAGTCCGCAGCCCGTGGATTAATGGAAATATAAATGTATATATGCGCTAGCAGTCAAGTATGTCCAAAGGCGGCTTTGGCGTTTCATTAACGCGGTCCAGTGGCGAGATTTTGAGTCATCGGGGGTCGGTCTCTTCGGTGTGCGATAAAGGACGTGGAGAGAGAAGGAGCTCCACTCCGTGGGTTGAAATTTGTTTTGGCTGCGAAAATACGATCGGCACGAGAGGAAATACGCTCGGCTTTTTCTTTATTTTTATCACCCCCCGCCTTAAGAAATTGAGAAATTGGGAATATTTTTGGCGGCCAATGAGCAGGCACCCTACCCCCCTTAACTTGTATTTAAGAACTTGTATCTTGACTTTACCGAAAGAACTAAGAGTATGAATCCTTGCAGTCACGAAAGCTTCAAATCTAGAATTGATACAGTAAATCTAGCTGTGACGGTCCCACCTGATGACGGAGACTTGTGTTGCCTCCGAAAAGTCGTGATTTATTATTTTATTTTATTTCTATTATTACTTTTATTATTTTTATTTTTTACCTACGTGACTTTACCAAAAAAAACCTAACAGTATGAATCCTTGCGGTCACGAAAGCTTCAAATCTAGAATCAGGCACCCAAAGTCACCTTCCGCGAGCGGGGCGCACTTTCTACACGCGTTTAACCGTCGCGTTCATCACGTCCACCGTGGTGGACCGTGATAATTATGCAGTTGGGGACCGCACGTGTGTGTCCCGTATGACATTATGGGAAACGTCTTCGGCACAGTTGAAGGCTTCTCAGACTCGTAAAGTCACCTTGCACCAACGATAAAAACTTTAAATGTTTTAACAATTTCTGCATGACCCACGTCAAGTTGCGTTTCCACTCATTTGAGTGTCGGGTGGTGCACGCATCCTGTTTGCAGCCCCGAGTCAATTGTGGACATTCCACATTCCTATGGCGGAGACGGCGGAGAGTTTTCTATGTGATGACCACTCCCGATGGCCACACCAAGTGGGGTACATATTTTATTGACCCTCGTGGAATAAAGGGCCCACTTCATCACGTTCTGATTGCGAGCAGCAACACCCATGCTCTAACGTAATTGTTCTGAACAATTAATGTATCCATCATTTCGGCTAGGATATAGTCTTTTAATTTTTTGTTTTAACACACACTAAAAAAATGCGAAAATCAGCACAGAGAGATACATGCTTTTAGAATTGCAATGAGAGACAGACAGAGCAACGCAAGGTATCGGTAACATACGCAGGCTACGTACATCATTCTTTCTAACTCTTCTGAAAAGTAATTGGCCTTGGATAGGACCCGTCTAGAGATGGAGTGGCAGCCGAGGAATGGAACGCATTGCAGAGGACATCCAGCAGAGAGATGGAGCGATGGCATCACCTCGTGTGTAGGTGCTAGGTGGATCATTGCATCGCAGGATCACGAGAGGTAGCTATAGCTTCATCCAGCAGCAGGATTAGATCATGATTGCTGGTGATGATGACGATGGTGGGAGCATCAGACTCCTATTTCATGAAATCGGGAGTTCAAATCTTGGTCAAAGTTGACCTGTGAGGCCAATAAAATGAGCACCATCTGGCGAGCACCATTTGTTAGGTGGCTAAAAGTGGTTGACCTCTTGACAAACTGGGCACTGCAGTAGAATCATGGGTTGAACAAGACATTGATTAATTGATTAATGTAAATGTTTTAGCTCACGGTAAATAGATTGAATTGGGTGTGTAATATGCATTTTTTATAATTATCTGTTGAATGTCATGGGTTTACGTCACCCCTGCATTCTCCAGATGCTCTCCAATCGAATGAAATGTTTTTTTTTTAATTTAGCTTGCTCAAGCCGCTGTTGGCAGAAGATCCCTTCTCGATAGGAATCTCTAGACAGCCCTTCTTTCGAGGGCATTTGTCCTTCCTTCCACTGTGGCCAAATGTCTTTAAAAGGCATAGGAGTTACTCTTTAGTTCTTTCGGTAAAGTCTCGTAGGAAGAAATTAAATCAATTTAATTTACTTTTACTACGTGACTTTACCGAAAGAACCAATTTTAATTCCTGCAGTCACGAAATCTTCAAATCAGGCAAAGGAGTACCCATATTTTATCCCACCTCATGGGACCTGGCAATCGACCGGCTGTGGCATACCCAATTATGCTGCTGGGTGGACAGTGGTGGCGGTGGGATTTTATAAAAATTTCTCCGTAGCTTCAACTGCCATGCCAAGAGATGGAGTCGAACTGAGGGCCTCGAGATGGCGAGTCCAGTGTGATGACCATTCCACCCTGGGGAGCGGCTCTCCTCCTCCAAATGTAAAATTTCCACCAGTGGCCTAGGACCGCCAACGAATGAAAAGCGTGACCCCCACTGGTCATCAGGGCGCAGAGATAATTACACTTTGGTTTCACGTCACTTTTAAGTCAAATTATGTGGTTTTTTTTGTTGCGATCACGGAGCCCCCCTTGAGGCTTTTCAGTGAAGCGCGTTCAACCTTGCCACATCTCGTCCCCGGTGAGGATAAGGGGGGGCATGGAGAGCTGCGGACGTCCCACCGAACAAATGGAACGACGGCAACACATCGGCTGTGTTGGTGAACGGCAGGCGAGATGATGACCGTCGATCTGGTTTTCATTCCACGAATCATGTGTCCCTCCCCCCCCCCCCCCCCAAAAACAAAAGAAATTGGCGATGTGTCACAAACAGCTTGCGAGCGTTCGGCACACTTCATTGAACTCGCGTGGCTTCAGACCTCAGATGGTCTCCGGATTCTCCCTTTCGCTGGGCACCAATAAACGCGCGCCTCCCTTTTAGTGTGATATTTCAAGATGGCTTCTCGCGGCGCAGAAGCAGTTTCACGATATTGATTCGCCGTGATTTCGCGCGCACGTCTGAAATTATTACATCGAGAGAGGGTTTTTGTTCACCCCCACCACCCCTCCCCTCCCCCAATTGCTTTTATTTTCATTGCTTTGTCCGTACCTGCTGGGCAATTCAAATTTGACAGGGAAATCTCAATTTATGTCAGCGATCTCTCTCCCAGTACACACACACGTCCCGTTTTTTTTTTCTTCTCAGGCTCCGAAAGGTTAATGTGTTTTTTTTCTTCTTAAGGCGTTATTCCAAATGAGGTTTGTTGTCATTCCTCACTCTCGGAGGATTTCGCTTCCAGAGAATTGGAGACTTCACACATCTGTGCTCGGGTTGTATGCGTGGGCGATTGTGTGTGTGTGGAGCGGGAATGTGTGTATGTATGTTGATCTTTAACATCGTGCGTAGGCAACCGTGCTAATCGGAGGTGCGGGAGAAGAACAACAAAGTAAACACAAAAAGCAGCTCAAAAGAAATGCGTTTTCAATCGAGATTTGAAAAGTGCACAGCTCCCCAGTGGCTTCCTGATATCGGAAGGAAGAGCATTCCAGACGGCCCCAGAAGCGCATCTGAAAGCGCACGATACCATCTTTGTATGATGCCTATCCAAAAGCCACTCTGACGATGACCGGAGTATGCGTGATAGTTTATGCTCCTTAACGAATTTAACGCTACGAACCCAGTGACTCGCATTCGATTGTCTCTCAACAGCCAACACATGGGACGAATATCTGAACCGGTCCTGGGCCCTCTCCTAGGTCAACTCAGTCTTAAACTGGTACCTCGTACTCGGGAGTTAAAGGCGGCTTGGTGTGGTACTGGCCACCCACCCCCTCGTGTGCAGTGCCAGCCTTCGTAGGAGGTCGCTAGCAGCATTTGTTCCAATTGTCTGTTGAGACTATATGTGAGATATTTGTCTCTTATAGATAATAGATATCACAAGTTGCCACAGAAGCTATTAAACGTCTGTCACATTTCTGACTTGAGCTGCGCCATTGTAAAATAAGGTACCAGAGATATGAGAGGGCTCTCATTCTTTCTGCTTCTATTGTTCCGGATGGGTCAAAAAATGTCAGGAGAGAAAACACAATCCATAGTCCTGATTTGAACGAATTAAATATTTGCAGAACAGCTGCAGTGCTCAGCACTTGGCAGGGAAAGCAGTAATGAGTGGATTAAATTAGCGGTCATCTTGGCCAATCCATGTGGATTTTCCCGCTCGGGCGAGCGTCGCACCGGAGCTTGTCCTCCCGTTTACAGCCCTGGGCCACCGGTGGACATTCCACGTTGCTCTGGTGAGCGGGCGAAACTATTCCCATAGGACGGGGGGGGGGGGCTCAGCAACCCGCGGCTCCAGAGTCGCACGCGGCGCTCCTAAGGGCCCAAGGCTTTGCGTGACATTATTTATTAAGGTGCCACCGTGTCTCGCATGCATTGTGGCTCGTAGGACAACCTGCTGTTGGCTTCCCCAAACAAAATTGGTACTTAATTCTAGATTTGACGCTTTCGTGACTGCAAGGATTCATATTCTTAGGTTTTTTCGCTAAAGTCACGTAGGCAAAAAAAATTATAATTAATAAAAGTAAAATAAAAAATAAAAATCACGACGTTTCGGAGGCAACACAAGCTTCTGTCTTCATGTGGAACCGTCACAGCACGATAGCTGTATCAAGTGAGAGAAATTCCAAGAAAACAGTCCTTGTATATATACTGGTTGAGGGTGGGAGGAGCCAAGGTAGGCCCTGAATATTATTTTTGTGAGGTTCGGTGCGGCTGAAGCACGCTGTTAGGAATGGGCCTTTGTTGTGTAAACTGGGTGCGGATGATGTAGAGGTGCGTGTAAAAGGGACTGAGCCTTTTTGTTATGTAGAGGTGGTGCGGCTGAAAGTGGTACTTATTTAATCGACCCCCACCCCCAGAGAGATGATGGCCTGGGTCGACGACCAATCGGGATTTGAGCTCCGCAGTCCTTGTGACTGCGAGCCTCTCGCTCGACCGCTGAAATACCTCGGTGCACGATGGTAAAAGTTAGGGCTTTGTGATGATCATAATAATACCTCATGGGACCTTCCTTGCCAGTCTCAGAGCATGTTTGTTTGCATGTTCACCACAAGCATATGTGAATAATGCAAACATGATTCCTTGCAAAAGGTTTCAGTTTGGTGTTTTACCATCTTGACACCTGCTTTATTGCTAGAAAGGGTGAAACCTATTATATAATAATAATACCGTCAAGCCTGAACCGTTACGGCTCGTCACACATTCAGCACTTGGTTGTAGCAGAAATAATTATTCTTAGCCGGTATGGAATTCAAACCAATGTGCATATAATGACAACGGTGATGTACCGTCTTGTCGAGGTGGATTCAATCGCACTACCTCCCCCCCCCCCTTACGACACTCGCCAGAATTTTAATGAATTATTACAATCCAGGCTTGTGAAATTGTAAATTTTCAACATTGTGGCGAACACATATCGGTCTCTAGTGGCTGTGTGGTTCATAAGAACCCATAGCGTAGAACCTATGCCAATGTAAGAGGATCTGTCTTCCTAGTGCAATTGTGGGTGCCTGTTTCGTGAGATTGGGAATCTATATTCGTGGATAAATCGATGCATCACGACAGCCCTGGTGCGGAGTGCACCGTGCCACAATCCTATATATCTGTGGCATCTGGTGGCTGCGTCCCGATGTGATTCGTGTTCGTGGTGAGGCTTAACTTCAGCTCGGTCTGACCCACAGAATATTTCCACATCTTGCACACCGCATCCAGTATCCATCTCGCTACGACCGACTTCCCATCGTGTGCCAAAAGTGACCCGGAAATATATTCAGTGGAATATAAAGCCCTGACCCATGGTGGGCTTATTTAAAATATGTAGATAAAAACAATGTTTATGCAGTGCTTTGTACTACATCTATACCATTGCTTTAATATAATTGGTTTTGCCTCATTAAACCGATTTACATGAGATAATTTCAGTTGAATCACCAAAATAAACACGCCATTTTAACTTGTGTGTGGATTTAAACGGACATAATTGCAGTAATTTTTATTTGTGTCTACATTAATTACGAGCCTTGGAAAAAAGAAATCTGCGGCCAGGAAATCGCGCATCCTGCTGCATTTAAGTGGCGACGAGTGCTTCGGAATTTGAATCCGATTGGATTCCTTGCGAATCACTTATTCGGGTGCCCATGGTTTCCACCTTTTTAAAAGGAGTGTGCGATGGGTGCTGTTTTTCTTACTCTGTGGACCAGAGGTCACTTAAAGGGATCTCGGAGGCTAGGGGTGAAACCTTTCCTGGTTTGCTCCAAGGACTCGCGCCCTAAATTTCGATTTAAAGCTTTCGTGACTGCAGGGATTCATCTTCTTGGTTCTTTCGGTAAAGTCACGTAGAAGGGACTTTACCGAAAGAACCAAGAAGACGCGCGCCCTCTTTTGGGGGTAGCAGCTATCCTGGGAAATCTGTACATTTAGACCCGGGACATGCACTCCTGGTTTTGCCAGTTGCATAATAACACACCACTTTAGAGGGATGCATTTCAGAATCAGAATCTTTACTCAGGCTGGAGGAATCCAATGAGCTATGAAGCTCTATTTCACAGATGTCCAGTAGGACATTTACACGCAGATCTCCCGACTTGTGCTATCGTTCCCACGATATGCTGTGGTTTACTTGCTGGCAGCCCTACTCCGATGTAGTTCTGCCACATCCAGATGTAGTTGTTCGGCAGGCCGTACTCTAAACACCAACCCTGCGGTGGATTTCCAAATGGGTGCTTCGTCTCGTTACTGGACCGCAAGCAGATTACAGTCGGGATAAAAGTGGGTGGATATGACAATCGAAAATTGTATATATTTTTTTACCCTTTACCATTCCGAGACGTCTTACAAGTTGGTGGGTGGATCCTGTTAACTGCTGAATCTCGGAACACGCAAGCGGTTCAGCATACATTCTGCTCACCGCAGAGAACTGTAGCGACACGACCACACTCTACGATACCCTGCGTCAAACTGTGCCGCACGTCCTCCCGCATAACCTTGTGGGAGCCTCGGTACCCATACGGTTATTTAATTGAAATGTTCTTCCAGTTCCTGATGTACACGTATGTACACATACGTCATCGGAACAGAATCCGAAGAAAAACCGACGACTTACACGCACGTCATCGGAATGGGAAAGTGTTAAGAAATTTATAAATAAAAAAATTAAACAGCACGTGGCGTGCAAAAAAACAAGTACAGAAAAACGTGGAGAGTAGAGATGGAGAAAGTAGGTGTGTGCGATGGGGCGAGCGTAGAAGGGGAGTGAGTGTGGGGGCAGGGATGTGAAAGAGATACGAGCCAGAGAAGGGGGCAGTTTCGGTTTACTGAGAAAGCTAAAAGGGCTTTGGATGACATGCTAGAATGGCTACGCTGAATGCACACCAATGATCACAGCTCCACAAGCCTAATGCTTGGTGCTTTTTACCCCTGATGGCTTGCCTGACGAAAGCCCTGCCCAGCCAATAAAGGTTGTGTTGTATGACCGCCTGGCCCTCTCCTCCGCCTCGGCTCACCATCTCAACACTGCATGGCCCCCTTTCCCTCCTCCTGTTTGATTAATCTATTTTGAAGGAGTCTCGTACGAGACGACAGATAACAATAGTAATCGTCTCCTATATTTTGGTTCATCTACAAAAGCCTCATTGAGCATCAACGAGTCTTTTTTTTTGTGTCTGTGCGTGTTCACGAGAGTCATTGCTTGGGATGTTTGCCCGATTCCCCACGGAGTGTTTCACTCTGGTGAGAGGACACCCGAGTAAGTGGAGAAATGCCGTGGATGTGAAGGAATAATGCAAAGAATAATTGGTGTGTGGATAGGTTACCGAGGTATTTTGCCGCACTGCAATCTATTGACGTCCTCTCTTAGCCTTAGGAGGCTTTGGTGTCTCATGCGCATGATGACATCAGCGAGATTTACCAACCTTGCCTCCAAAGCTCAGGATCATAGGGTTTGATCTCACGTTTTTTTGCTTTGCAGTGGTGGGAATGTGCTAAGGTCAAACGTTAATGGCCATAACATCCACGGTTGTGGGCCACAAGCCTTGTAAAATGTGCCTCGCATGTGGCATCGTGAAACCCTGCCACTCTGATCAGGATGCACGGCAGCCGAGAGAGGCACGCTGTTGGCGCAGTTGTTACACGTAAATAACGCCCTTGCTCAGTGGAATTATTCATTAATTGCATTGAGATGCACGCGCACAACCTTACTTGCGCCCTCTGAAATTAAGGCGGCCATAATTGTGCGGCCATAATTGTGCGTTCCAGATCAGCGGTTATTGAAACTCCTGGTCTTTAGGCCACAACGCCATCAAGCTCTCCAGTTCCAGTAAATTTGCCATTCCCATGCAAATGAGATTATGTACATTACGTGTGTCTGGCTGATTGGTGTACATGCGATGCTTGACCCGGTTCGTGATAACCAAAAAACTGGAATGGCCTCGGACAGCCATTTGCGGCAGATAATATAAATCTCTCTCGCAGCTCGAATACTTTTATCATAAGGCGAGCGTGCAGCCCTGAAAATACTTGGTCATGCCGTCATGACATGGGAGCTTCCCCTGTTTTTGGCCTAATATTTCACAACAATCTGGAACGTCTTGGAAGAGGTGGGAACACCCACACTTTACTCCACCGCACGCTCTCTGTCAATCGACTTAACTGCGGCACAGCCGTTTATCCCCCGCTGGACAATCATATCGTCGGGGCTTAATTTTGGGGCGGGTTTGTGTCTGGATCGGCGGCGCAGAAATTATTTCTGCATCCGGCACACCGCGTCCAGTATATACCTATCGCTCTGGCTGTATGGCTATTTAGTGACGGGGGGGGGGGCAGCTTACTCCATTCTACCAGCGAACCGGGAAAAAATAGTTTGCGAGATATTTAAGCCTTGCAGGTACGGTTGTTATAGGGGTGCCCAGATATAATGAGATATTTATTTTTTAAAAGGCCATTTTAGGCAGCTTCACAATCACCGGGCGGAGGAGCCCGTTGTTCGCTTAAACCAGCGGTCGGGAACCTTTTTGACTGGGAGAGCCATAAAAGCCAAATATTTCTAAATATATTTCATTGAGAGCCATATAGTATTTTTAACGTATAATAAATTAAATATGTCTTACTTTTAATGCGACTTCTGGTCACGGGACCCGTGACCCGAGAAATTTTATCTTCAAAACTAATTTCTGTTTACTTTAAAATGACACAGTATTATTAAGCAATATCACAAGTATTTTAAAATCAGTTCCAAACTGATTTTATTTTTATTTTTTTATTATAATTTTTTTCAACTCAAAATTGTCTGGGAAGCCATTTGCCGTCACCGGAAGAGCCATATATGGCTCGCGAGCCATAGGTTCCCGACCGCTGGCTTAAGCGATGGGCGCATGCAATCTCACGTCTTCATCTTGGGAGCATCTGTTTGGAAGCGACCGGTGGCGTCGTTGCGTTTTAATTAAAAACGCAACGCTGCAGCCACAGTTGCTGGGGGCAATGTAAATAAGTGCTGGCTGTGAGAAGCCACCGCCTGCATTTGTAAACCTAATTCTCAATTGATCCGTTTAAGCCATTTTATTATATATATAGTTCGTGTTTTTGGTGTCCTGTACAGTGCACGACGAAACCAAGCTGCAGACATCGGCATTTTTTTTATTTAAGAAGCTGTTAGAACCTGATGAGCCATGAATCTTCTTTTTTTTTACAGCTGTCGAGCCCCAGATGCCTCGCAATAATGGAAACTCGCTAAGCTACTAGGATATCATGAGCAATTATGTGTACACTCAAACGAAACGACATAATCTCCAAGCTCTCTAAATATGATAGAGACCGAAATAACATTGTGACTTGGGCTGCCATTTTTCAATTTTTCAAAAGAACTCGACACACTCATCCAACAACGCGGTCTTAAAATAACAAGTGTATATTGATCATCGTCAACGTTTGGCCAAGCATCTTTTTCCCTCCGGTTTTCAATTAGCTCTGGGTTTTCGCTGACTTTGCGGACGAGAAAATATAAAGCACCCTGCGGAAATGAGATACTTTATGCCCTCATCAAGCTTTAATTGGTGCGTACGTCAAGCCGTGGAAGGTAGCGTCGATGATTCACGGTATCCTCGGTGTGTAACGGCGCAGTGGAACATCGATTTATCTCTGCCCACATTGCACCGTGGGGGTGGAGCGGTGGTGCAGCGGTTTGGCGCACCTCGCTGTGAATCCAGCGACGAGAGTTTGAATCCGAGCCGTGGCTAAACGACAGTGGCGAGTGATATTCTAACCAACGTTGCGCTAACTCGAGCGGCGAAGTATGGTCTAACTATTCTAGATTTGAAGCTTTCGTGACTGCAATGCATTCATATTCTTAGGTTTTTTTCGGTAAAGTCACGTAGGTAAAAAAAATGAAATTAATGAAAGTAAATTTTTTATAAAAAAAAAACCATTTAATTAAAAAGAAAAAAATATATTTTATTATATTATTTTATTTTTATTTTACTTTTATTAATTAAAAAAATTTTCCTACGTGACTTTACCTGAAAAAACCTAAAAATATATGGTCTAACAACCCCCGCAACTGACACCGGACGGGGAAAATTTTAACCAGCATTGGACTGACACAGACCTGACAATTAATTTATTAATATTATTATTGTAATGCTCTTAAGCAACAATTGCAATGTCAGGTGGCTTTTAGTTTTGTTTTTGTGTCTGTGCAATTAAAATATATTGAACAAAGTAATGAACGTGTGCTCATTGTGAACGGCAGTACAAATGGGTGCAACCACAGACGGTCGATTGGCGGGTTGGGTTTGGTGGAGTCGAGCGTCGATATTTCCACCGGTCCCGAGACATTCAGCCAGTGTGGAAGACTTAGGAGTCAAAATACCCTTGTTTTTTTGGAAGCGATTGTGTGTTTTTTTTTTATTGTTGTCGTGGTTCAAGATCCGAGGGTACAGATCAACAGACCTTCTTAAAGGTGGGGGCTTCTCTAAAGCTCCATCCATCGGAGGCCTTTTTGCCAGCGGCAGCGCGCGTAAGTAATTGCAGGTCTTGCACATTTACCGGGGTTGAAGGTTGTCTATGGTGTGGACCAATCGGTTTCAAAGACAAGACAATGCATATGGTATCGATCGCAACACAAGCAACCGTCATCAGGTGAGAAACACAGCAGACAACTGCTGTGTTTCTCACCTGATGACGGTTGCTTGTGTTGCGATCGAAACATCGTGATCTATTACTTTTCTATCTACGTGACTTTACCGAAAGAACCAAAGAGTATGGGTTCCTGCAGTCACGAAAGCTTCAAATCAAGGTTATCACAGCATGTTTTTGTTTGCATATCCACAACAAGTCCTGTGTGTGGTTAATGCAGACATGAGTCCATGCAAAAGGTTTCTATTGGGTTTTTGAACATCTTAACACCTGTTTTTATTGCCAGTAAGGGTGCAGCCTATTCTTATTTTTTCATACTTTGATACTGGCAAAAAAAGGTCCCATTTTTTGTTTGAGTTTTTTTTAAAGGCGTGCTTCATTGTTTAAAACTAGGCCGGCCGACCAATCCACGAGCCCCTCCTCAATGTGTCGGGTGGGTTTTTGTGC